>NC_090450.1:78598222-79268241 GCF_031143425.1 Pleurodeles waltl
AGAAGATTTTATACCCACAGACATTCGGCATGAGTACAGGACTATTCAGTGTTATGACTATTTCATAATGGAGAGGTTATCCCACTATGCATGTCTCCTAGCTGAGGTCTTTTGGGCCAGATATTTTTCTTCGGAGTTCTCCTCTTCCTCCTGTTTTCTTGAATGGGGACCAGAAAATGAGATTAGTGAGAATTGCGATTCCCTGGTTTTTTAGAGGTCAACTGCAGTTTTACTTTCACTGGAAACGCTACCCTGCTCATCTGTTCAGACCATGCCCCTAGATTAGTTTGTTAACTTGCTTCTGGACTTTACTGGCAAACCTGGGACCTTGGGAGGGGGTATACTTTTACAAACATGGCGACTCCGGTGTCTGTGGACTTGGGCCTCAGAAAACACCACAGGCAGCCCGTTGCAGAAAAATGCTAGTCTCATTCACCTCGGGCTGTTGAGGAATCTGTCCTAGTAAAATATTACGGGCCAGATATACGACAATTTTTTTGCAACTCGCAAAACTAAATGTACAACAATGTCTGAGACACTGTTATGGATTCCCAAAATGGATCGCAAGGAACCTGCATCATTAATATTCATGAGGCAGATCGCTATTTGCAACCCATTTTGGAATGACCATACTCATAGGGATGGTGGCCTCCTGGGGTCAGCAGACCACCATGTCTGGGACTGCTTTTTAAATGAAGCAGTTTTTTTTTTTTTTTAATGCAACCCGTTTTCCTTAAAGGAAAATAGGATGCATTTCAAAAATAAAAATGAGATGTTTCAGTTTCATTTTTTCAGAGTAGGCAGTGATCTGTGGGCTCTGAAAAAATGGTAGCACCCATCTTCACAAAGAGGAAGGGATCCTTTCGGGAACCCTTCCCAAATGCGAATGGATTACCACCAATATCAAATTGGTGGTAATTGAGATTGTTTTACGGACGCATTCATGGTAACAAAACAATCATACATGGACCTGTGAGTCGCACTTAGGAAGAGTCGTCCTTGGAACGCTCCTTCCTAATTGTGAGTCATGATCCCTATTTTGTGAGTCCATTACTGGGTACTGACTCGCAAAATAGGAATGGTACATCCTACAAGGCCATTTTGTGATCGCAAAAAAGTAATTTTTGCATTGTGAAACCGCAAAATAGCTTTGGCCTTCTGGTTCTACATTTCTTGCCTTCTCCAGCGCTGTTGCAACATCTCGCCATTGTTACTCAATCAAAAGAAATGTCTTTAAATGCAAAATGACACACTTAGCAGTTTCTACTCTTTAAGTTAAATCAAAACACAGCATAATTTCGAGGAGGTCTCTACAGTCTGGATTGAACTAGTCTCATCTCTGATGTCAGGAACTGGCAGATGAGGACGCAGATGCCTGAAGTACAAAGAATCTTTCGTATTTTACTCTCCAGGATTTTGAGCAGTCACCATGTATCTTTTGCTATTTATAACTTTCAAAGAAAAGATTCAGTATCAGGGGGAGCATCAGATTTGCGTTTTCTTTGTTGCTACACCACTACTTGATCTCTTTTATTGAACACAATGTTTTTGACACATCAATGCTTGTCTGCATGACTAGGGGGGCCACGTGGAGCACCCGTCATGCCCCGTGGCTGAGGGTGCTTCCGGTACCTGATGGCAGACAAGATGGCAAGCGTGGCGTCTAAACTTCCTCAGAGAAGCTTGATTCAGGCGTCCTGCTAGAGTGCGAAGTGTTAATTTGGGCTGAGATTTGCTACTTATGCTTCTCTGTGGCAGCCTCTACTCTAGGAGTGCGGCGGGCACTGGACTTAAGGAGGGAGGTTTTGGCACACTGCAGCATACTGTGGAATGAGGAACGGATCGTCTAGGAGGAGTGGCGGACCACTTCTCCCTTCATTTTCTCACGTTGCAGCCCCACAGTGTGCTGGCTCCCGGATGGCTTGTATGAACTGCTTATAGCATATCCTGTCAGATCTTGGCAAGTAGTAGCCGGGAGGTAGCATTTACTTTCGCAGCAGCCTGTAAGACATGACAAGAAGTATGCCTGTAGCAAAGCTCGAGGAAGAAAGGAGTAGAGCTTCAGCACACAGTCCTTTTTCACCAGGTGCACAGGCAGCTAAGGGGTGGGCAATAGGCTTCCCTCTGAGCGGGGAAGGACCACTGGACTGTTGGGGAAGCAGCCCCTGTAGTTGTGGGTGCGGCGTGCAACCCCCTAGGCAGCCCCCTGCGCTGATTTCGCCGGCAGTAATCAATGGAGCAGCTTTCAAGGGATACCGCGACGAAGGCGCAATTTACTGGCAAACCAACAAGGTCCACCAAACACCACAGCTTACCTCCCATTCCAGGAGTTCTGAATCAGGTCCCCTTGAACCCGAATTAAAGACTGCCTCATCTGATCCCCTTCTGGATCATCTAGCCTGTCAGATGCAAGATTTGCAAATCCTTGAGCCTGCAAGACAGGCTGACCCAGGGAAAAAGTCCACAACATCTATGGAAGCTAACAAGAATGGCACCTCAGCCCCAGGATTACTACATATTAACTCCACCTTAAGAAATGAGAGATCAAGTTGGCCCATGGTGGATAATGTCTTGGAGCCATGTAATGCAGTAAAAGCCAGGACAGGGCAACTATCAAGCAGTGCTTCAGGGTCAAAGAGTCAGCAAGCTTACCCCCTATTTGCTTCAGCCAAGCAACACAAAAAGGAAGGGAACCCACCACCCACTGATAAGGAATGGAATGAGCTTAGCAGCAATTTTGATGGATCCTGTGCAACTATAGGCTTACAGTACAGTGCCACACATTTGCAGTAAGCATCCTCCACTTCTCTTTCGACAACTCTTGCCATAGCCCTGGTGACACTCATGGTATGTGAAAGCCTGCCACTTCTTAATAAGGATATCAGTAGTAGTGGAATCTACACTGAAGTCTATGAGAGTGCAAGCCAAAGCTGCATCCTTGGGGGTTGATGAGTCTTTAGCTCCATCCACAAACAAACTTCTGCATCAGATTCTGGGAGAACTAAAGTCAATGAAGATTTCCCAGGATGAGGGGTATAAAACAACAGACCAGCACCTACAGCAAAATCATTCTACCATACAACAGCTCACTACTCGAATTACCCGAGTGGAACAGCGAGTCTCGGATCTGGAAAATGCAAGACCCAAACAGGAATCTTTATCCCTCAAAATGCAGTCTGAATTGGCTGAGCTTCAAATAAAAATTGACGATGCAGAAAATAGATCGAGTCACTGCTTTTTGAGATTTACTGGGATACCGGAGGGACGCAAGGATGGGAAGACAGTTACGAGTCTCATTACGGATCTCATCTCAAAGCATGTATGTCCGGAGGCACCACCGAGCATTTGGACCTAGCAATCATGCAAGCACAGTGTGTGTCCCCCCATCCAGTCTCGCAATGCTAACAATCCACTAATGATTTTAGTCAACTTCCATGACTTTCGAATCAAGGAGCGCATCTTAGCTAATGCTATGAGAGATAAAAACATATTTGACACCGGAGAACTATTCTTTCATTCGTTTTTCTGCCATTTCTGTACTTTTAGCGAGGTGACGCAAACAATTTAAACAAATGATGCATAGTTTCCAGAATGTCGGCACCCCAACAGGTTTTGTTCAACAGTCCAGACTGAAAGTTCTCCACAAGGGGAGGTTGCACATCTTCCAGTCAGTTGAGCAGGCAAAAGAGTTTCTCTATTCAATTCAGCAGCCTTGAAGAGGGATAGGGAGGGAAGGGCTAGGGTTGGGGTAGGACCTTTTAATGCCAGAAATATTTAAATTGTCTGCCCTACCCTGTCCCAAGCCAGTACCCCACAGTGCTGAAGCTTCACATTTTAGCGGAGTCACTCTCATTTACCACAGGCAGTCTCAAGGTGCCATGCCAAGGACCCATTCAGTTGTCAGGCCGGGAGGGTAAAAGGGGGTTGAGGGGGAGGGAGTGTACAGGGAAGGTGGGGGCCATCTCTTTGGTGAGCCCAAGATGGGCTGGGCTCTAGGGTCAGAGGGGGCTAGAGGGGCTAGAGAGCAGGTGTGGGGCACGTTGAGGTGAGTGAGGGGAAGGAGGTAGGGTAATTTTGATAATCAAGCTGAACATGTTTTACGCAGCAATAACTACACTGCCAGCAACATCATAAAGGGAAACTGTGGGATGTGGGTTAATGTCACATCTAGCACAGCCAGGAGTATGTCAGGCCAGCTGTAAGACAGTGGCCACTAGGCTCTATTTGATCCATTATGAACATCCCAGGGACAAGACGCACATTCATCAGGGTCGCCTTGTGTAATGCAAACTGGATCAACAACTCACAAAAATTGAGATCAAATCTACCCTGGCTTAAGTCGGTTGGAGCTCAAATCACTTTGCTTCAGGAGACGCCTCCGAAAGCCTCCCCTAAACAATTTACAACGTCTAAATTAGCTTCTTATGCATTTTATGCATCTGCAAATGCGACTGGTAGAAGAGTGGCCATTCCGTTGGGTCGTAATTTACAGGGAAATTAACCTAGGTCTAAAGGATCCCTAAAGTTACGTAGATAGGAGTGAGCCTGCAAGTCTACGATCAAACTGTCCACAAATAGATTGTTTATTAACATTATGTAATTGGGATATGGATGGATCTGGTATGTTGTCGAACCCCTTTTCAGATCATTCAGACCCCTTTTTGGATGTAAGACTAAGCAAACCCCCATTAGAGTGACCACGGTGGTCTTTAGCTAGAACTCTTGTAACTCAAGAAAGCTGGGTTGCGGCAATGCACGTGGCGGTAGAAGATGTCTTTCAGAGGAACATTGGTACAGCCTCTAGCTTTGCTGTATGGGGGGCCTGCAAGCCCATTGATCGATAGGAGGTAACTTCCTTCAATGCTCGAGCTAAGAACCTGGGATGAGAGGAAATAGCCTCCCTGCAACAAGAGCTAGAGCAAGTCCATAGGGAGGACTCTATGCTACATACCTCTGATTCCAAAGCACAATCGGTACTAGCAGTCCAAAGACTTAAGGACTACTTTGTTTCTAGGGAACTTGTCAATCAGAATTCATGTTTTCAGCAATGTTATTAGGAGAGTGAGCATGCTGGTTGCTTCTTGGCTTGGTTGGCCAAAAACAAGCGAAGTCAGAGGATTATTAGATCAATTTTTGATGGAAGAAAGAATCTTACTGTGACGCTCCCGATCAGATCACCAGGGTGTTTCTGAAACACTGCTGATCTCTATCCCTCAATGATAACCCCTGCACCAGGAAGGATCGAGGACTAAGGATTGAAGACTATTTACGCTCTTTAAAACCACCATCATTTAGTAGGGACTCTCAGGAAATGGTGGGGGCCCCTATTACCCGGATTGAAGTTAAAGAGGCGATTATATCATTGCTGAATGCAAAGGCATGCGGAAAAGGTGGCCTACCAGCCAAGTCTTTTAAAATATTTGAGGCACAGTTGGTCAACTTTTTAGTTGTATTGTTCAATCAAGTTTTAGAAGGGTGCAAAATTCCCAAACAAATTTACAGAGGAGGTTATTGTAAGTAACCATAAAAAGACTAGCCTGCTACACAGCCTGTGTATTATCGCCCTATAAGTTTATTAAACAATGATTACAAACTCTTCGCTAAAATCAAAATGTTAAGAATAGCTCCCGCGGTGCTCTTGGTAGCACTTGGAGATCAAAATGGTTTCGTGGCCGGGAGATCCAATAAGGCTCCTATTTTATAGGAGCCTTAAATAATGGCGCTAAGCTTGCCTAGCACCATTATTTAACGCCGGGTATGGGCAGGCGTTACGGGATCGGTCAGAGTCTATGGAAAGAGCCCACAGGTGCCCTTCCCTGGCCCCAGGAACACCAAAGAAATCAACAACTCTATCCCATATATGTTTTGGTAAATCCAACACGTTCAAGGTATGGTGAGTGATTTTGGGAGATAAGCAAGTGCACAAATGACAGGCTTTCAGCTCTCTTTCAACTCTCTCATCAAGATGAAGTAACCACAGTCAGTCTGTAAATCTTGTTTAGTGGCAACAATTGCATTTTCATGAGCCACATCAATTACTTCATGTCTCTGGTATGACAATTCTTGAGCCACATAAAACAATACCTTCTTGAGTGACAGAGAGTTCCACTTTCACATGTTTGAACTTCTGATATTCACTGTCATATGTGGTAGGTCACAGTGTGCTGTTTCCAGGAGTGATGTGAAGTAATGTCTTTCAGTATCAGCATGTGGTTGTCCTTATTTGTTGCAGTATTATTTTGTTCCAAAGTAATAGCAGCAGGGGTACTTGACTTTACAATAAAGTTAATGTAGATATCAGCCGCTTTGGAAGGGGTACCATGACTCTGTACTGGCACCCATGAAAAGAAGTCAGCAAGGTTTTGATCTTTCCCTGGTTGGTGCACGATAATGCTGTCATATTCCTGTAGTCGCAAACTAGAACGTTCAATTCTAGGAGGCATCTTAGCTTTTGGATTGCTAAAGATGGTAAGCAATGCTTGATGATCATTTACAAGACTGAAAGGTTTTCCATAAAAGAATATGTGGAAAAGTTCACTAGCCCACAACACTGCTAAACTTTCCATTTCAGGCTGTTAATAGGCATGTTCAGTTTGTGACAAACTTCTGCTTGCATATGCCACAATATGTCCTCAAGCAATTGGGTGTCCACTGTATTGGGAAAAGAGCACAACCAGTCAGACCGGGCTTGCATCAACTACAACCGATGTAGGGAGCTTTGGATCAAAGTAGGAACTTCAGTGACATTCTCAATTGCATGTCTGATTTTCCTTAAGCTTTGCTCACATTCATGTGACCAGCAGAATGGAGCATTTCTTTTTGTTAAATCTCTCAAGGGAGCATTGACTGCGGCAAAGTCAAGTATGTTTCTGGAACAGTAACTGGCCATGCCAAGGAAAGAACATAACATGCTAATATCGTTTGAGGGATTGGTGGATGACAAAGTTAGCACTTGGATCTGGGGCCAGCCCCCAACAGAAAAGATATGACCAAATAATGTGAGTTTTGTTTTGTTAAACTCACATTTCTCAGCATTCAGAGTTAAACCTGCATCTGCAAGTAAACAACACACTTGAGTAAGAGCTCTATCATGTTCTTTTTTAAAGGATCTAAAAACCAATATGTCATCACTGTCATTGAAAGCATTTATTACAGGTTATAATATATTGAATGACATCTTGAAAAAGGTCTGCAGCTGATGACACACCAAAACATAAGCCTTTATATCTGATCAAACCAATTTGTGCAGAAAACATAGTAATGTACGTGTAATTTTCTTCAAGTTCCAATTGATGATATCCTTTGTTCAGATCAAGGCAAGATAATACTTTGGCACCATTTAGCTGTGTGATCATGTCATTAATATGCAGACTGAGATGTTGTTCTATTTCAGTTGCCTTGTTGACTTGATGCATATCAACACAGACGCGTACAGTTCCTTCACTGTTTTGTTTTGCCACTACCACTAAGGGCGAAACCCATAGAGTTGGACCATTAGAACACTCAATGATATTATGCTTTAGCAAGGTCTCAAGCTCTTTCTCAATAGATTTTTGTAGATTAAATGCAATTTGTCTATGTCTTTGAGCAACAGGACGAGCGTCCTCACAGATATGTAGTTTCATTTTCATGGTCTTAAGTTTTCCCACTCATGAAACAAAGACGGGAAATTACTTTTACCATTTTGTGATGAATATTCATGTTGTAGTTCAGAGATATCAGTCCCATGTCAGCAGCAATATTTATACTGAGTAAACAGGTACTTGATGCATTACCTTGAAGTACTTGAATGGGTGCTTTTACTTTTATCTTTTTTGTGTCTCATAGTTACTGCAAATGAATCTTGGCTTTTTAATGGTGTTGACACAGCCCATGTATACACTTTACTTTTTGATGGTGTAAGGCTGGGCAATGGAGACAATTCATTATATTTCTCCTCAGGCATAATGTTTATCGACTCACCACTGTCAATAATAAAAGGTATGGAGCATCTGTTTACTTTTAGTGTAATTTTAGGACAATGGTTGGCTTACTGTTGTAATTGTAACACCTATTTTTCTTTGTCTCTAATTCTTCTTTGCATGCGGCTAGTTTGACGTGTGCACATTTTTGTCAGGTAATTATCGATATGGCGCATCTGTCTGTCTCACTGTTGCTTGACAATGAAGACGAGGAAATATTGGAGGAAGATTTAGATGATGATCAAATTCGTTTGGTGTTGTTTTGCCTCAGCTGACGTTGCCACTGGACCTTGTGGGCGTTCGCAGAACGTTGCTTTTAGAAGCTCTGGCATTCATTTTGTTTCTTTCTCTGACGCACTTAGCTTTTCCGTTGCCATGCGAACCACTACAAAATGGTTCTCCTTCCCAAAGCCTTTACATACTTGTACAATGGCGGGACATTTACCTTTGTGTGGAAACTAAAATCCACATCTAAAGCAGAGTTAGTTTATTTTTCTTTGGAGACATTATACTGTGTCCTTCAGCTTTGTGTTTCTGTTTATTTTTCATGTTCATGACTGACTCACTCTGGGCTCCTCTGGCCTCCATGTCAGCAGCTTGTCGATCAGCATGTTCCTCGGCTCTGACAACTATGAGAATCAACTCCAGAGTAAGGGTTTCTCAGCATTTGTTATCTGAATTAATCTGAGAGACATCCTTCAATAATTTGTAGACGTATGGCTTCTTCATCATTGTTTGTTTTTTGGCAGTATCTAAGGGGGGCAGTTGCTTTAGGAATGCAGCAGCATCATAACCTTTAGCACTTACTGCTGCAGAGAGTGGAGCTCGCTCCAGCAGCGCCTAATGCCCACTTGTGCTGGCACCTTCATCAAGCACTAGCCTTGTGCCGTCACCTGGTCATCACGCCCGCTCTCTTGATGGTGAGTTGCTGTCTTCTTATTTAGCAGTAAGTAGTGGCTTCGGTTCTTGCACAGGTTCTCCATATTTCTCACCTCTCTCCATTGTTTTTGTTTCTATTCACAGTGTTCTCGTGCACTTGGCTGACGGTGCTCATTGTATTTACCATAGCTGGTTGTCACTACCTTTAGCATTTCTCTGTACCCGGTTGTTGCTGCCTTTAGCATTTATCTGTACCTGTTTGTCACTGTCTTTAGTGTTGTTGTACTGTATGATTTTGTAGCTCAGTGTCACTTACTGGCACAGTACCTCTTTCATGGGCTTACTGGCAAGTTTCTGGCCTTCAATTTATAGACTTTTCAATGAGGGTTTCATTATCTTCATTAGCTTCACACTGACTGGAGTGGCGCTTTGACTGCACATATGCCAAACATCGATCTTTGCTTGAACTATGGCAAGTGTGCCACGCACGAACAGTTTGCTGGACCATGGCAAACTCTCTGATAGAGCACTGTTGATTTTTGGGTTATGTATCCCCTATCTCGTCACCTGTTGTTGCCTCCAACTGAGCCTGGGTACTCATAAATGACTACGCCACATACAGAGCTTGGTCTTACACATCCTTATTGCTTCGTGTGTAACTGCAAACTCAACATTCTAACATTAAATTTATTCACCACACCTAAGACGTACATCAAAGTTCTATGGAGTCCATCAGCAACTAAAAGGGTCTCGTCATCGTTAACACACAATACTACACCAATAACCTCAGGGACTTGGAATGAATTCGCTCCCTGATGTTCGAAGTATGCAACCATGTTCTTTTGTTGTATTTTTTTGCTGAAAATGTTGTAGTGCTCTCAACACAACAGCTTGCAGCTCTCCATTGAAGACTGTGTTGACAAAAACAAGATCTCCTTCCCAAAGAGGTAGCATCTGTCATGAAAATCATTGGAGATCATTGGAGATTCCAGATACATCAGAACCCTCTAGGAGAGGTTCACTGGCTCCAACCAACAGCGGAGATCGTCCCTTTTCTCTAGTGACTGGCACCAGCGCTTCCAAGGCCTAAGCAACAGGAGGTCAAATATTCTGTAGGTGCCAAAGTCATAGACATAAATGAAGGTTTGCCTTTTGAACTGTAAATAAACAACCTAACATTTGTCCCCTTCCTCAATCCACTTCCTAGCAAACCACCCTGGAGGGATAATGAACTGGACATCAATAACTGAAAGCTAATTGCTATTGTTTCTGGAACAAAGACTTTGACTAAGTCTGTCCTGAATCTGGCTCCAACATAGGTCGGGTCCTTTGATGGATTGAGCTGAGATTTTGGAACATTCAGGATAAACCCAAGACTGTTCAGAGTTGACTTTGGGCCTGATTTATATTTTGGCAGACGGGTTACTCCCATCACAATGGTGACAGATATCCCAGCCGCTGAAATATAAATCCCATAAGATATAATGGAATTTATATTTCTGTGACTGGGATATCCATCACCATTGTGGCAGAGTAACCCCTCTGCCAAAATATAAATCAGGCCCTTTGTCATTTACAGAAAATCAACAGTTTTAGGCTCAAGACTACAGTGACTAAGGAAATCAGAGGAATGGTTGGTCTGAAGTATCTTAATTTTAAATGGAATGTCTTGCACCTATATCTTCACTTTCTTAAGGTATACCACCATATACTGGCTGATAAACACCTTTCCACCTTATCGGGCATTTTGGACATGATGTAGGATTGATCACAGAACTCAGAGGTTGAGAAAAGAACTCTTACCTTGTATGCCGTTTGACCATATCCAGGACCCACATGTCTGAAGTTCAATTTTACCATTTGTGAATACGACCACCCACCTGCAAGTATGGGGCAACACTTCCCTGATCCCCAGTATAGTCAAGAACAAGATTTTTTATTGGAGGTTTACTATTTTGTTTTTCCTAGAAAAGCAACCAGAGAAAGATTTCTCCAGGAACTAAGAAAAACAATCTGTAAATTTGTGTGATTTAAGGCTTCTGTTTCATTGATCCATCGGACCCAGAAGACTGTTTCCCAAAAAGAGGAAGATTGTTTTAATTCCCTAAACCTAAGGTTAATCTTTCTATATATTTCTAAAAAAGATGTGAACCTTTGAATGGCATTATAAGAGCTACTTCTTAGCAGCATTCCTATTATATTACCTTAGGTACAGGTTACAAAAAGCTGCAAAAAAGGCTTTTCTTTACCGGGTCTTGAATATTGTTTCTCAGACATGTGAAAGCATCTCCATAACCAGGGATCTTTTCTTTCTTCTACTTCCTCAGACTGTCGCTCCCACAGAAAGGCTCCAGTTCCCCCCAAGTCCAGCAGGGGGAGATACTGCCTATGATGGAGATTCAAACCAGGCAGAGATCTCTAACTCCAGACATCCTTCACTCAGTTGAGAAGGAAGCAAAGAAGAAGATCCTGAGAACGCCAGCCCAATTATGGTGACCGTTATAGGGTGGGCAGGGTTTGCATTTTCAACACTTCTGATTTTCTTGTCTCAGAGGTGGGATTGACCTCACAAGGAATGCAAAAGGCTAAAAGGTTATTTATTTACAACATATACAAATGGCTGAACATAGGAATTATATTCTATATAAAAATCAAGTTAATATTCTTCACACTATAAACACTCATTGTAGTGATACATATTCTTCCAAGGACAAGAGGAGAATTCTTTTTCATAGGCATGATCGACAAGTGACCAATGACTACTCGTTTATTCTGAGATATTGCTTGTTGCATTCGTATTGCCCACACCATTGGCATAGTTTTGTAACCTCAGAGGAATAAACCTGTAAGTCATTCCTTGGAATTTGTACTCCTCACTTGTAGATCACACACCGATTGTCGTTTCCCTTTCATTAAGGTTTCTGTTCTCAATTTAATATTTTGAAGAAGAACTTTATACTTTATATGTTTCCATGGTAAATGGTAGAGGAAGGCTAACAACCACTTATAGTGCACACTACCAATTTGTCTTCAGTTAGAAATAATCAGTACCTGTATAATGCACCTCAATAGATGAATATGGAAGACAGGGGGCCCTGTCATCATGTGATCTTTGAGTGACAAGCAGATCTCTTCAGCAGGGGCAATAATCAGCTTAGGCACATATAAAGATTAAAAAAACATGCTCTATGCTCTATGCTCTGGAGGCACGACCCTTTGAAGGATTAAAGACCCTGCAGCAGCTCTTTGAGCAGTATTTTGATGCAGAATGGCATGGTAGCTTCAGATTCCCTGCACCTCAACCACGCTACCTTAAGGAGATGGAGCTTTATGATGCATTTTTATAGGTAAGTCCACAGCTCGGGGTATAAGCTGGCACCCATCTTTGGCAGTGCAGTTCTCAATGTTTTCCCTATGTCACTTCCAGCATTAACATGACTAGAAAACATTGTATGCAGTTGTTGAAAATGTAGAGGAGAGGGTGAAGCAGCCCATGGGTCTTTGTCTGCATCACGGCAATGGAACATCTTTGAGAGAGGCAGAGCATGGGAGTCCTACCACATAAAAACCCACAGCCCAAACCCTTCACCCTAAAAGGCTTTCCCTATCCATAGGCAGGATAGGAGCGGCAGGGCCCTCCCGCACTAGGAGGTTTGCTCTGTTGTGCTAGGAGGAGGGAGAATTGGGAGGGCTTCTCCTGCAGTGAGGTTCTGGCTCTGATTAAGGTAAGGAGGTGGAGAGGCCTCGACTGCCTTCACCTGTAGACAAGGAATCCAGCACCACATCTCCCCTGATTTGGGGAGGAGGCCAGGTGCATAGAAGCAGGGTAGAAGCAAGGAGTCTTGGAAGAGAGACACCAACAGTGCAGGCGAGGCCCAAGTAACAAGAAAGGTCACTTCACTGTATAAATAGTGAGGCACAGTAAGATAACATAATATTACAAATTCATTTGCAGTCAAAGTAGTGAAGTACTTTATGTCATCCACGAGTCAAGTGTCTTGTTAACATCCTCAGTATGGTATAGGATGATCTAAAATGATGACTGACAGCCAGCCAGTCAATGCCAAAAAGGTCTTGCCCAAACAAGCCAATGGCAAAATAGGAGTGATCCTATGACCTAATCTTCTATGTGCATGTTTATTTTGTGTGCTGGGTGTTATCTGTTGTGTGGTATGTAGTGGTGATGGTAATCCTTCACGGTCGGTTAGCAAACACAGACTGTAGTGCGACCTAAAAATTAAAGGTTTAAAAAAAATAATTTTACTGTTTTCCCATTTTAATAAAGGCATTGTGGCACATCGCAGTGCAAAAACATTCAATATACAGTCAAAGTAAGCAAAGGAAGTTATAACACTCAACAGAGGCCAAATTTACATTACAGGGCAATATTCGGTAGACCATCTAAAAGTAAATGATTTTCATCAAAGTACCCAAACGCATGCAAATGAACATCACATCTAACAACGAGTTTTACAGTCATACTAAGAAATTAGTTCCTCATCTGTAACTCCAGTTCCCCCACATTGGAATATTTGATATATGTACATGCCTGAATCATTCCCTATCAACAGTTTGGGAATCCCAGACACATTTAGAAAACAGTGTTATAATGGCCATATGCCTGAACACAATGTTTGTTTAGTAGCACATCCATCTCATTTGAAGCAATACGACTTCAGCTGATGAGTTGGAACCTCAGATTTCAAAGCAGAAGTGTCAAAGGAATAAATAAAAAATAAAAAATAAGCCTCTAACTGGGGAGGAGGAAGGGTCACATGTGACTATATGAAAGATTTCATTTTTGGAGTACTGGAGTTACAGGTATGTAGCTAATTTCTTCGCTAGCACTGGATCTTTCATATATTCACATGCTAGAATCAGAATAGCAAGCAGTATAAATTTAAAAAGCTTCTGAACCCATGGTGAGACAATAGAGCTATGTGAATGAGTGCATGCTCCTCCAAGTGGCTGCACAGCAGATGTCTCGCTAAAGCCCACGAGCACAGAATGCCACAATTGATGCCATGCTCCTGGTGGAACCTGCCCTCACTCTCTCTAGGAGTGGACACTTGGCCTTGGTATGACAGAAGGTAAATGCAGGATGAGAGACAACATGCTATCCCCTGTTTGGACAGAGTTGGTCTCTTCCTGGCTGTCTGACAACTGTATGTCCTTTGTTTTCCTAATGTAGGACCCAAAGCATCCATGTAAGTCTAATGAATGCAAGGAGATTTCTGCTGGCATAGCTGGGTTAGGAAAGAAAGGTCATAGAATGACTAATTCATTCAATTAAAAGTCAGTATTAACCTTGAACATAAATCTTAAGTGAACTGGCAGAAATGTTCCCTGGTGGTAATTTTTTGTATTTCCCCTCTCTCCTTGGTGATGTTAATGCTAGGAGAATAGATGTCTTCCTCGAGATTATTTTTCAAGGGTGTTTTACAGTCAGAAATGACCTGAAAAGTCCCTTCTTAAATTGCTTTATGATCTGCTGGGAGAACAGAGCAGATGACAAGAGATCTATCCTCCTAAATCTTGATATCGCAGCCAGTTGGACTCTGACTGAAGAATATTTGAGTCCACTCTTGGCCAGGTCCAACACAATGTCAATCTCATGAACAATGGCCCCGTCCTAGTAATTGAGTATCCTCTGGGAGAGGTAGAGACTTCATTCCACCTTGTTTGGCTATGTAGAACACAGATGTTGTGTTGTCGATACTAATTAAAACTACTTGACCTACTATTCTCAGGAGAAAAGCTTGAAGGCATAATCATAAGGTGAGGAGCTCAATCACATTGATGTGAACAAATCTTTCATCTGCTTTCTTGCACCTGGTTAGCTCAAAGCTGATTAGAACTCAGTCTCTGAGACAACAACTTATGCTCATGGCAATGCGAAGACTGCCCTCAATGGGTCACTTAAGAGCCTCATACGGCACGAAATTAAGTGTGAAGGCTCATCCTGGAACATTCAACTCAAGCAGGTACTATTCTGTTTGGATGCAGCAGATCACTGAGAAAGCTTCTTTACCACCAAAGTAAGAAAAGTCACTCTACACGCAGGCAAAAATCATCTCTGCCCTGGCTGATGTAAAGGTGCTGGCAAAACACTCACGTGGCAGCTGGGCACTGAAACTGTATGACCCCCTTCAACTGCCTACACTCTTAATCTTACCTCCCTCAAAGCCACAGAAACACCAGCTGATGCAACAATTTGATTTGCTTCCAATCAAGGGCTTCAGATATGGTAGGCTGATGGGATCTGTGGAGCCTGCATGCCGTTTATGTAATTATCCAACAGAATCGTTAGTTCACATCGTTTGCATCTGTTAAAACGTCGCCTCACAGAAAATTGTGTCTGTGGCCGGTTTGGAATTCTCAACATACGGTTCAGCAATGATCAGTGGATCAATTACCCTTATGTATGACCCAGTTAGGCTCTTAATTAGTGTGGCGATGTCTTCAACATCTAAACCTTCGCCATTAGGGTGACACCCTCCCGTCAAATTCGACGTATGGACTTGGTCTCCACTCCATTACGACAAACTACACATCGAATGTGCTGCAATTTGTTTTGCTTCCTTTGTTAGGTCCTATCATGGTGAGAGATGCATGTGCATTTTAACCAAATGGCATTTCACGTTCAATTTTAAATTAGATTTAATGTGTTATACTGCTTTTTAAGATTTGCTAATGAATTCTCACCCACTCCTTTTTTTGTATTTTTATTTTGATCTGCCCACTATAATATAACCACAGGGAAATTACCATGTTTTTAATATGTTACTATATTTATCCTCCCCTGTTAGTTGCACCAAAATGTTGTCTGGGATTTCCCCATAACTTTTGCTCCTTACTGTTCAGTGCAGATTTTACTTATTGTCATAATTTTAAGTTTTTGTAGTGGTAACATTCCAAGCTGACCACTAATGATTTTAATTAAAAAATCTATCTATCTATCTATCTATCTATCTATCTATCTATCTATCTATCTATCTATCTATCTATCTATCTATCTATCTATCTATCTATCTATCTATCTATCTATCTATCTATCTATCTATCTTTCCATCTATCTCAACAGCTCATTAAAGTGAGCCATTATTTTTGCATCCAACCAGAGGCCTGTAGTTGAAAGTCCTAACAGGTGTGCGCCCCAGCAGTTTCCAGACGCATTTGTTGTCAGTACAATCCTTCTTGCTACAGGTTGGAAAGAAAGACCTGTTTTTAGATTTGTTGGGAATCTCAACCAAAAAAAATGTCAATTTCAGTCTTCTGGTGATTTGGAGTGTGTTGTCTCAAGAGATTTCAATGTGCTTCCATTGCATGTCCAGATCTTATTGGACAAGCCCTATCTGCAGTCTTCAAAAAAGCAATGAAGCCTGTGCATGATGGCATTAGGCCTAACAGAGACTTGTACTGTCTGACTGTAAGCATCTGCTTTGATGGCCCTGAAAAGGGGGCATCCCCTCAGAAGAAGGAAAATTGTCTTATCCAATATATATATAATACTAACCTCCTCTCTCTGTCTTTAGAGGATTAGAAGTAAAGGTTTTACAAATATCACAGTGTGACGCCTTATGATCAGGATAAAAGCAATAAATGCATTGTGAATGATGGTCAGCCATCACTATAAATCTTCTTCCGCACACAAGAGGAACCAAATTTGAAGAGCGATTTCCCTCTCTCTGTCAGCCATGGTGGCAGATGACTTTTATGACTTATAGGTAAGAGGGTCTCCCTAGCCCAGAAAGTGGCAAAATGTCCTTAAAATACTCACAGTTCTGTGGAAGATGAGGATAAGGCTGGTTCAATTTCAGTGTAAACCAGATATTTTGAGTTCACTGGAAGGCTAGAGCAGAGCTTTGCCAGGGGGTTCCCTCACACATGACATGCTGTAGAAATCTTCGCTATGGTGGCCTATAGGGGGAGTAGGAGAGCTGGTGCGACAACTTCATTGTCTGATGTTCAGATTTATTCAATGAGGTGGCTGTACTACTAAATAAACTGCTATTCAAGCCTATGACCATTTTAACACTGCTTACTGCTATTTAAATATAACAAGGATTCGCCGCTGGACAACAGGGAACGAATCAAGCATGTCAATATATGAAAGATCCAGTGTTGTAAAAGTATTGCTGATGTGCAAAAGTATCTTATGACACCGTAGATGGAAATGCAAAGAATTAGTAATGTGCTTTACCTGTTTGAGCTGGACGACCTCATCGGTGCATGGTATACACTTTCGGAGATTTTTTGGTGTAACTGGCTTGCTTCTATCAAAACAAAGAGAAAACACATCCTAATATTGTTTTCCCAAACAGAGGGGCATAACTGATCACACATAAGGACTTCTCAGGAATGTATATGCAATATTACTTTCCCTTGTCTGAAATGATCATGAGCCATTGAAAGTGTATAGAAATATACTTTATTAGATAAGAAAATATGTTGTTCTAATTCGTATAAAGATTACACTTTTCAACAAATCCTATCAACAACCTTAGTGTCTAGATTCTGAACTGAATGTGATTCCACAAAATTTAAAACATTTTCAGAAACCTTGCAATTTGACTCTAAGTGTAGACTCATCCAAACTCAATTAACATGGGAGGTCTCTGGACTTGAATTGACACTAACACGGATCACCCTCTTTCAATCTAAACTAGATCCTACATACTATACACACTGCCTCCCAGAAGCAGGTGCTCATCTATGTATGGAGGTGAGCCAAGGATTATAAAAAGACCACATGTGAGATAAAATAAGTACCAATTCATGAAATGTATCAACTCTGGATCTCCATTTACAAAAGAAATGCTGGAACCCTATCACTACCCTTATGGTGTATAAATATGTTATAAAATGTAGAGGAAAACATAGAAACTCTGAGAGTGAACAGGTTTTACATTTCACATTTGCCAGTAATACAGCAATTCTCAGCAAGCCTGTGATTTAATATTTAGATTCCATCCATTTGCATGCACACTTCTACTTTTTGCTTTCCCATCAAAGTGTTTGTGTACATCTTTCTAACATCTAAGAGCTGAAGCTGCCTTATATTATGGCATGTGGTTCCACACAAATATCCAAACCAAAATGCTAATATTAATATGGAATTGATTAAAGCAACTGCTGAGGCAAAATAGGGTCTTGTCAGGGGGCAAGTCAGATTAATACGTGTTTCAATGGTTCAGATTGAGACGGTATCTTCTGCTACATGGACTGTAGTAAAAACATTCGCTCAATTACTGAACAAAATGTGCACTGCCATTGTGGTGAGGCTTCTACAGCAACAAACAACATGGTGATGGAAGGAATGCTGCATTATTCTCTACCAATTGCTCAGGGACACATTCCAGATCATCATGTTTCACCCACAATGCCATTCTAGATCTGCGATATGAAAATCTGTATTGACCCTTTTCCAATAGGAAATCCCACAGTACTAAGCAGGCAAAATGACCTTCTGTGTGGACTTTTGAATCAATGCATTAGTGACCGATGAAAGTACGGAGAGATGGCCACTTGACCGCCTGGTAGATGTCTAAAACTGGAACACATGAATTAAAGCAGCAGTTTATGCCTCTGTCCTGGCGGAATGAGCCCACAAGCGTTCAGGGCGATACTTTTTGACATTGCACAACAAAGTTTGATGCAGAAGACAATTCACTTTGCCATGGACCCTTTCTCAACAGCCTTTCCTTTCTTTACACCAGTGGACCAAACAAACTGCTTATCACCAAACTGCTACTCCTATGTCCTAGCAATGTAAACACTAATAGCACAGATTGATCCATTAGATGGATAAGGTGGATAAAAGAATGCAGGAAATGTGAGGGCCTGCCCCACATCAAATGGTGACACCACTTTCCGGAGAAGGGAGGATGCACACATCCTAAGCACCAATTTGTAAGTAAAAGAGGTAAATTCAGATTCTGAATTGACAAGGCCAGCAGCTCAGTGATGTAAAGTTTAGATGTTATTGCAATGCGAAACACTTCGGCATAGTGAAGGGGCCGAGGCAATGCACTTTTAGAAAATGCATTGCAGTGGTGATCTGAATAAAGAGAGCTGATCAGGCAAACAAAGTAAGGTCGACAGTGCTGATAACTAACAATTAACGATACCCACAAGCAAAGCCTTGTTGGGCCAAACACAACAAAAATATAGGAGACAAATGTAATCTGTATAGAGTCTCTCTTCACACCAAGCTACAAACTTGAAACAACAGAACAAATAAATTGATTTGGTAGACGGATGACAAATAGTGCGAATGCCATCAACCACCTACGATGGTAGATGAATCTCCTAAGACAAGTCTGATCAATTTCAATCCATTAAGTTTGAGCTTGTGAAGGCTTGTGTGCAGCACCCTACTTGGCTGCTCGAAAGCATGTACTCCCAAAGGGGAAGCCAAAGTGTAGGCTGATACACAGGGTCAGCAGATCATGGTTCCAGACCCTCTTGACCCAACCCCGGGCCATCAGAATCAACTATGTTCAGTCCCACCTGACTCTCTTCAGGAACCCCAGTAACAGCAGCAAAGGCAGATGCATATAGAATATCAGAGTCAGACTGAAGGTGGAATGTGTCTTCTAGAAACCTTTGAAGCATAAACTCAAGTGTGGCACGAGCTGAACAACTTGTATTTCCAGAGGTAGCAAATAGGTCTACAGAAGGCACACTGCAATGGGCGTAGTTATCAGTGCTTTGATCAGATGCAGATGTCACTCATGATTGGCAAAATCCTCCTGAGTTTCTGTGCCCTGATGTTGAGAGATCCCACTATGTGCCAGTCAGGCAAAATCCAGTGAATTGCCAGATATCAGCTAAGCTGTACAGCATCCAGCTGGGAGCCACAAGACCCTACTCCGCCAAGCATGGCAGTTGTAAGGTCTGTTAGCACATGGATATCAACCTGCCTCTCACAGAAAATAGAAAGGCCTTTAGGTACAGCTGGATGGCGAGCAGCTCTAGAAGATTTATGTGACAGTGCAGCTTCACTTCAGATCAGAGACCCCTGAAATCCACCTCATTCAGGTGACTCATCTGTCCCTACTGTGAACTCGGAATGGGGCAAACGACTGGCTGCACATCATATTGGCTTTACCGTCCATCACACAAGGTCATGAAGTCCCTATCAAGGTAAGGATTCTGTTCAAAAGCCATCCCCAGTGCTAGGCCCACTGTTCTTACAGATCCCACTGAAGAGCAAATATGCCATTGTCTTTGATGCATCAGCAGTATGCAAAATGCCAGGAGTCCAAGCAGCCTCAGAACTATCAAGACCGGAATAGAAGCTGTCGCTCAAAACATCGAAATTACAGCCTGAAGGTCCTAGGTTCATTGAGGGACCAGGAAGGCTGTACGGACAACTGTGTCTAGAACAGTCATGAAAAGGAGACTCTTCTGCACTGGATGGAGATAATAGAGAACCTCAGGCTGGACAGGAATGACACAGTTGTCTGCAGGGGGTCCAAGACCAGCTGCAGCTAGCCCACCTTCAGCAGCCAGTTGTCCAGGTACAGGACCACTTGTATTCCTGTCCTGTGAAAACGTGCATCAACCACTGACATTAAATAATTAAGGAAAATAATGACTCAAGAGGGACTCATGTAAATAAAGTTTTTTCACCTTATGGTACATATGTGATCGCACCACATGTAGCCTACCAACAGGTCAATAATAAATTAAATACTAGTTTCATGATCAAAGAAGTAACATATATTTATAAATGGCAAATATTCCTCATATCAATATATTGGCAATAGTGAAGTATGTGGTGTCCCCAGTGTTTACACAAGACAAGCTGTGATACTACTTACTCGAAAAACTGTGTAAAATTAAAAATAAATGCCACAAAATACATATAGTTACAGCGCTGGGTATGAGGTGCAATCACTCTCACATCAACAACTCGGTTTGGTAGTGGAGCCTGTTTGTAATGATGATGATGATGTTTCGACCTTCTGAAATTAGTTGTAAGGTGAGGGCGGTATTAACCTTAAGGGCCCCTTAGAGTGAAAATGTTGTGTATAAATAGTTTAGAGAGTCCAGCGGTGAAAAGAGGGTGTAAGCAGCCTGGTGGGGGAGCGCCTAGTTATTTATAAGCTGTTAAAAGGAATTGTGGTGGGTACAATCAGGCCGCGAAGACTAACAATTTCTTCCACCACACTGTTAGTTAATTAAGTATGGGAGGTGTGGGGAAAGTAGAAATCCAAAGCTGTGTACGCTTGTTGGATTGAGGAGGGTTGGATGTGCTAAAAGCTGAGTTCTTGCAAAGCCCTCAGGCAGAGTAAGGTCGAATGCCTATACTCTTCGGAGAAGACAGTCAGGATTATCCGCCGTCTAGTGGATGCAGTGCAGATCGCTGATGGCAGACAGTGTCAACCACAAGAACTCGGTGTTTGTACCAAATCTCTGTACAGAATCTTCCAACACTTGCTACAACAAATTATGTACCTCCAAAATATCTCTGTGCCTCTGATTCTCTGGGATATGGGTGAAACTTTGATATTCCTTGAAGTGAAATATAAACAATTTCTTTGGAACTGATGTTAAAGAATTTTGCATAACCTCCCTTCCTCCTCAGATTAAGCAACTATCTTTTGCTTATTGTTTCTGATATACTGAGGATTGTTTCTTAAAATGAAATGTAAACCAACCTTCAGCAATACATAGCTCAAACCAGTATTAATTAATCACTTAATCACTTTTCTTAGCACATGCAGTACCTGAAATACAAATATATGCATCTTGAAACTATCAACATCTTTTAAAGGTAAAGATGGTCCTTTCTTTTTCTCACATGGTTTAGAATTCAGAAATACAACAAGAAAATATAAGTTTATAATTCTTTAAATAAGTCTCTGAAACAGTACTTTAAGCTATTCAAGTTTCTAAAACTCATGTCTTAATTCATTAGAATACTCCTCTGTGTTTAGTTTCAACCTTGAAGTGAACTTCAAAAGGAAAATAATCCACCTCCCAGTTCTTCATATGGTCTGGTAACAAAGTCCTGGCTGCAGCAACAGATTATCTCAATTGTTTATCGATGACAGTCCATCCAATACACATACTCAATATCTTCAAAATGGCTGCCAACATTTCCAAACATCATGAGACTTCCCATATGTGTGTTGAGTTGTCTATGCACAGTGCATTTACTGAGGATACTCCTTTGGCCAAGCAGTGCAGACATTCTGAGTACACCACCAACCTCTTATTTCCCGGAGTGAACATAGCACTAATGAGTTCACAGTACTGTGCTCTGTGGGCATGGTGTCCCTGAAATGTGAATCTGTGCCGCAGATCATGAACTTAGTGCACATGAAAAAATGAATTGTGCTTAGGTACCTGAAAACTACCCAACACGTCGCACACATTGTATTGCTTTTGAAATTATAAAAAAGATGATTTCAACATTTAAATAGGCTTCTTAGTGCACTGTGCTACTTTAGGTGGATGGGTCAGGCACTGGATCTGAGAAGGCCTGTTAAGTCTCTGTCTTGACTGCCAGAGGGTAGGGCAACTCTTTCCAGGAACCACAGTGTCACCCTGCACAGAATTGCTCATCTGAAAGACTCAAATATATGGTCAATAGGGATCACAAAAGGCATAAAACTCCTTGGAAATCTTGTTGTTAGTAGCAAGACACTAACTTCTCACTGACATCAGGGAAGAGGAAAAAGTAAGGCAAATGCATCAAAATCTAAGGATCAAAAATCAGAGACTAAACAAATGAAGCAATAGGGTAAAGTGACTAAAGGTGGCAGTATAAATGCATCACAATGCATCCATCCCTCGTTGTACCTTCTTCATTCTCGCAAGTTCTGGTAAGCTCGTGGCATGGACATAACAGGATGTCAACCTGCAGATCTTTGTTTTTTGCGGCTAATGATAATTGTGCAAAGGTCTTCCCCTACCCAAGCATATTTTAAGATCCGCTCTGGTGTGCCTCTTACCTCCCTTGCACCCCAACTGCCATTGACTTTGTTCCATTAAGAAACGTCCCCCAATTGACTTTCTCCACCCTTGTGGTTCAGTCTCTTATTTGCCTCGCCTCATCATAAGCATCAGACCTCCCTTGAGATTCTATTACTTTTACACTTATTTCATATTCCAGGATATTTCATCACTTCTCTTGGCAACTAAAAGAGAGGTCCTGAAAGTCCAGCTGAAATCACAGCAACTCAAGTCGCCAGATGCAATCTGCCTCTGCTATAGTGGGTGTTATCATGGGAAGCGTAGGGATGGGGACAAAAGTTCTAAAATAAAACCCTGGGGGGAAGTCCTTTTAATCTCCATCTGTTCAGCCCTCTCACTCTGCTGGCCAATAGTGCCAGTTATAGGGGAATGAAAATGTTTGCACGGCAGCACTTAGGTGAACATTTATACTTTCAAAGGCAATATTTCCCATCATCTCTCCTTCCTTGTCAGGCCTTTGTTTACCTTAGAAAAAAAGGCAGAAAAACTCAAACGAAAAAAATATATATTTAACTTATTTAAATTTGTAAAGTCGTCTAGCCAAAATAGCTACTGCTAATTTGTTTCAGCAAAAAAAATAACATATAGACCAAAGGACCGATTTCATGTGAGACACATTAAACCTTTCTGGATATTTAGCTGGCAATGTTTTTGTGTTCTGGGATATGAAGTTCTGATTTTCATTAGGTTTGGTCCTAAAACTCTCAGCACGCAAAGTGATATTGGCTAAAATGCTGGACTAGATGAGTTGGGTCATTTTGAAGCTGAACGGAACGGAGCAAATTGTACATATATGTGGAAGCACTCCACTCTCATTCTAACAACGAGTAAGAAAATTCACAGGAAGAGTCCAGCCAAAAGTCTGATTTGATTTCTAAGAGACAAGGAAAGAGGAAATGCAACCAGGATAATAAAGATTACTGGTAAATAATTGACGTGTAATATCTGTATCGCGTGACATTTATTCAAATGTATAGCTTCTAAAATGCACATGCAGAAAGAATTAATATAGAATGCCTGGTTGACTGCTGTGCATAAGCCGAGGGAACATTTTTGTCAGGTACTGCATAAATTATCTATTAGAGAGTGGCAGGGCACACAAAACCCTTTGCCACTTACTAGCAAGATGTTAGGCAGTCTGTGGTGGAAACATTGACACTGCTTTGCTGCAATGCATAACCATCTTTGCTGTTTTGCCGACAGTAAGAAGATTGCTACAGTACTATAATTGCCGACCTTCTTTAAAAGATTTTGTATATGTTCCCCTCCTGTGATCCTGCAGAGACTTGGTGGTGCATCTGTTAAAATGGTCGAGAGACGCCACTGGTTCCTTTTATTGTGAATTGAAAACTCATGCCATCATCTTGCTCTTGTGCTCTAACACTGAAGCTGTTCTTATGCGCAAATATTATCTAACTTTGCACATATCTTCAAAGTGACCATACGTGCATTTCTATCTGCCCAAGCAGCATATCACCTATCCTTGAGAATAGTCTGGGAGTGGGTAACATAATCAAATAGATAGCAGTCTGAGGAGTTCAGTGCACATAAGGGAGAGTGCACATCTTGAGTAATCTCTACAGCACGGTATGTATGAATGTTTGTTATTATTAAATAAAATGCAAATTATTACATTTTTCTAAATGCATAAATGACTCTTTAAATGTGAGCGTGTGTGCTGCAATGGATTCACAGACAGGCGGATATACAAGTGGGTTGGATACAAATACATCAAACATACATATATAGATAACCATATTTCCTATATAGGAACAATTGCTTCTCAGCTCTGGCTGTGAAATAGGACCATTCCTTTTAAAGTAAGGTGTATGATAGACCTGTGATCAATTCCCGTGACATTACGTTCTGTGACATCATTGCACCTTGCCTTTCTTATTTATTTCTGCCACTACTTTTTAGCACTTGAGCCTTGGACCCGAAGGTTTTGTCATAGACTACTGTTATAATGATGGAAGATTATGGCCATGTATGAGCAGAGAGAAAACAATGACAGAACCAATCCAAAGAAGGAAGGCAAACCGTCAATCAATCAGAGAATTTGTAAAGCGCACTACTAACCCGTGAGGGTCTCAAGGCGCTGGGGGGAGGGGTGGCTGCTACTGCTCGAACAGCCATGTCTTGAGATGTCTCCTGAAGGTAAGTAGGTCCTTAGTCTGATGCAGGTGGGTGGGAAGAGTGTTCCACGTCTTGGCAACGAGGAGGGAGAATGATCTGCCGCCGGCAGTTGTTCTGCGAACGCGTGGGACGGTGCAGAGGGTAAGGTCGGCGGAGCGAAGTTGTCGGTCGGGGTGCAGATGGAGATCCTTCTGTTGAGGTATTCTGGTCCAGTGTTGCACAGTGCCTTGTGAGCGTGGCTGAGGTGTTAACGTGATTCGTTTGTTGATGGGGAGCCAGTGTAGATCTCTCAGGTGGGCTGTGATGTGGCCGTGGCCGGGGATGTCCAGGAACGTGCCGAGGCGTTCTGTATGTATTGCAACACAGTTAATAGTATCCATAGATAATTCCATGGATAAATCGGATAGTTCGTTTTAAGCCAATTGACTAGCTTACGTGCTCTTGATACAGGTGCATTTGAAGATGCTGAAGAGTTTGAAAGAGGATTGTTGATGTTTTCAAAATATGCAGAAGCAGTTCGTGCAAACACTGGATCCGGTATTGGAGAAGGAGAACTGACAGATGTATCCCTTGGTGGTTTGTAGTAAATTATTCCATCCGTTTGTGTTGAATTTGAGTAATATTGCTCAGAATTTTGGACACTTCTTATCCTAGATGTAGAGACAGGTACTAATGAAAGTTCAATTTCCACCCTCTCCAAGCTTGGGGGAGTCTATCACTGTAGGTTAAATTTTGGAGAGGCACATCCTGACTAGCATTGAGAGGGGTTCGAGAACTGCTCAGGGGTCCTCATGGTCTACTGTGTAGGACTGGTCACAAGGTGTAACTTGACACTGACAATTGAAACAAAGCGATTTTCTTGAGAACCAGGCAGCAGTGGTAGAATGACAGTTCTGGTACTGTGTATTCCCAAGACTGGAACCGGTGCTCGATATGAAGGGCCAAATTCAATTTTTACAAGAATCTTTTCACGCACTAGATCCCCAACTTTTGAATCCAGCCGGTGGATGTTGTTGGTGTATCCCTCATTCACAAGGTGGTGACACATTTAGATGAGTTTTCATCATTGAACTGTTGTAATTCCTACAAGACAAAGGGGGTCATTCTGACCCTGGCGGTCATTGACCGCCAGGGCCAACGACCACGGAAGCACCGCCAACAGGCTGCCGGTGCTTCCTGGCCAATTCTGACCGCGGCGGTAAAGCCGCGGTCAGAAAAGGGAAACCGGCGGTTTCCCGCCGGTTTTCCCCTGGCCAGCGACCCCCTTCCCGCCAGCCTGTTCCTGGCGGTTTACACCACCAGGAAGAGGCTGGCGGGAACGGGTGTCGTGGGGCCCCTGGGGGCCCCTGCACTGCCCATGCCACTGGCATGGGCAGTGCAGGGGCCCCCTAACAGGGCCCCATTAAGATTTTCAGTGTCTGCTTGGCAGACACTGAAAATCGCGACGGGTGCAACTGCACCCGTCGCACCCCAGCAAATCCGCCGGCTCCATTCGGAGCCGGCTTCATCTTTGCTGGGGCTTTCCCGCTGGGCCGGCGGGCGATCTTTTGAAGATCGCACGCCGGCCCAGCGGGAAAGTTAGAATGCTCCGGTTTGGGCGGTTTCCGCCCAGCGGGCGGCACCCGCCGCCCGCCGTGGTCAGAATGACCCCCAAAATGTGTGTCTGCTGCCACTGCACCAGGGCCATCAAGATCTAGGACATACATAGGTACACTTAACAGTAGCAGTCATAGAGGTGGCCCATTGAATCCAATGTTGATGTAATGCTTTTGTGCTTGGAACTGTTGGTATTGAGGTCACAACAACGATTTGTTTTCCCTGGGCTAGAGATATCTCTTTTATGACAGTCATTTGAACATCAGTCAGAATGTTCTCACCGGGAGCAAAGCGTTGTTCAGCTGTTAAATACAAATGTGATTTGTATGCTATAGGGCCTTATCACCTTCATTGAATGTTACTTAAGTGAACCCAATGGCACCAGCGAGTACTCTGATGACCAAGTTTGTTTTAGTATCACATGTGTGTTGTGTAATGTCCTGTTGTAATGCTCTAGGAATGTATGTGTGTTCAACTATCCAATATTTACTTTACAAATCTGGACATATAGGTAATAAAGTGGTGTTATGCATTGTGCATAATCTGGAATGTACGTTCTGGCAAAACTGAAAAAGCCCAGTAACAGCGGTAGCATTTTGATGGTATTTGGTGGTTGTAATTGCGCACACTTTTCTAGAAAGTGGGGCGCTAGGCTCTTTACTTCATCTGATAACTCGTATCCCAAGAACAGGCCACTGAGAAAGGCAATTTTTGTTTTCTTAAAATTAAATTTGTAGCCTATTTCATGAAACCCACCACAAAGCGGTCTACTGGGCTTCTGTGTGTGACCAGGACATCATCTGTTATGTAGATGTCATCTACGTAGGACAATGCCTCAGGGTCAATGTTGTGTAGTATGGATGTTACACGTGCTGAGAACAGTCCAGGACTGTTCTTATAACCTTGCGCAAGCTAAAAAAAAGTTCCTATGCGAGCCTAATGCGCTGAAGGCAGTCAAATCCCTGCCTTCAGGTGCTATATTTTGGCAGAAAAAAGTTGGACACATCCAAGGTTGTTTTGTATTTTTTGCGTACTAAATTGTTGATAAATACTGCGCTGTGTGCATTTGGTATAGCAAATGTGCGTTTCTGACTGTTTAAGTGCCTGTAATCTAACACTATTCCATATGAATGGTCAGGCTTAGCTACAGGGAACAAAGCGTTGTTCATTGGTGTTATGCCGGATTCAATCACAACCTGGTACTCAAGTTATTTGAGTATTTCTCTCACTGGTGCTTTAGCCTCATATTTAATGGGGTACTGTGGTTGTGGAAATGGAGTTGATCTTACCTGTATTATGTGATAGGGCAAGTCTTTGTCCCATCCTACATGGTTGCAACACAGTGCCAGGGCTTGTGCCAAAGCCCAATCTACTTTATAAGCCTCTCTCAATTCTTCAGGAACAAGAACCTAGAAATATGGCATAATGACGTCTTCCCCTAGTAGGAGTTCACAGACAAACTATGGTGGCCAGTCTTTTTCAGCCAAAAGGATGTCATAACATAACATTAGTTTTTTCCCAGAATATATCTTTAATTGTGAGGTCTAAGTCTCCCACAATTTGTATTTTCACATTTTTCACATATTAATTTTTGTTGTTCGGAATGCATGCCTCTCTCTCTGCGTATATATCCAGTTGAGTCCTGGAAGGAACGAGCTTGGGGTGTATCAATATACTGTATCTTTCAGGCATTTTTAAACTATCTCTATTTCTCAAATTGTAGAATTTCTCAGAGGTTTCTGAGCGTGGAGATTCTTCTCTCTGTCTTGTATTATCTTTATTTTGTTTTTGTCAATCCCAGCATTTTTTAGTACCCTTTGTTGCTTGTTTGGTAGAATCCTTATTTGGATTTAACTTGTAGTTGTGGTTTACTTGGTCTGGCCCCCAGACTATCACGACCAATACTAAAATGGGTCTCAGTGATAATCTTTGGCAGCTCACACTCCTGATCCTGTACCTGAGCTCACACTCCTGATCCTGTACAGGAACATCCCAGAGCTGTTGGTGTACTGCCAATGCTACTACTTCCCCTTTTACGGTTACTTATAATGATCGAGGATACTGTGGCAAAATTGCCCATTAATTGCATCCCAAGATCTAGGGCCGGGGCAGCCCCATATTCATCCTGAATTTGCTTTAACACTTCCTGAAGATTCACAAGTTTTGGTGTACCGTGTGCAGTAATGTAGAGTGCTGAAAACACTGCACCCTAAATTGTACAGTTATCCCTGACGCAGCCACCCCAAATGGCAAGCACATTGTGAGAATTTGCCCTTCTGGTCCCAGGAAGGAAGCCCAACCCCCATACCAGCATTCAGAGGTGAAGAAGAGGTCTGTTAGTCTGCTGGGAGTCCTCCCATGTAGATGAAGAGGAACCAAAAGGTATCTGAAGAAACTGCAAGGAGGTGCAGCATAAGATGGCAAGCTGGCTGGAATATCCCCTCTACCCTAGTGTGGGCAGTGCGATGTTTTATAATAAGATATCTGTTATTCTAAGAACTGCCTTGACATTACTACATATATTTTTCTGTGTAGGGTAGACAATGTACTCTTTGGACCGGTAATACCCGGTAAATATAGTGTACAGCCTTGGGCTTAGCACAAGATGAAAATGATGTGCAAAGAAATGAATAACAAATTCTGTGTGGAAGGACAGCTGATAAAAGAATGAAAAACTTCTCCACAAAAATGAAGCTTTGCTAAAATAATAAAAAGAATAAAAGTGAAATGTAACTAGGTGAGAGGGCACAGGCCTCAGTCCCAGGACTAAAGAATGTGCCAGTGTAAATGATAAAATAACCTCACAACACTTTAAAAAAGCCCGCTAACTTGCTTTTGATGCAGAGGTAGCACCAGCAATAATATCAATATGAATGTACAATGTTCAGTGCTTGAACTGGAAATAATTTCCTCTAGGAACCCATAAATTGGGGATCAAGGTCTGGCAGTAGATAGAGAGTGAAGTCACAAGGGGCTAGTCATGAAAAGCAGAATCTGACAGTCAACTTATACATTTATGTTTTTTTAAACTATGCCACAAACGTTACTGATAACGATTACAAACTTGTCAGTATATCTCTTCTGGATTACATATTTGAGCACTTTAATGCTTCTTAATATATAATGTCCACTCTACTAGTATGGCCGATATATATCTCGTACATTGTAACCCTGATTGTCTTATGTAACATTTTCTGTACACTGATTTACTTCCCGTTTTACTTTGTTGGCAAATTTTGCCATTAAAGCCCATATAGAAATAAAATATCAGTAAAATAAAAACATTTAAAATCATCTAAAAAGACTGATGAAAAGAAAGTCCAGATATAGCAGTATAACTAATAAAGTACAAACATTGTCCCTGATACTAAGTAAATTCTTAAAACACGTAAATTACATATACTGCAATCTAAAATCAAATTGAATAATAAAAATAACATTTATACAGTAACAGCCTGTTTTCATAGATACAAGCACAGACTGCATTGAAATCCCCCATACTTAGCCAAATAGCATTTAAAGGTACTACACAACTTCACAATGCTATCTCAGAGTCCTGCTATCACAACAGTCAAGGAGCTGCCCTCTTCTGCCTCCATTTTCACATATGTAAGAGGAAATGGGAAACAGCAAATACTATTGAATGTGTTGTGTTGAATCTTAGTATCCTGGAGGCTGTCCTAAAGTCCCTAGCCCCCATATTGCAGCACAGAGGCAATATCATTTATTTTCCTGTGGACATGATAATGAGGGAGGAAAAAAGAGAACATAATCGATACATTCTTTTTCTTAGGGACAAAAGGGACAAGTCATGTCTAGTTCAGTAGGGAGACGTTGCAATTTCACAGTGACTATACGAAGTGGCAAGATCCCAATTCGGAATTTAATGTACAGGGCTTTAGCAAGCGGGGCATCAATCACATCAGATACTCTTCTATAGAGAAAACATCTTTGAACTCAAGAGAGGCAGAGTAGAAGAAGTCCACCCTCCCAGCCCTGTATAACCCGTCGTCCACATGCCTCCAATAGATCCCCTTGAGATAAGACTTTGGTACTCTGCATGCAGTCTCTGGATTCGTACAAAGGGTCTCACATCCTAGTTCAGTCAAGCTGCATTTAATAAACCCTAACCATGAGATCCCAGCAGCCCCAGGGAGCTTTAAAATTTCCGCACAAATCAAATACGACATATTGGCCCTCATTATGACATTGGCGGCCTGAACCTCGCTAGCCCTAAATTAAGTTCCCTGCTGGGCCGGCCCAGTGGGGAACAGGGCCTTAACATTGCAGCCGGCTCCTAATGGACCTGGCGGCAATGTGGCATGCAGCGGGTGCAGCCTCACCCGTTGCGCATTCCACTGCCTGTAATTCGGTGCCTAGTGCATGGGCAGTGCCCCCTCAGGTGCCGCCTGGGTCCCCCATTCTGCCAACCTTTCCATGGCGGTGTAAACCGTCATGGACAGGCTGGAAGATGGGGACTTGTAATCCTCAGCGCTGCCCTGCCGGATTACAACTGCTGGGACCGCCAGGCTGTTGGAGATGGGACCGTGGCGGCTCTGCCATGATTATAATGTAGCGGTCCGACCGTCACCGTGACCCCTTAAGTCTGCAGAGGCCCAGACCCATCTCCAATACAGCAGGGTTCTAAGTCTTATTCTATGAGCAAGTGGTCTACAGCCTAATGCTAACCAAAGGGGGATAAGTGGGGCACTAGTGGGAAGGTTAGTAAGGAGTAGTAAGAAATGATTCTTCACCAGCTCCATGTTTCTTATGTTCTTGTGCCTCCAAAGTTGCCCACTGTATGATGACCCACCCCAAGAACTGATAAGTTATAGATTTGGAAGGCTGAGTATGTTGGGAGGAAACCGGAACCCTGCAGAGCCCTCAAGATGCCTCCTGTTTAGTGCTCTAGCCTGAGTTTGCACTTCTGTATCTGGGATGACCAACCAAATTGCTCAGTGAGAGTGTACCTTAGATATTCAAATTTACAAACCCTTTCCAGGGGGACACCATTAAGAGCTGGTTGTGGACGTGTCGTGCGACAGGGATTCAAGACCATATACTTGATTTTATTAAGATTGTTCTCCAACCCTCTGTGCCTGCAGAAGACACCAAACTGGTCTAACAGATTTAGGATACCCATGGGGGATTTTTTTAGACCAATAAGGTGTCGTCCGCGAACAGGACTACAGGGACCTTCCTATTGACCAGACTCACGGCATCATGCTTACACAACTCTAGATGGGCCAGCAAATCATTAACATATTAACAAGAGCTAAAACACACCCTTGCCTTACTACCCAAGTAACTGGAATAAGCGCAATCAGCTCCCTCTGGGAACCACATCTAACCTGAGTATAGTTGTTCAAATGAAGCCTATTGATAAAGGCAACAAGATATTTAGGGACAGTCAAGACCTTTCACAGGGCCTCCCTTGCGACAAGGTCAAAGGTCAAACAAAAGTCGTCAAAGACTACATAAATGCAACCCCCCCCATACTAACATATTTCCAGTAAATTAATTGCAATCTAAATACATGGTCGATAGAACGAGTCCCCACCCGAAACCCAGCTTGAAAGGGAATCAACAAACGCATATCCTCAATCCAGTCGTGCCATCTATCCAGCAAGATCCGGGTAAAGAGCTTCTGTGAACTGTTGATAAGGCTAATTGGCCAATAGTTAGAAGGAAGGGACCTTAAGCCCGTCTTAAAGATCAGAAGGATCTCGGTCCCCACCCACATAGGGGGCATTGGTAGCCTATCCATGATTCTGTTAAAATACAGTGCAAAATAGAGGCTCCAAATGTTTTTATCATCTTTAAACTGATCCCCTGATACCTTATCCAACCCTGGCACTTTCCCTGGTGTAATCTAATCTATTGCATTAGCCACTTCACTGACAGTGGTGGGACTAATATTGCAGTCAACCTGCCTAGATGGGGCTACCCCATGCAGAACCCTGTCCACTCGACTAGCCCCTACTGGTTCCATTGACACACCCAGGACAAACTCATGAGAGGGCACAACCACAGCTTTGGACTCTCCACTAGATATAATTGCAGCACTTCCTAAGTCATGCATTGTTTTCCTTTCACATTCATGGTGCCCCCCCACACCCCCTGTCGTATGCATAAAGTCCAGAAAAATGCTGAACCCAGGCAGCAGCAGTAATATTGCAAGTCATTGAAGCAGCAGATTCTGAGCACCCACTAGCTAGAATTTCCCAAAAGGAACAATTGTCTTTCCCTTTTGCTGCAGTCAGGAGGGCTTCCCATTTAAGCATTGTTTACTCTTGTTTAGCCTTTACTACTGTAGCTTTATAAAACGGCCCGGGCTTCCTGTATTGGGGCTCTGATCCCACATTTGATAGCAACCGTCATGGCATTCCTTGCTAACCTGCAAGAGCTGGTATACCATGGAGCCACTTTGGGCCTTTTAGGGAGAGACCTAGGCTCCACCATAAAACACCTATTTAAGAAGTGAAACATGGACTTGTTAATTGCATTATAATCCACCCATGAGGCAGCTACAAAGAGTTCCCTCCCATATCCAACAAGACTTTCCAGGGCAGTAGCAAGTTCCTCATGCATCTGCATGGCCAGAGTGGCAACAATGACACTTCATTTCAACCTGTGACAGTTACTAGTAGGTGTACGCCACCTGTGAAATGGTTCATTATTATTGGATATAATGTTAAGATCCAATGGGCTCAAAGTGAGGTCCAAGGCATTGTGGTCGCTGTCCTGCCACAGAATCACCTCCATATCTACTACTAGAAGCCACAACCTGATATCCATTACTATATAGTCAATACAACTAGTGCCTCTCTGTCGATTAAAAGTGCCCCTCCCCTCCTTGTCTGATGGTGTACTCCCATTAAAGGATGTTGGTGAGAGCAAAGGCATTTAATTGCAGGGCAGCAGGGGACAATTTCCTATTGGGCAGGAGAGAGAGCCCTGGCACTGCCCACACTTTATCCTCTTTCCCACTAAGAATATCAATGACGATGTCAAGAGGCTCAATATTACAATTAAAATCACCTGCCACAATTCTGTAAGAACCAGCAGAAAGGGATGGTGGTTGGGCATTAATTAGGTCATTGGTGGCTAGATAGGTCTTATTACCTTAATGTCTACAATACACATTATACAAACATAACAAAACCCCAGAATGGTAGCACACAATACATCAGGAGAATCAAGATCAATTGCTTCAGAAATACAGTTTTTAATCAAAATTCCAAGGCCCCCCAATGACTGGCTTTTCCCAGATGAAGATGCTGGGTGGTCAAAACTAGCGAACCCTGATCAAAATTATGGGGTAACAGCCCAAGTCTCCTGAAACCTGCAAATTTCAAATTGGGCCACAAAGCTACACTAGTCTGGGCAAGCAAGTTTTTTCATAATACCAGCAAGGTCCCACGAGACGAGCTTGATGTAAATTTTGGTGTTAGTCAAGGGGTTACTACTGGCGAACATGCTAGGAGGAACAGACGCAGAAAATTGAAGCCCATCAACTGTGAAGGATTGCAACATATTGCCAATATCAGAGGAACCATGAGCATCAAGGGTTGAATGTAGGGTCCATCAGCTACATGAGGTAATCCTGCATCACTACTAATGCCTGCTTCCATAACCCCTGCCAGGTCAGTCGCCCTATGCTAATCCAGAAAGGGAGGGAGTCAGTCATTACCATTCAGGTTTGAAAGTGGTAGATATCTATTACAAGTGTGGACAGAGGAGTCTCCTGAAGGATCCACTTAGTAGCGCGAGAACCATCTCCCGCTCAGCTGACTAGGAGGATTAGGTCTATAGAATGAACCTAGGGGAACAATACTAACAGCTGCTCATAAATTTCAAGCTACCTACAATTGATTATCACACAATCCCCTTCTATCGATTTTGCAGACTGACAAATCCACCCGATTTTCACCACAGTAGTATATCATCATACTTGAAAATAGAAAAATCAGTGTTCCGTGTAAGCCACATTTGGACAACAGTCAGGTGGCAGGTTCAAACACGGCTGAGTGCATGTGATACGATGATGGGACGTTTGCTCCTGAAGTGGGGGTTTATTTGCACAGTGAGCCCTATCTTGCCATTTCTACCCTTAACCAACGTTGCCACTGCTTGTTGTGGGCATGGACCCTGCCACAAGAGCTGGAGTGAGCATAATAGCGGTGGGAACAGATATTTCGGCAGGCAACAAGGACCTCTGCTCTGGATTGCGGTTGGTGTTGATGTAGCTGGCCCCATTGTTGGAAGGTACTCAGCCACGGGATTGCGTGGATGTTGGAAGATCCAGTAGAAGACTTAGCTTGGAAGATAGGTCCCGGATGGCCCCTTCCAGAGTGCATATCCTATCCACTAGGGAAGCAACTGAAGACATCACAATGGTTTGAACATGATCCATAGCGCTTTCCCAATCCAGTTTCAACGCCTCACCTCTCTCACTATAAGTGAAAAATAGTTACGACTCAGCCTGCGATGGGTTCAGACTTGATGTTTTACGTGAGCTAGTAGAGGAATAGACAAAGGACACTTGCTTCTTGGTGTGGCCAGGGACAGGACCTTGCTTGGTTTTCCTCTTCTTCCTAGCTGATGGTTAGCAAAAGCTAGTACTCACAGGCACATTCATTGAGCACACCCTATACATCATCAGCGGGGGTGCTTGGGTAATGGCCTCAGGTGTGGGTGAACTGCAACAACTTGCAGAGGTCACCTCGGTAGTACATAACTGTGGTAATAACCCACTCTCTAAAAAAGTATGGGGCCCCAACCCCTTATCAAAGGACCGGCGCCTCTCCGCCAGATGCATTTCGATGGCAACTACACTCACTGCTCAAGCCAGGAATGAATCTAACGTATAGCAATTCGTGGTTTGGCAGTGTCACTGTCCTTCCCCCAGCCAATTTGCGCTTGCCCATGGTTCTTTGCTGGATAACAGCAATGGGTACAATCCCTGCAATCAACGTAGTACAGTCAAGACAAACTTACCAAAATCGTTGTGGTGCAGCAACCAAAGGAGCCAGGAGGGGTGGCCCAGCCTAGCCTATTCTGAGCGAAGATGGGCCCATCCCAGCAAACTCATGGACAGTCAAGTGTGCAGGCAGGCAACCGCTTTCAAAGTGACTTGTGCTGTGGGATGCAGGTCGCGGTTTGAAACACATTCAGGATGACCCCACCCTTCTCAGGCATGATGCAGCTGGGGTATGTAGTCCCACCCCTGCAAGCTTGTGGAAAGCCAAGTGTGAGGGCAGGGAACCACTTTCAAAGAGAATGATTTGTCTCTGTGTAATGTCTATATATCTTGACACCTTTAAGTAGGATGAGTGGTGCTATAAAAGAATTAAAAATAAAACACTAAGGTGGTCATTCTGACCTCGGCTGTAAAAGGCGCCTACCGCCGGTCAGAAATCCTCCATAATCCCGCCGCGGTCGCGGAAACCCGCCACGGTCATTCTGACCCGCAGAAGGCAAACCTCCGAAAAACCGACCGCCACAACAGACCGCCAGACCAGCGGTCGGCGGAAAGGTGGAGGTGACCAAACCTCCACCGCCACGCCAACAGAAATACGCCCATCCCATTACGACCCACGAATCCACGCGGCGGTCATTCAAACGCGGTATTCCATTGGCGGGACACACCGGCGCGGTCAGAATACACACCAACGAACAAAACTCACCCACATTGGACAATTTGAATCCCACACACCTGATACACATACACACACCACTCCCACACACACAATACAATATAAAACACCCACCCACATCACCCACAAACCCCTACGCTTACAAAATCGTAAAGAAGGCAAGAGCGAGACACCAGCATCCAAAACATAACAGCCACAGCCACTCAACACCATCACCCACACACTATCCACACACAAAACAACACACACCACCACACTCAACTCACTTAAATACACATACTCCACCCCACACATCATACACACCACCCCATGGCACCCCAAAGACAACCCCGCTTCACAGACGAAGAACTCAGGGTTATGGTGGAGGAAATCGTTCGTGTAGAGCCCCAGCTGTTCGGCACACAGGTCCAATACACCAGCATTGCCCGGAGGACGGAGCTATGGCAGAGGATTGTCGACAGGGTGAACGCAGTGGGACAGCACCCCAGAAATCGGGAAGACATCAGGAAGCGATGGAACGACCTACGGGGGAAGGTGCGTTCCATGGTATCCAGGCACAACATCGCCGTGCAGAAGACTGGCAGAGGACCCCCACCTCAACCCCCACAATTCACATCATGGGAGGAGGAAGTCTTGAACATCCTGCATCCTGACGGCCTCGCAGGAGTCGGCGGAGGAATGGATACTGGTAAGTTGAAGCTTCAATACTGCTTCCCCCCCACCTGCATGCCAAATCAGACCCCAACCCTCACCCCCATCCTCGAACCCCACCCTCACCCCCACCCTCACCCCCACCACCATCCTCACCCCCACCACCATCCTCACCCCCACCACCATCCTCACCCCCACCCCCACCACACCTATTCCCCGCCAATGTCTCACCATCACAACCCACTCATCCCAAAACCTAGGCCTGCATGCGTCCACTAAGCATGGACACCCATCACCAAAGCATGCCCAATGCATATACACATCCCCCCCACAAGCCACCCTCACCAAAGCCCCCACACACGAATGCCAGCACTTGGGGACACGAGAACCCACAGATACACCCATATGCGACACATTGAAACTATAACCATACCTCTATACCCCTGCAGGACCCGACCGTCAACACACCGCGGCGGAGGGGCCAGAATTATCCACACCCCCCACCCAAGAGGCCGTCAGCGATGACAGCAGCTCTGTCGATCTGGACACCGATGACCAGCCCGGACCATCGGGGACCTCTGGACAGTCGGTTCCCCTCACACAGGCACAGGCCACTATAGACCCTAACCCCTCTGGGAACACCAGCACAGCTCCCACCCAGCGGGCCCATGCCTCTGTCTCCAGGGCGCGTCAATCTGCGGTGTGTCTACCACTACAGGGCACCCAGGATAACCCACCACCCCAACAACAACAGGGACCTGGGGGCAGTGGTAGTGGGCACACCGGCCAGGGGGCAGAGGCCCAGGGAAACAGGGCAACTCGGCGGGCAGCTGTGCGACAGGGGGGGGAGGAGAGGCCCAGGGAACCCACTCTCCACGAGGTCCTCACCACCATCATGGGAGCATACAACCGCTCCCAGGAGACGATGGCGACGGTACTGGCCCGGTTCCAGGAGATCCAGGTGCTGCAGGAGGAACACTATCGGGGGTACAGGGAGGACATCCGAGCCATCAACACCACCCTGGTTACCATGGTAGGGCTGCTGCAGGACCTCGTAAACAGCAGGGCGGACACTCAACAACACCCAAGGGCCCCTGCCACTAGCCGGGACCAAGAACAGCCATCCACCTCCGCCGGCGCTAGTGGACAGGAGGCCCCCGCACAGCAGCAGCCCACCAGACCCCCACCTCCTGCAGGAGAAGAACCACCCCGCAAGAGGGCCCTGAGATCTCGCAAGACAGAGTAGGATGTCAAGACCCCCGCCAGCAATGGATACCACCTGATGTCATCCCACTGTCCCACATTGTCACCCTGTCCATCCTCGAACTGCCCATGCTCCATCTCTCCACAGGCCTCTGGACAATGCACCTGTGTGACTGTTACTCTGGACTCTGCCATGGACATTCCTTCACCATAGCCCCCACCCACTTGAAACCACCCATCCCATTTTGAGCACTTCAATAAACACCTATTTTGCACCAAAATATCAGGAGTCTGGCTGTGATTTCAATAGATTGTAATTGACATGACAGTGCAAATATGTCCTTGTACATGGTGAAGTCAACAAACAGCTGCCACAAAGCTGTAGTCCATGGGGAAACGAAGCACAGGACTCGTAGTGGGGACCCCAGATCTGAAATAGGGAGGGAAAAGCCAAAACTCAGTCATCATACACTGGGGCAAATAGACAGGCAGCAGAGATGCTGCAGAGTAGTTAACTTTTACTAAATTATCTTTGAAATGTTACCTGTGTCCTATTGGAAGTACTGTTCAATGATTCTGTCCCTGTTGTCTGTTTCAGCCCCGTCGTCTTCCTCCTCGTCACTCTCCTCAGGTTCCACCGCTGCCACAACACCACCGTCTCGACCATCCTCCTGCAGGAAAGGCACCTGGCGGCGCAAAGCCAGGTTGTGAAGCATGCAGCAGGCCACGATGATGTGACACACCTTCTTAGGTGAGTACATTAGGGATCCACCGGTCATATGCAGGCAGCGAAACCTGGCCTTTAGGAGGCCAAAGGTGCGTTCGATCACCCTCCTAGTACGCCCATGGGCCTCATTGTACCGTTCCTCTGCCCTGGTCCGGGGATTCCTTACTGGGGTCAGTAGCCACGACAGGTTGGGGTACCCAGAGTCACCCACTAGCCATACACGGTGTCTCTGTAGCTGTTCCATCACGTAAGGGATGCTGCTATTCCTGAGGATGTAGGCGTCATGCACTGACCCTGGGAATTTGGCATTTACATGCGAGATGTACTGGTCAGCCAAACACACCACCTGGATGTTCATTGAATGGTAACTTTTTCTGTTCCTGTACACCTGCTCCCTGTCTCTTGGGGGAACCAAAGCCACATGGGTCCCATCAATGGCACCAATTACGTTGGGAATATGTCCAAGGGCGTAGAAATCACCCTTCACTGTAGCCAGTTCGCCCACCTCAGGGAAAATGATGTAGTTCCTCACGGATTTCATCAGGGCAGACAACACTCTGGATAACACCTTTGAAAACATGGGCTGAGACATCCCAGAAGCAATTCCCACGGTTGTCTGAAATGACCCACTTGCCAAGAAATGGAGTACTGACATGACCTGCACCAGAGGGGGAATCCCTGTGGGTTGGCGGATGGGGGACATCAGGTCGGGCTCCAGCCGGGCACACAGTTCATGGATAGTGGCACGGTTAAGACGGTAGGTCAGGATAATGTGGCGTTCTTCCATTGTCGACAGGTCCACCAGCGGTCGGTACACGGGAGGATTCATCCGTCTCCTCGCTCAACCCAGCGGACGGTGCCTAGGAAGGACAACATGGAGCACACAGTCAGGCAACCCACAGGTACGTACTCACAGCTAGCACAGTATACGATTCTCTATGCAGTGAATGGCGTGTATGAGTGGCTATGCAAGGCCTAGGCCTGTGTGACGCAGTTGAAATTGAGCCATGTGGGCCCTGGAAATGGCGGCTGCCTGACCTGTGAAGTGTGACAATGGGATGTGAGGTCAATGCGCTGGCGTGGCACACCGCGGCGGGCCAAGACCGCGGCGCGAAGCCGCATTGGTTAACATTGAAGCCTATGGGTTTCAGGAGCCAATGGCGAAGGGCGCCGGCGGTGGCGGGACACACCGCCGCGGTACGCACCGCCGCGGACGTGACCGCCATTTTCTATCTACTTATCCACTTGCGACTTGAACTTTCACAGGAGAGGACCTATACTGCAAGTGTTGCTGTGACCTCGGTCTGGAAGGGACAATGGCTGCTGCGACTGGGGAAAGGGCCCCTGCCTTCACTGGAGAGGAGTTGGAGAAACTTGTGGATGGGGTCCTCCCCCAGTATGCGCTACTCTACGGTCCTCCAGACCAACAAGTGAGTTTAATTCTATCTGGATTTGGGGCCACTGGCTGGCTTGGGGGCCTGGCGGGGATGGGGGGCATGTTGGGCCTGGCGGGGGGCCTGGCGGGGGGCCTGGCGGGGATGGGGGGCATGTTGGGCATGGCGGGGGGCCTGGCGGGGATGGGGGGCATGTTGGGGCTGGCGGGGGGCCTGGCGGGGATGGGGGGCATGTTGGGGCTGGCGGGGGGCCTGGCGGGGGGCCTGGCGGGGATGGGGGCCATGTTGGGCCTGGCGGGGGGCCTGGCGGGGATGGGGGGCATGTTGGGCATGGCGGGGGGCCTGGCGGGGGGCCTGGCGGGGATGGGGGGCATGTTGGGGCTGGCGGGGGGCCTGGCGGGGATGGGGGGCATGTTGGGCATGGCGGGGGGCCTGGCGGGGGGCCTGGCGGGGATGGGGGGCATGTTGGGCATGGCGGGGGGCCTGGCGGGGGGCCTGGCGGGGATGGGGGGCATGTTGGGGCTGGCGGGGGGCCTGGCGGGGATGGGGGGCATGTTGGGGCTGGCGGGGGGCCTGGCGGGGGGCCTGGCGGGGATGGGGGCCTGGCGGGGATGGGGGGCATGTTGGGCATGGCGGGGGGCCTGGCGGGGGGCCTGGCGGGGATGGGGGGCATGTTGGGGCTGGCGGGGGGCCTGGCGGGGATGGGGGGCATGTTGAGCATGGCGGGGGGCCTGGCGGGGATGGGGGGCATGTTGGGCCTGGCGGGGGGCCTGGCGGGGATGGGGGGCGTTGGGCCACTGGAAAGGAAAATGCTGAGTAACTTGAACGTGGTATTTCTCCCTCCCTGTACGTGTCACATAGGTCCGCGCCCATGAGAAGAACGGGATTTGGCGTGCCATCGCCAAGGAAGTCCGGGCCCTGGGGGTCCACCATCGACGGGGCACCCACTGCCGCAAGAGGTGGGAGGACATCCGCCGCGGGACCAAGAAGACCGCCGAGTCTCTGCTGGGGATGGCCTCCCAACGTAGGCGGGGTGCCTGCCGTCAACTGAGCCCCCTGATGTTCCGGATCCTGGCGGTGGCCTACCCTGATTTGGATGGGCGCGTGAGGGCAGCACAGCAGACACAAGGGGGTGAGTACAAGCATCATCTACTCTGTTGTCGTGCAGTGGAGGTGTCTGGGTGGGGGAGGAGGGCTGTGGGTCCCCCTAGGCCAGGGCGATATCTGTAGGCTGGGCACCCCCGTAAGCCCCTGTGTCCCCAGCCACCACCCTCAGTAGTGTGTCAGTACAGCCATCCCTGGGCCGTGTCATCCATGGGTGCAGTTGACAACTCTAGGCGTGTAGGGCATGTTCCACGGAATGCGTAGCGGACCCCAAGTGCGCAACTTAGTGCAGGGGGCATCTGTGTCTGTCATGTCCGCTAACTGTACCGGAGATCCATGTACTCAATATCCCTTTATTTCTCTCTCCCCCCCCCTTTTTGTTTGTCTTTCTGTGCTTGTGTGCATCAGCATCATCAGGCGGAGGAGAAGTGGCATCGGGGCAGGAGGGAGCTGCATCTCACATGGCCCAGGAGGGCCATGCCACAGAGTCAGACTGGACCAGTGAGACGGAGGGCGAGGGGAGCTCCACGACGGGGACGACTGGAGCCTGCAGCGACACGGACACGTCCTCGGAAGGGGGCTCCCTTGCGGGGGTGGCACCATCCGTGCCCCCCGCCATTACAGGTACAGCCGCCACCCAGCGCACCATCTCCGCCCTCCCAGCAGCCCCTCCGCGTTCGCCCCGTGCCCGCTCTGCCAGGAAGCCGGGCATCTCCTTCGCCCCAGGCACCTCAGGCCCTGCCCCTGTTACCCCCGCTGCCCTCAGTGAGGAGGTCATTGACCTCCTCCGAACGCTCATTGTTGGGCAGACTACCCTTTTGAATGCCATCCAGGGGGTGGAGAGGGAGGTTCATCGCAGCAATGCGTACCTGGAGGGCATTCATTCGGGTCAGGCTGCCCATCAGCGATCGTTCCAGGCTCTGGCCTCAGCACTGACGGCAGCCATTGTCCCTGTCTCCTGCCTGCCTCTACTAACTCCCTCCTCCCAGTCTCCTGTTCCTCTGCCTGTCCCACCCACACCATCAGACCAGCCTGCACACACCTCAACACCCAAGAGAAGCTCATCCAAACATAAGCACCACAGATCACGCAGACATTCACACACGCAACATTCCGATGCAGACATGCCAACAGTCACTACCACCTCTGTGACCCCCACCTCCTCGTCTCCCTCCTCCCTCCCTGTGACGTCTACACTCACACCTCCATTCACCTCACCATCAGCCAGTGTTTCCATCACCAGCACACCCTCCACTCCAGTCCGCACACGTGCAGTCACCACCCCCACTGCCATTTACACGTCCCCTGTGTCCTCTCCCACTGTGTCTGTCACCCCCTCTTCCACACCACACAAACGCAGCCACCCACCCACCCAACAGCCATCCACCTCACGACAGCCTATCCCTCCTGCACCTGCACCCAAAGACAGCAAACGTGACTCACCTACAACCACATCCTCTCCCTCCACTCCCATTCCCACTGTACCTACCACTCTCCATTGTCCCAAGAAGCTCTTCCTCGCCACTACTAACTTCTTTCCTGACCCTGAGCCCCCCCCTCCTTCTCGTCGGGGTAAGAAGAGCACCTCAGCCACCACCAGCCCTGCAGCCCCCTTGACAAGGGTGCAGGGGTATTGGAGCCCGCCAGCCCGCATGTCTGGATCTTCGCCCAGCAGCAAGGGGACAGCCAGCCCACCCCCTGGGAAGAGGAGCAGAAGGCGGAAGGGGCGCCGCAGGAGCCCGCCTTCTACATCCCCCCCGGACACCACCCAGAGACAGTCACCAGCCACAGCTCCAAAGGGAAGAAAGGGCCACAGGCCGACGACTAAGGAGGGCAAGGGCAGCAAGTTGGAGAGGTCAGGCAGCAGGCCTGCTGCCCAGGAGGAGCCCACAACCCCCATAGCCGCTGCCCCGGGAGGAACCGGCACAGCTGCCCCGGGAGAGCCCACCAGCCCCATAGCCGCTGCCCAGGGAGGACCCAGCCCAGCTGGCCAGGAGGGCCCCACCACCCACAGCCCAGGTGGGCAGTGAAGGAGCACCATCCCCGCTGCCCAGGAGGGCACCACCAGGCATTTAGCAGTTGGCCATAGACCGTCCGCCGTCTCAAGAACCGCTGAACTGGGCCCTTCAAGGCAAGAACCGCTGAACTGGGCCCTTCAAGGCAAGAACCGCTGAACTGGGCCCCGCCGTCTCAAGAACCGCTGAACTGGGCCATTCAAGGCAAGAACCGCTGAACTGGGCCCTTCAAGGCAAGAACCGCTGAACTGGGCCCCGCCGTCTCAAGAACCGCTGAACTGGGCCCTTCAAGGCAAGAACCGCTGAACTGGGCCCTTCAAGGCAAGAACCGCTGAACTGGGCCCCGCCGTCTCAAGAACCGCTGAACTGGGCCCTTCAAGGCAAGAACCGCTGAACTGGGCCCCGCCGTCTCAAGAACCGCTGAACTGGGCCCCGCCGTCTCAAGAACCGCTGAACTGGGCCCTTCAAGGCAAGAACCGCTGAACTGGGCCCCGCCGTCTCAAGAACCGCTGAACTGGGCCCTTCAAGGCAAGAACCGCTGAACTGGGCCCTTCAAGGCAAGAACCGCTGAACTGGGCCCTTCAAGGCAAGAACCGCTGAACTGGGCCCCGCCGTCTCAAGAACCGCTGAACTGGGCCCTTCAAGGCAAGAACCGCTGAACTGGGCCCCGCCGTCTCAAGAACCGCTGAACTGGGCCCTTCAAGGCAAGAACCGCTGAACTGGGCCCTTCAAGGCAAGAACCGCTGAACTGGGCCCTTCAAGGCAAGAACCGCTGAACTGGGCCCTTCAAGGCAAGAACCGCTGAACTGGGCCCCGCCGTCTCAAGAACCGCTGAACTGGGCCCTTCAAGGCAAGAACCGCTGAACTGGGCCCTTCAAGGCAAGAACCGCTGAACTGGGCCCTTCAAGGCAAGAACCGCTGAACTGGGCCCTTCAAGGCAAGAACCGCTGAACTGGGCCCCGCCGTCTCAAGAACCGCTGAACTGGGCCCCGCCGTCTCAAGAACCGCTGAACTGGGCCCCGCCGTCTCAAGAACCGCTGAACTGGGCCCTTCAAGGCAAGAACCGCTGAACTGGGCCCTTCAAGGCAAGAACCGCTGAACTGGGCCCTTCAAGGCAAGAACCGCTGAACTGGGCCCTTCAAGGCAAGAACCGCTGAACTGGGCCCCGCTGTCTCAAGAACCGCTGAACTGGGCCCTTCAAGGCAAGAACCGCTGAACTGGGCCCCGCCGTCTCAAGAACCGCTGAACTGGGCCCTTCAAGGCAAGAACCGCTGAACTGGGCCCTTCAAGGCAAGAACCGCTGGCCCTTTGGCAGACGTGGCAGGGCAGGATCTATCTCGGGCAAGGCTGCAGGATGTCCTCTGGCCAACTTGCCTCCTCCAGTGGCAGTGGGGTCTGTTATGGACTGTTTGGACTGTGGCTTTGCTCTCCCCAGGATGGCCCAGTGGGCAGGCCACCCACTGTATGGACTGTATGGACTGTGGCTTTGCTCTCCCCAGGATGGCCCAGTGGGCAGGCCACCCACTGTATGGACTGTTTGGACTGTGGCTTTGCTCTCCCCAGGATGGCCCAGTGGGCAGGCCACCCACTGTATGGACTGTATGGACTGTGGCTTTGCTCTCCCCAGGATGGCCCAGTGGGCAGGCCACCCACTGTATGGACTGTATGGACTGTGGCTTTGCTCTCCCCAGGATGGCCCAGTGGGCAGGCCACCCACTGTATGGACTGTTTGGACTGTGGCTTTGCTCTCCCCAGGATGGGCCAGTGGTCATGGAGTCCCCTCGTGGATCTGGCGTCGTGTACTCAAGTGGCTGAGGTGCCCCCCCTTCCCTTCCCCCTGAGGTGCCTGTCCTATTTTCTTTCTGATGCCCCTGCAGTGTTCTCTCCGTGGAGTTCTTGTCGTGGGACTGGGCCTTGCCCCTTTGCACAGGACCCCTGTGATCCACGGACAGTGGTTGGACTACATTTTGTAGCTGTATATATTTTGTACATAGTTTATTTATTTATTGGGATTAATGGCGTACATATTTCAATATATCTGCCCGTTTATGATCTCTTCTTTTGGTCTTTGCATTATTTCGGAGGGGGGGGGTTTGTGGGTTGTGACAGTGATCTGTGGGAATGCATTGATGTGTGTGTTGTAGTGGGTGTGGGTGGGTGGGTGTGTGCCGGTAATCTTTTCCCTCCCCTGTGTCGTAGGTGCAGTACTCACCGATGTCTTCCGCGCCGCCGGGCGTGCTCCTGGTATATGAGGAGGAATAGGAGTGCGGGGATGACCTGTAACTCTGGCTCCATACTGCCGGAATCTCGCGTGGAGTGCGTAGAGGTGAGCGTTTTCCCGTTCGTAGTCTGTTTCCGACGTGTTCTTATCGGCGGTGCTCCCGCCCCGGAAAAGGTGGCAGATTGGTGGGTCGTAATAGGGTGGGCGGTACTTTGTCTGCCGCCGGGCTGTTGGCGGGAACCGCCGCGCTGTTTGTTTGTACCGCTGTGGCGGTCGGAGTGTTAAGTTGGCGGGCTGTGTTGGCGGTTCCCGCCAGGGTCAGAATGCCATTTTTAATACCGCCGGTCTGTTCGCGGTCCGACCGCCGCCTCTCCGCCGACCGCCAAGGTCAGAATGAGGGCCTAAGTGCTATTTAAATCGTTATTTGTGCTGTTAATCACACAGAGACATCTGCCATTTTTATAGTGTATGCATTGTCTTACATACAGGGGTTGACATAGATAAAATCCTGCCTCCCAAATAATCGAGTTTTTTTAAGTACTTGTGAAATTACAACAAGCTGAGTGATTTTGATTCTCTTTATTTAATTGGCTTTTGGGTGGTAGGCTCCTGATAGCTCTAGGCAAGATTATGCTCGAACAAAAGGAAGACTATTGACTTTTTAAATTAGGCTTTTGAGGAGTGATCTGTGAGCATGCTGGAAAGTAAGTTGTGCACGGGGAAGAGTGAGGCAGAGGCAGATGGTTACTTTTTGAAGAAGCGTGGCAATAGTTTTACCACGAACAGCACATCGCAACTGAGTGAAGCGAGCAAGTCAGTCTTCTTTTAAGATGGTATTGGTGGACCTCTCCCTTCAAAAGTTTAAAAAAATGTGGTTAAATGATCATCCTTTTCCTAAACAATTGGTCAAAAATAGTTTTAACAGCCAACTTTGCAGGAAGGCATGAAATGTTGAATACGTTTCCTAGTTTGCCAAACAAGCACAATCCTTCCCAATGTTTCCCCAGAAGAACTAAGAAAGCTTAGAAAATACAGAACAAAAAAAAGGATTTTACACATTGAGACAAAACTATAGACAAACAGAAATGTTTTACTGTGAAAAATCAGGTATTTGGTTGAGGAAGGTGAATGCACATCTTAAGCTACCACCATAATCCCTGTCAGGATGAATCACAAAAGTCACTAAATTAACCTGAGCTTAATCCTTTGGTAGCTTTGCAGAAAAGCAGTTAGGCATAGCTTATATAAATGTACAAAGTATATATGCAGAACACAAACAGTAATACAGTGAGAACACAACATTACAAAAAATCCCACACTAACTAAGAAAAAAATAAAGTGACATTTAATAAATAAAATTACATCAAAACAACAAAAATTAAATCATTAGAACTGCAGTTATGCAGTTTCAAAGATTTTAAGGGAAATTGTGCTTAAAAGCAAATAGCGCCAATTATGGTTATCTTTTTGCACTGGACAAGGACACAGTCACATTTTCAGGTCAAACACAATTGAGCGCAGGTCGGGCACAGGACCAAGTTTAGACAACAGAAATAGGACCTAGGGTCCTTGGAATCAAGATGCAAAGTCTGCATTGGTCTGCACCGCACTTCGTCCAGGAGCATCGAGGAGGAGCTGTGATGTGTGGCCTAGAGTCAAGGTGCGTCACAAGGGGTCAGTGCTGTCAAAGCCATTGATCAGGAGTAGTGATGCTGGTGATGAGATGAGTTGGATGATTTACTTGTATGTCCATATTAAAGTGGTACAACGTGTACCCAGGGCCTGTAAATTAAATGCTACTAGTGGGTCTGCATCACTCATTGTGCCACTTACTAAAGCAGTCTTTAAAACATGTCTCAGGCCTGCCATTGCAGCCTTCCAGCAGTTATAAACTGTTGATTTGGCTTGGAAAAATAACCCCTTTCCCAAGCCTAAAACTCATTTTTTAATAGGTATTGGTCACCTCTTTTGGGAGACCCTAAAGAAACCATAGAGCAGGGTACATGTATTTAAAAAGTTGGACATTTACTTTTAAGTTTAACAGGTCGTGGTAGTAGAAATCTCCTAAAATACTTTTTCACTACTATGAGGCCTACACTACGATAGGATAACATTGGATTACCTTATTACATTTGATAATTGATGCCTTTTGCTTGGTAACAAGTAGAAATTTCATTTTTTTGCTCTAAAGAATTGTAATTTAAAGTTCTCTTTAAAGGTAAAGTCAGATTTTAAGTCATAATTCTGAAAATGCTTCTTTTAGAAAGTTACACACTAAATAAATACAAGAGCAACCCAGAATGTCCATGTGAACATGAGTATAATTATCACAAAACACATATCCACATAAAACTCATTTTCAATCAATTTAAATATTATATCAGAAATATCTTGCTACTGGTTAAATCATACAAAAAAATCTTAAATGGAGACAAAATGATCTGTCTAGACTCTTTAAAAAAAACTCCACTGAGTCCAGTACCAACACGTATGTGAAAAACGTGTTTGTAATGCTTTAGAAGCTGCATCAGCATATAATGGTGAATCATTTTTATAATCATACTTTAGGAAAATAAACAAAGAGTGATCGTTGAAACAAGTGATCCCCAAGTGAGAAAAGAGACACCACACCATAAAGCAATAAAGAAATCGCTTATAGTTCTGTGATCTTTGGTGTATCTCACAAAGATAGCGTCTTATTAAGTTATGAAGTATGCTTGTCAATACATTGATTGATCATTCAAAACATAATCAAGGAGGTCTTGTCTGATTAACATGTTGACAGCATTTCGACCCTCATGCTGGATTCTAGGGTCTCATCAGGACACAAAAATGACCTAAGAAATGGTGAAAGGTTGGAATTATTTAAGCCTCAGCTCGATGTTGAATATTGGTATCACTCTCTGACCCAGAATGGAGCTTTTGTTACCTTAATAGAAGAGCTGGGTAGACTAGCAGCATCTTCCCACAGGGGGGAACGCTGTATTTTCTTCAGAATTTCAGCTATATTATTTAAATTGATTGAAAATGAGTTTAACATGGATATATCTTTGGATGGAGGGGGAATCTGTGCACAGCCCCACTTGCACTTGACAAGGCTATGCCTTGCTGTCACACAAATAACTTCATACTAGCCAATTGTGCCTGCAGGCAGACTTTGAACGGGACAGGGAGGCAGGCCATTCTGCCCACGTCTAGGAGAGGAATCCTCTAGAAACTACTCCTACTTCAAAGGACGCACCAGGTATAAAAATAGGACCCTAAGACCCACTCTTCAGTTCACTTTCTGGACATGGAGAAGGACTCTCAGAGGACTGTCTGCTACTGTGATTTGCTGTGTGCTTCAGAAGACTACTTTGCTGCACCAAGAAGGACTGCTTTGCTGCCTGAAGCCTGCTGTGAGCCCTCTGAGGTATGTCCTGCTGCAGAGAACCCTGCTATTCTATTTGAACACAGGACTTCCAGAGTTACTCCAAGGGCTAATTAGCTAGCCTCCTGATCAGAGCCACAGGGACAGAAAAGGCTCCACCATTCTTGAACCTGCTCTTAGACCCTGTTTGAGTGATTCCTGACCCTCCAAGTGGTGTTTCTCCAGTCCTGTATCCCTGGAAGAGGTTCTAAAGTTGCCCAGATAGCCCAAATCCAAAACCTGGAACTTGAAAAGTTTTTGCCCAAAAGAGCTCTGAGAACGGGCTAAGAGACTGTGACCTACCTGCTTTTCAATCTGCCCAAGATGCATCGCCTGCCACCCTGATTTTGCTGCAGCTCTTGCTACATTTTTCTCCACAGCAGCAAATCCTGTTCAGCGGCTCTTCGCAGACAGGGTCTCTAACCTCGTGGAGCCTTCGTCAGCTACAGCCCGCAGCTTTGTCTCAATGAAGATTTCTGACTTCTAAAAAAAAGAGACTAAGGGCCTGATTATGACCTTGGCGGATGGGATACTTTGTCAGAAACGTGACAGAAATCCCATCCGCCATTTTACAACTTCCATAGGATATAATGGAACTTGTAGTATGGCGGACAGGATATCCATCACATTTGTGATGAAGTATCCCATCTGCAAGGTCATAATCAGACCCTAAGTCTGAACATAGAAATCATACAGCGCTGCCCCAATGACAACATTTCTCCTTGGATATCACCAGCAGCCTCGTCCTGCTGAACTCTTACCTTCTCAGACATTTTTCTTCAAAGTTTCTTCGAAGATAAGTGTAGAAGGTAAGTGCAGGCCGGTCGGCCATAACTTGTAACTTTGCCCCTATTTTGCACGACTGTAAAAACTGTATTTGCGGTTGTCACTTTTTGACCTTTCAGATGCTATTTTCAAATTTAAACTTTACAAATTAATATTTTCCGTTCTACTGATTGACGTTTTGTTGTTTTGGTGTCAAATAATTTTTTTTAATGCACTCATTGTTTCTTTAATACTGCTTGTGTGCTGCATAACTACTTTACACATTGCCTCCAGGTAACACCTGACTGCTTTTGTGCCAAACTACCAGAAGGGTTAGCACAGGTTTAATCAGTTACTTTTTTGTGGTTCACCCAAGACAAGGGTTGTGGCTGCTGTTTGAGTGGGGTTTCAACATCCTCAATCCACAACCTAATTTCTCACAAGAAGCCATTTTGCTTTGGAAACATCTCTGGGCTTTGCACCAATAAGACAAAGTCGTCCATATACCATATTGATGTCACCATTGCCCTGTGACCTGGGCTGGTAACACACAAGTGCTTAAGAAGGAGTTTAGCTATGTGGAGGTATCTGTGACTGAAGACAGCCAATGAGCATGGGAAAGAAGTTTATAACCGCAGTGGGACAGATTGACCAGAAACTCTTTTGGGGGCAATAGGTGATTCTTAAAATAGTAGTGTTGCCACACATGTTGTATCAACTCCAGAACGTCCTGTACCCCATCCCAACACCATCTTTATCTACCTCAATGCACTTCTGAGGACCACACTGGCAAGTTTGACGACGAGGGTGGCATTGCTACCCTAGACATTACTTAATACTATAGGGCCTCACACATGGTTATTCTCAATGAACGGTGGCTTAACAGAATTTATGACCTGGCCTACACATCTGAAAGAGGGACGATGTAGGGGGCATAAGGGATCAACCTCCTTGTTCCTCTTTACAGCCATGAAAGTGGTGTCTAAGATATTGGGTGAAACACTCAGGGCTCTAGGATGGCTTAAATGCCTGATTTGAGAGATCCGTCTGTGGACCGGATGCTGGCTCTGGCAAGAGTTGGGGTTGTGGGGCTTTAAACAATGAAAACGATCCATATATAGTGCCAAAGGTGGTCCGTACAAACATGGTGGGATTTGGAGAGACTAGGGTCAATATCAAGGATTTGAACTCCTTGTCTTGAGCGGCCCTGGCCAGTAGAATTAAATACTTACAATTGAGACACAGGTGTCCTAGGACGTGGCAGAGCATGAAAGTAGAGTAATATACGTATGGGACCCTGCTTGAGGGTATTAAATCAGGGCCGTACATCTGCTCATACTGGACTGCATTCCTTCTTACTAGACCTGAAAATGCTAATAATTTTTTATATAAAAAAGAAAGAGAAGCGATATTGGGGTTTGGGATGCCATGTATATGGGCAGTTCTCTTTTGGGCAGCTGTAGCTAGTTTTCCACTTGGAGAGCGAGTCGTGGCTTAAAAGGCAGAGGTCGCTGTCTTTCTCATTGCACATAACAATACATGAGACTGTCCATCTACAATAGTTTGCTTGAAAAAGAGACAAGCCTGTATGAACAGATCATAAAGTCATCTTTCAATTCATGGAGAGGGTAGACCATTCTACCACAGTTTAGTAAATAAATGGTCTAAATTACGAGAGAACCAAAAATTACTTTAAGTAGAAAAAGACTGGTAAGTCATAAAAGATATTTTATTATGAAGCAAATCTGAGCACAATTCCTCTGTACATCGAGCCCAGTCCCACTTAACTGAAGTAACAGCTACCAAAAGATCAACTTGCCAACCTAGATGTTGCAAGAAGACTCATGCATGTGCTGAACGCAGAACCCATCAGATAAGAAAATACAATATTAAGTTCCCAAGGTGATGGTCTCCTGAATTGAGGTAATACCTTCATTTGGGCTTTCAAGGAAGACTCTAATCAAAAGAATTGTGGAGAAATCTCTTACACTTCAAGACATAACTATACAAGGGCATTTCACTTCCTTTAAGATGGCCAGTCAATAATTTGAAAGCTTCAAGTATCCCAAAGGCCGGGAGGTAGGTGGTCCAGTTCAGCATAGGATGTTGAGGTGAAAGATTTTGCATTGCATTCTGGCCTCCATGAAAGTAACTTATGTAGGAGAAGGGTTTAAACATCTTGATAGGACCACTGACAGCCAGTCTGGAGCGATGAGAGTAATTTTTGGTTGCTGAGTTTGAACTTGGTCATCACCATTGGAAAAGAAGTGCAAGTGGTAAAGTGGAGAGAGCATTCCCAAGGATCATGGCTCTGGGAACCTTGGAGGAGTAAGCAAGGCACTTTTTCTGTTTTAAACAAATCACACTGTTCTATGAAAAGACAGTAGTATTTTTTCTGGTTTTGTGTTTTTCAGAACTGGCAGATATATTCCTGTGAAATGAAAGCTCCTTGCCAGCATCTAGTGCTAGATGATCTAACCTTCTTGGAGGAGAACCTGTTATCTTCTCTGCCCCTGCTTGTTTAAATAATGGAAGACATTTTGTCTGCCTGAAGGAGGAAAAGCGCATTCTGCCTGTAGTGATTACAAACTTCTGCATGCAATCCCATCATCTCCCCTAATCCTGTGTGTTTAATGGGAAATGAGGCATGACAGAGCGCAGATCACCTTCATAGCCAAGGACTGGGCTTGGAGAGTTTTGTAGTCTGAATTACTTCCCCCGAGTGATTAAGTTCCCATTTACAACAAGAATGCCAAGCTGGACTGCAACAAGCAGAGCGGCATGCGCTCAAGCACTACCTAATCAGAAATGGTGGTACTATGGCGCAGGCTTATGGTGATCTCACTGTTAAAAAGTCAACTGGCAGGCTCTCTCAACATGACACATAATCCCGTGAGGTGATATCAAGCTGCCCAGTAGAAGCATCTTCACCCAGAAGTGGTCCAAGGAATCTTCACCTATCGCGTGAAGTGATTTGTTTAATGAATACCTTAGGAACAATATTAACCAACCTCAATACCAACATGTTGCCATTTGTTTCTGCCTATTACGATCACAGACCTGGGGTAGTGAGCCTGACAATTTGTGAAAGTTAGCCATCCAGCAATGCATCTGTTGTAAAGTTTGAGAAGGCCCTGGAGGACAAAAAACGAACTACAGAGAGCAGATTCTTTCTCCAGCACCAACACTGGTGAAACTACAAAGCTTTAGAAGGTATCAGTAAATTACCACCACAGTTACCCAACGTCTGTCACCACTAATCATCCAGACAATCTGCTGAGGTCTTGTGTCCAGTCTTGCATCCCATGGAAGACAGAAATGCAAAATAATGGAGCACAAAAGAGACAATATTAGTCTGACTGACACCTTTATACTGCAGTGAAGACCCAGTTCATTAAGGTCTGTCTTCATCGATACATCATAAATTAGCTTTAGACCAGCAAACAGCTTGATGTGCCAAACTGTCTTAATGGTGGTAAATGAGCACCCCTGTTCAGCAAAAGAAAGACTGAAATACTGTCAAACACTTGAAGAAGGCTCTGGGCCTCTCAACCAAAAGGCTGTACTTTTCTCAGGTAATGACTTCACGACTTTAAAAGAGAATGAAACCAGGCTTCTTGAACATATGCAAAGCCTCTGCCGAAGAAGAGGGATAATTGCATCCTGATTTGTTCTGCTGGTTTTTTTGACTACTCATTTGTTTTCAAGAGCAAGGATATTGAAAAACTCTTGTTTGTTCCTTTTTATTTAATCAGGAAGTAGAGAGAGAGCAAGCTCCTCTGATACTGATATCTCATACATAACAAGATTGCCAGTCAAAAAATCTTTATTCGGATCTTTTGTAGATATCCACAAAAGAGCATATGTACAAAGTTAATTAATAAGTTAAAAAGATAAAACATCAATAGCAGTATAATATATTTGTATTAAAAGATCAGTTCAATAATTGGAACCTCTTAACATTTTGCATACCTAATCAGATAGTTGTTAGGTCATCTAAGATATTTTTTACAGAGCTGTGCAATTTATAGCAAAAGTGCTTAACAATTAGAATCAAGATTTTTCCTTTCTTTTATTGCTGCAACAATAAAGCAATAGATAACCATACAAATCATATCAGTGTGAAGTAACTACAGATGAAAAATAGCTTCCTTACACCTCCTGATATTTAATGATTTCAGAAGTGGCATTAAAAAAACCTTCCTATGCTCGTTATACAGCTTACAAAATAAAAACACGTGTATTTGTGATTGTTCCGAATGCATATCACATTGGCTATGTATTAGGTCCCTATTGCAGTACACCTTAGGGGGATAAGCCACTGAAAAATGGGACAGGCCCAGTCGAAACCTTATCAGGAAAAATCTAAGGTGCACGGGACAGTTAAAAGATAGGGTTACATTTTAGATGTGGTACCTAACAGAAGATAAGCTACCACCGAGCCTTTTCCCAGACCATGCCTCTTTCTATCAGTAGCCAATTTCTCTTGGAATTCACTTTTTTACTACTGGGATGTCCTGCTTGACTGTAACCCCAGGGTTAAAAAATAAGTCTGATCTATTAAGCCTACTCAGGGACTCTTTAACATACGTATCCCAGGGACACCTCTGTACTCCATCCAGCCTCATGCAGTCCATAAGCAGTGTCTGAGTGAAAGCTGCTTCCAGCCTAATCCAGACAGACAACCAGAGGGCTAAAGGGGCTAACTTAATCAAGTCCTCCAGAAAAGGGATACCTAGTTCCGCATGTGGAATTATAGCAGTAACACTCTGAGAGAGAGAGAGTAAACTTCTCAGAAATCTGTTTTCACTCATTTGCTGGGATGGTGCGCCTGTATAGCCCCATACCCCAGCTCCATATCTGACTATTGAAGTAGGCCTTGCCTTATAGATAGTGGTTATGGGCTTTAGTGGTGTGCACCCTAATTTGATAATTAATTTGTGTAAAGCTGCCAATGCTTGATTGTATTGTGTGTTCCTGATTTCTATAAGGTGCTTCCGTTTAGAACCATTAGCAAAGGGAATCCCCAAATAAGTGAAGGTATTCACACTGCTCAGTTGGATACCTTCAATATAAAATTGTGGGGCTCTAGTTCTTGGGTGGCCACAAATCATAGTATATGATTTTGTTTTATTTGTGGACAATCCCAAGGTCGTCATGAAATCCACAAATCTGTTTAAAAGTTCTTGGAGGCCCCTCCCAGTTTGTGCCATCAGAACATAATAGTCGGCATACATTAATACCAATTGTGGTCTGTCGGCAATCTTAGGGGGATCTGCCTTTTCGTCAATCAAAGCTTCCTCTAGGCCATTTATATAAAATTTAAAAAGGAAGGGTGCGAGAATACAACCCTGTCTTATCCCTTTCCTAGCCTTAAAGGGGCTGGTACATTGCCCCTCTTACCTAAATCTGACCTTAGCTTCCACATCATTGTAAAGTTGGGCCAAAAGGGACACTATCTTTGGATTAGCACCTTTATAGGTTAACATCGCCCATAATTTGCTTCTGTCCACATTGTCAAAGGCTGCTGTTAGATCCATGAATGCCAAATAAAGACACCCTTGCTTTGCGCCCACATACTTTTCTCTGATCAGGTGGAGGTTCAGACATTGGTCAACTGTTCCCACGCCTTCCTGAAGCCAAACTGAGACTTAGAGATGTTGTTGTCAAAAGCTCAGGCTTCCAAATGGTCCAGGAGGATTCTTCCAAAAATCCTTGTGGTGGCGTCAATCAGAGAGATTGGACGATAACATGCAGGGTCGCTCCGGTTTCCCCTATTAAAAATCAGAACAATAATGGCACTAGACCATGATGGTGGGAGGACAGAGGTTGACGCAGCTCTGAAAATGTTTACCAAACTTTTTGCTCAAAGATCAATATTATACTTAAAGAGATCAGCTGGAACACCATCTGGGCCTGGGGCCTTATCTGGCAACAAGCCACGAATAGCTCGTATGACATCGTTCAGGTGAATATCCAGTTCCTCAATGCCAAGCACGGCAGGGGCATTTACATCAGTCATTTCGTAATCATCCGGACAACGTTCTTACAGCTTGGTAAAATGACTGGCCTATCTCTGCTCTGGGATGTATCCCTCAACACCTTTGTTTGTATCAGAACTGAAAAAAGGGGCATTGACAACTTTCTAGAATTGTGCCCCGTCATTAATAGCTGAGGCAATGGTCAATTTTTCCCATGCCTTTTCTCTAATCACTTTCTTCCTAGCTGAGACTGCCTTCTTGTACGGAGCCCTGCACCTCATGACCTCTGATTTGTTTCTCGAAGTGGATTTTAATGCCTGTATAAGTTTTGAATGGGTGCAAGTGGTTGATTTATTGAACCACTTTACAAGTTTGGTTTTGGGAGATTGGGTAGGGAGAGTTAGATGTGCCCTAACTGCCATACAGATGTTTGTGAAAGCTCCCAGGACCTGGGACAGGGGTAACTCAGTGTTTAGGCAGGTTTCAAAGGTGTCCAGGTTTTTTCCTACAACCCTCCTTAAGAGAGTTTCTTTCTCCACTTTTTGACATTTACATAACACACCTTTATTCCTATGGTATTCCACAGTGCCTCCCATTTTCTGCAAACTTCTCTTGTTGAGACCATTATGGAATGACAGGGCAAGTGGATTTACTGAGGCCACTCGGCACAACCTTAAAAGCACCCAGTTTGTCCCGCCAGGACCTTGACATCATGTTATGTTATGTTATGTTATGTAATTACAGACCTGCCCCCTCCCAATAAAAGTGATATCAGGGGGATTAAAGGTCAGTAAATTGCCACTTGCCAACACTAAATCACAAGTCCTCATAAGATTATTTAACCTGTCCCCACAGGGATTGTGGGCAAAGTGGAAATAGTTACAATCATCTTCATCGTTTAATCCACAGATCCTATCGTCCCCTGTGGAACAAAGGGAGACATTGAAATTCCCACCCCATAGGATTATAAAATCCTTATCCAAACAAAAAAACATTTCCTCAAAGGCCTTCTCTAGGGCGTGTAAAATCTCAACGTTAGATCTCACCAAATTATTATGGTAAACATTAACCAAGAGCGTTAACGGGCTACCCTTAATAGACAGGAGCACTAGTTGATAGTAAGGGGAGTCAGTTCTACATTTGGTTACCTTGGCGTCAGAGGTGATGTTAATCAGTGTCATCAGCCCCCCACTGCTGCGCCTGACAGGTTTTCGCGTAGCCAGGGTCGTGACTGACTGAAAGCCATTAATATGAATAGCTCTATTGGCCCTTGTTTTGTCGAGGCAAACCACCTACTTGTTTTGTATCAAGACAAGCCAATCATTATTGTGGTATTTCTCCCCGATACCTGCTATGTTCCAAAAAAGTGTCTGCCAGTGCTGTGTGGAAGGCCTTTCAGTCCCCACATGCAGCAAAATAAAATTCTGTCCCTGTATATCAAAACTCTTGACTTCTAAGTTCTGGTCAGGGGAGTTTTCTTTTCTGAGTTTGTTTTCACTCACACCCTCACTAGTAGCACTATTTTGAGGGTGACTGCAGTTATGATTGGCTGTCTCTGCATTCATCATTTGTGTCAGGGTAAGCCAATGGGTCGAGGTCAAAGGCCTGGCACTCTCTCTGAGTCAACTTTATCTAGATAATGGCCCAGAGAACTATATTGGTTCTGAGTGGGGACAGAACATTTAGAAACATTGCCAGGGTTGCTGCCGTCACCCTTGAGTGTCTGAAAAAAGTAGCCCACCGGTACAGCCTGGATGTTGACATTGCTCTCCTGCATAGTTTCACACTTGTTCAATATCCATTCTACATGCTGTGGATTTCTAAATTTTACTACCACACAATCACCTTGTGATTACCTTACTGTTACCCAGCCAGAGTACCGTCCTTACTCCAGTAATACCACTCCAAAGACACTCACTATTCCCCCTCCCCCCAGTGTTTTACTTAGCCAATGGACTACTTTATTTTTTAGTTGGTCCTGCTGCTCGTTAGTGTTGAGTGACAGGGGTGGGACATTTTTTAACATAATTACATAAGGGGTGCATTGAGGTGGAAGTTGCAGAATTTGTAGGTTCTTTCCCTTGTGTGAGTTATGTGCTTTAAACCCCCTCAGCCCCGTACTCCCAGGGGCCTGTCCTCTCCCATTATTCCTTAAAGGTACAGTTAAGGAATTAGCTGGGATTCTACTGCTGTTGGCGGGCCGCTCCATAGTGGTGTTTGTCAGATGGTTCAGTCCTCCTGAACTAAGATGATGGCCCTTATGATGTGCCACAGCTCAATATTCTGCTGCTGGGCCTGGGGGACAGACCACTGTGTCCGGCTCTGTGTTCAGGGTAAGGGCTGTATGTAGATACTAGTAAGAGTTTTAATGAGGTGCCTACACTATGCAACAAGTTTACTACAGGTTTAAGGGCTTTCTCTAACATGGATGCCATGTAGGTTTTGTCCCCACAGTTGGCCTCAGGATCTTGGGAACCCACAGGCTCCACCCTCTGTTTTTTCCCAGCTACAGATGGCTTACAGACCAGGGAATTGTCCCACTTAGTCACATTAGGTTTGGAGGCTTTTGGCTTGAACATGCTCGAATTCCCAGGGGTGTACGTCTGTTTTATAAGGGGAGAGGCAGTATCTTCCACACATACAGTGATGTATTTATCTTTAATGGACAGGTCGTCTTCTCTACCTGAGGAGATGTTTAGTTTGTCCTGCAGGACACATCCCTTTTCGATGCTTGTCATCTTGCGACCCTTTTTGTGTTTACTAGCCTCCACAGGAGGGTCCTGCCCTCCTCTCCTCGGATAGTTACGGTGTTACTTGTCCTGGACATAGGAGGGGGCGAGGAAGCAGGTGTTTCCTAAATACCCCCAATCTTTCTTCAACCGATTCGATTTCAGTATTTAATGCAGACATGCCGTGGTGAGGTATGATACTATGGAAGCTGTAGAGTTAGTATCTTTAGAGGAGGTCATAGCAGTCACCTTTCTTTTGCCCATTTTAACTTGAGTGCAATAGAGCCCAGAGGAAGAATACAGCAAAAGAAGGCTTACAGTATCCACTACGACCAGACCAAGAGACAGGGCCCAGCCCAGCCTCCTCCTGGCTCTGACGGTCGTGGACGGGCCTATCCTTGGCCCAGGCTACCCCCGGGCGCGTCCTGCGCTGCGGTGTCCCCCGGCACTTTATATCCCTTGCTGGCAAGGTGAGTGGGGGAAGCTGGAGCACGAAATGGCTGCCTCCTGAGCCAAAAGCAGTCTGGGACTCATAGTCCCCCTTCCGAGTCAAGCGCATCCCGCGCTGTGGTGTCCCCTTGGCGCTTTATAGCGCTTGCTGGCAAGGTGAGTGGGGGCAGCTGGAGCAGGAAATGGGTACCTCCAGGGGCCAAAAGCAGTCTGGGACTCGTAGTCCTCCTTCCAAGTCAAGCACGTCCCGCGCCGTGGTGTCCCCCGGGCACTTTATAGGGCTTGCTGGCAAGATGAGTGGGCGCAGCTGGAGCAGGAAATGGCCGCCTCCTGGGGCCAAAAGCAGACTTGGGCTCGTAGTCCCCCTTCTGAGTCAAGCGCATCCTGCACTGCGTTGTCCCCCTGGCGCTCTATAGCGCTTGCTGGCAAGGTGAGTGGGGGCAGCTGGAGCAGGAAATGGCAGCCTCCTGGGCCCAAAAGCAGTCTGGGACTCGTAGTCCCCCTTCCGAGTCAAGCGTGTCCCAAGATGCCATCTTCTCCAGCAGAGGTTTTGTTTATTGAACCATCCGGTCTAGCGTTGCCAGATTTCTGCTCGTCGGTTGATTGTGAGCTGGCCAACTTAAAAACATGAGTATGTTCAAAGTGGATGAGCGGTTTTGGGAAATACTTCATTCTACCCAGGCATGGTATGGTGGAGTCAGAATGATGGAGTAACTGCTTTGCAAGAGTCTACTTGTACAGAATAAAGATTGCAGGAGGTTGAGTCCGCTATTGTAGACGTTTGTCAAGAAAAACATTACTGCTGTTGCTTATGCTATTTCCTAGTCTACATTCTCCAGAATGGCATGTAGGTATGTTGTTTGCTCCTGCAAAAAACTCATAAACTATGCTTGTGGGAAACCCCTTCACCTTTCAAACCCACTAATTTTTTTGTGCTATAATTATATTATTGAGGTCACAAATTCCAAGGGAAATGGTGCCATGCATAGCCATTAGGGGGTGCAAAAGAGGGGTACCGCCGCCAATCGTAATACATGGACATTCAACAAGGGGGTACAACCAATTCAACCATTAATCAAAGACTGAGAGATGTATGGAGTAGAAGATTGAGGAACAAAGGGACAAGAGAAAAAGTAGGTAAGGAAGAAAGAAAAGTAAGGCAAGCGAAGAGGAGGCAGCAGAGAAACCCACTAACTTTTAGGTCTATAATTGCGTCCTCTTGATCTCCTCATTAGCACAAGATCTGAAAAGAACTAAAGGGTAATTCTTACATTATCTGTGGTGCAAGTGCTTTTAGGCATATAATGTACAACCAGAAATTGTGCTGGACAAAAGCACCAAGGCAAGTATCCAGTGTCACAAGGGCAAAGCTGTGTCATGAGCCACTCCAATCAGTTTCCAAGAAGTGATCATCCCCATTCTAAATCCTATTCTATAAATCCTCCTTTTTTTCCCTGAGTTCAAAACTCCAGAAACTGGTTTCTATCCTGGAATATAATAAGGCCATGAGAACTTGCAACCGTAATGATGCTGAATGGCGTTTGTAAGATCTTCTAACCAAAGCATTCAGTGACCTTCTTTCCTTTTCCAGTGGGTTAGAACTGAACCAGAAGCCTTGTAATTTTCTCTGAAGCCACAATAACAAGAGAACCTGTTGGGGTTTCTCTCTTAGAAACCCTGGATCCGATACCGAGGTCCAAACTTTCTAAACACCTTTTAAAGGTGATATAGAAAACCTATTCAAGACAGCACTGCCCTCAGATTTTAAGACCAGGAACTAAGGAACAATCGGTCAAGCCTAACGTGTTGTCTTTATTACAAATATGACAAATGTAGAAACATGCATAGCCATAGTCTGAATGTTAAACTTCCTTGCAGTTCTATTCTACAGTTTGTGGAACATGATCAGATCTGCAGAAGTAATGATGAAAGAGAGGAGCCTGGAAAAGCAAGAGACAAGATATGCCAGTCAATAAATGGCTCAGAGTCAGAATCCTCATGCTGAGCCGTCTACTCTCTAGGCCTTCGTTCCTTCCTGGGGCTTGAAGACAAGTTGATTTGAGGAAAATTCCTTTCTATGAAGATGTACTGAAGGACATCATCCTTGAAGACTCTTTAGTGATGTTCTTTATTGAGTCCACTTGAAATTTTTCAAACCTGCGGGATAATAAGCTTTAAGTGGTTTCCTGCTTACTTGTTTAGGTAGCAAACTGTGATGGTAGTGTCGATTTACAAGGCTCGGCAAATAATAGAGGGCCTGATCTATCAAACGGTTTTACCCATTCTGAGACTATTGAAAAACGCGTTGATGCATGAAGGTCACAGATATTATTGATATGCTGCAGCAATGCAACCTGGGATTTTTAGATTAACAGGTTAGGAAAATGTGTTAAACAAGCTTTGTAGAGTATTTTCTATTCATTAATATTATTTTAATCACTGAGGTATTTATTAAGCTGATTAATATTTGTATGACTTGTAGAAGAATAGCACATAACAAATACTGATCACTATAAAGTATCAATATTTGTGTGTCCAAAGATTTTATGAGCTCTTGATGGCGATTCCTTATTTTTCACCCGAGAAGCAACTTGACGGGTTTAAGGGATTATAGCACCCCTAACAATAGTAAGTGTAACTCAGGAGAATGGGTTGGACTGCTTTCCTTTGCTGTATATCAGTCACAGTCTTTAAGGATTAATGAAGTCTGTGCGTAACTCCCAAATTACAGTTGTTCCTAGACACCTAAAGGCCTAAATACTTCAGGTTTAAGTCTGTTTCTTCATTCTGAGCAGCTCCTCTTCTAAATGAGAGTCACACAGTACTGAACAAGGGAACATAAGGTACATAATTTACATTCAAGTGGCATGCTTCAAGGATATTAACTGGAGCTCAGATAAACTTAACAGTGCGAAACCATGGCCACATTCTGAAACAACCAGGTCTGAGACTTGAAGCAAGCCACCAATTGCTTGGTAACTATCCAGAAAGCTCTAATGTAGCACATAACAAATTTGGGTCTGCATTTTTTGGAATAATGGGTTTACAACCTTTTATGTAATTAGACCACTTAGGACATTGAAAGTCATCAAGAGCAACTGATATTATTAGTGTTGTGATAGTGGCAACATCAGACAAGATTACATTAGTGGCCACCACTAGCAAAGTTACTATCAATGATCAGCTTCGCTCATCAGGCACAGTTAACAGTAGTAATGTAAAAATGTTTATGTGGCATGCCTTTGTGAGTAATAAATAATAGACATAGCTGCAATGCCTTCAGCACAAAGAATAATAATTCTGTTTCCCCATCTCTTCATGATTTATCACTGATATATCAGCTTGAAATATATTTTCTCCAAACATGAGCTAATAAGTTCTGAAAAAACACACATTTTAAGTTAGGGTTTTGGTTTACATATATTATTTCAACTATGCAAAAACTTTAAATTAGTAGGCTGGCTGCACAGGGGAGACCTACTTACATTTAGTTGGAGAGCTACTAGTAGCTCACAAGCTACTTGTTTGCAGTAGCCTGTTGTAGGTGAATATCTGCTTGAATTCCCAGATATCTTTCTCAAAAGTGGTCTGTTACTGGCCCCTTTAAAGCCTAAGACTGTCACTCCTCAAACCTTTCCTCCAATACATTTGAAGTGCTTGTTCTCCTTATCCATGGGCATAAAATATTCGGGAGCTCAAACCACTGAGTTTACCATGCAGTAAGAGAATCTGCAAAACCAGGGACCAGTGTAAGCAAGGGTCCTGCCCCTAAACTTGCTGCAGGGTCTCCACAGTAACTAATGCCTTGGCATCTTCAATGGGACTAAGTTTTTCTGCTCCCCTCGCTAACACCTCTTGTTCACCAGTAAAATTCTGAAAGGAGTTATATTTGGAGCTGTCAGTTTTCCTACTCCCGCTCTTTGGAAGCAGAGTTAATGTTTGCTCTTGCTGGGCAAGAGCTATCAAACAACCCGCCAAGTGAAAGGAAACTGCCATCTCCTGGGGGTGGATACCTCTGGTGATAGGGAGCCAGCCATAGGGAATGGCAGCACCAGGGCCAATAATGGCTCCAGGAGGTGAGCCAAGTGACCCCCCCCCACTTATTTTTGTATTGGGCCAGGCCTGAGGAGGTGATAGTCCACATGGCTGAATATGGCCCAAGTGGAGGGCGGTGCGGCCCCTCTCCACCTTTTTAAAAGTATTGTGCCCCTGGGAGGTGGCAACCCCCGGGGGAATCTTAAAACCAGGAGGAGAGATCTGTGTGGGCTCCCTCCTATTAGCAGGCCAAGCCCCGGGTAGGTGGCGGTCCCTAAGGCCTTTAAAGGCCTCCGGAGGCCCCTCCCCTTCTCATAAATTTACTGATAAAGTCTGGGAGGTGGTGGTCCCCGGACCACAAACTGGCCTAGGTAGGGGGGGCAAATGCACCCCCTCCCTCTTTATATATTTAAATATGCCCCGGGAACTGGCCTACCAGGGGGCTGAAAGAGAAACAAGCACTGGAGACCACGTTTTTTTTTGTTTTTTTTTGTTTTGCTGAGATTTGCAGATTCTCCACAAATTCTGTTGCAAACATGTTTTTAAAAATGTGTTTTGGGCCCAGGCAGGGTCCTGGTGGGACCTCAGCACCAGGCCTAGGGGTAAAGGTATTCCTACCCTGCCCCCTTTTCAGTATTTTTCACTTTTTTTGGACTTGGTTGAGTCTGAGTCCCAAAAAGGCTGCCAACACTTCCTAGTTGAAGTGTTGGCAGCCAATCAGATATCAGCATGGAGAAAGTCAGATCCGCAGAGGATTTGTGTCCCTAGATATACAAATTACTTTTTCCTTTAATAACACCAAAACCACTGAACAAACTGAACAGATTTACACCAAATCATAAAAAGGACCAGGAACTAAGGAACAATCGGTCAAGCTTAACGTGTTGTCTTTATTACAAATATGACAAATGTAGAAACATGCATAGCCATAGTCTGAATGTTAAACTTCCTTGCAGTTCTATTCTACAGTTTGTGGAACATGATCAGATCTGCAGAAGTAATGATGAAAGAGAGGAGCCTGGAAAAGCAAGAGACAAGATATGCCAGTCAATAAATGGCTCAGAGTCAGAATCCTCATGCTGAGCCGTCTACTCTCTAGGCCTTCGTTCCTTCCTGGGGCTTGAAGACAAGTTGATTTGAGGAAAATTCCTTTCTAAGAAGATGTACTGAAGGACATCATCCTTGAAGACTCTTTAGTGATGTTCTTTATTGAGTCCACTTGAAATTTTTCAAACCTGCGGGATAATAAGCTTTAAGTGGTTTCCTGCTTACTTGTTTAGGTAGCAAACTGTGATGGTAGTGTCGATTTACAAGGCTCGGCAAATAATAGAGGGCCTGATCTATCAAACGGTTTTACCCATTCTGAGACTATTGAAAAACGCGTTGATGCATGAAGGTCACAGATATTATTGATATGCTGCAGCAATGCAACCTGGGATTTTTAGATTAACAGGTTAGGAAAATGTGTTAAACAAGCTTTGTAGAGTATTTTCTATTCATTAATATTATTTTAATCACTGAGGTATTTATTAAGCTGATTAATATTTGTATGACTTGTAGAAGAATAGCACATAACAAATACTGATCACTATAAAGTATCAATATTTGTGTGTCCAAAGATTTTATGAGCTCTTGATGGCGATTCCTTATTTTTCACCCGAGAAGCAACTTGACGGGTTTAAGGGATTATAGCACCCCTAACAATAGTAAGTGTAACTCAGGAGAATGGGTTGGACTGCTTTCCTTTGCTGTATATCAGTCACAGTCTTTAAGGATTAATGAAGTCTGTGCGTAACTCCCAAATTACAGTTGTTCCTAGACACCTAAAGGCCTAAATACTTCAGGTTTAAGTCTGTTTCTTCATTCTGAGCAGCTCCTCTTCTAAATGAGAGTCACACAGTACTGAACAAGGGAACATAAGGTACATAATTTACATTCAAGTGGCATGCTTCAAGGATATTAACTGGAGCTCAGATAAACTTAACAGTGCGAAACCATGGCCACATTCTGAAACAACCAGGTCTGAGACTTGAAGCAAGCCACCAATTGCTTGGTAACTATCCAGAAAGCTCTAATGTAGCACATAACAAATTTGGGTCTGCATTTTTTGGAATAATGGGTTTACAACCTTTTATGTAATTAGACCACTTAGGACATTGAAAGTCATCAAGAGCAACTGATATTATTAGTGTTGTGATAGTGGCAACATCAGACAAGATTACATTAGTGGCCACCACTAGCAAAGTTACTATCAATGATCAGCTTCGCTCATCAGGCACAGTTAACAGTAGTAATGTAAAAATGTTTATGTGGCATGCCTTTGTGAGTAATAAATAATAGACATAGCTGCAATGCCTTCAGCACAAAGAATAATAATTCTGTTTCCCCATCTCTTCATGATTTATCACTGATATATCAGCTTGAAATATATTTTCTCCAAACATGAGCTAATAAGTTCTGAAAAAACACACATTTTAAGTTAGGGTTTTGGTTTACATATATTATTTCAACTATGCAAAAACTTTAAATTAGTAGGCTGGCTGCACAGGGGAGACCTACTTACATTTAGTTGGAGAGCTACTAGTAGCTCACAAGCTACTTGTTTGCAGTAGCCTGTTGTAGGTGAATATCTGCTTGAATTCCCAGATATCTTTCTCAAAAGTGGTCTGTTACTGGCCCCTTTAAAGCCTAAGACTGTCACTCCTCAAACCTTTCCTCCAATACATTTGAAGTGCTTGTTCTCCTTATCCATGGGCATAAAATATTCGGGAGCTCAAACCACTGAGTTTACCATGCAGTAAGAGAATCTGCAAAACCAGGGACCAGTGTAAGCAAGGGTCCTGCCCCTAAACTTGCTGCAGGGTCTCCACAGTAACTAATGCCTTGGCATCTTCAATGGGACTAAGTTTTTCTGCTCCCCTCGCTAACACCTCTTGTTCACCAGTAAAATTCTGAAAGGAGTTATATTTGGAGCTGTCAGTTTTCCTACTCCCGCTCTTTGGAAGCAGAGTTAATGTTTGCTCTTGCTGGGCAAGAGCTATCAAACAACCCGCCAAGTGAAAGGAAACTGCCATCTCCTGGGAGTGGATACCTCTGGTGATAGGGAGCCAGCCATAGGGAATGGCAGCACCAGGGCCAATAATGGCTCCAGGAGGTGAGCCAAGTGACCCCCCCCCACTTATTTTTGTATTGGGCCAGGCCTGAGGAGGTGATAGTCCACATGGCTGAATATGGCCCAAGTGGAGGGCGGTGCGGCCCCTCTCCACCTTTTTAAAAGTATTGTGCCCCTGGGAGGTGGCAACCCCCGGGGGAATCTTAAAACCAGGAGGAGAGATCTGTGTGGGCTCCCTCCTATTAGCAGGCCAAGCCCCGGGTAGGTGGCGGTCCCTAAGGCCTTTAAAGGCCTCCGGAGGCCCCTCCCCTTCTCATAAATTTACTGATAAAGTCTGGGAGGTGGTGGTCCCCGGACCACAAACTGGCCTAGGTAGGGGGGGCAAATGCACCCCCTCCCTCTTTATATATTTAAATATGCCCCGGGAGCTGGCCTACCAGGGGGCTGAAAGAGAAACAAGCACTGGAGACCACGTTTTTTTTTGTTTTTTTTTGTTTTGCTGAGATTTGCAGATTCTCCACAAATTCTGTTGCAAACATGTTTTTAAAAATGTGTTTTGGGCCCAGGCAGGGTCCTGGTGGGACCTCAGCACCAGGCCTAGGGGTAAAGGTATTCCTACCCTGCCCCCTTTTCAGTATTTTTCACTTTTTTTGGACTTGGTTGAGTCTGAGTCCCAAAAAGGCTGCCAACACTTCCTAGTTGAAGTGTTGGCAGCCAATCAGATATCAGCATGGAGAAAGTCAGATCCGCAGAGGATTTGTGTCCCTAGATATACAAATTACTTTTTCCTTTAATAACACCAAAACCACTGAACAAACTGAACAGATTTACACCAAATCATAAAAAGGATTCTTTCAGGACCAAGAGGTACCTTTCTGCCAGATTTGGTGTAATTGCCACCAGAGGTTCAGGCCGTAGTTGTGTTCAAAATCCCAATGGGAAATTGCATTGGGAAAATGCATTTTTGCCCCCCCCCTTTTCTAAGCTCCCGCTTCATGGATCACCCCAAAACTTTCAATACAGCAGCTGAACTGACTGTCATATTAGGCAAAACAAAAAAATGCTTTCCCTATGGAAACTAGGTCCTAGTTATAACTACCTACTATATATATAAAACCAACTGCCAGTCGCATGTAGGTAATTATAGTTGGGACCATGTTTACCATGTTTACATGGAAAATAAATTTTTTGACTTGCCTATATTTTTGGCGTCGTTTGACAGATCTTCACAAAGTTTTCCAAAAAAGTATGCCAGTAATTCTTGTTCCCCTTGGAAAGTCTCGGAGTGATCCATCAAGCTGGGGCAGAGAAAAAAGGGGGTTCAAATAACATGTGTTTCCCATGTTTATTCCCACAAGAGTTTTGAACAAGACTACAGCCTGAACTGCTACTCCGAATTACACCAAATTTTGCACAAAGCTAGATTTTGTTCCACAAATTGTGCTTTTGGTTATTTGGTGTAAATCTGTTCAGTAATTTTTGAGATACTGAAGGGAAAATACATTTGTAAATCTAGGGCCACAGTTCTGTCGCGTCGAATTTGAGGGGATCGTGACATAGCCAAAAATGCATGCGCCACCAGGAATGGTGTGATTGGCTGGCCAAGAAAGTTACAGCTGCCATTTTATGTTACGGGACATGGTTCCTGTGGCAGAAAATAAAAACAAAAAGTGTCATAAGGGGTGTGATATAGGGGTCTTTGAGGGTCAAATTATGAGCTTAACATGTTTTTTGTCACGAATAACGATATTCGCAAATGCGTTGCAATGCTCAGCATGGACCCCGTGTAACGTTGCGACGGATTCACGAATACTGATTACGATGTATACGGGGCCATGTGCAACATAGAATTGGGTGGCTATAAGGGCTTGGCTGCAGGCCCTGCAATCAACACCTTCCACTCATGGCCTTTGGCCGTGCACAGCTGTGGTTGGATTAACGTATAGTAAATAAAATTATTTTACATTAAAAAACATAGAAATTGAGTGAAAAAGACGAAGGGTATGGGGACGGTATAGTTAGGCAATAGAATTTAAAAAAACATAACAATTCACAGAAAAAAACAAAGGTTACAGGGACGTTATAGTTAGTTGTGAATTTACTTGTATATAACCATAGAAATTCAGCAGTTATAGTTGGAGTTATTTCAAGCAACTATAACTTGCACCTATAACCCGGTCCTTCCCCATGCACAGATAATTACTCTACATATCATATAATTGATGACACCTAACATGGCATCATAGATATTATCACTACAACATTTGCAATAAAAATGATTGAGGAGAAAATTGTGCATGACGAGGGCACGAGTTAGAGTTACCTTGGGGCACTTGAAATAATTCTAACTTAAATTTCTCTAACTCTGCTGAATTTCTAGACTTTTGTACGAGCAAATTCAGGACATAACTATAACATCCCTGTGACCTTTGTTTTTTAAAGTATATATATATATATATATTCTTCATACGAGTTTGACAATAATGTCCAGGATGCGGCACTCACAGGATATCACCATTCTTCTTTTATTACATGGAGAAAAAAAAACTGACACTAACGCGTTTCGACCTTCACGGTCTTGATCACTGTAATTATACAGTCCATTAAGTGCACTATTTACACTGATCCTCTAAGCCATGCCCTTATGTGGCATTCTGGGATATGTAGTCTTGATAATATGTACTTGTATTAACACCAACCCAATAACCTCACTACCCCCAGTGTATGCAAATAGTACAGAAAACCAGCAAACAACTCCGTGTGAGCAGAATAATAAAACAAAATACCTTCAAATAAAATTACTTAAAATCAACATAACAAAGTATATTCTACCCATCATTTTAACTTATTATAATATCACAAAGTCCTCATTGTTTTATTACCACTCTTACAGAATCTCAGCTCATTTTTAAACACATTTTATACATATACCTACAGAGGGTTTGATACCCCAATTATTCTAAATATTAACTGTTCCCTTCCTTTAGTTAATATACTCCATAAATTTTTATTTTTTACATTATTATTTTTACTATTGTACTGCCATACTCACAGATGACAATATAATTCTTCATCATAGTTGATCCCAAATGGCATCTTGGTCTTTAATCTAATAATATATCTGGACTCCAGATGCCTCAATCTCTGCACCCTATCACCTCCCCTTTCATGTTTCTGGATTGTCGCAAATGCCATAATATTTCATGGACAACCAATCCAGTTCTGAGTGAGTTTTCAAATGTTTGGTCATAGCACATGTGGTGTTCTCGTTCTGCACCGCCCTTATATGTTCTAAAATACGCTTCTTCAGGGGGCATATGATACTCCCTACGTATCTAAGACCACATTGACATTCCAACACATACACCACAAAAGATGTTTCATATGTGATTCTATCTCTAATCATAATTTCTCTTCCTCTAAAGTCTGTTATAACCTTTTTATTACATCCAATTTTGCATGCTTTACATTTTCTACAGCAAAAGAAACCTTTATTGCCCTCCGATAGCCAATTAGGAATTCTGGATGTCTCTAAGTGACTCTTTACTAACATGTCTTTCAAAAATGGTACTTTCCGATATGTGATTGATGGGCGATTGCCCACTCTTTGTCCAATGTCACTATCTTTCTGAATCAGGTGCCAATATTTGTTCAATATTTTCACCATTTGTTGGTTCTCTTTACTATATCCTAGGATCAATTTAATCTATTTCATTTCCATACTTGATTGTTCTGATACATTTCTATTTTTAACCAGCACCTGTTCTCGTGTCTTTTTTCTTGCTTTCATCTCACCATATTTTATTGATTTCAACTTATATCCCCTATTCATGAATCTCTGTCTAATCTCATCAAATTTCTCATTCATGTCTTGTTTATTTGAACAATTTATTTTGATACGAATAAACTCCCCATAAGGAATACTCTTAATCAATTAGCTGGGATGAAAACTAGTACCATGAAGGATACTGTTGGTTGCAGTAGGTTTCCTGTGTAATGTAGTTTGTAGTATTTAGATACGAGTCCTGAAATGCTTGAAGAATGGTGTGTGAATACCATGGAATGCTCTAAATGGATGATAGAGATTTTAATCAAATATGCCAAAAAAGATATTGAGAAATTGAGACAGAATATTAAAGAACTGGAGGATCAGATTAGAATGCTAGATCAGGATGAAGAGAAGGAGAAAGTAAAAAAAAATGAACATTTTCCTAGATAAATATGAAAACCAATGGTTTCGATGCTGTAAAAGTGTCCGTGAACCACCACAAGCAGGAGGGAAAATTGAAAAGTTTATGAATATCAATACACGACCTATGGTGCAGGCCAGGAGGACTTTTTAACAATGAGATGTGTTCAAATGCCCAAAGCAGTTAATTTCCGTCCCTCGTGTGTAACTGACCTATTCCAATAATTTGAGAATGTCAAGCATTCAAACAAGGGAAAGAAAATAAAAAAAACTGTTTTAGTAAGATTTATTCACTTTTCTACATAACACACTTAAGAGCCTCAGAGCAAAGAGTTTGTCAAGTTACAGACATCGCAGTAAGTGGCGTGGCATGATCTAACAAAAGGACATTCTTGCCTACCTCTACAAGCTTCCAGTTGTCCTGTTAGAACTTTTCTGATTTCAGACACCCACAGATTTTTTAATTCAACAGAAGTTGCCTGAAACACATTTGAAAAAATATAAGACTTTGTTTATTAATGAGAAACCAATATTTTGTTTTTGTAAATTGTTACTAGCTTCATGATACACATGATCATACTAAGGCTTACAATAGTTGCCACGTTTCATTTTCGTACTGCTTCCTGACATAAGTTGTCTACCTTAGTATGACATTTTAGCACAATGTTAACAACATGACCTAGATTTTATTGACATTTTACAACTAAACATCAGATATAAAAACATGAAAAAATTGCAATGAACAATCCTACTTAGAATTACTCTGTTCACAATTCTAGGAATTCTAGGATCAAATCAACAAAGTCCTGTTATTTTAGGGATTTGGAAAACAGAGTTATTTTACAAATATGTCCATTAAAGTAGTAAGTGCAGGCAAATATAAACAACTACAATGACTGATGACTTAAGGTGGTTTCATCAGGAAAAACATAAGAATACAATAACTAATGAGTCATTTTTGTTACTTCAGTACAGTTTTTCTGGTTACCGCCTTTTAACTCATAATATCATACATACAACCCCACAGCCCCAGCCTGAGCTCTCAGAATCTGTAACAACCATCCCTCTAATAGGTTCATGGTTTAGAGATACTGGAACTACATAAAGTTGATAGGAGCTCTAGGATAAGACTGAGTCAGAAATTGTTTAATGTTGTTAACCAGTCATCTTGTAGGGCTCTAAAATAGAGCGTGATGGAGCACACAAAAGGAAACAGAAGTTTGGTTGCAGTAAACTTATCAGCAGTTATGAAATGATCTATGTAACAGGGTTGATTTCATGAAAAGTGCTCGACTACTGCCCAGCGAGATTGCATTGCATAGGAAATAAAAAGAAAAAGTAGTTTAGAAGCCATGCGGAAAACAAGCATCCTCGTATGTTTTCAGTACTTTACCGGTGCTGTTGAGGAGGGCTAAACAACGGAAAGGCATGATGTATGTATGTCTTTTACATGAAATCAAGTACATTTTAAAAGGCAAGCCCACAAACCAACGAAACTGAGGGGCTGACACCGGCGTGGTTAAAAGCCCACAGAGAGATTACAGCAGTCTAGAGTGCTTATGCGCTCGACCTTAAGAAAATATTCAAATATGTCTAAATATAAGTAGCTAAGATTAATTCACGCATTCCACTCACAACCTTTGCTTATCTCAGTCTAACACCTTAAACGGGATGGGTACGACGAGGGTTGGGTTCTGTGTCCTACTGTGCATTGGAAATTAAGCTGCACCTCACTGATGAGGCTCAACAAGTATGAAAGTGGTCTACTATTGATCTATCTCTGTCCGGGTCCAACTCTGTATGGCATTTCTGAAACATCAGTGAATGGGTCATTTTTGTTGTTGTACATTTGTAGCCAACAAGTACTGCTTTGGTACCTCACAACTGACTAAATACAGTGACAAGAAAAAATGGTAATAACTATGGGCCTCATTCTGAGGCTGGCGGGCGGCGGTAGCCGCCTGCCTGGCGGGAACCGCCAAATGGCCGCTCCGCGGTCGAAAGACCGCGGAGGCCATTCTGGTTTTCCCGCTGGGCTGGCGGGCGACCGCCAGAAGGCCGCCCGCCAGCCCAGCGGGAAACCCCTTCCCACGAGGAAGCCGGCTCCGAATGGAGCCGGCGGAGTGGGAAGGTGCGACGGGTGCAGTTGCACCCGTCGCGAATTTCAGTGTCTGCACAGCAGACACTGAAATTCTTTGTGGGGCCCTCTTACGGGGGCCCCACGACACCCCATACCGCCATCCTGTTCCTGGCGGGCGAACATGGAGGATTCCGTCGGGCAGCGGAAAACCGGCGGGAGACCGCCGGTTTTCCTCTTCTGACCACAGCCAAACCTCTGCGGTCAGAATGCCCTGCGGGGCACCGCCAGCCTGTTGGCGGTGCTCCCGCCGACCCCGGCCCCGGCGGTCCTTGACCGCCGGAGTCGGAATGACCCCCTATGTCCCAATTTAAATGTTGGAAGTATGCATACTCCAATGCAATGGTGACTGAGAATACATACCGCTAATATAAAGATCCGCCCACCCAGTTTAAATGAGGGTGGACCTTTGATTTGGCTACAAGAGTGACTACTCCATCACCGCCATAGTCAAACCTCTCCAATGGTCCAAAAGAGTAAGGGTCATCAGATAAATGGCTACATGTCTGCCCACCCAATCAGGATGGGCAGACATATAGCCATTTTTACAGTCCGTCAACGCCAGGAAAACCCTGGCAGTTAGGGACAGTAAAAATCACATAATGCTCCCTCTCCATGGGTGATCGCTCCCATGGCCGAGGTGGAGCATTTACTTGTTTATTTTCGAAAAGAAAATCTAATTTCAGGATTTTCTTTTTGAAAATAAAAAAAGAATACTGTTTGGTGCAGGGCTGTGTCATGATGACGCAGCCCTGAACCAGACAGCAATTTGCACCGACAGGAATCAATGTGACATCAGTTCCTGACAATGCTCTATAAATGACTGCCAGGTTGATGATCAGTTATAAATTGGGAGGTCGTGACCTCCACCAGAGCGAAGGAGAAATTTACTCTGTCACCCTGCGGAATGACTTCTCAACCACCAAAATATGAATCAGGGCCTAAGTTACTTGAATATAATGCAGAGACCTACTTTTGCTTGTCACAGTGCTTACACGAATCCTACTTTAGTGAAACTGATTGGCGGTCATGAGATGTGGGTGCTCACTAGAATGGGAGAAGTTAATACAATTGAGTAGGAAAGCTTGATGCCTGTCAAAAGGGTATATTCACAACTGAGTAAGTAGTGTAATGAAGGAAGCTGAAATTCTAATGGACATTATTGTTATGTCATTTCTCTGTATGTGCTTATAACAAAGACCCTACTTGGCCATATCCTGTATGTCTGAAGCAAATAATACTATTACATTATCCAGTCACTTATTTTGATGCTTAAGAAAGCAGGTAAAGCAAAACAAAATGCTTAGTTTTCTTTTTCAAACAGCAGCTATATAGCACATTAACATTAACTTTTAATGACCATCAATTAATGAACACATCAAGGTATTGACAGAATCCAGTGGTGGCACTGAACGGAAATAAAATAAAAGTATATGTTTGTATAATGTGATTATTAGATTACCTGTATGATGTAGACTTCTTCTCTACCATTACACCAAACCTCAAACTTCTTATTGTCTCCCTTTACATTCTCTGTGATGCCAACAGAGCTCATCTGCATAAAAATAAATTGAAAAGGAAATAGCTTGAGCAGGCAATTCTTACATGTTATTGCTGTGATTCATGTTATGTCTACTACTAAACAGGAGAAATCTGATATGAAGCTGATATTATAATCAGGCAAAATTAATGACTGATGAAAGTATATTGCAGATGTACAAGCATGAGCTCAACAATAACTCATTTCCAAAAGTAAAGCAGAAATTGCAATTAGAGCACTCATATTAACAAACAAGAATTGCAGTATTTGCTAATTTAATTGCAAGCCACTTTACTTAAAATGTGAAGCTACAATTCCTAAAATGAATGTTGGTTTTATATTGGGACTGTGGCATCAACTTCTTTTCATGATAGTTGAGGGTAGTGCCTTGCATTCGTAATTATTTACTAAATTGCAGAAAGGGGATACACATTTAGCAAATACACTTTTCAATATTCCTTTTTAAGGTTTTGAATAATTATTTGATAACAAGATTCCAGAAACTTTTTCATTTGTTAAACATTACTTTTGCCTTTTGCTCACCCTTCAGCTCTCTTTACCTACCCATTAATAATAAAAAACACAAATGTATCACTTCTTGAGAATTCAAGTTTATTGACAGAATGGTAGAGTATGGCATAGAACAGTATATTTCCCAGATAATATTTAATATTGTTAAGTTCACACAAGCGTATGAAATATCAAACTTTATGGTTAGACATCTGTTGCCTTCACACCAGTATTAGGATACAATTACCCTGCATTGGGTCGATAAAAGCTGATTCCTTTGGGTGGTGCATCTACCAGTTGTAGTACTAGTGTATTTTTCAAGATCTGTGTCTCGCAATGGTAACTAAAGCTGTATTACTGAGTGATTCCCCAATTTCGATGTGCAAATCCCAGGATGTTGCAGGTTTCCTAACATAAATTCTGCCAGGTTTGACATGTCAAAGATCATGTTTGGAAAAAAATGCAAGTTGAATAATTAATTAAAGATTTGGAATCTCAATTGAAATGGATGCCTAGTAGGCCATGAGCCAGGACCCCAAACTTAGGCCAGAGAGGGATGGGTTCTAACATGATTTTTTGCAAGGTATGTATGCCTAGAGATGGAAAATATGTGGTAGCAAATCATCACTCTTTGCCTTTCGTCTGATATTATTGGATTGGCACCCATAGCCAAAAAAATAATGGTTTTCATATTTTGGATAAAAAGCATACAACGTCATCATGATATGTGGAAAAATACATGCAATTTCACCAGATTGGTTAAATTCAATTTAATGTAAAAATCATTATGATTGTTAATTGTAATAATAACAATATATTCCTCAAAATAATAACAATAAAACTTCATTGTACTCTCACATATTGGTATAGATCATATGCATAATTTTCACTTACAATGTAAAATAATAATAGTTGTCACATCTTACACAGGCAATGTATGTCATGAGTGAACATAAAAACAATTTTATCATTCACATTTGTCATCATCATCTTCTGAATAGGCGTCGTCATTCTCTGTGCCTGGCAGAAAGTCTGCACATGTCAGTGCATTTGAGGTCATTTAGACAGCAAACACATGTTGGCAGAGTGCAGATCCTAATTCAGTTGCAAGCTAGTAGATCTGACACAGCCTGAGGTGCCTGCTACCCCTCCATCCAGTTCACTATCATCTGCTCTGCTTCCTCATGTTTTTCCAACTTCGACTCTCTCCCAAATGGACTAGGTGTCTGTGGATCATTTATTGAAAATTATTGCTTATAGCAGCTTGATAATTCGCATGTTCAGCATGTTTCTTCACACAGTGCCAGCAAGTTTGAAGTTGATTACTGCCTATCTCACTCTTCTTTGCTCAGAATAGGTGATATCTCAAGTCATTAACGTGATGAACCAATGATTTTGATGCATACAGCAAGCATGAATATTGCTCCAATTTGTCCATTAGTTCTTCAGAGAGATCCCATTCATCTCTGAGCTGGGAAAATGTGTCCTGTTTATGTCTGTTGGCAGATAGATTTTAAATCAACATACTTTTCCTTTTCCCGCAAATGTGCTTACTGTGTCACATCTGGTAAATATATGGAGTCCTACCATAGCTCGACAAACATTTTCACCAAGAGTTGAAACTATTTTCCCAATGTCAAGGATGTGCATGCCTAGTTTAGCACCACATTTCAGAAACAACTTAGCCATGATTCTGTCATGGAATACCAAACACATAATAAACATTCTGGTGTCATCTGAGCTTATCATTACTGCCTCATAATCCTCATTAGAAGCATGCAGCCACAAACGACCATCTGCTTCTTTGTGTGTACTGTTGAGATCAGGCACTTCATGGCTCCCCTCAGATGTGATTTTGTAGCATTTATCTTCACAGTTCACAAACAGTTTTTCATTCTCAAGTTTTACAAAATACTCTGGTTTCCTCCATACACTAAAAAGAAACGAGATGAGAGATGTTTTATTCCTTATGTGGCTTAGGAATTTCCTCCACTGTCTGAGTATTTGGGAAGGTGCGATGCTCGGTAACTGGTGCCCGAGTTCTTTCCTTCTGATTGTCTTTTCGCTGTTATTAATAGACCTCTCATTGTACGCATCAAACACAATATCGATTCTTTCACTCCTATTTTCTTCCCGCAAAGCCATTGACAAGACAGAGATAGCCATCTCACCAAAGTTTGATTCCTCTCCTTTTACTCTCTGAACAAGAACCATACCATCAATCAGCGTGGCTAAATTTCCAGACATTTCCTCAGTAGGGGGTAACGTATTTCTGCAAGTATGTTGCTAAAACAGCTTTGACTCTTTCGCAACAGACCTTCTGGAGTTGCTAAAGCCCATGGTAAAGGTCCTAAGGGATGAGAGAGTACATCCACCTTTTGAAGGTTGCAATTCTGTGTAGTCACAATTATTCAACCAAATAGTGCTTTGTCTGCTTTCATGATGATTATCCTGCCATTTCTAATCAATTCCTTCTTCTTGGACATGTTAGTCAAGGTTTTTAGTTTATTTTCATTGTGTCAAGAAAACTTTTTAATAGGTGGATCATTCTCAAGTTTTAAGTCTGTACAGCACAGTTCACTTAATTCACCAACTTCATTATGTCGGATACTATGGCCCTCATTACAACCGCCAATGCAGCCACACTCCCGCCGCGGCCATAATGAGATCCCCGCCGGCCCAGCGGGAATCTCGGCCGCAACACAGGAGCCGGCTCCAAATGGAGCCGGCGGTGTTGCGGCTGTGCGCTTTTCACTGTCTGCATAGCAGACAGTGAAAAGCTCCATGGGGGGCGGGGCAGGGGGCCCCACGACTCCCCTATCCGCCAGCCTTTTCATGGCGGTTCTTAACGCCATGAAAAAGCTGGCGGGAGGGCGACTCGCAATCCCCTGGGCAGCGCTGCTGGGGGATTTAAACCACCGGGACCAATGTGGCGCTAGCCTGTTGGCGGTGCTTCCTCCAAAACAGCCCTGGCGGTCTTTGACCGCCAGGGTTGTAATGAGGGCCTATGTCTTGAGATGCCTTTTTTCTCGTGGAAATACTAATGAGATCATGTGGCCCAACAAATGTGTTTATCCAGCTTTGAACCAGCCTAACAGCTCTTTTAACAGTATCTTCGTCTTTTTCAATTTGTGCCTTATGTAGGTCTGCCTGAGTAATATCTGATATTTTGTGATGAACCATTTTCCTTATCTGACTAAAAAGGTACTTCTGTGATCAGGTATCATATATCTTTTCACAGTACCCGCGTTGAGGTTGAACCTTGTCGTACCACTCGGAGTCTGCGTGTCTTTGTTGACTGTATCCTCTGTCGCTTGATCGACAGGAATTTTTCAAACAAATTAGCATCTGACAGTTGAAATGAAAAGTATCAGTTGATGAAGTTGTAGTGTATCTCTGGATGTTTCACTGCAAGTAATGTTATTTCGCCATAGTATACAGGAAGATATTTAACATAGTTAATCCTGTCATACGCCAAACACCATGGGATCATAGAGCATATGTTGGTAAGATGTAAATATCAATTTCCTTGTCAAGCAGCATGCAGTAGAGCAAGCAAGACATTTTCCGCAGTATCCACATATGACATCTAAAATGCAGAGAGATCTCCATTGTCATGACAAAGATGTTCCAGGAATACATCCAAAAGCTGTTTTACTGCAGCAAAGGCAGCATTCTACAAGAGGTTGCCTCTGCTGGCATAGGTCTCTTGCAAAGTCATTAACATCCTCAATGATGAGTAACCTACTTCCTGAATGTTCTCTTTGTAATTCTTCTCCACCCAGGGGATAAATTCCAACTAAGCCAGTCTCAACATGGCTTCATACACGCACTTGTGTAGTCGAACTGCAGAAATGTACACATAACCTAGTACCGATGATACTGATCCTTCTGCTATCATGTCCGTTTCAATGCAAAGGTCGCGAAGGCCAGCGTCTGGAAAGCATTGTCCAAAAATGGACATAACATTACAAATAGTGTGAAAAGTGCCCATTCAAAAAATGATTCTGAACTACGTTGCTTTATGCTTCCACATGATCTCAGTTTCTTTTGTGTAGAGAGCTTGATCCATGACCACTACATTATTCTCCAAATGTGGTGATTCTCTTATAAGCACTATTTCAAAATTTCAGAAACAGTTTTGTCAACTCAGTTGCAGGGGTATTAATGGTAAGCAAGTAGCCAATGGAATCCTGTGATACACTAACTAGATCTCTAGTACTGATGTTAAATCCTGTCCAACTTGGTATTATCTGTGCTAGGCTCATTTCTTGTCTTGTAACAACCCAGCTTATGGTCTTATTTTGTGCAAGCTTTAAGTGGGTAACACATGCCCGCATGACTTCGGTACTTGTTCATCAATGGCTGATACCCAACGCATTCACCAGGAACATACATGAACAATTCTTCTGTATTTGTAATGGTCAATGTTCTTTGCTATTGTTTCTCAATGCTTGGGAGAGGAAGCTTTAAAAGGTTGTGGTCCAAACAACTTAGGCTGCACAGCGACACTGTTGACTCAATGAGTTGTCCTCTTACCAGTAAGTCTCCTCCAGCTTATCAATGTTATCCCATGCTAAGTTAGTGAAGACATGAGGCTGAATGCGGGCTGGAAGAACAATTTGCCCTTTTAAGATAGGAGCACGTTTCTGAAGACACAAGCCAGCATCATTTTATTCCAGTTGTGAGTATGAAATCACATGACCAAGTCTGTTTGGAGTGCAAATGATTTCAGCATTGCCTGTTAGCGTTTTTATTGTGACGGAATCAACAATTGCTTGGGGCAGTGGTTCCCAACCTGTGGTCCAGGGCCCTCTGGGGATCAGCGAAGCCTCCTCACGGGGTCCGTGACTGCTTAGAAAATTAACTTATATTAACTGATTAATCAAGTTTATATAAATAAAGTGGCTAAAATACCACTGAAAATTTCAAACATAGGGTAAATGTCAAGGAATTTGAAAATGGAGGCTAACAATTGAATTAGTATTGTCAGATTGATTCACAGGAACAGTGCAGGTGCATCAAACAGGATATAGTATGGAGGATGTGTGGCTTCGATTGAATTTAGAAATGCTCCAACCTTCCTATTAAAATTAATTTGTGTAAGTGTTTGATGGAATGAGTGTTTCTGTATTTTTGTGCATTGGTTTGTGGTTCCTATCATCAACATTGTTTAGAGCTGGATCCACGGCTTCCAGTAATGACTCAATGGCGGTCCCTGGGTTCAGCAATGATAAAGTTGGGGTCCACAAAAGTCAAAAGATTGGGAACCTCTGACTTGGGGAGTTTCTGCTTGCCATTTGTGACTGAATATATAGTGTCCTGACTGTATGACTGCATAAGTAAGATGACCTTATTAGATAGCTTTATATTTTCTGGATCTCCAATAAGAAGTTCTAATAGGGACAGCTTAAAGTAATCAGGCACTGTAAATGAATCTTTATCAACGTCTGGTGGATGATATGGCCATGGTGTTGATGTCAAGTTTGTTTTAATCTTTGTTACTATGTGCAATGATATCTGATCAATGGCCTTGTTAATGTCTGTTGCCTTAACCTTTAAAACTACTAATTCTCTTTTCATACTCTGGTTTTCCCTTACAACTTCCTGTAGCATGAAACTATCAGGTTGGGCCAATAATTCTCCATGGTTGTCTGGGAATACGTGGAGGCTGTCACCAAACTCAGACTCCAATTTTCTTGTAATATGCCTCTTGGTTGCTTTGTCTATTCCCTGCATTTCCCAGTCATGAGGGTTTTAAGCTTTTCAGTCAGAGTCGTCACACAAATATTACCTCTTTGTTAGGAATAATCGCAGTTCTAATGTATTGAAATAGTTTGTCGCTTCATCTCTCATATTTTTGTAGTGATCATCGGTTTGAATGCTAGATTTGTGATCATCCTCCTTTGCTTTAACCCTTGTATATTTTCTATAACAAAATGCATGATAATGGGCTTCTGCAGCCACTATGTCGCTACTACAAACTTCTATGATCTTTGAATCACTTAATGGTTGCACACTCTCGAAGCCTTTTGTCAATTCTAAGCACCATAGCCTTGATTCATTTCTCACACGTTGATGGTCCCTTGTAGCATTATAACTTGCCACAAAATATACATTCTTCAGCATACATATTTGATTTTAAACATTGTTCTTCTGTTTAAGCGTTTACTCGTGCAATCACTTGTTCCAGCATCATCACTGACACTTGCTTCAGTTTTTTGCTTAATAGTTTTTAAATCTCTCTTCATTGAAAACAGGCTCCTGCTCTTCCTGTGGTAAAATACTTGGGGAACCATGTTGCTTTCCACATTTCTCACAGTGTCTAACAGTGGAATGTGATTCGTTACTCAAGCTGCCGCTATCAAAGTTTTCCATGATGAGTAGTTTTGTGGGCTTGTCAGCGTAACTCCATGTTGGACATTTGACTATAAATTAATTATATACTGGGGATCAGAGGGACAGGGTGTGCTTGTTTCAGTCTTCTTCATGATGCACGGTCATTCACCACCAGCTCTGGAAAAATACATTAATTAAAAAATGTATACATTTTACTTGGCGTACTTAATAGAAACATAATTACTATTATAATTATCATCAATATATATAATCACATTTACTATAATTGTAATTTTTAATAATAAAATTCACAACAATAAAAATTATGAAAAAATTTCCATTTACATCAAGGTATCTTGGGAGAGGAGTGGTAAATCACAAAAGGCAAAGAGCTATGACTTGGTATCACATATTTTCCATCTCCATGCGTCCATACCTTGCCAGTGAATCATATTAGAACCCATCTCCCCAACCGGTATCTATAACATGGTTGGCTCAAGGCCTATAGGTTGATTGAGATTGCTTTGATATCAGCTTCTGAGATCAGATTTGGACTAGTTTCCATTTTTACAGATTACCATTTTTACTGATTTCTACTACTAAATAGAGATGCATGTATTTATTTTATGGCTTTCTTCCATGAATCACTATGATGATATCCAAAACTTCCAGTCCAATACCTGTGCAGACTGACAACATGGAGAGAAAGGGACGAAATGTTTTTTAATAATGTTACATGTTTTCTTGATTGTACTATAATGCTAATACTCTCATATAAATGTATTGTTATATTATATTTGTCTGCATATAGTGCCCAACAGGTATCAAAGTACGAGTATACATTAATCAGTTAAACATGAAAATACATTAGTTACAGCTTCAAGTTTGTGAAATACAAAATAGATGAGGATTGTGAGCGAACAGGGCTGATTGCAGAGGCCCCCTAACTTCCCTCCCCCCCCATTTTTCACTTTTTGATGGTGTTGTCCTGACTCTGATGGTCCCCAGGGTACTGCTAACCAGCCCCAGGGCCTCTGTATAAACTCAGTATGCGAATTAGGCTAATTATAATTGGCTAAGTCAACCTACCCATAAGTCCCTAGTATATGGTAGGGCATGTAGGTTTAGGGACCCTAGCATAGGTGGTGCACCCCTAGGTGCACTGCTGAGGTGCCCAGAGTCATTATAAAGGCAGGCCTGCCTTGCTGGCTGCTTTTAAAGTAAAGTTACATGCAAATTCGACTTTGGAATTAAAAGTACTTCCAAAGTCTTAAACTACCTTATTTTTACATATAAATCGCCTCTAAGGTGTACCCTGTGAGACCCTAGGACTGGGTGCCATGTAACTATAAGCTGGGACCTTATAAAAATAGTTATATAAGCCCTGGGGAGGTAAAACAGCCAAATTCATTTTTCCTCTCACTGTAATGAATGACCTCCATATGCTAGAATGGGGAGACTTTATTTTAATTTATAAAGTCCCCTTAAGTGACAGATACTTCAAGTTTGGTATCAAATTAATTGTTATAATAAAACCCGCAACTTACGATTGTTGGATTTAATATAACTTGTTCAGGTAAAGAGTTTTAAACTTTGCCTGAAAAGTTGCCAACTTCAGCCCTGCAGTGTTTTGCTGCTTTGCTCTGATTAGCCAGCCTCTGGCAGCCTGGCCAGTCTGCCTTGATGAGGTGTGAAGTAGCCCAGTTCCAGCACAATGGAATGTGCCTGGGGAGGAGAACTTTCCTCAACAGATGGAGAGGCAGGGAGAGGGGAGGGCTGCCAAACCGGTCTTCAAAGGCATGGAAGGACATTTGGAGCACCCCAGCACCTCCCTCACATCCTACGAACCTAGGCAATTAGGTGCCCCCTGATTAGATTAGGAGAGGGCAGGAGAAGGGTATATTTAAGAGTTTTAGCCACACCAGTGGGTGGGCTCAGCCAGCTGTAACCTCCAAAAATCACTTTCACCCCTGATGGATTTTTGAGGAATGTTACTCCCTGGGATTGATATTTGCCACACTTCCCAGGAAGTGGTCATCAAAGCGGAAGGACCCTACACTTGATTGGAGAACCAGGACCACACTGTTTTTCACCCAGGAGCAAGGATAAAACTGGCAGACCTGCACCCACACCTCAGGTCCCTACCAGGAAGAACTACAGGAGAAGAAGGACTGCCCTGCTGGACTCCTGACCTGGACCTGGACAATGCACTCTGGAGGACTGCACCAGCTGCACACTTGGGTTTCACCACAAGAAGGACTTTGTCTGGCTTCAATTGGTTCAAGGAGGGTCTCCCTGTTTGCTACAGTTGAAAACCAGAGTCCCCTGCACCAACTCCTGGAGAAACTGACGAGCTGACCACTGTCCATTGGCCAAATTGGAGTTTTCGCCAGGTGCATTCTGAGAGTTGTAGTACACACCCTCAAGGAGCATCTCAGAGCTTCTGGAACCTTGGGGTGAGCTGTGGACCTCAAAAAGACTTTAAAGGATGATTTTGAAGAAGATCCAGAAGTTTGGAGAAGTTTGGATAACTTTTGGAAAAAATCTCCCTAAAGGGACCAACCCGCCGCGGCAACTCTAGCCTCAACAGCAACCCGACCTGACTTGCAGGTTCGTCCCGGGGAAGAAAACCTCTGAAAAAGGGACTACGTCCGAATGTAGGAAGTTGTCCGGGACCTCCCAAGCAGTGTGTCCGAAGAGGGCTCCAGGGACGTCAGATCAAGATTCAGGTTTTCCCCGGTCAAAGGATTTTCATCTCGAAAAAACAACGAAGTCCAAAGGTAAAAATCTACACCGAGGGCTCCCGCGACGCGTATCTGAGGAAGAGTTCCAGTAGGTTGGATTGGACTGGGAACTTGGTCCCGCTGAAGAAAATCTTCAAGAAAACGACTAAGTCCGAAGGTAAACTTTTGACCGAGGCCTCCCGCAAGCTGTAGCCAAGCCGGGCTCCATCATGGTCGGCCTCAAACTTTGACTTTGCAGCAGTCGAGGTGTGACCAGACCAGATTGGTGCTATTCGTTTCTAAGCGCTAAAAAGCATTAATTCTTTAAAAATTCATATCTCTGGTTCACCTTATCCGATTTTATTCGTTTTGGTGTCATTTTAAAGATAAAAATATAATCTATTGTTATAAATTTGATTTTTATTGTGTTTTGTGTTTTACTTACTTACTGTTTTATAATTTTTAAATGCTTTACACATATGTCTCCTAAGTTAAGCCTTGTCGCCCGTTGCCAAGCTACCAAGGAATGAGCCGGGTTTAATTTATTGAGACCCAAGTGAAGGTTAGTAGCCTATTGATAATTGCAGGTACTTACCTGCCCTTACAATAACCCATTTTCCAACAAGGATACTGATAATATGGTCAACAAATAAATATGGATAAATGGAGGTGTAAATGTTAAAAAAACACATACCATTAACTGAGAGCACTAATAATTACAAATAAGATATTTAAAATTAAGGACAGCAACAGGCTTCTTTTTTTCCCTTTAACAGAGTTTGTCATTAATTCCTTAGCTGCTATGTCACCTCCACAAACCCCTCACCCCCAATGTTGAGCTCTTTTATAGCTATTTGGGGCAGTTTGTGCTTAGGGCTCCATTACTTTTTTTTCAACATAAGGTATCCATATCAAATGTGTGTCATTTTTTCCAACATCATGGGGATTCTAAAAGTACCCAAGAATTGAGGATTACCCTGGAGGGGACAGAAAATGTCAAAATCTAGCTACATTTTGATTTTTTGGGAACAAATAGGAAATAAGTGTTCTGGACGTAAAGTGTCTGTTTTTTTTCTTAGAAATGGCATTAACAAATTCAGCAAGGGGTCATATGTGTAGATCTCTCAAGGTTTCCCAAATAAACTAGCTGGTGAAATAAAGAAATGCTTGGAAATGAGTAGGAAACTGCCATTTAAACATTGTCATCTTTAACTTTTTGTCACAATAGTGAATTTACAAAAGTAATATACCATTCTGCTAGGCCCTTCTGGTTGGGGGATATATAGGGTTTGTAGGTTTTCCGAGAACCCAAGTACTCACAGCCAACAACTGAGCTGCACCATGCTATAGTTTTTCACTGTGTATGGAATATAGACCAATTCATATGGTGAAATATGTAGAGTGAAAAATGAATCCTATGTATTTTCGAAAGTGTGCATAAAATATGGAGTTTAGGAGCAGTGGTTATTTGTACTTCTCTGAATTTGGGGGTACCCATACTAGCATCTGACTTTTTACACACTAATTTACTTTTGGAAGAGACAAATGCGGCAAAATCCAATTGGTAATAACAAATATCCTACTATTGTATGCTCCACATGTCTTCTGATAAACATGGTACTTCACTTGTGCGGTAGGCCTAGTGCTGCAACATATATCTGTTTATTTGCAAAGTGGGTAGCTGTGGATTTTGGGCCCCAGCTCAGCCAACACATAGGGAAACCTAGCTAACCTGTTTATTTTTTTAAACTAGACACCTAGAAGAATACAGGATGGGTGACTTGCTTGGCTCTCACCAGGTTGTTTTACCCAGAATCTCTTGCAAATCTCAAACCTTGACCAACAAAACAGATTTTACCCATATTTCTGTGATGAAAGGGCTGGAATCTGTGAGGAGCCACACACTTCCTTACACCCAGCCTTTCCCTGAGTCTTCCGAAAAAAATGTTACCTCACTTGTGTGGGTAGGCTTAGTGCCCACAACAGGAAACGGCCAAACCGCAATATGAATACCTCACATTTTTCCACCCAAAACTAACCTATTTATTGCAAAGTGGACAGCTGCTGGATTTTGGGCCCTAGGTCAGTTAGCACCAAGGGAAACCTAGCAAACCTGTAAAATTTTAAACTAAACACCTAGGGGAATCAAGGATGTGGTGGGCTGCACGGCTCCCACCAGGTTGTTTTACCCAGAATCCCTTGCAAACCTCAAACTTTGACTAAAAAGACACATTTTACTCACATTTTTGTGATGGAAAGTGCTGGAATCTGCAGGGAGCCACAAACTTCCTTCCACCCAGAATTCCCCAAAGTCTACCTGATAAAAATTGTATGTTGCTTGTGTGGGTGGGCCTAGTGCTACGACAGGAAATGGCCCAATACGCAACATGGATATATCACATTGTTCCACTCAGAACTGACTCTTTTTTGGGAAAGTGGGTAGCTGTGGATTTTGGGCCGTAGATCAGCCATCATCAAGGGAAACTCAGCAAACCTGCATATTTTTGAAAACTAAACAACTAGGAGAGTCCATGGTGATGTGCCTTGTGTGGATCCCATGTGTGTTTGTTACCCACAATGTCATGCAAACCTCACACTTTGCCTGAAATCACCCATTTGTCTTACATTTCTGTGATGGAAGCTTACAGCAACCGCAGAAATCCACAAAATTCCTACCACCGAGCATTAGCCCAGTTGTGCCAATAAAAACGCTGCTCCACTTGTGTGGCTGGACCTAATGCCCGTGACAGGAAGTGTTGAGACCAAGGTCAATGGGAATCCTAATGTGGGGACTCCTACTGACGCCCTTGGGAAGGGAGGGGGGCGGAAAGACTGTCATTATAGTTTTTGGGGTGGGGGCATGGCCATGCCCATAATGAGTAGCCCCCATCCTCTATAATTATTTTTTTTTAAACGACCCTGGTGTCTAGAGGGCTTTCTGCCTGCCTGGTGGGGGGAGAGCAAATCAGGGGGTAAAAACCCAAATCTGTCCCCAAGGAATGGCAGAAAGACTACCTCTCTTTTTTGGCGTGGGGGCATAGCTATGCCCTAGGTGGGCAGCCCCCACTCCTATATTTAAAACAATAATTAAATAAAACATTCACTGGTACTGGTGTCTAGTGGCCTTTCTGAACCCCCGAGGGCGGATTGGAAGTAATCACCCCCTTCTACTCTTGGGGGGGGGCAGAAATACTGTCAATATCGTTTTTGGGGGTGGGGGCATGGCCATGCCCATAATGGGTAGCCTGACCCCCTATAGCTATTCTGAAAAAGAACCACGGAGTGTAGTGGGTTTTCTCCCTCCCCCGCCGAGTGGCAGATCGGGGGCAGAAAGACTGATCTGCAATGGGCGTGGAGGGAGCACATGCTCTTGCCCAATGGGCTACTCCCCCAAACTTCCAGGAGCTAGAGGGTTGATCCTGTAGGGGATTGGTCTCTTATGGTGATCCCCAAACAGGGAACCACTTCGGAGTGATATCATTGGAAAGGGGAGATTTTACCCTTTCCAACAATACCTCTCTCACCTCAATTAGTGCTCGGGGGCTGACATATGCCCCCCAGCACTGATTTACTGAATGTAAAACGAGCCCATTGGCTAATTTTACTTTCACTTAGGTTTATTAATGACATCAGAGCTCCCTGCGTGCTGATCATCATTACACTAAAATAAAAATGACTCTGACTGTTCAGAAGCTCTTCCTCAGCAGCCAGAGTTTAAAAAATATTAAAGGATTCTCTCTGATGCTCTGCACCAAAGGGGCCTTCAGGTGCCTTCTCAGTGCCAGCCAATAGGTGACAAACACACTGGGGAGGTAATGTGGCTCCTGGCCATTCCACCTATAGGATTAAGAAGATAAGCAGATTTTATCATAGACTCTCTGGATATCTGTGTGGTCCCCCAGCAAACCAATCCCCAGTTCTACAGGACATCTAGGCAGCAGCACCAAACTGAGGTTTTTTTCAAGTATTCCAAACGTATATAAAAACAGTTCTGGGATTCGAAGATTAATAGCTTTGAGATACTCCTTCATTAAATGCCATTGACAAATCCATTTTTAACACACTTCTCTTTGATGCATCCTGGTGGAAGATGCTCCGAGATTATGACTCCACTTTCTCTTTTATGCGGCGGCAGTAGTATTTACTTAATTGTTTATGCATCTTTGTGTCATCAGCCTTGTTCACTATGTTTTAAAGGTTTTCTCAAATACAGTCAGTAGCTGCATCATTCCTCATTTTATCTTACGCTGAAACAACCAATGCCTTAACTGCAAACTTTGTATTATGTCTGACACATGAATTCTAAACTACCCCATAAATTCCAAAAGAGTGTAATCTTGTTGATTGTGACTAAATAAAGAGTCTAATGTAATCTTTTACCATACACATTTTAAAGACTTCTTTATATGCAAGCTGGAGCAAATTCGGGATTTCATAGGATAAGGGTCATGAAAGAAAATAATATATTTGTCCCTACCTGAGTGAAATGTCCAGTCCCATACTTTCAGAGATAAATACATTCTAGGGCTCATGAAAGGCAAATAAGTAGGTGAACTAGGCGACTTGAGATCCTTCCAAACTGCCATTCATAACCATCTACTATGTGATCCATATCTGGCCACTGCTTTCTAAAAATTTTGTTAGGCAATACGTTTAATGTACTGAGGAGAATTCCTTTATAAACAGGAGAATGACTGGACAAATCAATAAATTTTTTAGATGAAAACCAATTTTTTTCTTTCTTTTCTAAGTGGACCAAGTATTTAGCCTAATGTATTACTAAAGGTCATTTTTAACACTCACTGAATGCAAGGCGTGGAAACTTCCACTAACTGTTCTTTTGCATTCCCTTTAACCGTGTACGTCTAAGTACACTCCATTAATCTAAAACAGAGTTAGGGGAATTAGATTAATATTCATCGTTAATGTCATTGGAGCAGTGACGTCCAGTATTTAAACACGTCCTTAGCACATTCAATGGAACATGCCTACTTTAGGAGCGCTCTCCAATATAGATGCAAAAATACATTTTGAATCTCTAATTCGTTGAACTTGATCAGAAATCAGATACATGTACTTTCTGAACAAAAAACAAAAAAAACTTTATAAATCAGGCACATAGGGCCTCATTCTGAGGCTGGCGGGCAGCGGGAGCCGCCCACCTGGCGGGAACCGACAAATGGCCGCTCTGCGGTCGAAAGACCGCGGAGGCCATTCTGGTTTTCCCGCTGGGCTGGCGGGCGACCGCCAGAAGGCCGCCCGCCAGCCCAGCGGGAAACCCTTTCCCACGAGGAAGCCGGCTCCGAATGGAGCCGGCGGAGTGGGAAGGTGCGACGGGTGCAGTTGCACCCGTCGCGAATTTCAGTCTCTGCACAGCAGACACTGAAATTCTTTATGGGGCCCCCAGGGGCCCCACGACACCCCATGGGTGCGCCGCCATGGAGGATTCCGTCGGGCAGCGGAAAACCGGCGGGAGACCGCCGGTTTTCCTCTTCTGACCGCGGCCAAACCGCCGCGGTCAGAATGCCCTGCGGGGCACCGCCAGCCTGTTGGCGGTGCTCCCGCCGACCGCCGGGGTCGGAATGACCCCCATAGTTTGCACCATTACTCAAGGGAATGTGGATGAAATTATTATGCCCCTGCTTGGAGATTACAATTTTAATGGATTTCTCAATTGAAGCCTGAAAATAATTGGCGTAACTCACATGTAGCATTCATCTTGACCGCAAGGGACAACCAAGGATTATTTACAAACACTGGACAATCTTAGGAGTTGCTTCTCACCTCTGAATTGGGCACGCAAATGTTACTGTTGTTAACGCGTCGGTCCTTAATAAGTAAACTTACAAGGGGACACCTACAGGTCGATGAACCTTTTGACTCATTTAAGATGTTCTTACCATAGCTCCAGAACAGAATCAATAATCAATACACAAAAATCAATAATCATTAGTCGAATCAATAATCAATAGAGTCAGTAATTGTCACTCACCATGGCTTTCCAGCCATGAATAACCACACCTTTAGTAAAGGTTTAGTCATTTTATTTCCCTTATATTAACAAGGCTAAAGTCATGTAGATTAATCTCAAGATCAAATGAAACACATATATGAACAATACTGGTTGACCAAAGCGACGGAAGAAAAACAATCTAATCAAGGCTTGAATCACAATACATTCTAAAGCAACGGTGCAAATCAATAGCAGAATCAGTTGCAATATTGATATATGATACATAAAATTCAGTAAGATAGCTCGTCAAACATTTGTCCCTACAGTTCGTCTGTCATCAGGTGAATAGCCTCAACTAACCCAGATTAGCATCAGCATGTGGGGCTTCATGCAAAACAATTTAGAACACAAATTTAGGAAAACATCTAGCTTAGGAAAACAATTAAAACAGCGCAGTTGGTACCTAGAACGGAAAGGCATAAGATGCATTTCAGTCATATTGTCATATCTACCTATCCATGGTATGGGTCAGCAAGCAGAATCAGTCTTTGTCCTCAGGTCATCAATCCATCAGTAAGACATCAGGCTCTCAGTCAGAGAGTATGAGCCCAATGACAGAATCTCAAATCTCTTCTTCTCCCAAAGTCACTCTAGATCTCTGGTCTCGTAAGTCTGCCTAAGTTCCCTCTGTCGCGTTGTTATATCAAAGTCACCTAAACTGTCCCCTAATTCCCTATTGGTCAATTAATCGTATGTTATTATTCTACTCAATAATATTTCTGTACCGAATCTATGAATTCTAATACGACGTTGATTGGTCTGCTTTACGATGTTCTCATCATCCGGATCGTCAGGTATCAAATTTGTTGCATCTTCATCTTCAGTCAGTGTCTTCATTGTTCGCGTCCTGAGAAAGTACTTCTCACACACATTACACACAACTTGTTACAAATTTTAGGACACTGTCTCCTGTTAGTCAGTTCTCCTAAAAAAGCTTCTGCTAAGCATTTTATTAGAACAATGAACGGTTCACATTTAGATTACTCTGTCAGCATTTTCTATTAAACGCTAAGAAATACAGTTTTTGCATGAGGCCTGGCAAACCTAGGCCAAGACACTCGCTAAGCTAAGGCCTACAATTAATGAACTAAAGCATACTTCATAACCCTCAATATGACATATTACTACATTAATCTAATACATTTTCAATATTTCATAAGTATTAATCATTAATTAGAACATTTCGTGAACACTGTTGGCCATTCTTTGAGGTCACTTTTTCAAACATGTGCATTATTTTTCTTTATGGTATTCATTTTCTATATGTCATTATTCAAAAAACATAAACACTCATTAATAATTTCTAATTAAGACATCTGCTTCAGCACTGTGCAAGCCTTGCATTAGAAATCATTACATCAGAGTAGTTACATCTGGAGTTATTACATCACAGGTAAGTTTCAGTGCCTTTAATTCGCAATATTTCACTTCACAGATAAGTTACATTAATACTGATTAAATGTACCTTACGTAAACAATATCTATGTTTACACGTATATTACAATGGCAATGCTAGCACCTGCATAGTTATAAATAGGTCAGGTGTCTAGTTGATCCTTTAATAACTTTGGCACCGTTAGACAAATCCGCACAGAACTTTAAAAAAAAAGAGTTATTTACTTTGGCTGCTTCATGGTAAAGTTTCAAGGTGATCGGTTCGCAGAACACTTTTCAGATTGCCACCGGGCAAGCAGCTGCTATAGGGCCCAACCATGGGGTTGAGGGCTTTTACTACTGATATTCTGGGGCCTTACTTACTATGGGTCCCGAGCAACTGGGCCTGAGTGGTACCTCAGGTTTCAGCTATCCAACGCTTTTCTGTGTTGGGGAAGGGAGATTAGGTGCAAGATGCACATAGCCATAGATGTTAAAATATGTCCTAGTCGTGTGACCCTCAGTGGCAGCTCAGGTCGAGCAGTCCAAGGCTTACCTGGGGGTAGGTGGTGCAGGGGTGACTGGTGTTAATGGGCGCAAGAGGGAAGGAGGCAAGAACAGAGAAAATAAAGCAGAGCAGCTGAAAAGCTGAAAGGAAGTTAAAGCTCCAAGACAGTGTGCTGAATCTTTTTGGTGAGCGCTAGAGAACTGTGCAGATGTCCTACTGTGCAAGTGCCAGTTGGGCGAGGTTTTCTTCGACCTGCAGGCACAATCTACAGCAGTGACATCATATGAGAGGGAGTGCTGAATTAAAATGCTATTGATCAGGTTGCTTTTAGGGTGTATGTACAGTGGCCCTGGAAGGGGTTAGCAAAGCTCCATTCACTTCAATGGCTTGGGGTGTGGCAGGTGGTGAGGACAAGGAGGTAGTGGTGACAACAACTTGTCGATCAACGCAGAGGAGCAGGCAGAAGGAGGGGTGCAGGGCTGCTCACCTTGCAGTAACATGTTTAGTACTGCATTTGGTTTCACTTTGAAAAAAAACATTATTGAGCTGAGTCTGATCCTGCCACTTCAGAGTGCTTCTTATCTCGATTTGTTTGCTGCAGGAGATGCCCAAAATAGTAAAGGAACCAAGTGCGGACAATAATTGCACAAGTGCACTGAGAGGTAAGGGCCAGATGTAGGTAGCCGTTTGCATGGTGCAAACTGCGAAAATCGCAGTTTGCGCCATGCAAACAGCCTAACGCGATGCTCATTCCCAAATTGTGAGTCGGTACCAACTCGCAATTTGGGAATGCGACTCGCAAATAGGAAGAGGTGTTCCCTTCCTATTTGCAACTCGCATCGCAATTCAGAATTGCTTTGTGACCGCGAATGCGGTGGCAAAGCAACTTGCAGTTACCACCAGTGCCACACTGGTGGTAACTCATTCGCAAAAGGAAAGGGGTCCCCATGGGACCCCTTCCCATTTGTGAATGTCGACAAAAATATTTTTTCAGAGCAGGCAGTGGTCCTATGGACCACTGCCTACTCTGAAAAAACGAAACCAAATGGTTTCGGTATTTTTTTCATTTTGCAACTCGTTTTCCTTTAAGGAAAACGGGCTGCAAAATGAAAAAAAAAAATTGCTTTATTTAAAAAGCAGTCACAGACATGGAGGTCTGCTGACTTCAGCAGGCCACCATCCCTGTGAGTGCAGGGACTCGCTATGGGGTCGCAAAATGCGACCCACCTCATGAATATTGATGAGGTGGGTCTTTGCGACCCCATAGCGAGTCCCACCGTTCTGCATCCGAGATTGCAACTCGGAAATTGCGAGTCGGACAGACTCACAATTTCCGAGTCGCAATCTCGGAGTTTCCTACATGTGGCCCTAAGTGTGTAGCTAAGCTTCTGCATCGGGCGTGGGGGACGGGGTTCTTGATGGGCCTCTTCTGTCTGCAGCTTGGCAGTGAAAGGGTGGGTGGGTGGATGGATGAAATGGTGGATGCATAGATGCATGGATGATTGAGTGAAAGGATGGATGGAAAGATTGAAGAGTGAAAGGGAGGGTGAATGAGTGGAAGATAGGGTGGGCGGATGGATGACTGAAAGGGTGAATGGATGGATGAGTTAAAGAATGGATCGATGGATGATGAGAGAAAGGATGGATGGAAGAATGAGTGAAAGGATGGATGGATGAGTGAAGGGGTGGATGGAGGAATGAAAGGATGTATGTAAAGATAAAAGAAAGGGAGGAAAAATGAATGTTTGGATGAAGGGGTGGACGGATGGGTGAGTGAAAGGGTGAATTGATGGATGGATGAGTGAGTGAAAGGATGGATGCCTGAGTGAAAAGGTAAACGGAGGGATGGATGGATGTGGTCAAAGGGTGGATGCTTGAGTGTAAGGATGGATGGCTGAGTGAAAGGGTGGATGGATGGATCAGCCAAAGAGATGATGATGGATGGGGTTAAAGGACGGATAGATTGAGTGAAAGGGTAGATGGATGAGCAAAAGGATGGATGATTGAAAGGATGGATGAATAAATGGATGAAATGGGGATGGATAAGTGAAAGGATGGATGACTGGGTGAATGGATGAATTTGATGGATAGGTTTGAAGATGGATAGATAGGTTTGGATACGGATGGGCGGACGGGTGGAATGGTGACAGACTGAATGAAGGATGATTGGATGGATGACAGAATATAAATGGGAAATGGATGATATAAGCAGGTGGAGAGAAAGATGAAAGGATGAATGGATGGATGCTTGGATAGAAGAGATAAGCAAGCTCTTCTGGGGAAGGTCACGATGAATTGCTTGGCTTGCTTTTTGCTATAAGACCTTTGGTTTAACGTGAGGTATATTGTAATTTCTGACTACTCCCTTGTTCTGCATTTTTCGGATAAAAGAGCCATTCTTGGAGCGGAAATGTGGTGAAGCATTTAATGCCTCTGGTAAAGCTGTCATAAGCCCTGACCTATACATGATGGAGCTGAACAATGCAGGATGATTTAGAAGCCCTCTCTTCACAAGCATTCCAGTTCCTCTGCATGAAGGGAAAGAGAGGTATGGAAAATATTTAGGAAGTGGCTGACTGGCTGGCCTGCCTATCTAGCACTGGAGCAGAGTAGATTTATTCCGCGATCTGACAGGATGCCACAAACCAAGTTAAAGGCAATGCCCGCTCTCAGGCACTGCCATGGGTGTTTTTTTCACTTTCCCTCTGCCAAGATCTAACTCCACCCTTGTGCTATGTTGCATGCGCTAATACTCTTTCCTCTTTCTAGCATTCCAAGCACTCCTGAAGCCTACTTTTAATTATTCCTTAATCTTTTCCTAATAAGTGCTTCCATTTCTCCATCTAGCTGTTCTCTATACTGGCTTCCATTACGCTAATTTGTCTCTTTTTGTATTCTATGTATTACTTTGCAAGATTTTTCGGATGCCTGGGCTAAATCCTACTTTATCATTTAGGTACTCCTTACTCGTTCTCCCTTCTTTCTCTTCTGTTTTCTGGCCTTCTCAGGCCTTGCCTATAAGCACCCCCTCCTATCTGTCGGCTTTGCTTCGTCTTTACATTCCTTTGCCTCCTTCTAGCAAGCTGAGGCATAGCCATCATTGATGCAACAATTGCTATATTTTACTATCACAACAGCAGTCAAAGCAGTCATTCCTCGCTTCCACCAGGGTGCATGGCATTGTTGCTACACTACTGCTAACAAGCACTTACTCCCTTCTGATTTACAATCATAATAATACTCATGCAGTTTCCTTTTGCCTCTTCCTTTTGTATATTTTTGTACACTGGTCAGTGCTTTCACATCAGCACTCTAAAAAAGTTGATGAAATAAAAGACAATTTTTTGCTCCGCCACTTTTTCTAAATGTTCTACTGCCCTGACATAATCACTCAAGAATGTCATCCATACAGTGGTCGAAAAGTAAGCAAACCAATCACTGGCCACATTCACTAGCTACTAAAGGACGAGGATGTTGGTAACACAACCAGTGCGATTATCCAAGATATAAAGCAATAACAATAACAACAAAATACTAAGACAGAAATATGCAATTTAATAAAGGTGAGTTAGGTGTGGTAAAGAGCCTTCACCAGTGTTTAATCTGTAAATAAAAACGTGCCGGTGCTCAAAGCTCTCCTCTTAAACACGCGGCTGCTGCAATTAAAAGTGCGAGCACATAATACTGAGGCAGCGTAATCCTGAAGCCACCTCGGCCCTCTTCAGTCCATTTACAGCCACTCCCTGCCCCTTCAGCTCACTCTGTCAGCTTCCTGCTTTTACCCTTTCCGACGCTTTTTCGTTTTTCTCTTCCTCCGTCTTTCCCACTTGTCTTTTGCTGGCAATAAATGCTTGAGACAGAAAACTAAGTGCCGGCCCTCAGAAATAAGTGCGGGTGCTCCGCACCGGAAACAAAAAGCACAAATTAAGCACTGGCTTTCACACGTGAATCACAAATGTGAATGTTAGCCTTATCTATAATTGAAAACTGCAACATATTAAGTACAACACCTCTGGCTCACTAACTTGCAGGCAAGGCTCAGCAGGTGATGGAAGGTCCAGGGAGGTTCTGTCAGTCCCTGACAATAGGTCAGTGCTAGTATATTGTGGTATTCACTGAGATATCATGAAACTTGGGCACCTTAGCTGCTCATGTAAAGGTCATTTGTTGTCGTCCCGTGGACTGCACTGATGGAGCAGATGCACTCTCTCTCCTGCTCCGGACTCTTTACTGGGGACAGTCTATTGGCAACTAGGCACCCTCTATTTCCCCCTACACTGCAACCTGATTTTTTCAATACATGTGGTGTGTAGGGGGAATGCCCTGTGCTGTCTGATGTCCTTGCTCAAACCTCTTTCAGAGCCACTTCTGTTTCCTTCTTGCAGAGTGTCATTTCGGTCGAACGTCTCGCAGGTGGCAGAGCTTCAGTATCCTGACCTCCTTTCTTTTATATTGGCTAACAAACTGTACCACTTGCAGCAGAGCATCCTAGAGCTGACCGTTTGGGATGCACATGCCTCAGGCTAACCTCATTATAGTTGGTGTCAAGACAACTTCTATAAGATAACTAAGTAAAAATAATAGTGAATGAATTACGGAAATATATTTATTAAGATGTTGTATTTTTATGGTCAGGTTTCAGGGCAGTATAATATTGATTCTTTTTCCAGGCAATTTAAGCTGTGTAAGTAAGGACTATTTATTCATGCCCTGGAGAAGGGGGTATAGAGTGTGCGTACACTGACTCACTCAAATGAGATCCAAAGGTCAATTATGAAATAAAACATACCTCCCCTTACTCACACACACACACACTCACACACACACTCTCTTTCTCCCTCTCGTAGTATTAGTGATGTTAGTAAAGGTCATCATCTGACTTCCCTGGATTAAGTCTGAAGTACCGAAATCTGCATGTTATGCCCGGTGTTTGAGGGGATAACTCAGATTAGGCAATAATTTCAATTGTTAATAATTTCCGAACTCAGGAGTCTCTCCTTTCATCAGGTGCAATAGTTATTGCACCAGAAGGTAGGCCCTTGAATTTGATGCATAGGTGCCCCTGGACCAAAGCTGTCTCTCTTTTTTGGCCTCCACAGCTACATTACGCCTAAACTTGTTTTCTGGTCCATTTTTATTATATCAAGAGTAAGAACTCTGTGATGTGTGGGGGACCTGGCATCCAAGACATCTGCAGTTCATGCACCCATGGGCAGCACACCACACACAGTCCCGTATAGATCTCCTTTTCATGCCCGCCCTGGACTGTTGTTAAATTGCCTCTGTAGAGATCCTGCCAAGGGGCTTTTCCGAGCATACTCCCCTTTTTCTTCATGCTGGCACCCGTCAAACAGATATGCGACCTATGTGGTGACTAAATCTGTGGCATTTACAAGACAAAGCCTGTACCCAGTTTTTACGAGGGAAGTCCCAGGATTACTTTACCATCAACGATGGATCCGTCTCCTCCGTCGCCATCCTCTGGGTGGCCGGCAAGGCAGTGATGCTAGGCCATGCCAAAAATCAAATAAGATGTCAAGAGCAAGCCAAATTGGAGCATATTACCCAGCTTGATGCCCCGGATTTTCACCTGGAGGTTAATATGGCACTTAATCCAGGGGAAGAAATTTCCCATTGGCTCTCATTGATAAGGGAGGAGATACGCCTTCAGGCTATGGAGGTAGCCAAATATTTGTGGGGTGCCTCCAAGAGGTGAATATATGGTTGGGGCAATAAAAATGGGAAGCTGCTATACTGGCTGATTTCGCATCAACAGGCCTCCAGAATTATTCCAGAAATTATAGGTGCAGAGAGTGCGAAGCTGACCAAGCTCTCGCATGCGTCTGGTGCTTTTGCCCGTTACTACCAAACACTGTATGCATCCTCTCAGACGGTTGAGCACATCTACTCTTCTCAATTTCTTGAATGTGCCTCTCCCCGACTGTCCCCTATGGAGACCCAGGTACTGGCTGAACATATCACATTTGCAGAATTAGCATCAGCGATTTCTGCCATGGCAACTGGGAGGACCCCTGGCCTGAAGGGCTTTCTGACCGAATAATAGGTGATATTTCGAGCGACTTTGCTTCCTCAATTCCTGGCTCTCACAAAGAGGTTCACTGGTTGGACATCCTTCTGTCCTACATGGATATTGCCACCATAGTGGTTATCGCCAAAACTCACCCTCCTTCTTGGTCATGCGCCGACTACTGTCCAATATCTCTCATTAACAGAGACCTGAAGATCTATTCTGGCTCAAAAGAGTGCTTGATATCTTAATTCACCCCGGCCAGTGTGGGTTCATGCCCAATCGTGGAATGAGGCACTGTATTTGTCGCCTCCATGTGGCTGTAGCCCACTGCCACCACTTGCCTTCCGATCTAATGCTGTTGCTTATTGATTTTGAGAGGCAGTTCGACACGGTGGACTGAGAATATCTGCTGGTGTGTTACGATGGGCAGGGATATGGCCGTGCTTCTGTAGACTGGTTAATGCTTTGTATTCTAATCCTACAGCCCGTGTCCAGATCAATGGCACTCTCTCACATTCATTTCCTATCTGCCGAGGCACCCGACAGGACTGCCTCCTGTCCCCACTCCTCTTCGCTTTGGGGATTGAGCCGCTGGCGCATGTGATTAGGGGTGACCCTCTCTTCTGGTGATTGAGGTGGGATTGGGGACATGAAGAACGCATATCCCTTTACACTGACAATGTTCTCCTATACCTGGCACATCCGGCTACCAGTGGCCCCAGATGGCTTCATCTCCTTCAATGTTTTGAGGCTGCTTCTGGCCTCTGTATGAATCCATCTAAGTCTCATCCCGAGACTGCTTCGATTGGGAAGAAGTGCCCATTCATTGTTTAAGCTTTAAATATCTGGGCATCTGGGTGTCGCTCTTCCCCGACCTTATCTGCTCTTTGAACCTCAGGTCCCTGATGCAGAAAGCTAATGTGAATTTAGCCTGGTGGTGGACCCTCCCTCTAAATGTCTTGGGTCTTATAGCTTTACAAAAAATGAACGTTCTGCCACAATTCTTGTATGTGTTTCAAAATATCCCAATCCCTCTGACGCGCACCTTGTTCTTGACCCTGGAAAGACCAGCCTCTGCATTCTTTTGGCATGGGCCCAGCATCGCATCGCACTCCAATACTGCCAACGTGGCCCATATGACGGGGAACTAGGCATGTCCAACCTCTATCTTTACTATCTTGCCTCCCAGCTCCTTGTCATAAATGATTAGTTAAATGGGAGATGGTTCAACCCAGCTTAGCAACTTGAACTCACCCAGCTGTCATTACCCCACATTCCAGATCTGCTCTTCGGCTGCTCACTCTCTAGTAACATGGTTCCGGTGACCAGGATTGTCTTCCTGGCCTGGAAAGCAGCGCTAAAGCACATACTCTGGGCTCATACACCCATTTGGCACAGCACATGGTTGCAAAAGGTGGCTACATTGTAAGGGTTAGATAAATGGGATTTGGTGGGTATATCCCATCTTGGAGATGTGGATCACATAAGTGGTCCTTTCAGTATCTCCGTACAGATTATCAACTATTACACACCCAGTTCTATAAATATCTGCAACTCCGTCATGCCCTCCACATGCACCTTACGCGTGCAGACTCACTGCCGGAATACAGTATACCGCGATTGAAGTTAAACTTTTTATGGGAGCAACGGGGAAGGGAAGGGTATAAAATATATATAACGCTGATAATTAACACCCCAGCGGTTCTGACCCATATTAGAGGCCGATGGGAACAATGGCTAGGCCCCATCGAAGATGCTGATTGGCAGGATGCCTTGATGGCACCTTGGACTATCACTATGTCCTCTCTCTTACGATTGGTACGGACATACTACCTATACAGAGCATATCTCTCACCATCCAGACTACACCTGCATGTCCTAGATGTGCAGAAGCCCCTGCTGGCTTCTACAACAATTCCTGGGTTTGCCCTCAGATCCAGATGTATTGGATGGCAATAAAGGGCAAACAAGATAATGGGGTGGAAGATCCCACTGCCCCCCCTTGGTGATCTTCTTGGGAGCGCTGGTCGAGGTTGGGAACACCTTAGCTGAACATACCTTCCTGGGCACAGGCCTGATGGTGGCGAAAAGAGACACTGCCACCAACTGGAGATTGCCCACACCCACCACCCTCTCGAAATGGCGCCAGGGAGTGGACTGGTGTCTGAGACAAGAACAGCCCATTTATGAGGCCCGGGGCTACCCCCGTAAGCACCAGCGAGTGTGGAGAAATTGGTTGGGACAAATTCCTTGAACACTTTCAGGGCCTGAGTCCGGTAAAACGTATAGCTTGGTGTTGCCTTTTTGATTTCTACGGGTGCAGTGGGTATTACACTTGCGCAACTATTATGCTGTATTGTTCCTTGAGGCAGTCTGTGCCACTGATGTTTTTTTTTCCATAAACTCAATAAAAATGTGTTTATAAAAATAAAAGGATAACCCTCTTTTCTTCTTCTAGTTGAGCCTACGTATCTTTTCAGTTCCCTATCAAAGTCAATGTAAAAGTCTCTAATGAATTCACAGTTCAATCCCACCTATGGCAATAAAAATTCAAAATACAGTTCAAGCAAAATACTGAGTTCATGGAGATTCAGTCGAACTTGTATCAGACCCTAAAATTTCCAAAACTTCTTATCTCCTTCATTTGCAGCAAAATATGTCCAATCAGGTGAAGAGTACCTCCGACTTGGCACCTTCATTCTTCTGGCCTCCTTAGTACCAATCCTTCATTTTCACTCCAACTTAGATCAGATTTGTCAATATCCTCGGGAATTGCCTGTGGCACAAATTCTTTAACCGCTTTGCTGCCAGGCATTTTCCCCCTCAGGTACCAGGCCTTTTCTGGCTATTTGGGGCAGTTCGTGCTTAGGCCCTCATAACTTTTTCTCCACATAAGCTACCCACGCCAAATTTGTGCCCTTTTTTCCAACATTCTAGGGATTCTAGAGGTACCCAGAGTTTGTGGGTTCCCCTGAAGAAGACTAAGAAATTAGCCACCATGCAGCGAAAATGTCGTTTTAAAAAGAAAATGGGAAAAAGGGGCTGCAGAAGAAGGCTTGTGTTTTTTCCCCTGAAAATGGCATAAACAAAGAGTTTGTGGTGCTCAAATCACCATCTTCCCAGCTTTCAGGAACAGGCCGACTTGAATCAGAAAACCAAATTTTTCAACACAATTTTGGCATTTTACTGGGACATACCCCATTTTTAATATGTTTTGTGCTTTTAGCCTCCTTCCAGTCAGTGACAGAAATGGGTGTGAACCTAATGCTGGATCCCAGGAAGCTAAACATTTCTGAAAAATAGACACAATTCTGAATTCAGCAAGGGGTCATTTGTGTAGATCCTACAAGGTTTTCCTACAGAAAATAACAGCTGAAATAAACAAATATTGAAATTGAGGTAAAAAAAGAAAACTGCCATTTTTCTCCACGTTTTGCTCTGTAACTTTTTCCTGCGATGTCAAATTTTTGAAAGCAATATACTGTTACATCTGCTGGACTCTTCTGGTTGTGGGTATATATAGGGCTTGTAGGTTCATAATGAACCCTAGGTTCCCAGAGCCAAAAAAGGAGCTGCACCTTGCAATGGGTTTTAATTCTATACCGGGTATACAGCAATTCATTTGCTGAAATATAAAGAGTGGAAAAATAGGTATCAAGAAAACCTTTGAATTTCCAAAATAAGCACAAGATAAGGTGTTGAGAAGCAGTGGTTATTTGCACATCTCTGAATTCCAGGGTGCCCATACTAGCATGTGAATTACAGGGCATTTCTCAAATAGACATCTTTTTTACACACTGTCTTACATTTGAAAGGAAAACATGTAGAGAAAGACAAGGGGCAATAACACTTGTTCTGCTATTCTGTGTTCCCCCAAGTCTCCCGATAAAAATGGTACTTCACTTGTGTGGGTAGGCCTAATGCCAGCGACAGGAAACGCAACAAGGACACATCACAATTTTACTTTGAAAACTGACATGTTTTTTGGAAAGTGCCTTGCTGTGGATTTTGATCTCTAGCTCAGCCGGCACCTAGGAAAACCTACCAAACCCTTGCGTTTTTAAATACTAGGTACCTAGGGGAATCCAGGATGGGGTGGCTTGTGGAGCTTTCACCAGGTTCTGTTACCCAGAATCCTTTGCAAACCTCAAAATTTGGCAAGAAAAACACTTTTCCCACACATTTCGGTGACAGAAAGTTTTGGAATCTGAGAGGAGCCACACATTTCCTTCCACCCACCATTCCCTCAAACCTCCCGATAAACATGGTACCTCACTTGTGTGGGTAGGCCTAGTGCCCGCGAAAGGAAATGCCCCAAAACACAATGTGAACACATCACATTTTCCCAAAGAAAACACAGCTATTTTTTGCAAAGTGCCTACCTGTGGATTTTGGCATCTAGCTCAGCCAGCACCTAGGGAAACCTACCAAACCTGTGCATTTTTTTAAACTAGACACCTAGGGAAATCTATGATGTGGTGATTTGGGCGGCTCTCGCCAGGTTCTTTTACCCAGGAATCCTTTGCAAGCCTCAAAATTTGACCAAAAAAACACTATTTTCTCAACGTTTCGGTGACAGAAAGTTCTGGAATCTGAGAGGAGACACAAATTTTCTTCCATCCAGTGTTCCCCTAAGTCACCCGATAAAAATGATACCTTACTTATGTGGGTAGGCCTAGTCCCCACAAAAGGAAATGCCCCAAAACACTATCTGGACACATCAAAATTATCAAATACAAAACTACCTGTTTTTGCGGTGTGGGGGGCACCTGCCTTTTTGGTCCTGGACTCAGCAGCCATACAAGGAAACCAACCAAACCCAGACATTTCAGAAAACTAGACACCCGAGGGAGTCCAGGGAGGTGTGACTTGCGTGGAGTCCCCAGTGTTTTCTTACTCAGAATCCTCAGCAAACCTCAAATTTAGCTAAAAAAATCACGTTTTGACACATTTCTGTGTGGGATCACGGCACCGGGACAAATTTCCTAACACCCAACGTTCCCCTCAGTCTCCTGGTAAAAATTATACCTCACTTATGTAGGTGGGTCAAGTGCCTGTAAAAGGGAAGAGCCAAAAACATGTCAAAATTAACGGGTACCAAAGCCGGTCCAAAAGGGCTAATTTGAAAAAAAACATGTTTAGGCTGACAAGTGGGGCAGAATTTTTATCTGTATAGATGAGGCAATGCTGGGTGGTAGGAATTTTGTGGATTTCTGCAGATTTCTGAAGGTTCCATCACAGAAATGTGGGAAAAATGTGTGATTTCCAGCAAAGTTGGAGGTTTGCAGGGCATTGTGGGTAAGAAAATGGTGTGAGGTGCATGTGACACACACCATCCTGGACTCACTCAGATGTTTAGTTTTCACCTGCACCACTGTATCCCATAAAGTATGGGAAAAACGGCCAATAGGGAAGAGGTATTTACAGATCTCAATGCCAGGCTGGTGAAAGAAAACATTTTCTTTACAAGTTGGTCCAGCCTCTTGGATTCCCTATCCGGGGGAGCGGAAGGGAAGGCACCACGGGAAGTAGAGGCTTGGACGACGAAGCTCTCCGGGGTGGGATGTTGGGACAGGAAACTAGGGTCGCTCAGAGTGGGCCTATGGTAGCAGCCTGGGGCCCCAACGGCGCTGAGGCTAAAGCCGCCGACGTCAAACCCAAAAGGGCCCCTTCTGACCCCACGGGGCCCGAAGACCCACCCAGGGGTGCAGCAGCTCAAAAACGAGACACATGGCCTCGTAAAATTCTTTCATTTGAGCGGGGGTCGCTCCGGTCCCCGGAAAAGGGGGAAGACGCGGAGTCGACCCTGGCGACAGCTCTGCGGAACCGCACTCGGAACGTCAACGTTCCCTGGATGCCTCGTCGGCCGACGGCCATGGCAAAGTCAAAGTCCGCTTGGACGTCTTCTTCTTCTAGTGCCTCTTACCTGAATGATCAGATGACTTTGAATGCGATGAAGAGGACTTGGGGCTCCGGAAGTGGTGCAGCGACCTCCTCCTACTGCGGGACCGTGACCTCCTCGGAGTTGCGCCAACCGAAGACGGCTGTTAGGCCACAAGTAGCTTGAGGGATCTCTCCCTCAAGGCCTACGGAGCCATGGCACGACAGTCGGAGCACGAGGTGGAGTCGTGATCCTTCTCGAGGCACAAAAGGCAAACTCGGTGCGGGTCCATCCCCGACATGGTGCAATGACATGCACCACATGGCTTGAACCCAGTCTTTCTCAAAGACATGACATCAAGCAGTCAAAAAGGTGAAAAAACCTCAACGTTTGTCAAAGAAAGGGTAGCTTTAATCCAGATCTGTGCTTAACCGGCGCAGAACGAAAAGAACTGACGTACGCGTGCCGAGGTGGCGTCTATATAGACAACTGTGATGTCTTTCGTGGCTCCAATGATGCTAACGACGCGGATCCGAACGACACCACCCGAAGGCGCACGCAAGGTAATGCTCAGCAGAAAAATTCTGGATTCAAAGCTGACGCCAGGGAATTCTAAGGTAAGGAATCTGCAGCTAGATGTTTCTATCAGATTTTGACTTTTTCACCACCACAGGACATGAGTCAGTTGCTTCAACTTCAACTATGGTTTGCTCACGAACCACCTGAGACTGATCAAGTTCTGTTTCAAGCTCTGGATAACCCCTGACAGCTTGACTAACCTACTCTTATTGTCTCTCTGTCACCACTGGCACTTGTGGAACAGGTGCTGCCGCATCAAGGGAACATTCAACTCTGCAAGTATGGGAAGCATAAATCCAGTAGTGAAGACCTCCACACTTCGCAGCACTTGTTGTGACCAAAATCACTTGGTGTGGCCCACAATCTTATTGTAGAGAAGTAGGGAAGCCAAATCTAGGTATACGTTCTCTCAACAGCAGTTTTGTTACAGTGAGACTATCATTTCCTTTGGTTGGGTAAGCTTTGACCCAATGCAAGAAGATGCACACAATCACCAAGGCATTCCTCAACCCATTGCACACAGGCATTTCGATGAAATCCAAAAGCATCCTTTTAAAGGGCCCTCCTGATCTCCCTATGTAACTGCAGTTGTCTTTCCAACATTGTTCTGTTGACCCACAATACATCTGTGACACAGCGCTTCTGCCATCAATCTGAACTTGGGATTAAACCATGCCTACCTAAACAATCTTACCATGGCATTCCTACAACCATGAGCAAGACTGTGAAAATGCCTTGCCATTGGGGCAACAAACTATTCAGCAACACTAGTATTCCATCCATGGAAACCCAAATGTCATCATCTCTCTTGACACAACCTACTCTGACCCAAATCTGTTGTTCTTCCTCTGACACTTCCTCTTGAAGTCTCTTTACCTCCTTCCAAGTATCAGCCGCAGTCAACTAAAAGTTAAAATTTGTCTCATCCATTCCCTCATTGGTGTACTCTGCATTAAAGGTACAGACATTATGGGCACAGTACTTTCCAACATCATCTGCAAAAATGATTTCCGAAGGTCACATGATCATTCCGGGTATGATGTGCGGGGCACTTCACCACTGCAACTTGTTCAGGCAACTGTAATGAAACAAAGAGGTTCCTCACTTGTTCGCCATTCCGGATTGGTGATCCAAAAGATGTCATAAACCCCCTCTGGGACCACAGTATTCTAAAGTCATGAACGACACCCAAGCCATACTGGGTATCGGTAAAGACTGTCACACTCAGCTGGTCTGAAACACTATCATGAGGTTATTTTAGCAGTATTTTATGGGCACGTTATTCTAACCATAGGCCTACAGCCCGTCCCATTTATCCTAGAGATTATTCTTTTTAATTAATTTTATTTTCTGAGCAGAAGCTTTATTCTGCGGTGATGTTTTATTTCTTTTTTCTCATACACTTTTAGCCTAGATATTGTTTTCATTCTTTTAAGCTTGACCTTTTTGTTCTATGCTTTAATCAAGGCTGTACGTGATATTGTTGTCGGTACAAAGTGGAACACTGCAATCTCTGCCATATCACAGAAACATATTAGGGCAGTTTTCTTAGAACACCAGATGTTCTAATAAATACATTAAACCAGTCTTCGGCTTATGTTTGTCTTTGCATGTGTGAGACGAATGTAACTGAGAGAAAAGGATGAGTTCTGTTCCCCCATGATTTCCCTGAGAAATCAGAATGTCATGCGCACTGCTGCTACAAATCACTGCCACTTTCGAGTGCTGGTGAGGTACTGCTAGCTGGCCGGAAGAGTTAGTCCGACAGTTGTCACACAGTGAGGGGCTGGACTCAGTCCCCCACAATCCAGTGGTTCTGTCACCCAAATCCAGCAGTCTCATTGTTATAATGAGAGGCAACACGACAACACAATATGTCCCAGTAAGAGCAATCAATTAAGCCACTTGAGCAGAGAATACTGGTAAAAGCCAGGAAGCTTCAACAATTCCTGAAATAGTGATGAAGCTGTTCTCAGACTTCCTCCACTGTCTCGTAAACATGAGCCATCAATATAGAGTACAAATTCAGATCTGGATAGTGGCTCATCTCGTATGTCTGGTCTCAGCTTGGTGTATAGTTCAGTAACATTGAGGCAATCATGGTCTACTTCACATTCAACATAATTTCAATGATCGGGTACAGGTAGCGTGTAGAAGGATTTAGAACACCACAATGCTTGATAGTCACGATCTCAGCAGTATAACTTGTTCATATTTTGTAAGGCAACTGCTTGTCAGCTGCTGGGTTCTAGTCCTTGTCAACAAAAACAAAAACTGAATGGGGAACATACACATTTAATGGGTGACCAATAACTATATCTTCACATCTCCCAATACTGATGCTGACTTTAAGACAGCTGTGTAGTGCAGGAGCTACACGATCTAATGTAGCAGAGAAGTAGGCCACATTCCTCTTGGCGTTTCCATGAGTTTTTGTAAGCAGTAAGAGAGGAGCCCTTCCTTTAACTGCAGAAAAGTGCAAATGAGTTACTGTAATCAGGCATTCCCAGTGCTGGGGCACAATAGAGACTTTCTCTCGGCTCTAGGAAGGTAATCAGGCGATCGTTATCCTAAGGTACTGGACCAGGCACATTCTTGCGTGTCAGCATCTGTAAAAGCTTTGCCGTCAGCAGCCCACCATTCCCAGAAACATCCTCACTTCTCTTTTTGTGGTTGCCGGACTCATTTTCAGAATGGCTGAAATTCTCTCTGGTCACACTTTCTTCACTCGTTTTTCAATGTGATCGTCAAGATATTGAACTTCTTTCTGACAGTACTGCACCTTCCCTGGGGATACTTTAAGTCCATTCTCAGCCAGGTGGTTTAACAATGCAAAAGTATCTTGTTTGTAAGCTTCTTGAATATGCAAGGCCACAACTAGGTTGCTTTTATATTGTACCAGAACTGAGTGAAAAGGCATGACCAATGACTCCATATTTTTATTGAGAATCTGGTTGAAAATGGAAGGGCTCTCTGAATGCCCTTGTGGGACTCGGCACCATGCCAAAACACAATATCTGAACCAAAATGGGAAGAGGAATTGGCAATCCTCATGCAACGGTATTGAGAAAAAGGCTTGACACAAATCAATGACAGTGAACCACTGAGCCTCACATGGAATCTGAAACAATATCACAGTTAAATTTGGTACCACGTGACAACAAGGAACAACAATGTTGTTCATCCTTCGCAGCTGCTGTACAATCCTGTACATTCCACTCAGCTTCTGTAAGCCCATAACGGGAGAATTGCGAGGACTGCACATTATTTCCTTCACAATTTCCTGTTGGATCATAGACTCTATTGCTGAAATTATCTCAGCAAACTCCTCAAGTGTCAAATTATATTGTGGTGTTCTAGGTTATTCAGGATTTAGCTTGACTGTGACTCGGACAGGGTCACATCTTTGATCAGTCTGATGTCTTTTCCAGCAAAATCCCACACTTTGGGTTTAACTGCGTCTTTCAAATCTGGGAGTAAATCATCAACAGTCAGCAGAATAAACAATGTATAGTAAGACCCATCATTTGCCAGTTTAAAGGCAACATCCTCATCGTGGGTCTGCGTCTCTAGGCCTGTCAGCGTACAATAGACAATGTATCCCTTCCCAGAAGATTTATCAGGCTGGAATCACGCACCACAAATCAGTGCTTGTCTTCGAAGGACCGTATTTATACTGGTATTGCTGCTGTTTCCTGTGTTATCATCTGCTTATTTGCTACTTCTACAACTTGTACCATTTCCCCCAAGAGGGGTAGGTTTGGGACTTCTACTGTTCTCAGAGTAGAACGGGAAGCACCAGTGTCAACCACAAATGACACAGTGTGAGCATTCACTTTACCATCTAAGAAAAGACCACTCTGGTCTTCCTCTAAGGCTGTGTCACGTACTGCGCTGGACTTCTCACCTCTGGATTTCGGATTGGCGAATACACCAAGTCTTCTACAGGTCCTGGATACTCCCAGATAAGGGCGACCCCTTCTAGTAGCCACGGTGCCGCTTGACAGGCTACGCCAAAGCAGACCGTACCCTCCAGAAGGAGTCCCAGAGGGAAAAAACCCCAACACTGGGGAAAAACCTCTAACAGGAACTCCTGAAGGAAAACAAGAAAAAACAGGACTTGACAACAGGAAACAAAAATAGGCAATATCCAGGGTACAAGGCAGGAAAAAAGGAACAGGCAAAAATATCCCAAGGCAAAAGCAGGACCAAAGAACAGGCAAAAATCTCCCAAGGCAAAAGCAGGAACAAAGAACAGGCAAAAATCTCCCAAGGCAAAAGCAGGAACAAAGAACAGGAGCGAACAGCACAACCAGAAGGAAGTGTTTGCAACGCAAGGAGGAACAAGACTGACTGACTTATATAATGAGAAAAGGGAAGTGACATCACAGGAACAGGAAGTAACACCATCTTGGATTGGGAAAAGCCCATAGACCAGTATAGGAAAAATAAAGTAGTATAAAAGATAAACAGAGCATGCTGGGACAAAAACACGAAGAAGACAAGATGGACACAACATGGATAGAGACAGGCAAAAGGACCAACATAAAACCCACCACCAACAACAACAAAAGAAGAAAAAAGGCTACAAGTAAGTGTAGCGCGACCGGGAGCGAAATATATGCGAAATATATGCTTCCCAGAAAGCATAGTCAAAAAACACGGGGAACGGCGCTCCAAATATCGGTAGCGCGTTCCACCCGCGAGGACAGAAAGAGACACCGCGTCAGAGCGCAGCATTACAGGCTGTGCCAAGTATACAGTCTTCCTCCTCTCTCAGAGACCGTCAGGCTGACCGATCAAAGCAATAACTCTCATGGGTCGCAAACATGGGAAACTGTTGGAAATGATTATTGCCATGAACCACATTTGTGTTCATATTTGGAACTTGATTCCAATTTAGCCTAGGACCAGTAGCATTCTGCTGTGGCATCACAGGTTGTGGGACTTGCATCACTGGAGCTTGGGGCGGATTACAATTTTAACTTCTCAGTACATTCTACACTTGGGCAGGGTTATTATTGTGGGATGGCACAAAACCGTAATTTTGGAGCTGATTAGCTGAATTAAGATGGCATGCCCGCTTCCAATGTCCCAACTTGTTACAGATGTGACAAGGAGTTGGCTTTTTCAGACTGTGAATATTCATTCCAGTACTAGGATCAATGGGGACTCCTCAACCTCTACCTTGCATTGGATTTGGTCCCTGCTGGTATACACCTTGCACCGACATTCCCTAGAAATGTCTGAATCTGACCAGTTCTCTGAGCTACTTTCATCTGAGTAACCTTAGTTTTTTCTTGAACTTCTTCTGTTTCATCTCAAGTTTGTTCCTACAATACTTGGCATAGCTCAAACTTTCATCAACTGACTTTTTCTGCCAACAAATGAAATGCTGTTAAATTATTATGCTAATCTTGGGTCTCAATCCTGTCACAAACCTCGACACAAAATGTCCCATATCTTTGGTTTCAAGTGTTTCCATGATACAGCTTAAATGCCTGCAACAATCTCTCACAGCAGGCATGGATCAATTTTTTCGGTTCCTGTGTTATTCTGTTAATCTTAAACCAATCTATATCTTGGAGTGGATCTTTTGACTTAAAAAATGTAATGACATATTGATACTTTTCATCACCAATGGCAAAGGACCTTTTGTCACTGTACTTCTCGGTGGCTTTGACTCAGGCCACTGAACAGCTACCTTGCATTTTGCCCACAAATCACTCTGAACCACAATGTCAAACAGTGTGTTCAGATCAACCAATAATACCTGCAATATTTTCACAAACCGCTCATCTTGTTTGTACCATTCCACTGCCTTCTATCTCAGTTTTGGGAACTCATTAGTAAATGATGCAAGATCACTTCTGCTCCGTGGCACACACAAATAACCTCCACCAGGCAATTTTCTCAACAGGAAATTTGCTGCACCCTCCCCTACTACTGAAGATGGCAGTTCTCCTGGGGGTTTCTTTAAATCTTTCTTTTTGACCTATTTAGCTTCCCATTAATCAAATTTATTCAATTTCTGAATGTTTTCGATTAATTCTCTAATTTGTATTTTCATTCCCGGAATTCTCATGTCAATGATGTTTTTTCATTAAAACACACTTGATAACTCCTCTGTAAAGTTTTGGTCTTATTCAAATCCACCTGATATCTTTGGGATAGTTCCACTAGTTTGTCAGGAGCTTGACCTACACACTTGCTAATATCCCTATACATAAACATAAGTTCATTCTCATGGTATCTATTCGATCCATTTTAAGATTACCATTAATCATCTCATCCAATTCTAATTTGAGTTTTCCCACATCCACCAACTCCTCTCTTGTTGATGACCAAATTGTTCCTTGACTCAACTTTGTACTCACACTTTCTCTTGAAGGGGTACCCTCAATAAAATCCCTCACTCACTTATCTATTTCTCTGGCACCAATAGTTCTAGTCACCACAGGAATATTGACATATTCTCATTTTTCTGTGCACCGCTACTAAGATTTAAAGGCAGTTCCCATATAGGTGTTCTAGTAGCTGGCATTTTATGGTAAGTACCTATAGAAATACACCCAAAGAGATTCAAAGTTGAATCTGCATTAGCCACACATGGAGTACTGGTGTGTGTCAATTAAAGGAACAAATTCTCTATTATCTGGGTTGCTGGAATTCTACGTTCCCCACCAGCTGTTTGGAACAGCTAAATTATACGTTATTTTTGCTGGGCCGTCAGACTTATACATACGAACCACAGGACCAATAGTAGCTTGAACAGTAGGAGCATCAACAATGTTCGAAGTAGGATCAATCAGGACACACAATCCTGACCTCTCATATCTTTCTTTTTCTGTTTTTAAAAAACATTTTATTGATTTTACAACCAAGGTGAAATCGGTATTACACATATTGTATGTACAGAACACAGCATCATGAACAGTAAAGCAATGCTTTATCATGGCTGCAATATTCCGACAAGAAGCGAGGCCACCACATTAGTCGAACTAGGGTCACCCCCACTTGCTTGCATCCCAGGTGCATCCCCGTGTGTTGACACAGTTTTCCCCTGTGAGTCCATGGCTTACCTGGGCAAGGTTCTAGGTGTATGCTTCTAAATTCAGCCGAACCTTTCCATATCTTGAAATGTTTCTTGGGGCATCCTCTGGCCACGTAGATTGAGCATTCCATCCCCCTGGCAAAAGTCCATGTCCTTGGCCCATGCCTCTATAGAGGGAGCAGCCATGTCCTTCCATGCCCTAGCAATGTCTCTCCTGGCGATAATGAGACCCAACAAAGAAGCTCCCTCTGTTATATCGTGCCACCCAGATCATTCATTACTTGGATGAGTACAAATCTGAGGTTCGTCAGGATTTTCCAGCACCCCCTTCCAATTGCCCCAGAATCCGGTCCCAGAAATTAAAAGAACAGGACAATGCCAGAAAGTGTGTAACAGAGATACCTGGGAGTCCCCGCAACTAAAGCACCCACCATCGGGTAGCAGTCCCATACTATGGAGCCAAGCCCTGGCATAGTATATGAGGTGGAGAAACTTTGGTTGTATGTCGGAATTGTGAGGCTATTAAAGACTCTCTAGGGGACTCTAACGCCTCTTTCCCATCTTCATCATCAAGCTCACCAAGCTATCCCTCTCAGGCCCTCCATACTGCCACCATGGGATCCAGCAGGTTCCTCAGTAGCATCTTGTATGTCTCTGTCAATTTGTGTTCCTTAATATTTGTAAAGAGAAGCTTAGCCTCTAAAGGGGAGAACTTCTGAATATCATCAATTGCTTGTACGATTGGCATAAGTGCATGGCAGAGTTGTAAATATCTAAACAAAAAGGATTACAATGAAGGTGAACCCTCATTTCTTGGTTCATAATGTATATCAGCTGGAGTGGCTCCTACCAGACTAGGAGTCACATTTTCTGGGGCAGTGGCAAACACAATCTTTCCATCACCACCAGTACCATTTCTACCCTCTTCCTTAGCTTTATTGTATGTGGGTGGATGGTTGGATAGCAAAACATCCAAAGGACTAACTCCAGAATCATTGTCACTGACTTCACTCATGTCATCTGGTTCCTTTTGTTTTCCCTCTTTCTGTTTCATAGTCCTTTTCTTTTCCTTATCTCCCTCAGCTGCTTCAGTCGTTAAGGTTGGATACAGTCTAACTCCCTTTATCATATTAGTTCTGCACCTTTCCTGTTCAGCATCCAATCTAGCATCCGGATAGGTGCTTACAACTCTTCAACCTCTACCCTATCTCTCTCTCTTTCTGGCAGCATGTTCCCAAGCATTAAGTGCTTCATACTGTGCAGGTCCAGGAGGAGGTTTCATCTCATACAACACCCTCCTCAGATTCTCAAACTGAATGTGCCATATTGTGGAACTCTCAAAGCTCCTTCTTCATGATAATATGCCACTGACTAAGCCAAACACACGTATGGAGCCCTATATTAATCGCCATGTAATATCCTGGGGTATCTTCAGGAGGTGCCTCTTCTCCCTCTCCACTAGGTATATGTACATCTCCTCTAAACAAATCTTGCATAACTTTGAAACAATTCATTTCGCCACAATCAAAGGTCAATAATCACAAAAGAATTTTGTTTCAACAACAACATTGTATCCACAATTCCTTGTCTCCGCAACGACCACCAATCGCAGTTTGACCCCTTATAATGTCTTCAACCAATAGCAGTGCAGGAACACACCAACTGACCTATACCACTAAGGCACACTGTCATGTCAACCTTGCTCCTCGCAGCAATTCACCCTCCTTTACAATTTGGATGCACACATTTAACAAAATACAATACAATACAATAATAACATCTTCTCCAATAAAGAATCTACAGTTTCTAATCACACAAGAATGTTCCCAAGCGCCTTCAATTAAACCTCAGCCTGCAGGGTATCATCCAGATTATTATAGGTTCACTCTACGCATTAAGATCCACTATACCAATCGTCTCACATTCACACAAAGATAAGTCCCCATCTCAAATGTGCCATTCACAACATCTTATGATGAACACCACCAGTCTTACTAGACAATGTCAATATGGTGTATTCTATACCTTTTAGAATTATCCTGGGTTCTTAAGCCACGTCAGCCCTGATAACCTCTTCAACTACTTTACAAGTTACCAAACTCACACAGCATTCAAAACTTCTCCACAAGACACGATCCAAACTCACATACACCGCAAACTAAACATAAACCACTGCTATTTGCAATCCTATTCATACTCACACCTCCATCACCAATACAATTCTCTTCCAAATCTTCTCAACTCTGCCAATCCTCCAAGATCTTTGCATGGACACTACGGACTCGGCACTGGGGACTAACTAACCTAGAAAACTGAGCTCTAGCTCTCCTTGCTTTGGGATCCTAACCATCATCACTCTGCTACCATCTGATACAGCTTTCGGCTCATTCACTACTTTTCTAGGTCTTATGAATCGTTTTAGAAGTTACGAGTGGTTAGAAGAGACACATTCTTACAATGCCATAAAATTACAGTGCAACCCATTTGGCCAACCCATTTGGCCACACATTGAATCTTGGAAGTGGAATTAAAGTTCAAAAGATTTATTACAAAATCAAAGCATGGTCCAATGTGGCAAGGCCCATCTCCATTAAAGCAAGCCATTGGAACTGCGCTGCCAGATAATAATGCTCAAAGGTAGCAGCACCTAGATCTCCCTTTTCTACTGCATCCCCTGTTCCAAATGAAAGTCCCCAATATACCTTGCGGGGCACGGAATGTAGAGCTTGGAATGTGGACCGGTGAGTTATGAAAACAATAAAGGGCACACAGGAGCATAACGATCCTGGATAATGAGACCCAGCCCTGTACTGTAAGTGGGATTGAGCTCCAAAATGTCAGTTGTGGGCACAGGGAGGCAATGGCACATGTGAGGTTACTGTCTATTAAGTCCTGAGTAGTGTGATAAATGTGAATACCAAAGTAACGGAATGTGGTTGGCTCCTATCATAGAAGGTGGTGTCCAACCATTAGGTGGTGCGGCGGGAAATCTGGACATAGAGGGAACAGACAGGTCTTTGTCCAGTTCACACCCTGTCCCAAAGCTGCTCAGAATCCTTTGAGGGCTATCTTGATTTTTCCAAGTCCCTGTCTGATGTTGTGTATGTAGATAAGGACAATGTCGACATAGAGGGAGACAGCGTGTAATTCGTCCCCGAAGAGAATACCCCACTCCTCCCCATTGTGCTATAATGTCGGGTGAGCAGTTCCATTGCCAAACACTCTGCCAAAACCCCGACGTGCACGGCACGGGTTTATTCGCTCCACAAATACTTGAGGCTTATCATGGCCATCATTTGCCTATACTATTTGATTTCTCCCAAGGACTCATGACTACCAGCAGCTTGATCTATGTACCTTTCGTGTTTACATATAATGTTTTATATACATCTGAAGCCTTGACAAAGTCTTGAAGACGAAACACGTGTTGGCTGTTTTGCTGTATGGACTTATTGTTGGCTGTTTTGCTATATGGACTTATTGTTACATTCGAAACTCCTATTGTAACTCTGACCATTTATCACCATCTGGCTGCTCTGGACACATGGTCATTTTGTACAACGCAGTCTTTTGATTGAGATTTCTACTTTCTACCTGCACTTATAATAAATATCTACACATCACCTTCCAAGAATGAACTTTCTATTTATTCTTGAACATTATCAGGATCAGGATTCATGCTATTGGTGTGCCCTGGCCACTCTTCTTTCAATATTTAGGCAACCACCCATTCTTCAGTGCGTGGTCCTCCGACACCTGTGGTGGCAGGTGTTAGGGCTAGCCTGGCACCCAACACCATATTGTTTAAATTTTATGACTTTGCTCGGATTTCACTATTGACATACGCTTTGCAGATGTGCAAGCACTCTCTGGCATCCTCCACCTTCTTCACCTTACTTGCACATAGGAGCGGTGACAGTGGGCATCCCTGGTGCGTGCTTGAGTTGACCTTTATTGCCCAGATTAGCTGAACAATTTTTACTCAGGCCATAGGGTCTGTATAACATAAATGAATGAAGCGTAGTAAGCGCTCTGGGAAGCCGAATCGCGAGAGTGTTGCGAACATGTAGACACAGTCCATTGTGTTAAATGCATATTCCAAATCAATCACTAGGCAGAATGCATATGGCCAGTGGGCCGGCGCTACCTCTAGTACTCTTTTTAATCTATGGATATTGAGGGTAGTTGAATGACTAGGGATGAAACCACAGGCGGCAGGCAATGACCTTGCTAGGTATCTTATATTCCCTCCCTAACATAGACAAAGGGCGGTAAGATGTCACATCCAATGGGTCTTTACCAGGTTTCAACAACAAGACTATTAGGGATTCGCAAAGGTTTGGAGGTAGACTACCTTCCTCCAGCGCCACTTGATATAACACCAGTAACTTAGGGACCAGCAGGTCTTCATAGGCCTTGTAAAACTCAACCAGAAGGCCATTCAGTCCAGGAGTTTTACATGTGGCTGATCCCTGAATGGATGCTCTAAGCGCTCAGTCCGTGAGGGGGTAACAGTGGGTAGTAGGAGGTCTTCACAAAAGGCCTGCATACTGGCAGCTTGATCAATGGCTAGGAGTTCAGTGCTCTATAGTAGGATGTAAAGACAGCATGTATTTTAGACTGACTAGCGACGATGCAAGTTGGGGATTGGTGAATCGTGGTGATGGGCTCAGATGGGTTCCAGCTGCGGAGGAGACAGGCAAAAAAACAAGCCAGACTTATCTCCCTCTGCATGCATTTTGGCTTGATAGGCCCTAAAATCAAAACACTGTAGTTGGTTTACAAGTTGGTCATGCCAATCCCTGGTGTTCGTGAGTGCTTGTCGGTTCACTGGCGTTCTGTGGGACTCCGTTTCCAGGGTGCCCAGGGACAGCTTGAGTGTGGTCAACTCTCTGTGGAGGTCTGACTGCACCCCTACCACCACATTGATACAATGCCCACGGACCACCACCTTGAGCCCCTCCCTTTCTATAGACCTAGACATTGCTATGCCCCAGTTCTTTGTCAAATATTGAGACAACATTTCCTGGGTCTTGTCCTGGAAACAGTGTCTTCCAATATGGCTGGTTGAAGGCGCCAAGTGGGCTTGGGTTTGCGGGGGATCCCCAGTCCAGATGTATCTGTAGTGGGCTGCGGTCGGAGAAAGTTTGACCAAGGTACTCGCTGTTTATAACCTGCGAGTAAACAGTCAAATGACAAACAATGTGGTTGTATCGTACATGCAGGTCATGAGGCGGGGAATAGTAGGAGTAGCAAATCACATTCAGATATAACGACTGCCAGCTGTCCAGCAGAGACCAGTGTCCAAGCCACTGTGAAAGGTCCACTGCAGATGTCACAATGGGTGAGAACGGTCGAGGACAGGGTTAAGGACACTATTAAAGTCCCCGCCAATGATCCATGGAATATGTTCCCAATTCATGAGGGAGACCGTTATGCAGGCTGAAAAGGCCTGCTGTGGCACATTTGGCGCATATACGCTACCCAACAGGAGTGAGCAGCATATAGTTTGCCTTCAACAAACAGGTATTGGTCCTCAGGGTCAATTTCTTTAGGAAGGCACCAAACGGGGACTCTAGAATGTATCCAAATTAATGCCACGTGGGAAAACCCGGAATATGTGCTGCTATAGTACTGCCCACACCATCGCTTTTGTAAGTGAACATCCTCACCACCCGCTACATGAGTTTCCTAGAGGAATGCTATGGGAGAGCTATGTCGCCATATTTATTGTTGGACTAGGTGTTGCTTAAGCGCTGGTCCCATTCCCCGAACATTCCGCAGGAGTATTTGTAGCTAGGGACGCAAGGAATTCAAACGTCCCAGTGCCAGTAGATGAGATATCGTAAGACCTCAAAAACATAATCCCCATTCGCCCCTCCCAGGGTAAGCGCACGAACTGTGGTTACCCAAACAGTGAATCAAGAGATCCATAATGTGGGAACTCTAATAGCCGAGTCTCATTGAGGCCTCTAGCTAAAAAGAATTTGTCCAGTGAGGGGGAGGGGCGACCAGCAACGTGAGTCATTACTCAAGAAGCGCTGGGGAATAGGAGTGAGGACACAAGGCTAACACACCTCCAGGCTCACCCAACCTAGTTCTATGACATGTTGTTGAGGATTTCATGTACCCCAGTAACATTGAAAAATATGGATGGCAGGGGGTCTTCGAAAAGGTGGGGAGAACATCTAATTACGCATATTTCTATTTTGCATTAGGTTCAAACCTGTAGGTTTGAAGTTTGCGGGGTAACATCTGGTAGGACTACTAATGGATTGCGATTTATCGAGGCAACAGAGTAAGATTCTGCCTGTGAGTCATCTGTAAGCTGCAGTGAAGGGAGGAGCGGAGCTCCGAGGCCAAGTGTGTCATGGCTGTCAATGCCCGCTGCTGCTGTTCGTGTGCCTGTGCCGGGGAGGGAGCCTCCTCCTCCACACAAAGCATGATGCCACCACGATTCCATTGTCTGTTCTGGCGCCTCTCTTAGGTTGACATGTTGGAGTAGTCAGAGTGGATGACTCATATTGGTGTTCCACCCAGTCCCTAGAATCTGCTGGTTCCGTGAAAAAATAGCTGGTCTGGTTAGCCATCACTTTGAGCTTTGACAGAAAGAGCAAGGAGTATGAGAGGCCCACCTGCCCCAACTGCCTTTTGACATCCAAAAAGCATGCCCTCCATCTGTAAATAAATGCATACTTTGTCATATTGTATCAGTCACTATGCAGGCTGCTATCAGGATAATTTCTTTTTGCCTGAAATTCTTGAGACAAATCACCACCAGTCCATGTAGCGATCCTGGGGGTGGCCTGTGTGTTGGAACTCTGTGTGCTCTTTACACATGGTAGTGGGCACAAAGCGTTACCGAAGCAATTATGTGTTCAAGCCATTGTTCAAAGAAGGATATGGATATGGATAGGGTCATGGCTCTCCACTCCTTCTGGGAATCCAACCATGCAAAGATTATTGCAGAATAATCGTCCCTCAGAGTCTTCAGCTCTGTTCTCCAGTTCGCAAAGCTTGATTGTCAGTAATCAGACCTGGCCTTCAAGAATCGTAACAGTGGGTCCGAGTTCATTCAGTGTGCGCTCAGTCTGAGTGACCCTTCCAGAGAGCTTCTTGTGGTCCTCTCTGAGCAGGCCCACCTCAATCCATACAGCATCAACTCTGGTGCAGAGATCCTGTCTAGCTTCTGCCATGGCCACCAGGATTTTGTCTAACTTGTCAATAGGGGTGGACTCTTCTACCTCGCGTTCCTTCAGTTCCAGGGATCGCATTCCCTAGCATCCCAGTGAATGTGTCTAATAGTTTCCATGCTTCCCCATGATTTGCTGTCACAAGAGGGTGCACTGGCAACTTAGAAACAACACAGGCAATGGGAGTGTGGAGGAAAGAAGACCACAAAACCATCTCCCACTCAAGGAATACAGTGGGTCTCCAGGTCACTCTCAAAGACCGCTCAGATGTACAGGCTCAGGGTGGGAGCGATGCGTCAACACGGACCGCACTTTCAAAATATGAACAAGAATGTTAGCTGGCTCAGCTCAGGGATAGTCTTTCATTCGAGTGTCAGCCCTGGATCAGTGTATATATGACAAGTGGAGTAGTGTCAGTTAGTGCCCAGCAGAATAAGGACCAACCACACCTCTCAGAAGGCCATGAATCAGAAGTGTGAGAGAGGGGCACGAGCAGTCCCAGGCCACAGGCATTCCGTGACGAGGCACGTCATGCATCCTGTGAAGGCAGGGAGGAGAGCCCCCAGGCATGGTGAGGGCAGGCCCCTGCAGTGAGATGCTGCGATGGCCCCAAGCTAAAGGAGAGGGTCTGGAGTGGTGTTGATTGGACCTGCCTCTCCTCTCTCCGCAGGGGAAAGTCAGTGAAAGGGAGAGGGGCTTGAGAGGTCCAGATGCCCCCCCAGTTCGGGGGTGAAAATACTCAGGGCATCGCAGATCACAATGTATGTGCCCCGTGCTTGCTTCTGGGAGCCCCATTGCTTGGGTGAGCACTGGTCATGGTAGGATGGCCTGCACCCACCCCGTAAGGAATCAGCCACTTTGGGAGGGGGAACCCCCAGCAGCAGTGTGAGGAAGGGGGTGGTCCCATTACCCGATGCAGGTTTCACACACAATGTGCCTTAGTGCCTCCAGTGTGCATTAAATCAAACTCACCACCTCCACCCTGGTTGGGGACCTCCAGTCCAGAAGGGGGGCTTGGTGCCATCTTCTGAGTTCTGGTATCCAGGGGCCTAGCACATGCAGATCCAAGGGTGCCTGGAGAAGCATTGAGATACGTGCTCTGAGATTCATTCCTTGGACGCCGAACCAAGGCAAATTGCAAGCAGCCCATGTCTGATCCAGGCCGTCGCCAATTGACGCTGTCTTTAGGGTCAGTAGTCCCCGCGGCCCGCTCCTCAGTTGTCTGAGGACTCCTCAGCCCGCACACATGCGAATTCATGTTGTAGGCCCATGTCACTACCCAGTAGAGAGAGAAATGGTCTGCACTGGGATTTTGGGGGAGGAGGGCACACCACAGCTCCCCTCATTGTGGCAGGACTCTGTCTGGGTACGCAGGCTCTCCCAGCAAGGCCTCGCGCTCAACGCGACACACAGGCTCGCCCACACTTAAGGGGGAGAATTTAGGATTGCAGCGGACTTCGGGGCTATGGATGCGACACACTGGGCCCCCTAGGCAATCTGCTCCCCATAGGCCAAATTATCAGGGCAGTGTATTGGTGAATGATGGATGGATGACACTGGATCTTGAGCGTGGGCATGAAGCTGACCTAGATCGTGTCCACCATTTTGCCCCGGTCAGCAACTCCCCATAAGATGAACTATTCTAATAAAGCTGGTGGAAATTAACTCAAAAGTGTCAACATCATAGAAACCTCAGTAGAAGTTCTGTTGAAGAGATGTGGGTAGCCACTTCAGCAAGCAAAGGAAAAGACTCTTAAAGTCCTGGAAGGGTCTCCTCTAATCAAAGGGCAAAGGGAATTTGCCTGTCTAACTAACTAAACACCACTTTAATCTCTGCAGAATCTCAGTAGCTGGTGTCATCAGCAGTAAGTTTCCACCTTACACACACAAATTGGAATTTGCAACCCGCAATGAGCTTTCATCTCACAAACAGTATACCAGGATGACCTTGGATACCTCCTGTGTCCAGGAATCCGGAAGGGAGTTCTTCATGGCACCTCGTTAACGTTAACACTCCTCATCCGTGGCAACCCATCTTCCAATATCCTCTTTATCTAAAACTAACAATAAGCTCTTCATTAACTGGACACTTGTGCAAACGCACCTGCAAATTAAAGAAATATATAACAAGAGCAAACACCACCTTGAAAGTTAAACACAGAAAAACATTTCAGGCCTTAACTCCAGTCCACCTAACATAGAACTAAAGGCACATATATTTCTTCCATCAATAAATGTTGTGATAGAATATGTTTATGACTTTTCTATATTTCTACTAAGTGCACTTTGATTATATGACTTTTAGCGCCCCACAATTATATGAATATAATTTGAACACACTTTATATAAGTCATTGATTATATTTCCATGTCATTTCTGAAAAGCATATTGGCGCAGCCAAGTTTTGCTCTCTCACCAAAACTTTAGAGCAGGTAAGTGGGAGATTTTGTAAAAACATAAAGGGTAATGGGGTTTTCCCACTGACTACTATTGAAGAAGAAACAAAAGTGAAAGGAAGATAAAATAAAGCCATTTTGATTTTTAAAAATCTGGAACCTCCCCTGAATCAGGTCTATTGGTATGTATGCGTTAACTATTAGGTGATGGGCACTAAATACGTGCGCGATTGAAAAACAAATAAAACAAGCACTAACACGAATAGTGACGAACTGAGAACACCACGGAGGGCCTGTCAGCTTTGCTGAAAACCCCTGGGGTAAAAAGGGGGTTGTTAACGACAAACGGTCGTCACTCGGCCAAAAAAGATTAAGATTTGTCAACTGCGCCACTGCCACGCGCCAGATTTGGCACGTAACCTTGACGTCACAGGAGAGTGAGTCCAGACTACGTCGGCTGTGTTTGTTGGCGGGAAGAGTGAAGTGATTTCGCGGGTTTGTGGTCAACTACTGAGAAGCGGTGGTCGTCGGACTTCGAGAGGGACAAAGCATGAGGTGCATCTCGGAGAACCGCTTAACAGAACCCTGTCCACCTCACAGACATCAGTAGCAGCTCACTGTCAAGCGAGGCCGATATTTGCACCGCCACAAAAAAGAAACAGCTCCGATCAGAAGCTGTTACCCTTGTGAGTTGTCACCTTTACTGATTTGCATTATGAAATTCTCAGCAGACCCTTTGCTCGTGTTAAATAGTACTGCTTTGATAATTGTCTGCTAGGACTTTTATTGAATTGAGGCTGCTTTCTGTGTGGCCAAGTACGTTTATTCATTTCCATTGGTCGAGTCGTACAAAAAAACATAGTCGGGGCAGTGATTATCGTATGACTTGCACAATTACGTCGTAAAACGTGATTGGTTGCCCTTACAATAATTCGACTTAACAGGGCACAACATAATCACTAAATAATGTGAAGGGAGCATGTTTGGTTTGACTTTTTATCACGTGTGTTTTTCACCAAATATCATGTTAACAAAGCTGTGAAATGGCTGAAAGTGACAATATTTTTTTAAAAGATGTTGAACTTGGAAATTACATGTTTAAATGTTTTTTTTTTTGTAGTGAATAAATACAATGCTCTGTTCAGTTGTGTTTGTTACCTGTTTGTTCCTTACCCATGTCCCAAAACACAAAAGTACTTCACATTTGAAACAACTTGACTGTCAAGTTCTCTATTTCTCAGAAAAGAGATTAAAAGATAACCTCTCCTGGGCCACTGTTACCAATAACGTGAGTACTGCCAATGGGATTGAGGGTTATGGTGGTAAGAGACCAGTGTTTGCAAATAGTGCAGTGGCATAAAATGACACCTCTGAGCTTCAGGCTGAGGGTGTCCTAGTTGGATTCTCGCTCCTTAGCAAGACTGTTGGTTTAGGGGTGACAGCACTTCTGTTTGTAAGCGACTGAGTCACTCCTACAACAAGTCACAACTGTTGGCCCAACCCTCCTGTCTCACAAGTAGTAACTCACCAAAACTCAGACAGCAAAGGTGATTACTGGCACCCTTATGTATGGACTCTAGATAAGACCTTCCAGGGAAGTCGTGGTGGAACGGAAGTTACCCTTTTCTCTCGTTGGCAACAAGTCTCATACACACAGGCAATGAAGCAGATGCAGGAGAGTTTTCACTATATATTTATTGAAAAGACTGCAATCTACAATGAAATGCAGGTGCTGCAATGATCAGGGTAATGAACAACAATTAAAGCAGAACTGTGAAGATGAGAGTTGTGAATGTAAAAACTCCCACCATTTTACTAAAAACATGATGTATAAAATTCCTAACCAAGAAAGCATACTCTCTACCCTAATGAGAGCTCAGCATGATAAACCTAATCTGTCAGTACCATGTCCATGAGAAGCACTCCCAAACCTCATTATCTTGGAATGAGGTCTCTAGGTCAGACTCTGTGGTGACACAAAGGCTGAGTTCTGCACCAAGGTGACGTACAGTGGCATGTGGAAGGAACCCCTCTAATGACCTTGTCCGTGTGAGGTTATTTTTATACTGATCATGTAGGAGCCCTGACGCACGTATGTTCCTAAACAACTGATAATGTGTCAGACTTGTGTCGGCAATTGCATAAACAATCCCCAACAAGTGCCCATGTTATTCCTGTCACACAGAAGTGAGAAAGGGACATGATGACAATACCTACGTGTATCACTGATAGTGGCGCTGATTATGACGCCTTCCCGGAATGGCACTTATAATGAATATCAAAACATTTCTAATAAAACTAAGCAATGATAAAAGCCGAAAGAAATAATAAAATCAATGGAATAAAACAGAGCATACTAAGTAGGTAAAAGGTCACTAGGTGATGGAGGCAACAGGCCTGCAAGCCAAAGGATAAGCTGACTCCTGCGTCCCATTGGGGAACTAAAATAGATTCGCCACAAGGGAAATGGAGGTCCCTTTATAAAAATAGTGGGGGTACTCCTTCCACCCTTTGGATTCTTGCCCCTTGTTAGACCTGACAGCCTTAGGGTGGTCACCCCAAACTTTTTGCCTGCCTCCCGACACTGTTCTTGCTGGTTTTAGGACTCTGTGCACTTTACCACTGCTAACCAGTGCTAAAGTGCATATGCTCTCTCCCTGAAAACATGGTGACCTTGGTTCCTACCCAATTGGCTTATTTAATCTACTTGTAAGTCCCCAGTAAAGTGCACTACATGTGCAGCACTGATTGTGCCACCCACATAAGTAGACCCTTACCCATGCCTGCGGCCTGGCATTGCAAGACCTGGGTGTGCAGTTTCACCTCCAATTCGACTTTTAAAAATACTTGCCAAGACTTAAACTCCCCTTTTTCTACATATAAGTCACCCCTAAGTTAGGCCCTAGGTAACCCATGGGACAGGGTGCTATGTAGATAAAAGTCAGAACATATACCTGTGTGGTTTATATGTCCTGGTACTGTAGAACTCCTAAGTTCAATTTACACTGCTGTGAGGCCTGCTCCTTTCATAGGCTAACATTAGGGCTACCCTCATATAATGTTTGAGTGGTAGATTCTGATCTGCAAGGAGTAACAAGGTCATATTTAGTATTGCCAGAATGTTAATACAAAATCCTGTTGACTGGTGAAGTTGGATTTAATATTACTATTTTAGAAATGCTACTTTTAGAAAGTGAGCATTTCTCTGCACTTAAATCTTTCTGTGCCTTACAATCCAAATCTGGCTAGGTTAGTTGACAGCTCACTTGTGTATTTCACTCAGACAACCCCAAACACAGGATGCTCAGTCACACCTGCACACTGAATGGGTCTTCCTGGGCTGGAAGGGTGGATGGCCTGACACTTACATTTGAAAGGACAGTGACCTGCCCTCACAAAATGGACTGCCAAACCCCCTACTGGGACCCTGGCAGACAGGATGGAACTGAAAGGGGACCTGGTGCACTTCTAAGACACTCTTTGACGTCTCCCCCACTTCATAGGCACATTTGGGTACTTAGGCAGGGCCTCTGACCCTACCAACCCAGACACTTCTGGACAAGATACCACTAGTGAAGAAACTCTGAACCAGAACCTGCAACCTGCCAAGAGGAACTGCCTGGCTGCCCAAAGGACTCACCTGACTGCTTTTCTGCAAAGGACTGCTGTCCTGCTGTTTCCCTGCTGCCTTGCTGCCCTCTGGCTCTGCTGAGAAGTGCTCTCCATGGGCTTGGATAGAGCTTGCCTTCTGTTCCTAGAAGTCTCAGGGCCAAAAAGACTTCATCCTGCAAAAAAGTCCTTGTGCGGTGAAAATTCGACGCGCGGCCTGCCAGAAATGACGCACAGCCTGAATTGCAGTGAGAAAATCACTGCACACCGAACCGGAACGACGGAGCCCAGCTCCCCGAGAGGAGATCGATGCAGCGCCAGTGTTGCAACCGGAACTTCGACACACAGCCCACTGGATCAACGCATAGCTGAGCGGGAACGACGCAGCCCGACTTCCTGAAAGAAGGATCAATGCAGCGCCTGCCGTGCGCCACAAATTTCCCTGCATCGCCAACCAGATCGACACAGCTCCTGTGACTTCGTCCTGCACACCCAGGATTTCTCTGCATCCTCCCCCGGGCGTCCAAATGCCCTGCAACCCGAAGAGGATCCAAGTCCGCGTGCCGGAAATCGACGCAAGGCCCTGGCTGCGTGAAATATATCTATGCATCATCTGTGTGCACCTGGAGAAACCGACTAACTCCTCCCGTTTTCCACGCATCTCCTCCTTTGCGGCCCCTTGCGTATAATTTCAACACAAACCAGGTACTTTGTGCTTGCAAGTGACACTTGTTGCATTTTAAAGACTAAAGACTTTTTTTTATCAATTTCTAAAGTGATATCTCAATGTGTACTTATCAAATCTTGATCGTTTTGACCTGCATTTAACCAAATAAATATTCTATATTTTTTAAACACTTTGTGGTGTATTTTTATGGTGTTATACCGTGTTATTGCATGCTTTATTGCACACATACTTTACACATTGCCTTCTAAGTTAAGCCTGACTGCTCAGTGCCAAGCTACCAGAGGGTGGGCACAGGATAATTTGGATTGTGTGTGACACCCTGACTAGAGTAAGGGTCCTTGCTTGGACAGGAGGTAACCTGACTGCCAACCAAAGACTCAATTTCTAACACCCCTCATTGGCATTAGCCACCCGAGGGGCCTGTGGTCAGGCTGAATCAGGAAGTGAGTGCCAAACAGGTATGGCCTTAATTTCTTCAGGGCCAAAACCACAGCTAAATTGTCTTTTACTATAGCACTCCACCTCTGTTCCCGGGGAAGTAATCTCCTAGAGATGAAGGTTGATCCAGGCCTTCTTCTTTGAGTTGTGACATTACTGCCCCTATGCCATGCCCTGAGGCATCAGTTTCTACAATAAACTATTTGGAGAAGTAAGGGGGCTTAAGCACAGAGGAGCTGTGCACAAGGCTTGCTTCAGGGAACCGAACACTTTTTGACATGCCTCTGTTCAAATCACATTCATAGGCTGCTTCTTGTAAGTCAGCTCAGTCAAGGTGGCAACAATAGTGCCATATCCCTTGACAAACCTCCTTTAGTACCCAGTGAGGCCCAATAATGCTCTGACCTCAGTCTCAGTTTTGGGGGGCTTCCAGGCCATGATGGTCTCAATCTTGGCCTGGAAGGCTGCACCTTACCCCTGCCCACCAGGTGTCCCAAGTACACCACTGACACCTGCCCTGTCTGACACTTACTAGCCTTGATAGTTAGGCCTGCCTGCTGCAGGGCCTGAAGCTCTTCCCTGAGGTGGTAGAGGTGATCCTCCCAGCTGCTGCTGAAGACAGCAATGTCATCGAGTTAGGCAGCAGAGAAGGCCTCCAACTCAGTGAGTACCTGGTTTACCAGTCTCTGAAAGGTGGCAGGAAAGTTTTTTAATCCAAAGGGCATTACTTTGAACTGGTAGTGGTCCTCTGATGTGGAGAAGACTGACCTCTCCTTGCTCCGTCAGTTAGGGTGATCTGCCAGTACCCACAAGTGAGTTCAAAGGTACTTAAGAACTTGGCATCCCCATATCTGTCAATTAGTTCAGCAGCTCAGGGGATGGGATGAGCATCAGTTTTGGTCACAGAATTCAGCCCTCTGTAATCCAAACAGAACCTTAGTTCAGGTGTGGTGCCCTTTAGGGCAGCCAGGGCTGGACCAGGGGCTATTGGAGGGCTGTATCACCCCTCAATCCAACATCTTAGTGACCTCACTCTTGATGCTGGCCCTCACCTTATCCATCCATCTGTAAGACTTGTGCTTAATAGGGTGGTTGTCTCCTTTGTCCACATCATGGGTACACAGGTGGGTAATCCCAGGAGTAAGGGTGAAAAGAAGAGAACGGTTCCAAGACTTGGCAACAGTCCCTCTGCTTATCAGGAGTCAGGGTGGATGAAAGGATCACTCCCTCCACAGACTCATTCTTCTTCCTGGTGGCTAAGAGGTCAAGCAAAGGTTCACTCTCCTCCTCATCAGCCCCATCAGTCAGCAGCAACATGGTGACCTCAAAGTGGAGTTTGAGGAGATTGATATGAAGCACCCCATGGAGTTGCCTAGGGTTCTTAAAGTCCACCACACAGGTGACCTTCCTCTTTTTCTCAACTACCTCGTAGGGTCCGAACCAGTGGTCCTGGAGGGCCCCAGGCTCCACATGATCCATCTCCCACATTTTCTACCCTGGCTGAAATTCTACAGTGGTAGAGGTTTGGTCATAACACTCCTTCATTATAGCCTGGCTGGCTTCTAAGTTGTCAGAAGCTTGCTTCCGCAATTTAGACATTCGCCTATGGAAGGCCAGCATGTAATTCACTAAATCCTGGGTGTAAGGAAATGCCTTCTTGGCATGGTTACCCCCTGACTTTTTGCCTTTTGCTGATGCCAAGTTATGATTGAAAGTGTCCTGGGACCCTGCTAACCAGGTCCCAGCACCAGTGTTCTTTCCCTAAACTGTACCTTTGCTTTCACAATTGGCACAGCCCTGGCACTCAGATAAGTCCCTTGTAAATGGTACCCCTGGTACCAAGGGCCCTGATGCCAGGGACGGTGTCTAAGGGCTGCAGCATGTCTTATGCCACCCTGGGGACCCCTCACTCAGCACATGCACACTGCCTCGCAGCTTGTGTGTGCTGGTGTGGAGAAAATGACTAAGTCGTCATGGCACTCCCCTCAGAGTGCCATGCCAACCTCACACTGTCTGTGGCATAGGTAGGTCACCCCTCTAGTAGGCCTAAGGCAGAGTGCACTATACCACAGGTGAGGGCATATGTGCATGAGCACTATGTCCCTACAGTGTCTAAGCAAAACCTTAGACATTGTAAGTGCTGGGTAGCCATAAGAGTATATGGTCTGGGAGTTTGTCAAACACAAACTCCACAGTTCCATAATGGCTACACTGAAATCTGGGAAGTTTGATATCAAACTTCTCAGCACAATAAATGCACACTGATGCTAGTGTGGAATTTATTGTACAAAGCACCCAGAGGGCATCTTAGAGATGCCCCCTGAATACCAAACCGACTTCTAGTGTTAGGCCGACCAGTTTCTGCCAGCCTGCCACAAATAGACGAGCTGCTGGCAACTTGGGGAGAGTGCCTTTGTCACTATGTGGTCAGGAACAAAGCCTGTACTGGGTGGAGGTGCTTCTCATCTCCCCCTGCAGGAACTGTAACACCTGGCGGTGAGCCTCAAAGGCTCACCCCCTTTGTTACAGCGCCATGGGGCTTCCCAGCTAGTGGAGATGCCCGCCCCTCTGGCCACTGCCCCCACATTTGGCGGCAAGGCTGGAGGAGATAATGAGAAAAACAAGGAGGAGTCACCCACCAGTCAGGATAGCCCCTAAGGTGTCCAGAGCTGAGGTGACCCCTGCCTTTAGAAATCCTTCTTCTTAAGTTTGGAGGATTCCCCCAATAGGATTAGGGCTGTGCCCCCCTCCCCTCAGGGATGAGGCACAAAGAGGGTGTAGCCACCCTCCAGGATGGTAGCCATTGGCTACTGCCCCCAGACCTAAACCCACCCCTAAATTTAGTTTTTAGGGGCACCCTAGAACCCAGGAAATCAGATTCCTGCGATCTGAAACAAGAAGAAGGACTGCTGACATGAAAGCCTTGCAGAGATGATGGAAGACGACAACTGCTTTGGGCCCAGCCCTACTGGCCTGTATCCTGACTCGAAAAACTGCAACTGCAACAGCAACGCATTCCAACAGGGACCAGCAACTTCTGAAGCCTCAGAGGACTGCCGTGAACCTAAGGACCAAGGACCTCCCGTGAGCAGCGGCTCTGCTCAACAACAAACAACGACTTTGCAACTTTCTTGCAACTTCTAAAGACTTCACTTTTCCCGCCGGAAGCGTGAGACTTCACCCTCTGCACCCGACGCCCCCGGCTCGAGCTCCAGAGAACCAACACCACAGGGAGGACTCCCAGGCGACTGTGACCCCGTGAGTAGCCCGAGATGACCGCCCTGGACCTCCACAGCGACGCATGCAGAGAGAATCCAGAGGTTCCCCCTGACCGTGACTGCCTGTAACAAGGAACCCGACGTCTGGACCAAGCACTGCACCCGTAGCCCCCAGGAGCAGAAGGAATCGAGCCTCAGTGCAGGAGTGACCCCCAGGCGACCATCTGCCTAGCCCAGTTAGTGGCTGGCCCGTGAAGCCCCCCTGTGCCCTGCCTGCACCGCTAGAGTGACCCCGGGTCCTCCATTGAATCCTATACAAAACCCGACACCTGCTTTGCACACTGCACCTGGCCGCCCCTGTGCCGCTGAGGGTGTGTTTTGAGTGCCCACTCGTGTTCCCCCCAGTGCTCTACAAAACCCCCCTGGTCTGCCCTCCGAAGACGCAGGTACTTACCTGTAAGCAGACTGGAACCGGAGCACCCCTGTTCTTCATAGGCGCCTATGTGTTTCGGGCACCTCTTTGACCTCTGCACCTGACGGGCCCTGAGCTGCTGGTGTGGTAACTTTGGGGTTGCCTTGAACCCCCAACGGTGGGCTGCCTATGCCCAGGAACTGAGACTTGTAAGTGCTTTACTTACCTGACAAACTAACCATTACTTACCTCCCCCAGGAACTGGGGGGAATTCCTTCCCTGACAATGATAGGGGTCTCCCACCACCCCCCACCCCTGAGTCCTCCCACCACACCCCGACCCCCCCTACCACCTCCCAAAGGTGGCAGGACCCCACCCCGCCAACATAGCCCCCTACACGCACACACACACTACCACTACACATACCCGCACACATACTAACAAACATTCCAACAGACACACACACAGTCATACACGCACACATACATACAGACATACATGCACATATACTCACAGACATACAAACAGACAGACACGCACACATTTTCAAACACACAACAGCCTCGCGTGCATACACGTACTCACACACCCCCTCTACACACTCACACTCACACCCCCATAGCCGCACACAACTCCCCCCAACCCCCTCCCCTAACGGACGATCACCTTACCTGGTCCGGTGATCCTCCAGGAGGGAACGGGATCCATGGGGGCTGCTCCGCCGCCAGCACCCTGTCACCAGAACACCGCCATGCCGAATCATGGGATGTGAATTGATGGGCAGTGTTCTGATGACGTGGCGGTGGAGGTGGAGCAGCCTCCACTTCCCCACCGACCGCCAGTATGGCTGCTGGCGGCTTTCTGTCGGAAAAAGGACAGAGGGCTGCCAGCAGTCATAATACGCTGTGTGGAAAACTGCCTGCACTGGTGGTCTTCAGCACGGCGGTACCTCGGCGGTCTTCCAAAAAGACTGCTGAGGTTAAAATGAGGGCCTGTATATGTTATTGCTCTAATTCAAAGTTCCTAACTTACCTGTGTGGAGTACCTTGTATTTTATATATTTACTTCAAATCTTGAACTCGTCGTTCTAAAAATTAATTAGGAACATATATTTTTCTATATAAAAACTATTGGCCTGGAGTTAAGTCTTTGAGTGTGTGTTCCTCATTTATTGCCTGTGTGTACAACAAATGCTTAACACTACCCACTGATAAGCCTACTGCTCGACCACACTACCACAAAATAGGGCATTAGAATTATCAAATTTTGCCACTATCTTACCTCTAAGGTGAACCCTTGGACTCTGTGCACACTATCTCTCACTTTGAGATAGTATATACAGAGCCAACTTCCTACACGGGAGAACTTTCTTGGAAGCTTGCTCCCAACCTTCTCTGACCAAGCTAGGAGGTCCCCTGACAGGGTACCCAAACATAAGGTTGAAGAGGCTGAAACCTACTCCTTTCTGTGGCACCTCCCTGTATGCAAATAACAAACATGGGCAAGAGGATATGCCACTTTCTGACTTCTGACCATGCGTTTTAGGTTCTTGTTGAACCTTTCAATAGGCCTGTTGGTTTGGGGTGTTAAGGGGTGGAGAACTTGTAAGTTACCCCACACTTCTTCTACATGGACTGCATGCAAGCAGACATAAAGTTGGTGCCCCTGTCAGACACCGTTTCCTTGGGGAAACCCACCTTGGTGAAAATCCCCATAAGGGCTCTTGTCACTACTGGTGCAGTAGCGGTCCTCAGAGGTATGGCTTCTGGGTACCGAGTGGCATGATCCACCAGAACCAGAATGAACCTGTGACCAGAAGTGGTCTGGGTGGCAATAGGCCCAATGATGTCTATGCCCACCCTTTTAAAGGGGTGCTAACATCTGGCAGTGGTTTCAGGGGAGCCCTCAGCTTCTGCCTTTCTGCCCACTGGCCTGGTAGGACATGCAGGTCCAACAGAACGTGTCTGAGGAATTCCTTATCTTGGGCCAGTAAAAGTGGGGAACAAGCTATGCAAAGGTCTTGTCTTGGCCCCAGTCTCCTGCCAGGGGTATCTCACAAGTCAGCTCCAGTAGGAAGGCCCTGTAGCATTTGGTGATCACCAGGTCCCTTGTTGTCCAATGCACAGGAGCCTTAGACTCACTATATAGGAGGCCATCCTGCCAGTTAATGTCCCAGAGACATCACCTCCTGCTTGGACTTTGGTCTGCTGTTTAATGCCCTCAAGGGTTAGACACTCCGTCTGTGCCGTATAGAACCCCTCCTTGGCAGGTCCTCCTTTCACCTGCCAGTCTGCAGGTGTACACAGGCCGTCTAGGGAAGCAGTGCCCTCCTCAGTGGACTCTGGGGTGGCATTGGGAAACACCTGATCTGGAGACACCAGTTGACTCATTGCCATAGTCATACTGGCACCTGTGTCCCCCAGAGCCTCAACACCTTGCCCACTGATGGTGACCCGTTGCCTATTCTTGGTAGTATTGAATGGCACACGGATCTTAGGAACCATTTCACTATCACCCAGGGACGCAAGGGTAACCTCACTAAACTCTCCCCCATTAACTGGGATGGGCTCCTCCCCAAGCACTATATTAGCCACCCCTGAGGTTTTACCTCGTCGGAACGTGTGCTCTTTTTGGACATGTGAGGTCCCCCTTGTAGTGTCCATCCTCGCCGCACTCATAGCACTTGGGTGGTTTGGGCTGCTGACTTTTGTCAGGGTAGTTTGGTTTCTGATGGCAAGATTGGGAACGTGAACCAGACCCTTTCTCTTGTGAGTTGTTTTGGGGACCTTTAGAGAACTCCTTTGTATCTCCCCCCTCTTTCTTCTGGTGTGAACCCTAACCACCCTTTGCGAGTTGCCCCCCACCTCCCGATACACACTATGGTGGTGGCCCAGTGAGTTGCACAATTAGTGCTGCAGGACCATTGGTAGCATTTAATTTACAGGCTCTGGATATAGGGTACACCACTCTACAAGGGACTTACAGGTAAATTAAATATGGCAGTTGTGGATACACCAATGTTACCATGTTTTAGGGGAGAAGCACATGAGCTTTAGCACTGTGCAGCAGTGGTAAAGTGCTCAGAGTCCTAAGGTAAACAAAAAGATACAGCAATAAAACAGGAGGTAAAGGCAAAAATTCTTGGGCTAGACCAACCTAAGGACGCCTGGTCTAACAGGCATATTTTACCTTTTGTTGACGCATTACTTGCTCAGTCCTGCTGCATAATTTGGTTCTTCCCGCCATTTAATTACAGTGGCCCTTCCCATCATAAATCTGTAGTACCAAATGTGATGAACAAGTTACTTACCTTCGGTAACTAATTATCTGGTAGAGACTCTATCTAGCTGCAGATTCCTTACCTTAGAATTCCCTGGCGTCAGCTTAGAATCCGGAATTTTTCTGCTGAGCAGTACCCTGTGCGTGCCGTTGGGTGGCATTGTTCGGATCCGAATGCGTCATCTGGCTTCGCGTGGCGTCGTCAGCGTCGTTGGAGCTGTCTGTAACTTCACGGTCTTCTATATAGGCACCACCCGGGCACGCGCACGTCTGTTCTTTTCTACAACTTCCCACGCCTGAAGCACAGAGTCATGGAAGAACCAACAATTATTTACTTTTCTTTTTTGATTGTTTGAGTACAAAAACATGCACTTGAAAAAGGGAAAAATTATGAAAAATATAATGTATATATCCGCAGAGCGGGGAGGCTTGGGTTAGTGTAAGGAATCTGCAGCTAGATAGAGTCTCTACCTGATAATTCGTTACCGAAGGTAAGTAACTTGTTCATCTGATAGAGACTTCTAGCTGCAGATTCCTTACCTTAGAATATATACCCAAGCTATAACTCCTAGTGGTGGGTTGCGAGAATATACTTTACACCAGGAAGTCCTGTAGGACCGAGCAGGCAAAATGTCCCTGTCACCTCACTTGGCTTGCCAACTTGTACAAGGAAGCCCAGGTTGCCACTTGGCAAATATCAAGTACTGGCACACCTCGGGCCAACTCAGTGGTAGCAGCTTTCTTTCTGGTAGAGTGAGCTCTCAAGCCCTCTGGAGGATGCTTCTTGGCCAAAGTGTAGCAAATGTTTATGCAGAGAACGACCCAGCGCAAAATGGTTAGTTTCTGGACTGCCCGACCCTTCTTTGCACCAACGTACCCACAAAGAGTTGGTCGTCCACCCGAAACTCTTTTGTGCGGTCAAGTTAGAACAATAATGCTCTTTTTGGGTCCAGCCGATGGAGACGCTCCTCTTCTTTAGAGGGATGCGGTGGAGCAAAGAAGGTGGGCAGGGTGATATTTTGACCCAAATGGAAAGGGGTCACCACCTTGGGAAAGAAAGAGGCACAAGTTCTGAGGACTACTTTATCAGGATATATCGTGAGATACGGCGGTTTGGATGATAAAGCCTGCATCTCACTCACTCTCCTGGCAGAAGTGATCATCACTAAGAAGGCTGTTTTGATAGTGAGCAGCCGGAGAGGACAGTTATGTAAAGGCTCAAAAGGAGCACACATTAGAAAAGTGAGTACTAGATTAAGGTCCCACTGGGGTATCACAAAAGGGACAGGTGGAAACATATGTACAAGCCCTTTTAAGAATATCTGTACGTTGGGAGACTTAAACAAAAATGGTTGTTCAGGCAAGCGAAGAAAAGCCGATAAGGCAGCAAGACAGCCATTAAGAGTCCCTAAGGAGGAACCGTGTTGGGCGAGTGATAGAATGAACAGAAGGATATCAGAAGGAGAAGAAGAAAGAGGATTAATAGACCTCTCTGTACATTATGATAGAAACCGTTCCCAGCGGCAGGCGTAAATTGACTTAGTAGAGGGACACCTGGCTGCCAGAATGACATCACAGACCTTGGGAGGGAGGTCATAAACCATCAACTGTCTCTGCTCAATCTCCGTGCATGAAGCCACAGAGTTGACAGGTTCGGGTGGAGAACCTTCCCCTGCTGCTGCGACAGAAGATCCTCCCGAAGAGCCAACCTGATTGGAGGACAGATGCTCATTTTGAGAAGCTCTGGATACCAGACTCTTCGTGCCCAATCCGGAGCCACTAGGATTACTTGGGCCCGGTCGCTCTTGATTTTCTTGAGAACTCTGGGCAGAAGTGGTATGGGCAGAAAGGCGCCCAGGAGGCCTGAACTCCACTCACGATAAAAAGCATCGCCTACCCCCTTGGAAACTCCAACGGGCAAAACTGCTCACATTGCGCGTTCTCTGTGGAGGCAAACAGATCTAACCAAGGCTTCCCTCACTGCCGAAAGTGTTCTCGCGCCACCTCCGGATGGAGATACCACTGGTGATTTGATAAGCATCGCCAGTTGAGTTCGTCCGCCCTGGCGTTCAGAGAACCTGCCAGGTGTTGAACCACCAGGGTTATGCCCAGATGTTCCAGCCATGTCCAGAGACGTAGAGCCTCTTGACTAAGAGTCCACGACCCCACACCACCCTGCTTGTTGCAGTACCACATCATGGTAGTGTTGTCCATGAACACCTGCACTACCTTCCCTTTCACAAGAGGAAGAAATGCCTTTAATGCTAGACGGATCGCCCGAAGCTCCAACAAGTTGATATCTAGCCTGGATTCCGCCGGAGACCAGAGACCCCTGATCTCCACCTCTCCCAGATGGTTGCCCCATCCCAGAAGTGACGCATCTGTCACTACTGTGAGATCTGGTTGGGGAAGGGAGAGGAGTCTGCCTTTGACCCAGTCGCAGTTAAACTGTCCACAAATGCAGATCCTTTGCAGTTCCCTCCGAGATCTGAACCAAGTCGGTAAGATTTCCCTGATGCTGTGCCCATCGGAAATTCAGGTCCCACTGCAGAGCCCTCATATGCCATCTCTCATGCTTGACCAATAGGATGCAGGAAGCCATGAGTCCCAACACCCTTAGAGTCTGTCTCACCGAAATCCAGGATAGAGCCCGAAACATCGGTATCATAACCTGAATATCCTGGACTCGCTGCTTGGGAGGATAGGCCCGATGCTGCACTGTATCCAGAACGGCTCCGATGAAAGTGAGCTTCTGAGGTAGGAGAAGACTGGGTAGGAGAAGACTGAAATCCCTAACCTGCGCAGATGAGCTGTCACCACCGCCATCACCTTCATGAACACCCGAGGGGCACTGGTGAGACCGAAAGGGAGCACAGTAAACTGAAAATGCTTGTGGCCCTCCTTGAACCGCAAGTAACACCTTTGGCGTGTAGGATGGGGATGTGAAAATACGCATCCTGCAAATCCAACGGTACCATCCAGTCTCCTTGGTCTAGGGCAGACAAGACCTGAGCAAGAGTGAGCATCTTGAATTTCTCCTCCTTGAGGAAGAGACTGACGTCCCTTAAATCCAGGATAGGGCGAAGGCCCTTGTTCTTTTCTGGAATCGGAAAGTAGCAGGAATAACAACCACTGCCTACTTCTGACATCGGGAACCTTTCTTTAGCTCCTTTGGCCAAGAGAGCCATAACTTCCTCGCAGAGCAAAACCAAATTATCCTCCATCAGCTGTTTTATCAGAGAGATAGAAGGAGGGAAAGACTGGAAGGGGAGGGAATAGCCCTTCCGTATGATCTGCAAGACCCATTTGTCTGATGTGATGGATTGCCAGTGAGGGAGATGAAATTGAATTCTCTCTCCAACTGACGGACATGGTCGTGCAGAACCACACTAGGAGGGCTTGTGTGCAGTTGAAGGGGGCTGTGTGGTGGCTGACCTCTGGCCAGACCCTCTGGGTCTGATGATACCACAACCACGTCCTCGCACGGGATGTTGTGAAGCCGGAGGACGGTGGCTAAGTTGTGGCTGGCGTGGTACCGCACCCCTTCTGTAGCCTAAAAAGGGACGGAAGACAGACTGCTGGCGAGCTGGCGCAGAGAGGCCCAAGGATCTGGCCGTAGCTCGAGAATCCTTGAACCTCTCAAGTGCGGAGTCGCCTTCTCACCAAACAGGCGAGAGCCATCAAAAGGCATGTTCATCAAACTCGACTGGAGATCCCCTGAAAAACCAGTAGAACAAAGCCAGGCGTGGCGACAAAGGGCCACTGTCAATGCAATCGCTCTACCCAGCGAGGTCATGTCCAATCCACATCTGATAATAAACTTGGCTGCATCTCTCCTATCCTTGACAGCCTGGGTGAGAGTGTCCTGTATGCCCTCTGGGACCTGGGGCAGCACCTGTGCCACCGTATCCCATAAAGTATGGGAAAAAACGGCTCAATAGGCAAGAAGTGTTTACTAACCTCAATACCAGGCTGGAGGAAGAAAACAACTTCTTTCCAAGTTGGTCCAACCTCTTGGATTCTGTATCCGGAGGGACGGAAGGGAGGGCATCACGGAAAAGTGGATGCTTGGACCACCAAGCTCTCCAGGGTGTGGTGTTGGGTGAGGAAACTGGGGTCATTTGGAGCAGGTCTATGGCGGCGGACGACTGTCCTATTCACAGGAGCCCCTGTGCTGGGTCCCAGAAGGACGTCCGTTAGGGCTTCATTGAAGGGCAACATCGGCTCCGATCTCGTCACCCCACGCTGAAGCACTTCCGTAAGGAGATTTGTACTGACTGGCACCATGGGCAAGTCTAGGTCCAAGACCTCAGCTGTCCATACGCACCACCATGGCATAAGAAGCCCCCTCCTCCCTATCCACATTGGGAGGAGAGAGCTTGCCAGTATCTGGAGTAGTATCCAGTCCACTGGCTTCCCCTAGACCCTCATATCAGTCCTGTTCTTGCTCCAGTTCACACTCTAAAGGGTCTCAGACCCCTCCCACTCCTCTCCTGTGCCTGGCTGTCCAATATAAGGCTCAGGCAATGATCTGGGTCTAATCTGTGCCTTCGAAGTCGGAGTCGGCGTCGTACGAAATCACTCCAGCTCCGTATCATTTGGAATGAGGATGGGGCTACCACCAGTGTGCGCCGGTGGTAGAGGAAGTGTCGACGTTGGACCCGGCGCCTGAGGAGGTCGACTGTGTGAGACCAGAGCCAGTCCGGATCTGCTGTAGGATCCTGGGGTCCCCAACGGCGCTGAGGCTGAAGCCGCTGGCGTCAAATCCGATGGGGCACCTGCTGACCCGCGGGGCTCGAAGACCCACCCAAAGGTGCAGCCCGCTCAAAAACAAGGCGCATAGCCTCGTAAAATTCTTTAAGTTGAGCGGAGGTTGCTCCGGTCCCCGGAAAGGGGGGGAAGATGCGGAGTCGGCCCTGGCGACGGCTTTGCAGAACCGCGCTCAGAACGTCGATGTTCCCCAAATGCCTTGTTGGTCGACAGGCATGGCAAAGTTGAAGTCCGTTTGGACTTCTTCTTCTTTTTGTACCTCTTACCTGAGTGCCCCGATGAGCTCGAATGCGAGGAAGAGGACTTTCCGGCTCTGGGAGCGGTACCGCGACCTTCTCCTACTGCGGGACTCTTATAGCTTTACAAAAAATGAACGTTCTGCCACAATTCTTGTATGTGTTTCAAAATATCCCAATCCCTCTGACGCGCACCTTGTTCTTGACCCTGGAAAGACCAGCCTCTGCATTCTTTTGGCATGGGCCCAGCATCGCATCGCACTCCAGTACTGCCAACGTGGCCCATATGACGGGGAACTAGGCATGTCCAACCTCTATCTTTACTATCTTGCCTCCCAGCTCCTTGTCATAAATGATTAGTTAAATGGGAGATGGTTCAACCCAGCTTAGCAACTCGAACTCACCCAGCTGTCATTACCCCACATTCCAGATCTGCTCTTCGGCTGCTCACTCTCTAGTAACATGGTTCCGGTGACCAGGATTGTCTTCCTGGCCTGGAAAGCAGCGCTAAAGCACATACTCTGGGCTCATACACCCATTTGGCACAGCACATGGTTGCAAAAGGTGGCTACATTGTAAGGGTTAGATAAATGGGATTTGGTGGGTATATCCCATCTTGGAGATGTGGATCACATAAGTGGTCCTTTCAGTATCTCCGTACAGATTATCAACTATTACACACCCAGTTCTATAAATATCTGCAACTCCGTCATGCCCTCCACATGCACCTTACGCGTGCAGACTCACTGCCGGAATACAGTATACCGCGATTGAAGTTAAACTTTTTATGGGAGCAACGGGGAAGGGAAGGGTATAAAATATATATAACGCTGATAATTAACACCCCAGCGGTTCTGACCCATATTAGAGGCCGATGGGAACAATGGCTAGGCCCCATCGAAGATGCTGATTGGCAGGATGCCTTGATGGCACCTTGGACTATCACTATGTCCTCTCTCTTACGATTGGTACGGACATACTACCTATACAGAGCATATCTCTCACCATCCAGACTACACCTGCATGTCCTAGATGTGCAGAAGCCCCTGCTGGCTTCTACAACAATTCCTGGGTTTGCCCTCAGATCCAGATGTATTGGATGGCAATAAAGGGCAAACAAGATAATGGGGTGGAAGATCCCACTGCCCCCCCTTGGTGATCTTCTTGGGAGCGCTGGTCGAGGTTGGGAACACCTTAGCTGAACATACCTTCCTGGGCACAGGCCTGATGGTGGCGAAAAGAGACACTGCCACCAACTGGAGATTGCCCACACCCACCACCCTCTCGAAATGGCGCCAGGGAGTGGACTGGTGTCTGAGACAAGAACAGCCCATTTATGAGGCCCGGGGCTACCCCCGTAAGCACCAGCGAGTGTGGAGAAATTGGTTGGGACAAATTCCTTGAACACTTTCAGGGCCTGAGTCCGGTAAAACGTATAGCTTGGTGTTGCCTTTTTGATTTCTACGGGTGCAGTGGGTATTACACTTGCGCAACTATTATGCTGTATTGTTCCTTGAGGCAGTCTGTGCCACTGATGTTTTTTTTTCCATAAACTCAATAAAAATGTGTTTATAAAAATAAAAGGATAACCCTCTTTTCTTCTTCTAGTTGAGCCTACGTATCTTTTCAGTTCCCTATCAAAGTCAATGTAAAAGTCTCTAATGAATTCACAGTTCAATCCCACCTATGGCAATAAAAATTCAAAATACAGTTCAAGCAAAATACTGAGTTCATGGAGATTCAGTCGAACTTGTATCAGACCCTAAAATTTCCAAAACTTCTTATCTCCTTCATTTGCAGCAAAATATGTCCAATCAGGTGAAGAGTACCTCCGACTTGGCACCTTCATTCTTCTGGCCTCCTTAGTACCAATCCTTCATTTTCACTCCAACTTAGATCAGATTTGTCAATATCCTCGGGAATTGCCTGTGGCACAAATTCTTTAACCGCTTTGCTGCCAGGCATTTTCCCCCTCAGGTACCAGGCCTTTTCTGGCTATTTGGGGCAGTTCGTGCTTAGGCCCTCATAACTTTTTCTCCACATAAGCTACCCACGCCAAATTTGTGCCCTTTTTTCCAACATTCTAGGGATTCTAGAGGTACCCAGAGTTTGTGGGTTCCCCTGAAGAAGACTAAGAAATTAGCCACCATGCAGCGAAAATGTCGTTTTAAAAAGAAAATGGGAAAAAGGGGCTGCAGAAGAAGGCTTGTGTTTTTTCCCCTGAAAATGGCATAAACAAAGAGTTTGTGGTGCTCAAATCACCATCTTCCCAGCTTTCAGGAACAGGCCGACTTGAATCAGAAAACCAAATTTTTCAACACAATTTTGGCATTTTACTGGGACATACCCCATTTTTAATATTTTTTGTGCTTTTAGCCTCCTTCCAGTCAGTGACAGAAATGGGTGTGAACCTAATGCTGGATCCCAGGAAGCTAAACATTTCTGAAAAATAGACACAATTCTGAATTCAGCAAGGGGTCATTTGTGTAGATCCTACAAGGTTTTCCTACAGAAAATAACAGCTGAAATAAACAAATATTGAAATTGAGGTAAAAAAAAAAAACTGCCATTTTTCTCCACGTTTTGCTCTGTAACTTTTTCCTGCGATGTCAAATTTTTGAAAGCAATATACTGTTACATCTGCTGGACTCTTCTGGTTGTGGGTATATATAGGGCTTGTAGGTTCATAATGAACCCTAGGTTCCCAGAGCCAAAAAAGGAGCTGCACCTTGCAATGGGTTTTAATTCTATACCGGGTATACAGCAATTCATTTGCTGAAATATAAAGAGTGGAAAAATAGGTATCAAGAAAACCTTTGTATTTCCAAAATAAGCACAAGATAAGGTGTTGAGAAGCAGTGGTTATTTGCACATCTCTGAATTCCAGGGTGCCCATACTAGCATGTGAATTACAGGGCATTTCTCAAATAGACATCTTTTTTACACACTGTCTTACATTTGAAAGGAAAACATGTAGAGAAAGACAAGGGGCAATAACACTTGTTCTGCTATTCTGTGTTCCCCCAAGTCTCCCGATAAAAATGGTACTTCACTTGTGTGGGTAGGCCTAATGCCAGCGACAGGAAACGCAACAAGGACACATCACAATTTTACTTTGAAAACTGACATGTTTTTTGGAAAGTGCCTTGCTGTGGATTTTGATCTCTAGCTCAGCCGGCACCTAGGAAAACCTACCAAACCCTTGCGTTTTTAAATACTAGGTACCTAGGGGAATCCAGGATGGGGTGGCTTGTGGAGCTTTCACCAGGTTCTGTTACCCAGAATCCTTTGCAAACCTCAAAATTTGGCAAGAAAAACACTTTTCCCACACATTTCGGTGACAGAAAGTTTTGGAATCTGAGAGGAGCCACACATTTCCTTCCACCCACCATTCCCTCAAACCTCCCGATAAACATGGTACCTCACTTGTGTGGGTAGGCCTAGTGCCCGCGAAAGGAAATGCCCCAAAACACAATGTGAACACATCACATTTTCCCAAAGAAAACACAGCTATTTTTTGCAAAGTGCCTACCTGTGGATTTTGGCATCTAGCTCAGCCAGCACCTAGGGAAACCTACCAAACCTGTGCATTTTTTTAAACTAGACACCTAGGGAAATCTATGATGTGGTGATTTGGGCGGCTCTCGCCAGGTTCTTTTACCCAGGAATCCTTTGCAAGCCTCAAAATTTGACCAAAAAAACACTATTTTCTCAACGTTTCGGTGACAGAAAGTTCTGGAATCTGAGAGGAGACACAAATTTTCTTCCATCCAGTGTTCCCCTAAGTCACCCGATAAAAATGATACCTTACTTATGTGGGTAGGCCTAGTCCCCACAAAAGGAAATGCCCCAAAACACTATCTGGACACATCAAAATTATCAAATACAAAACTACCTGTTTTTGCGGTGTGGGGGGCACCTGCCTTTTTGGTCCTGGACTCAGCAGCCATACAAGGAAACCAACCAAACCCAGACATTTCAGAAAACTAGACACCCGAGGGAGTCCAGGGAGGTGTGACTTGCGTGGAGTCCCCAGTGTTTTCTTACTCAGAATCCTCAGCAAACCTCAAATTTAGCTAAAAAAATCACGTTTTGACACATTTCTGTGTGGGATCACGGCACCGGGACAAATTTCCTAACACCCAACGTTCCCCTCAGTCTCCTGGTAAAAATTATACCTCACTTATGTAGGTGGGTCAAGTGCCTGTAAAAGGGAAGAGCCAAAAACATGTCAAAATTAACGGGTACCAAAGCCGGTCCAAAAGGGCTAATTTGAAAAAAAACATGTTTAGGCTGACAAGTGGGGCAGAATTTTTATCTGTATAGATGAGGCAATGCTGGGTGGTAGGAATTTTGTGGATTTCTGCAGATTTCTGAAGGTTCCATCACAGAAATGTGGGAAAAATGTGTGATTTCCAGCAAAGTTGGAGGTTTGCAGGGCATTGTGGGTAAGAAAATGGTGTGAGGTGCATGTGACACACACCATCCTGGACTCACTCAGATGTTTAGTTTTCACCTGCACCACTGTATCCCATAAAGTATGGGAAAAACGGCCAATAGGGAAGAGGTATTTACAGATCTCAATGCCAGGCTGGTGAAAGAAAACATTTTCTTTACAAGTTGGTCCAGCCTCTTGGATTCCCTATCCGGGGGAGCGGAAGGGAAGGCACCACGGGAAGTAGAGGCTTGGACGACGAAGCTCTCCGGGGTGGGATGTTGGGACAGGAAACTAGGGTCGCTCAGAGTGGGCCTATGGTAGCAGCCTGGGGCCCCAACGGCGCTGAGGCTAAAGCCGCCGACGTCAAACCCAAAAGGGCCCCTTCTGACCCCACGGGGCCCGAAGACCCACCCAGGGGTGCAGCAGCTCAAAAACGAGACACATGGCCTCGTAAAATTCTTTCATTTGAGCGGGGGTCGCTCCGGTCCCCGGAAAAGGGGGAAGACGCGGAGTCGACCCTGGCGACAGCTCTGCGGAACCGCACTCGGAACGTCAACGTTCCCTGGATGCCTCGTCGGCCGACGGCCATGGCAAAGTCAAAGTCCGCTTGGACGTCTTCTTCTTCTAGTGCCTCTTACCTGAATGATCAGATGACTTTGAATGCGATGAAGAGGACTTGGGGCTCCGGAAGTGGTGCAGCGACCTCCTCCTACTGCGGGACCGTGACCTCCTCGGAGTTGCGCCAACCGAAGACGGCTGTTAGGCCACAAGTAGCTTGAGGGATCTCTCCCTCAAGGCCTACGGAGCCATGGCACGACAGTCGGAGCACGAGGTGGAGTCGTGATCCTTCTCGAGGCACAAAAGGCAAACTCGGTGCGGGTCCATCCCCGACATGGTGCAATGACATGCACCACATGGCTTGAACCCAGTCTTTCTCAAAGACATGACATCAAGCAGTCAAAAAGGTGAAAAAACCTCAACGTTTGTCAAAGAAAGGGTAGCTTTAATCCAGATCTGTGCTTAACCGGCGCAGAACGAAAAGAACTGACGTACGCGTGCCGAGGTGGCGTCTATATAGACAACTGTGATGTCTTTCGTGGCTCCAATGATGCTAACGACGCGGATCCGAACGACACCACCCGAAGGCGCACGCAAGGTAATGCTCAGCAGAAAAATTCTGGATTCAAAGCTGACGCCAGGGAATTCTAAGGTAAGGAATCTGCAGCTAGATGTTTCTATCAGATTTTGACTTTTTCACCACCACAGGACATGAGTCAGTTGCTTCAACTTCAACTATGGTTTGCTCACGAACCACCTGAGACTGATCAAGTTCTGTTTCAAGCTCTGGATAACCCCTGACAGCTTGACTAACCTACTCTTATTGTCTCTCTGTCACCACTGGCACTTGTGGAACAGGTGCTGCCGCATCAAGGGAACATTCAACTCTGCAAGTATGGGAAGCATAAATCCAGTAGTGAAGACCTCCACACTTCGCAGCACTTGTTGTGACCAAAATCACTTGGTGTGGCCCACAATCTTATTGTAGAGAAGTAGGGAAGCCAAATCTAGGTATACGTTCTCTCAACAGCAGTTTTGTTACAGTGAGACTATCATTTCCTTTGGTTGGGTAAGCTTTGACCCAATGCAAGAAGATGCACACAATCACCAAGGCATTCCTCAACCCATTGCACACAGGCATTTCGATGAAATCCAAAAGCATCCTTTTAAAGGGCCCTCCTGATCTCCCTATGTAACTGCAGTTGTCTTTCCAACATTGTTCTGTTGACCCACAATACATCTGTGACACAGCGCTTCTGCCATCAATCTGAACTTGGGATTAAACCATGCCTACCTAAACAATCTTACCATGGCATTCCTACAACCATGAGCAAGACTGTGAAAATGCCTTGCCATTGGGGCAACAAACTATTCAGCAACACTAGTATTCCATCCATGGAAACCCAAATGTCATCATCTCTCTTGACACAACCTACTCTGACCCAAATCTGTTGTTCTTCCTCTGACACTTCCTCTTGAAGTCTCTTTACCTCCTTCCAAGTATCAGCCGCAGTCAACTAAAAGTTAAAATTTGTCTCATCCATTCCCTCATTGGTGTACTCTGCATTAAAGGTACAGACATTATGGGCACAGTACTTTCCAACATCATCTGCAAAAATGATTTCCGAAGGTCACATGATCATTCCGGGTATGATGTGCGGGGCACTTCACCACTGCAACTTGTTCAGGCAACTGTAATGAAACAAAGAGGTTCCTCACTTGTTCGCCATTCCGGATTGGTGATCCAAAAGATGTCATAAACCCCCTCTGGGACCACAGTATTCTAAAGTCATGAACGACACCCAAGCCATACTGGGTATCGGTAAAGACTGTCACACTCAGCTGGTCTGAAACACTATCATGAGGTTATTTTAGCAGTATTTTATGGGCACGTTATTCTAACCATAGGCCTACAGCCCGTCCCATTTATCCTAGAGATTATTCTTTTTAATTAATTTTATTTTCTGAGCAGAAGCTTTATTCTGCGGTGATGTTTTATTTCTTTTTTCTCATACACTTTTAGCCTAGATATTGTTTTCATTCTTTTAAGCTTGACCTTTTTGTTCTATGCTTTAATCAAGGCTGTACGTGATATTGTTGTCGGTACAAAGTGGAACACTGCAATCTCTGCCATATCACAGAAACATATTAGGGCAGTTTTCTTAGAACACCAGATGTTCTAATAAATACATTAAACCAGTCTTCGGCTTATGTTTGTCTTTGCATGTGTGAGACGAATGTAACTGAGAGAAAAGGATGAGTTCTGTTCCCCCATGATTTCCCTGAGAAATCAGAATGTCATGCGCACTGCTGCTACAAATCACTGCCACTTTCGAGTGCTGGTGAGGTACTGCTAGCTGGCCGGAAGAGTTAGTCCGACAGTTGTCACACAGTGAGGGGCTGGACTCAGTCCCCCACAATCCAGTGGTTCTGTCACCCAAATCCAGCAGTCTCATTGTTATAATGAGAGGCAACACGACAACACAATATGTCCCAGTAAGAGCAATCAATTAAGCCACTTGAGCAGAGAATACTGGTAAAAGCCAGGAAGCTTCAACAATTCCTGAAATAGTGATGAAGCTGTTCTCAGACTTCCTCCACTGTCTCGTAAACATGAGCCATCAATATAGAGTACAAATTCAGATCTGGATAGTGGCTCATCTCGTATGTCTGGTCTCAGCTTGGTGTATAGTTCAGTAACATTGAGGCAATCATGGTCTACTTCACATTCAACATAATTTCAATGATCGGGTACAGGTAGCGTGTAGAAGGATTTAGAACACCACAATGCTTGATAGTCACGATCTCAGCAGTATAACTTGTTCATATTTTGTAAGGCAACTGCTTGTCAGCTGCTGGGTTCTAGTCCTTGTCAACAAAAACAAAAACTGAATGGGGAACATACACATTTAATGGGTGACCAATAACTATATCTTCACATCTCCCAATACTGATGCTGACTTTAAGACAGCTGTGTAGTGCAGGAGCTACACGATCTAATGTAGCAGAGAAGTAGGCCACATTCCTCTTGGCGTTTCCATGAGTTTTTGTAAGCAGTAAGAGAGGAGCCCTTCCTTTAACTGCAGAAAAGTGCAAATGAGTTACTGTAATCAGGCATTCCCAGTGCTGGGGCACAATAGAGACTTTCTCTCGGCTCTAGGAAGGTAATCAGGCGATCGTTATCCTAAGGTACTGGACCAGGCACATTCTTGCGTGTCAGCATCTGTAAAAGCTTTGCCGTCAGCAGCCCACCATTCCCAGAAACATCCTCACTTCTCTTTTTGTGGTTGCCGGACTCATTTTCAGAATGGCTGAAATTCTCTCTGGTCACACTTTCTTCACTCGTTTTTCAATGTGATCGTCAAGATATTGAACTTCTTTCTGACAGTACTGCACCTTCCCTGGGGATACTTTAAGTCCATTCTCAGCCAGGTGGTTTAACAATGCAAAAGTATCTTGTTTGTAAGCTTCTTGAATATGCAAGGCCACAACTAGGTTGCTTTTATATTGTACCAGAACTGAGTGAAAAGGCATGACCAATGACTCCATATTTTTATTGAGAATCTGGTTGAAAATGGAAGGGCTCTCTGAATGCCCTTGTGGGACTCGGCACCATGCCAAAACACAATATCTGAACCAAAATGGGAAGAGGAATTGGCAATCCTCATGCAACGGTATTGAGAAAAAGGCTTGACACAAATCAATGACAGTGAACCACTGAGCCTCACATGGAATCTGAAACAATATCACAGTTAAATTTGGTACCACGTGACAACAAGGAACAACAATGTTGTTCATCCTTCGCAGCTGCTGTACAATCCTGTACATTCCACTCAGCTTCTGTAAGCCCATAACGGGAGAATTGCGAGGACTGCACATTATTTCCTTCACAATTTCCTGTTGGATCATAGACTCTATTGCTGAAATTATCTCAGCAAACTCCTCAAGTGTCAAATTATATTGTGGTGTTCTAGGTTATTCAGGATTTAGCTTGACTGTGACTCGGACAGGGTCACATCTTTGATCAGTCTGATGTCTTTTCCAGCAAAATCCCACACTTTGGGTTTAACTGCGTCTTTCAAATCTGGGAGTAAATCATCAACAGTCAGCAGAATAAACAATGTATAGTAAGACCCATCATTTGCCAGTTTAAAGGCAACATCCTCATCGTGGGTCTGCGTCTCTAGGCCTGTCAGCGTACAATAGACAATGTATCCCTTCCCAGAAGATTTATCAGGCTGGAATCACGCACCACAAATCAGTGCTTGTCTTCGAAGGACCGTATTTATACTGGTATTGCTGCTGTTTCCTGTGTTATCATCTGCTTATTTGCTACTTCTACAACTTGTACCATTTCCCCCAAGAGGGGTAGGTTTGGGACTTCTACTGTTCTCAGAGTAGAACGGGAAGCACCAGTGTCAACCACAAATGACACAGTGTGAGCATTCACTTTACCATCTAAGAAAAGACCACTCTGGTCTTCCTCTAAGGCTGTGTCACGTACTGCGCTGGACTTCTCACCTCTGGATTTCGGATTGGCGAATACACCAAGTCTTCTACAGGTCCTGGATACTCCCAGATAAGGGCGACCCCTTCTAGTAGCCACGGTGCCGCTTGACAGGCTACGCCAAAGCAGACCGTACCCTCCAGAAGGAGTCCCAGAGGGAAAAAACCCCAACACTGGGGAAAAACCTCTAACAGGAACTCCTGAAGGAAAACAAGAAAAAACAGGACTTGACAACAGGAAACAAAAATAGGCAATATCCAGGGTACAAGGCAGGAAAAAAGGAACAGGCAAAAATATCCCAAGGCAAAAGCAGGACCAAAGAACAGGCAAAAATCTCCCAAGGCAAAAGCAGGAACAAAGAACAGGCAAAAATCTCCCAAGGCAAAAGCAGGAACAAAGAACAGGAGCGAACAGCACAACCAGAAGGAAGTGTTTGCAACGCAAGGAGGAACAAGACTGACTGACTTATATAATGAGAAAAGGGAAGTGACATCACAGGAACAGGAAGTAACACCATCTTGGATTGGGAAAAGCCCATAGACCAGTATAGGAAAAATAAAGTAGTATAAAAGATAAACAGAGCATGCTGGGACAAAAACACGAAGAAGACAAGATGGACACAACATGGATAGAGACAGGCAAAAGGACCAACATAAAACCCACCACCAACAACAACAAAAGAAGAAAAAAGGCTACAAGTAAGTGTAGCGCGACCGGGAGCGAAATATATGCGAAATATATGCTTCCCAGAAAGCATAGTCAAAAAACACGGGGAACGGCGCTCCAAATATCGGTAGCGCGTTCCACCCGCGAGGACAGAAAGAGACACCGCGTCAGAGCGCAGCATTACAGGCTGTGCCAAGTATACAGTCTTCCTCCTCTCTCAGAGACCGTCAGGCTGACCGATCAAAGCAATAACTCTCATGGGTCGCAAACATGGGAAACTGTTGGAAATGATTATTGCCATGAACCACATTTGTGTTCATATTTGGAACTTGATTCCAATTTAGCCTAGGACCAGTAGCATTCTGCTGTGGCATCACAGGTTGTGGGACTTGCATCACTGGAGCTTGGGGCGGATTACAATTTTAACTTCTCAGTACATTCTACACTTGGGCAGGGTTATTATTGTGGGATGGCACAAAACCGTAATTTTGGAGCTGATTAGCTGAATTAAGATGGCATGCCCGCTTCCAATGTCCCAACTTGTTACAGATGTGACAAGGAGTTGGCTTTTTCAGACTGTGAATATTCATTCCAGTACTAGGATCAATGGGGACTCCTCAACCTCTACCTTGCATTGGATTTGGTCCCTGCTGGTATACACCTTGCACCGACATTCCCTAGAAATGTCTGAATCTGACCAGTTCTCTGAGCTACTTTCATCTGAGTAACCTTAGTTTTTTCTTGAACTTCTTCTGTTTCATCTCAAGTTTGTTCCTACAATACTTGGCATAGCTCAAACTTTCATCAACTGACTTTTTCTGCCAACAAATGAAATGCTGTTAAATTATTATGCTAATCTTGGGTCTCAATCCTGTCACAAACCTCGACACAAAATGTCCCATATCTTTGGTTTCAAGTGTTTCCATGATACAGCTTAAATGCCTGCAACAATCTCTCACAGCAGGCATGGATCAATTTTTTCGGTTCCTGTGTTATTCTGTTAATCTTAAACCAATCTATATCTTGGAGTGGATCTTTTGACTTAAAAAATGTAATGACATATTGATACTTTTCATCACCAATGGCAAAGGACCTTTTGTCACTGTACTTCTCGGTGGCTTTGACTCAGGCCACTGAACAGCTACCTTGCATTTTGCCCACAAATCACTCTGAACCACAATGTCAAACAGTGTGTTCAGATCAACCAATAATACCTGCAATATTTTCACAAACCGCTCATCTTGTTTGTACCATTCCACTGCCTTCTATCTCAGTTTTGGGAACTCATTAGTAAATGATGCAAGATCACTTCTGCTCCGTGGCACACACAAATAACCTCCACCAGGCAATTTTCTCAACAGGAAATTTGCTGCACCCTCCCCTACTACTGAAGATGGCAGTTCTCCTGGGGGTTTCTTTAAATCTTTCTTTTTGACCTATTTAGCTTCCCATTAATCAAATTTATTCAATTTCTGAATGTTTTCGATTAATTCTCTAATTTGTATTTTCATTCCCGGAATTCTCATGTCAATGATGTTTTTTCATTAAAACACACTTGATAACTCCTCTGTAAAGTTTTGGTCTTATTCAAATCCACCTGATATCTTTGGGATAGTTCCACTAGTTTGTCAGGAGCTTGACCTACACACTTGCTAATATCCCTATACATAAACATAAGTTCATTCTCATGGTATCTATTCGATCCATTTTAAGATTACCATTAATCATCTCATCCAATTCTAATTTGAGTTTTCCCACATCCACCAACTCCTCTCTTGTTGATGACCAAATTGTTCCTTGACTCAACTTTGTACTCACACTTTCTCTTGAAGGGGTACCCTCAATAAAATCCCTCACTCACTTATCTATTTCTCTGGCACCAATAGTTCTAGTCACCACAGGAATATTGACATATTCTCATTTTTCTGTGCACCGCTACTAAGATTTAAAGGCAGTTCCCATATAGGTGTTCTAGTAGCTGGCATTTTATGGTAAGTACCTATAGAAATACACCCAAAGAGATTCAAAGTTGAATCTGCATTAGCCACACATGGAGTACTGGTGTGTGTCAATTAAAGGAACAAATTCTCTATTATCTGGGTTGCTGGAATTCTACGTTCCCCACCAGCTGTTTGGAACAGCTAAATTATACGTTATTTTTGCTGGGCCGTCAGACTTATACATACGAACCACAGGACCAATAGTAGCTTGAACAGTAGGAGCATCAACAATGTTCGAAGTAGGATCAATCAGGACACACAATCCTGACCTCTCATATCTTTCTTTTTCTGTTTTTAAAAAACATTTTATTGATTTTACAACCAAGGTGAAATCGGTATTACACATATTGTATGTACAGAACACAGCATCATGAACAGTAAAGCAATGCTTTATCATGGCTGCAATATTCCGACAAGAAGCGAGGCCACCACATTAGTCGAACTAGGGTCACCCCCACTTGCTTGCATCCCAGGTGCATCCCCGTGTGTTGACACAGTTTTCCCCTGTGAGTCCATGGCTTACCTGGGCAAGGTTCTAGGTGTATGCTTCTAAATTCAGCCGAACCTTTCCATATCTTGAAATGTTTCTTGGGGCATCCTCTGGCCACGTAGATTGAGCATTCCATCCCCCTGGCAAAAGTCCATGTCCTTGGCCCATGCCTCTATAGAGGGAGCAGCCATGTCCTTCCATGCCCTAGCAATGTCTCTCCTGGCGATAATGAGACCCAACAAAGAAGCTCCCTCTGTTATATCGTGCCACCCAGATCATTCATTACTTGGATGAGTACAAATCTGAGGTTCGTCAGGATTTTCCAGCACCCCCTTCCAATTGCCCCAGAATCCGGTCCCAGAAATTAAAAGAACAGGACAATGCCAGAAAGTGTGTAACAGAGATACCTGGGAGTCCCCGCAACTAAAGCACCCACCATCGGGTAGCAGTCCCATACTATGGAGCCAAGCCCTGGCATAGTATATGAGGTGGAGAAACTTTGGTTGTATGTCGGAATTGTGAGGCTATTAAAGACTCTCTAGGGGACTCTAACGCCTCTTTCCCATCTTCATCATCAAGCTCACCAAGCTATCCCTCTCAGGCCCTCCATACTGCCACCATGGGATCCAGCAGGTTCCTCAGTAGCATCTTGTATGTCTCTGTCAATTTGTGTTCCTTAATATTTGTAAAGAGAAGCTTAGCCTCTAAAGGGGAGAACTTCTGAATATCATCAATTGCTTGTACGATTGGCATAAGTGCATGGCAGAGTTGTAAATATCTAAACAAAAAGGATTACAATGAAGGTGAACCCTCATTTCTTGGTTCATAATGTATATCAGCTGGAGTGGCTCCTACCAGACTAGGAGTCACATTTTCTGGGGCAGTGGCAAACACAATCTTTCCATCACCACCAGTACCATTTCTACCCTCTTCCTTAGCTTTATTGTATGTGGGTGGATGGTTGGATAGCAAAACATCCAAAGGACTAACTCCAGAATCATTGTCACTGACTTCACTCATGTCATCTGGTTCCTTTTGTTTTCCCTCTTTCTGTTTCATAGTCCTTTTCTTTTCCTTATCTCCCTCAGCTGCTTCAGTCGTTAAGGTTGGATACAGTCTAACTCCCTTTATCATATTAGTTCTGCACCTTTCCTGTTCAGCATCCAATCTAGCATCCGGATAGGTGCTTACAACTCTTCAACCTCTACCCTATCTCTCTCTCTTTCTGGCAGCATGTTCCCAAGCATTAAGTGCTTCATACTGTGCAGGTCCAGGAGGAGGTTTCATCTCATACAACACCCTCCTCAGATTCTCAAACTGAATGTGCCATATTGTGGAACTCTCAAAGCTCCTTCTTCATGATAATATGCCACTGACTAAGCCAAACACACGTATGGAGCCCTATATTAATCGCCATGTAATATCCTGGGGTATCTTCAGGAGGTGCCTCTTCTCCCTCTCCACTAGGTATATGTACATCTCCTCTAAACAAATCTTGCATAACTTTGAAACAATTCATTTCGCCACAATCAAAGGTCAATAATCACAAAAGAATTTTGTTTCAACAACAACATTGTATCCACAATTCCTTGTCTCCGCAACGACCACCAATCGCAGTTTGACCCCTTATAATGTCTTCAACCAATAGCAGTGCAGGAACACACCAACTGACCTATACCACTAAGGCACACTGTCATGTCAACCTTGCTCCTCGCAGCAATTCACCCTCCTTTACAATTTGGATGCACACATTTAACAAAATACAATACAATACAATAATAACATCTTCTCCAATAAAGAATCTACAGTTTCTAATCACACAAGAATGTTCCCAAGCGCCTTCAATTAAACCTCAGCCTGCAGGGTATCATCCAGATTATTATAGGTTCACTCTACGCATTAAGATCCACTATACCAATCGTCTCACATTCACACAAAGATAAGTCCCCATCTCAAATGTGCCATTCACAACATCTTATGATGAACACCACCAGTCTTACTAGACAATGTCAATATGGTGTATTCTATACCTTTTAGAATTATCCTGGGTTCTTAAGCCACGTCAGCCCTGATAACCTCTTCAACTACTTTACAAGTTACCAAACTCACACAGCATTCAAAACTTCTCCACAAGACACGATCCAAACTCACATACACCGCAAACTAAACATAAACCACTGCTATTTGCAATCCTATTCATACTCACACCTCCATCACCAATACAATTCTCTTCCAAATCTTCTCAACTCTGCCAATCCTCCAAGATCTTTGCATGGACACTACGGACTCGGCACTGGGGACTAACTAACCTAGAAAACTGAGCTCTAGCTCTCCTTGCTTTGGGATCCTAACCATCATCACTCTGCTACCATCTGATACAGCTTTCGGCTCATTCACTACTTTTCTAGGTCTTATGAATCGTTTTAGAAGTTACGAGTGGTTAGAAGAGACACATTCTTACAATGCCATAAAATTACAGTGCAACCCATTTGGCCAACCCATTTGGCCACACATTGAATCTTGGAAGTGGAATTAAAGTTCAAAAGATTTATTACAAAATCAAAGCATGGTCCAATGTGGCAAGGCCCATCTCCATTAAAGCAAGCCATTGGAACTGCGCTGCCAGATAATAATGCTCAAAGGTAGCAGCACCTAGATCTCCCTTTTCTACTGCATCCCCTGTTCCAAATGAAAGTCCCCAATATACCTTGCGGGGCACGGAATGTAGAGCTTGGAATGTGGACCGGTGAGTTATGAAAACAATAAAGGGCACACAGGAGCATAACGATCCTGGATAATGAGACCCAGCCCTGTACTGTAAGTGGGATTGAGCTCCAAAATGTCAGTTGTGGGCACAGGGAGGCAATGGCACATGTGAGGTTACTGTCTATTAAGTCCTGAGTAGTGTGATAAATGTGAATACCAAAGTAACGGAATGTGGTTGGCTCCTATCATAGAAGGTGGTGTCCAACCATTAGGTGGTGCGGCGGGAAATCTGGACATAGAGGGAACAGACAGGTCTTTGTCCAGTTCACACCCTGTCCCAAAGCTGCTCAGAATCCTTTGAGGGCTATCTTGATTTTTCCAAGTCCCTGTCTGATGTTGTGTATGTAGATAAGGACAATGTCGACATAGAGGGAGACAGCGTGTAATTCGTCCCCGAAGAGAATACCCCACTCCTCCCCATTGTGCTATAATGTCGGGTGAGCAGTTCCATTGCCAAACACTCTGCCAAAACCCCGACGTGCACGGCACGGGTTTATTCGCTCCACAAATACTTGAGGCTTATCATGGCCATCATTTGCCTATACTATTTGATTTCTCCCAAGGACTCATGACTACCAGCAGCTTGATCTATGTACCTTTCGTGTTTACATATAATGTTTTATATACATCTGAAGCCTTGACAAAGTCTTGAAGACGAAACACGTGTTGGCTGTTTTGCTGTATGGACTTATTGTTGGCTGTTTTGCTATATGGACTTATTGTTACATTCGAAACTCCTATTGTAACTCTGACCATTTATCACCATCTGGCTGCTCTGGACACATGGTCATTTTGTACAACGCAGTCTTTTGATTGAGATTTCTACTTTCTACCTGCACTTATAATAAATATCTACACATCACCTTCCAAGAATGAACTTTCTATTTATTCTTGAACATTATCAGGATCAGGATTCATGCTATTGGTGTGCCCTGGCCACTCTTCTTTCAATATTTAGGCAACCACCCATTCTTCAGTGCGTGGTCCTCCGACACCTGTGGTGGCAGGTGTTAGGGCTAGCCTGGCACCCAACACCATATTGTTTAAATTTTATGACTTTGCTCGGATTTCACTATTGACATACGCTTTGCAGATGTGCAAGCACTCTCTGGCATCCTCCACCTTCTTCACCTTACTTGCACATAGGAGCGGTGACAGTGGGCATCCCTGGTGCGTGCTTGAGTTGACCTTTATTGCCCAGATTAGCTGAACAATTTTTACTCAGGCCATAGGGTCTGTATAACATAAATGAATGAAGCGTAGTAAGCGCTCTGGGAAGCCGAATCGCGAGAGTGTTGCGAACATGTAGACACAGTCCATTGTGTTAAATGCATATTCCAAATCAATCACTAGGCAGAATGCATATGGCCAGTGGGCCGGCGCTACCTCTAGTACTCTTTTTAATCTATGGATATTGAGGGTAGTTGAATGACTAGGGATGAAACCACAGGCGGCAGGCAATGACCTTGCTAGGTATCTTATATTCCCTCCCTAACATAGACAAAGGGCGGTAAGATGTCACATCCAATGGGTCTTTACCAGGTTTCAACAACAAGACTATTAGGGATTCGCAAAGGTTTGGAGGTAGACTACCTTCCTCCAGCGCCACTTGATATAACACCAGTAACTTAGGGACCAGCAGGTCTTCATAGGCCTTGTAAAACTCAACCAGAAGGCCATTCAGTCCAGGAGTTTTACATGTGGCTGATCCCTGAATGGATGCTCTAAGCGCTCAGTCCGTGAGGGGGTAACAGTGGGTAGTAGGAGGTCTTCACAAAAGGCCTGCATACTGGCAGCTTGATCAATGGCTAGGAGTTCAGTGCTCTATAGTAGGATGTAAAGACAGCATGTATTTTAGACTGACTAGCGACGATGCAAGTTGGGGATTGGTGAATCGTGGTGATGGGCTCAGATGGGTTCCAGCTGCGGAGGAGACAGGCAAAAAAACAAGCCAGACTTATCTCCCTCTGCATGCATTTTGGCTTGATAGGCCCTAAAATCAAAACACTGTAGTTGGTTTACAAGTTGGTCATGCCAATCCCTGGTGTTCGTGAGTGCTTGTCGGTTCACTGGCGTTCTGTGGGACTCCGTTTCCAGGGTGCCCAGGGACAGCTTGAGTGTGGTCAACTCTCTGTGGAGGTCTGACTGCACCCCTACCACCACATTGATACAATGCCCACGGACCACCACCTTGAGCCCCTCCCTTTCTATAGACCTAGACATTGCTATGCCCCAGTTCTTTGTCAAATATTGAGACAACATTTCCTGGGTCTTGTCCTGGAAACAGTGTCTTCCAATATGGCTGGTTGAAGGCGCCAAGTGGGCTTGGGTTTGCGGGGGATCCCCAGTCCAGATGTATCTGTAGTGGGCTGCGGTCGGAGAAAGTTTGACCAAGGTACTCGCTGTTTATAACCTGCGAGTAAACAGTCAAATGACAAACAATGTGGTTGTATCGTACATGCAGGTCATGAGGCGGGGAATAGTAGGAGTAGCAAATCACATTCAGATATAACGACTGCCAGCTGTCCAGCAGAGACCAGTGTCCAAGCCACTGTGAAAGGTCCACTGCAGATGTCACAATGGGTGAGAACGGTCGAGGACAGGGTTAAGGACACTATTAAAGTCCCCGCCAATGATCCATGGAATATGTTCCCAATTCATGAGGGAGACCGTTATGCAGGCTGAAAAGGCCTGCTGTGGCACATTTGGCGCATATACGCTACCCAACAGGAGTGAGCAGCATATAGTTTGCCTTCAACAAACAGGTATTGGTCCTCAGGGTCAATTTCTTTAGGAAGGCACCAAACGGGGACTCTAGAATGTATCCAAATTAATGCCACGTGGGAAAACCCGGAATATGTGCTGCTATAGTACTGCCCACACCATCGCTTTTGTAAGTGAACATCCTCACCACCCGCTACATGAGTTTCCTAGAGGAATGCTATGGGAGAGCTATGTCGCCATATTTATTGTTGGACTAGGTGTTGCTTAAGCGCTGGTCCCATTCCCCGAACATTCCGCAGGAGTATTTGTAGCTAGGGACGCAAGGAATTCAAACGTCCCAGTGCCAGTAGATGAGATATCGTAAGACCTCAAAAACATAATCCCCATTCGCCCCTCCCAGGGTAAGCGCACGAACTGTGGTTACCCAAACAGTGAATCAAGAGATCCATAATGTGGGAACTCTAATAGCCGAGTCTCATTGAGGCCTCTAGCTAAAAAGAATTTGTCCAGTGAGGGGGAGGGGCGACCAGCAACGTGAGTCATTACTCAAGAAGCGCTGGGGAATAGGAGTGAGGACACAAGGCTAACACACCTCCAGGCTCACCCAACCTAGTTCTATGACATGTTGTTGAGGATTTCATGTACCCCAGTAACATTGAAAAATATGGATGGCAGGGGGTCTTCGAAAAGGTGGGGAGAACATCTAATTACGCATATTTCTATTTTGCATTAGGTTCAAACCTGTAGGTTTGAAGTTTGCGGGGTAACATCTGGTAGGACTACTAATGGATTGCGATTTATCGAGGCAACAGAGTAAGATTCTGCCTGTGAGTCATCTGTAAGCTGCAGTGAAGGGAGGAGCGGAGCTCCGAGGCCAAGTGTGTCATGGCTGTCAATGCCCGCTGCTGCTGTTCGTGTGCCTGTGCCGGGGAGGGAGCCTCCTCCTCCACACAAAGCATGATGCCACCACGATTCCATTGTCTGTTCTGGCGCCTCTCTTAGGTTGACATGTTGGAGTAGTCAGAGTGGATGACTCATATTGGTGTTCCACCCAGTCCCTAGAATCTGCTGGTTCCGTGAAAAAATAGCTGGTCTGGTTAGCCATCACTTTGAGCTTTGACAGAAAGAGCAAGGAGTATGAGAGGCCCACCTGCCCCAACTGCCTTTTGACATCCAAAAAGCATGCCCTCCATCTGTAAATAAATGCATACTTTGTCATATTGTATCAGTCACTATGCAGGCTGCTATCAGGATAATTTCTTTTTGCCTGAAATTCTTGAGACAAATCACCACCAGTCCATGTAGCGATCCTGGGGGTGGCCTGTGTGTTGGAACTCTGTGTGCTCTTTACACATGGTAGTGGGCACAAAGCGTTACCGAAGCAATTATGTGTTCAAGCCATTGTTCAAAGAAGGATATGGATATGGATAGGGTCATGGCTCTCCACTCCTTCTGGGAATCCAACCATGCAAAGATTATTGCAGAATAATCGTCCCTCAGAGTCTTCAGCTCTGTTCTCCAGTTCGCAAAGCTTGATTGTCAGTAATCAGACCTGGCCTTCAAGAATCGTAACAGTGGGTCCGAGTTCATTCAGTGTGCGCTCAGTCTGAGTGACCCTTCCAGAGAGCTTCTTGTGGTCCTCTCTGAGCAGGCCCACCTCAATCCATACAGCATCAACTCTGGTGCAGAGATCCTGTCTAGCTTCTGCCATGGCCACCAGGATTTTGTCTAACTTGTCAATAGGGGTGGACTCTTCTACCTCGCGTTCCTTCAGTTCCAGGGATCGCATTCCCTAGCATCCCAGTGAATGTGTCTAATAGTTTCCATGCTTCCCCATGATTTGCTGTCACAAGAGGGTGCACTGGCAACTTAGAAACAACACAGGCAATGGGAGTGTGGAGGAAAGAAGACCACAAAACCATCTCCCACTCAAGGAATACAGTGGGTCTCCAGGTCACTCTCAAAGACCGCTCAGATGTACAGGCTCAGGGTGGGAGCGATGCGTCAACACGGACCGCACTTTCAAAATATGAACAAGAATGTTAGCTGGCTCAGCTCAGGGATAGTCTTTCATTCGAGTGTCAGCCCTGGATCAGTGTATATATGACAAGTGGAGTAGTGTCAGTTAGTGCCCAGCAGAATAAGGACCAACCACACCTCTCAGAAGGCCATGAATCAGAAGTGTGAGAGAGGGGCACGAGCAGTCCCAGGCCACAGGCATTCCGTGACGAGGCACGTCATGCATCCTGTGAAGGCAGGGAGGAGAGCCCCCAGGCATGGTGAGGGCAGGCCCCTGCAGTGAGATGCTGCGATGGCCCCAAGCTAAAGGAGAGGGTCTGGAGTGGTGTTGATTGGACCTGCCTCTCCTCTCTCCGCAGGGGAAAGTCAGTGAAAGGGAGAGGGGCTTGAGAGGTCCAGATGCCCCCCCAGTTCGGGGGTGAAAATACTCAGGGCATCGCAGATCACAATGTATGTGCCCCGTGCTTGCTTCTGGGAGCCCCATTGCTTGGGTGAGCACTGGTCATGGTAGGATGGCCTGCACCCACCCCGTAAGGAATCAGCCACTTTGGGAGGGGGAACCCCCAGCAGCAGTGTGAGGAAGGGGGTGGTCCCATTACCCGATGCAGGTTTCACACACAATGTGCCTTAGTGCCTCCAGTGTGCATTAAATCAAACTCACCACCTCCACCCTGGTTGGGGACCTCCAGTCCAGAAGGGGGGCTTGGTGCCATCTTCTGAGTTCTGGTATCCAGGGGCCTAGCACATGCAGATCCAAGGGTGCCTGGAGAAGCATTGAGATACGTGCTCTGAGATTCATTCCTTGGACGCCGAACCAAGGCAAATTGCAAGCAGCCCATGTCTGATCCAGGCCGTCGCCAATTGACGCTGTCTTTAGGGTCAGTAGTCCCCGCGGCCCGCTCCTCAGTTGTCTGAGGACTCCTCAGCCCGCACACATGCGAATTCATGTTGTAGGCCCATGTCACTACCCAGTAGAGAGAGAAATGGTCTGCACTGGGATTTTGGGGGAGGAGGGCACACCACAGCTCCCCTCATTGTGGCAGGACTCTGTCTGGGTACGCAGGCTCTCCCAGCAAGGCCTCGCGCTCAACGCGACACACAGGCTCGCCCACACTTAAGGGGGAGAATTTAGGATTGCAGCGGACTTCGGGGCTATGGATGCGACACACTGGGCCCCCTAGGCAATCTGCTCCCCATAGGCCAAATTATCAGGGCAGTGTATTGGTGAATGATGGATGGATGACACTGGATCTTGAGCGTGGGCATGAAGCTGACCTAGATCGTGTCCACCATTTTGCCCCGGTCAGCAACTCCCCATAAGATGAACTATTCTAATAAAGCTGGTGGAAATTAACTCAAAAGTGTCAACATCATAGAAACCTCAGTAGAAGTTCTGTTGAAGAGATGTGGGTAGCCACTTCAGCAAGCAAAGGAAAAGACTCTTAAAGTCCTGGAAGGGTCTCCTCTAATCAAAGGGCAAAGGGAATTTGCCTGTCTAACTAACTAAACACCACTTTAATCTCTGCAGAATCTCAGTAGCTGGTGTCATCAGCAGTAAGTTTCCACCTTACACACACAAATTGGAATTTGCAACCCGCAATGAGCTTTCATCTCACAAACAGTATACCAGGATGACCTTGGATACCTCCTGTGTCCAGGAATCCGGAAGGGAGTTCTTCATGGCACCTCGTTAACGTTAACACTCCTCATCCGTGGCAACCCATCTTCCAATATCCTCTTTATCTAAAACTAACAATAAGCTCTTCATTAACTGGACACTTGTGCAAACGCACCTGCAAATTAAAGAAATATATAACAAGAGCAAACACCACCTTGAAAGTTAAACACAGAAAAACATTTCAGGCCTTAACTCCAGTCCACCTAACATAGAACTAAAGGCACATATATTTCTTCCATCAATAAATGTTGTGATAGAATATGTTTATGACTTTTCTATATTTCTACTAAGTGCACTTTGATTATATGACTTTTAGCGCCCCACAATTATATGAATATAATTTGAACACACTTTATATAAGTCATTGATTATATTTCCATGTCATTTCTGAAAAGCATATTGGCGCAGCCAAGTTTTGCTCTCTCACCAAAACTTTAGAGCAGGTAAGTGGGAGATTTTGTAAAAACATAAAGGGTAATGGGGTTTTCCCACTGACTACTATTGAAGAAGAAACAAAAGTGAAAGGAAGATAAAATAAAGCCATTTTGATTTTTAAAAATCTGGAACCTCCCCTGAATCAGGTCTATTGGTATGTATGCGTTAACTATTAGGTGATGGGCACTAAATACGTGCGCGATTGAAAAACAAATAAAACAAGCACTAACACGAATAGTGACGAACTGAGAACACCACGGAGGGCCTGTCAGCTTTGCTGAAAACCCCTGGGGTAAAAAGGGGGTTGTTAACGACAAACGGTCGTCACTCGGCCAAAAAAGATTAAGATTTGTCAACTGCGCCACTGCCACGCGCCAGATTTGGCACGTAACCTTGACGTCACAGGAGAGTGAGTCCAGACTACGTCGGCTGTGTTTGTTGGCGGGAAGAGTGAAGTGATTTCGCGGGTTTGTGGTCAACTACTGAGAAGCGGTGGTCGTCGGACTTCGAGAGGGACAAAGCATGAGGTGCATCTCGGAGAACCGCTTAACAGAACCCTGTCCACCTCACAGACATCAGTAGCAGCTCACTGTCAAGCGAGGCCGATATTTGCACCGCCACAAAAAAGAAACAGCTCCGATCAGAAGCTGTTACCCTTGTGAGTTGTCACCTTTACTGATTTGCATTATGAAATTCTCAGCAGACCCTTTGCTCGTGTTAAATAGTACTGCTTTGATAATTGTCTGCTAGGACTTTTATTGAATTGAGGCTGCTTTCTGTGTGGCCAAGTACGTTTATTCATTTCCATTGGTCGAGTCGTACAAAAAAACATAGTCGGGGCAGTGATTATCGTATGACTTGCACAATTACGTCGTAAAACGTGATTGGTTGCCCTTACAATAATTCGACTTAACAGGGCACAACATAATCACTAAATAATGTGAAGGGAGCATGTTTGGTTTGACTTTTTATCACGTGTGTTTTTCACCAAATATCATGTTAACAAAGCTGTGAAATGGCTGAAAGTGACAATATTTTTTTAAAAGATGTTGAACTTGGAAATTACATGTTTAAATGTTTTTTTTTTTGTAGTGAATAAATACAATGCTCTGTTCAGTTGTGTTTGTTACCTGTTTGTTCCTTACCCATGTCCCAAAACACAAAAGTACTTCACATTTGAAACAACTTGACTGTCAAGTTCTCTATTTCTCAGAAAAGAGATTAAAAGATAACCTCTCCTGGGCCACTGTTACCAATAACGTGAGTACTGCCAATGGGATTGAGGGTTATGGTGGTAAGAGACCAGTGTTTGCAAATAGTGCAGTGGCATAAAATGACACCTCTGAGCTTCAGGCTGAGGGTGTCCTAGTTGGATTCTCGCTCCTTAGCAAGACTGTTGGTTTAGGGGTGACAGCACTTCTGTTTGTAAGCGACTGAGTCACTCCTACAACAAGTCACAACTGTTGGCCCAACCCTCCTGTCTCACAAGTAGTAACTCACCAAAACTCAGACAGCAAAGGTGATTACTGGCACCCTTATGTATGGACTCTAGATAAGACCTTCCAGGGAAGTCGTGGTGGAACGGAAGTTACCCTTTTCTCTCGTTGGCAACAAGTCTCATACACACAGGCAATGAAGCAGATGCAGGAGAGTTTTCACTATATATTTATTGAAAAGACTGCAATCTACAATGAAATGCAGGTGCTGCAATGATCAGGGTAATGAACAACAATTAAAGCAGAACTGTGAAGATGAGAGTTGTGAATGTAAAAACTCCCACCATTTTACTAAAAACATGATGTATAAAATTCCTAACCAAGAAAGCATACTCTCTACCCTAATGAGAGCTCAGCATGATAAACCTAATCTGTCAGTACCATGTCCATGAGAAGCACTCCCAAACCTCATTATCTTGGAATGAGGTCTCTAGGTCAGACTCTGTGGTGACACAAAGGCTGAGTTCTGCACCAAGGTGACGTACAGTGGCATGTGGAAGGAACCCCTCTAATGACCTTGTCCGTGTGAGGTTATTTTTATACTGATCATGTAGGAGCCCTGACGCACGTATGTTCCTAAACAACTGATAATGTGTCAGACTTGTGTCGGCAATTGCATAAACAATCCCCAACAAGTGCCCATGTTATTCCTGTCACACAGAAGTGAGAAAGGGACATGATGACAATACCTACGTGTATCACTGATAGTGGCGCTGATTATGACGCCTTCCCGGAATGGCACTTATAATGAATATCAAAACATTTCTAATAAAACTAAGCAATGATAAAAGCCGAAAGAAATAATAAAATCAATGGAATAAAACAGAGCATACTAAGTAGGTAAAAGGTCACTAGGTGATGGAGGCAACAGGCCTGCAAGCCAAAGGATAAGCTGACTCCTGCGTCCCATTGGGGAACTAAAATAGATTCGCCACAAGGGAAATGGAGGTCCCTTTATAAAAATAGTGGGGGTACTCCTTCCACCCTTTGGATTCTTGCCCCTTGTTAGACCTGACAGCCTTAGGGTGGTCACCCCAAACTTTTTGCCTGCCTCCCGACACTGTTCTTGCTGGTTTTAGGACTCTGTGCACTTTACCACTGCTAACCAGTGCTAAAGTGCATATGCTCTCTCCCTGAAAACATGGTGACCTTGGTTCCTACCCAATTGGCTTATTTAATCTACTTGTAAGTCCCCAGTAAAGTGCACTACATGTGCAGCACTGATTGTGCCACCCACATAAGTAGACCCTTACCCATGCCTGCGGCCTGGCATTGCAAGACCTGGGTGTGCAGTTTCACCTCCAATTCGACTTTTAAAAATACTTGCCAAGACTTAAACTCCCCTTTTTCTACATATAAGTCACCCCTAAGTTAGGCCCTAGGTAACCCATGGGACAGGGTGCTATGTAGATAAAAGTCAGAACATATACCTGTGTGGTTTATATGTCCTGGTACTGTAGAACTCCTAAGTTCAATTTACACTGCTGTGAGGCCTGCTCCTTTCATAGGCTAACATTAGGGCTACCCTCATATAATGTTTGAGTGGTAGATTCTGATCTGCAAGGAGTAACAAGGTCATATTTAGTATTGCCAGAATGTTAATACAAAATCCTGTTGACTGGTGAAGTTGGATTTAATATTACTATTTTAGAAATGCTACTTTTAGAAAGTGAGCATTTCTCTGCACTTAAATCTTTCTGTGCCTTACAATCCAAATCTGGCTAGGTTAGTTGACAGCTCACTTGTGTATTTCACTCAGACAACCCCAAACACAGGATGCTCAGTCACACCTGCACACTGAATGGGTCTTCCTGGGCTGGAAGGGTGGATGGCCTGACACTTACATTTGAAAGGACAGTGACCTGCCCTCACAAAATGGACTGCCAAACCCCCTACTGGGACCCTGGCAGACAGGATGGAACTGAAAGGGGACCTGGTGCACTTCTAAGACACTCTTTGACGTCTCCCCCACTTCATAGGCACATTTGGGTACTTAGGCAGGGCCTCTGACCCTACCAACCCAGACACTTCTGGACAAGATACCACTAGTGAAGAAACTCTGAACCAGAACCTGCAACCTGCCAAGAGGAACTGCCTGGCTGCCCAAAGGACTCACCTGACTGCTTTTCTGCAAAGGACTGCTGTCCTGCTGTTTCCCTGCTGCCTTGCTGCCCTCTGGCTCTGCTGAGAAGTGCTCTCCATGGGCTTGGATAGAGCTTGCCTTCTGTTCCTAGAAGTCTCAGGGCCAAAAAGACTTCATCCTGCAAAAAAGTCCTTGTGCGGTGAAAATTCGACGCGCGGCCTGCCAGAAATGACGCACAGCCTGAATTGCAGTGAGAAAATCACTGCACACCGAACCGGAACGACGGAGCCCAGCTCCCCGAGAGGAGATCGATGCAGCGCCAGTGTTGCAACCGGAACTTCGACACACAGCCCACTGGATCAACGCATAGCTGAGCGGGAACGACGCAGCCCGACTTCCTGAAAGAAGGATCAATGCAGCGCCTGCCGTGCGCCACAAATTTCCCTGCATCGCCAACCAGATCGACACAGCTCCTGTGACTTCGTCCTGCACACCCAGGATTTCTCTGCATCCTCCCCCGGGCGTCCAAATGCCCTGCAACCCGAAGAGGATCCAAGTCCGCGTGCCGGAAATCGACGCAAGGCCCTGGCTGCGTGAAATATATCTATGCATCATCTGTGTGCACCTGGAGAAACCGACTAACTCCTCCCGTTTTCCACGCATCTCCTCCTTTGCGGCCCCTTGCGTATAATTTCAACACAAACCAGGTACTTTGTGCTTGCAAGTGACACTTGTTGCATTTTAAAGACTAAAGACTTTTTTTTATCAATTTCTAAAGTGATATCTCAATGTGTACTTATCAAATCTTGATCGTTTTGACCTGCATTTAACCAAATAAATATTCTATATTTTTTAAACACTTTGTGGTGTATTTTTATGGTGTTATACCGTGTTATTGCATGCTTTATTGCACACATACTTTACACATTGCCTTCTAAGTTAAGCCTGACTGCTCAGTGCCAAGCTACCAGAGGGTGGGCACAGGATAATTTGGATTGTGTGTGACACCCTGACTAGAGTAAGGGTCCTTGCTTGGACAGGAGGTAACCTGACTGCCAACCAAAGACTCAATTTCTAACACCCCTCATTGGCATTAGCCACCCGAGGGGCCTGTGGTCAGGCTGAATCAGGAAGTGAGTGCCAAACAGGTATGGCCTTAATTTCTTCAGGGCCAAAACCACAGCTAAATTGTCTTTTACTATAGCACTCCACCTCTGTTCCCGGGGAAGTAATCTCCTAGAGATGAAGGTTGATCCAGGCCTTCTTCTTTGAGTTGTGACATTACTGCCCCTATGCCATGCCCTGAGGCATCAGTTTCTACAATAAACTATTTGGAGAAGTAAGGGGGCTTAAGCACAGAGGAGCTGTGCACAAGGCTTGCTTCAGGGAACCGAACACTTTTTGACATGCCTCTGTTCAAATCACATTCATAGGCTGCTTCTTGTAAGTCAGCTCAGTCAAGGTGGCAACAATAGTGCCATATCCCTTGACAAACCTCCTTTAGTACCCAGTGAGGCCCAATAATGCTCTGACCTCAGTCTCAGTTTTGGGGGGCTTCCAGGCCATGATGGTCTCAATCTTGGCCTGGAAGGCTGCACCTTACCCCTGCCCACCAGGTGTCCCAAGTACACCACTGACACCTGCCCTGTCTGACACTTACTAGCCTTGATAGTTAGGCCTGCCTGCTGCAGGGCCTGAAGCTCTTCCCTGAGGTGGTAGAGGTGATCCTCCCAGCTGCTGCTGAAGACAGCAATGTCATCGAGTTAGGCAGCAGAGAAGGCCTCCAACTCAGTGAGTACCTGGTTTACCAGTCTCTGAAAGGTGGCAGGAAAGTTTTTTAATCCAAAGGGCATTACTTTGAACTGGTAGTGGTCCTCTGATGTGGAGAAGACTGACCTCTCCTTGCTCCGTCAGTTAGGGTGATCTGCCAGTACCCACAAGTGAGTTCAAAGGTACTTAAGAACTTGGCATCCCCATATCTGTCAATTAGTTCAGCAGCTCAGGGGATGGGATGAGCATCAGTTTTGGTCACAGAATTCAGCCCTCTGTAATCCAAACAGAACCTTAGTTCAGGTGTGGTGCCCTTTAGGGCAGCCAGGGCTGGACCAGGGGCTATTGGAGGGCTGTATCACCCCTCAATCCAACATCTTAGTGACCTCACTCTTGATGCTGGCCCTCACCTTATCCATCCATCTGTAAGACTTGTGCTTAATAGGGTGGTTGTCTCCTTTGTCCACATCATGGGTACACAGGTGGGTAATCCCAGGAGTAAGGGTGAAAAGAAGAGAACGGTTCCAAGACTTGGCAACAGTCCCTCTGCTTATCAGGAGTCAGGGTGGATGAAAGGATCACTCCCTCCACAGACTCATTCTTCTTCCTGGTGGCTAAGAGGTCAAGCAAAGGTTCACTCTCCTCCTCATCAGCCCCATCAGTCAGCAGCAACATGGTGACCTCAAAGTGGAGTTTGAGGAGATTGATATGAAGCACCCCATGGAGTTGCCTAGGGTTCTTAAAGTCCACCACACAGGTGACCTTCCTCTTTTTCTCAACTACCTCGTAGGGTCCGAACCAGTGGTCCTGGAGGGCCCCAGGCTCCACATGATCCATCTCCCACATTTTCTACCCTGGCTGAAATTCTACAGTGGTAGAGGTTTGGTCATAACACTCCTTCATTATAGCCTGGCTGGCTTCTAAGTTGTCAGAAGCTTGCTTCCGCAATTTAGACATTCGCCTATGGAAGGCCAGCATGTAATTCACTAAATCCTGGGTGTAAGGAAATGCCTTCTTGGCATGGTTACCCCCTGACTTTTTGCCTTTTGCTGATGCCAAGTTATGATTGAAAGTGTCCTGGGACCCTGCTAACCAGGTCCCAGCACCAGTGTTCTTTCCCTAAACTGTACCTTTGCTTTCACAATTGGCACAGCCCTGGCACTCAGATAAGTCCCTTGTAAATGGTACCCCTGGTACCAAGGGCCCTGATGCCAGGGACGGTGTCTAAGGGCTGCAGCATGTCTTATGCCACCCTGGGGACCCCTCACTCAGCACATGCACACTGCCTCGCAGCTTGTGTGTGCTGGTGTGGAGAAAATGACTAAGTCGTCATGGCACTCCCCTCAGAGTGCCATGCCAACCTCACACTGTCTGTGGCATAGGTAGGTCACCCCTCTAGTAGGCCTAAGGCAGAGTGCACTATACCACAGGTGAGGGCATATGTGCATGAGCACTATGTCCCTACAGTGTCTAAGCAAAACCTTAGACATTGTAAGTGCTGGGTAGCCATAAGAGTATATGGTCTGGGAGTTTGTCAAACACAAACTCCACAGTTCCATAATGGCTACACTGAAATCTGGGAAGTTTGATATCAAACTTCTCAGCACAATAAATGCACACTGATGCTAGTGTGGAATTTATTGTACAAAGCACCCAGAGGGCATCTTAGAGATGCCCCCTGAATACCAAACCGACTTCTAGTGTTAGGCCGACCAGTTTCTGCCAGCCTGCCACAAATAGACGAGCTGCTGGCAACTTGGGGAGAGTGCCTTTGTCACTATGTGGTCAGGAACAAAGCCTGTACTGGGTGGAGGTGCTTCTCATCTCCCCCTGCAGGAACTGTAACACCTGGCGGTGAGCCTCAAAGGCTCACCCCCTTTGTTACAGCGCCATGGGGCTTCCCAGCTAGTGGAGATGCCCGCCCCTCTGGCCACTGCCCCCACATTTGGCGGCAAGGCTGGAGGAGATAATGAGAAAAACAAGGAGGAGTCACCCACCAGTCAGGATAGCCCCTAAGGTGTCCAGAGCTGAGGTGACCCCTGCCTTTAGAAATCCTTCTTCTTAAGTTTGGAGGATTCCCCCAATAGGATTAGGGCTGTGCCCCCCTCCCCTCAGGGATGAGGCACAAAGAGGGTGTAGCCACCCTCCAGGATGGTAGCCATTGGCTACTGCCCCCAGACCTAAACCCACCCCTAAATTTAGTTTTTAGGGGCACCCTAGAACCCAGGAAATCAGATTCCTGCGATCTGAAACAAGAAGAAGGACTGCTGACATGAAAGCCTTGCAGAGATGATGGAAGACGACAACTGCTTTGGGCCCAGCCCTACTGGCCTGTATCCTGACTCGAAAAACTGCAACTGCAACAGCAACGCATTCCAACAGGGACCAGCAACTTCTGAAGCCTCAGAGGACTGCCGTGAACCTAAGGACCAAGGACCTCCCGTGAGCAGCGGCTCTGCTCAACAACAAACAACGACTTTGCAACTTTCTTGCAACTTCTAAAGACTTCACTTTTCCCGCCGGAAGCGTGAGACTTCACCCTCTGCACCCGACGCCCCCGGCTCGAGCTCCAGAGAACCAACACCACAGGGAGGACTCCCAGGCGACTGTGACCCCGTGAGTAGCCCGAGATGACCGCCCTGGACCTCCACAGCGACGCATGCAGAGAGAATCCAGAGGTTCCCCCTGACCGTGACTGCCTGTAACAAGGAACCCGACGTCTGGACCAAGCACTGCACCCGTAGCCCCCAGGAGCAGAAGGAATCGAGCCTCAGTGCAGGAGTGACCCCCAGGCGACCATCTGCCTAGCCCAGTTAGTGGCTGGCCCGTGAAGCCCCCCTGTGCCCTGCCTGCACCGCTAGAGTGACCCCGGGTCCTCCATTGAATCCTATACAAAACCCGACACCTGCTTTGCACACTGCACCTGGCCGCCCCTGTGCCGCTGAGGGTGTGTTTTGAGTGCCCACTCGTGTTCCCCCCAGTGCTCTACAAAACCCCCCTGGTCTGCCCTCCGAAGACGCAGGTACTTACCTGTAAGCAGACTGGAACCGGAGCACCCCTGTTCTTCATAGGCGCCTATGTGTTTCGGGCACCTCTTTGACCTCTGCACCTGACGGGCCCTGAGCTGCTGGTGTGGTAACTTTGGGGTTGCCTTGAACCCCCAACGGTGGGCTGCCTATGCCCAGGAACTGAGACTTGTAAGTGCTTTACTTACCTGACAAACTAACCATTACTTACCTCCCCCAGGAACTGGGGGGAATTCCTTCCCTGACAATGATAGGGGTCTCCCACCACCCCCCACCCCTGAGTCCTCCCACCACACCCCGACCCCCCCTACCACCTCCCAAAGGTGGCAGGACCCCACCCCGCCAACATAGCCCCCTACACGCACACACACACTACCACTACACATACCCGCACACATACTAACAAACATTCCAACAGACACACACACAGTCATACACGCACACATACATACAGACATACATGCACATATACTCACAGACATACAAACAGACAGACACGCACACATTTTCAAACACACAACAGCCTCGCGTGCATACACGTACTCACACACCCCCTCTACACACTCACACTCACACCCCCATAGCCGCACACAACTCCCCCCAACCCCCTCCCCTAACGGACGATCACCTTACCTGGTCCGGTGATCCTCCAGGAGGGAACGGGATCCATGGGGGCTGCTCCGCCGCCAGCACCCTGTCACCAGAACACCGCCATGCCGAATCATGGGATGTGAATTGATGGGCAGTGTTCTGATGACGTGGCGGTGGAGGTGGAGCAGCCTCCACTTCCCCACCGACCGCCAGTATGGCTGCTGGCGGCTTTCTGTCGGAAAAAGGACAGAGGGCTGCCAGCAGTCATAATACGCTGTGTGGAAAACTGCCTGCACTGGTGGTCTTCAGCACGGCGGTACCTCGGCGGTCTTCCAAAAAGACTGCTGAGGTTAAAATGAGGGCCTGTATATGTTATTGCTCTAATTCAAAGTTCCTAACTTACCTGTGTGGAGTACCTTGTATTTTATATATTTACTTCAAATCTTGAACTCGTCGTTCTAAAAATTAATTAGGAACATATATTTTTCTATATAAAAACTATTGGCCTGGAGTTAAGTCTTTGAGTGTGTGTTCCTCATTTATTGCCTGTGTGTACAACAAATGCTTAACACTACCCACTGATAAGCCTACTGCTCGACCACACTACCACAAAATAGGGCATTAGAATTATCAAATTTTGCCACTATCTTACCTCTAAGGTGAACCCTTGGACTCTGTGCACACTATCTCTCACTTTGAGATAGTATATACAGAGCCAACTTCCTACACGGGAGAACTTTCTTGGAAGCTTGCTCCCAACCTTCTCTGACCAAGCTAGGAGGTCCCCTGACAGGGTACCCAAACATAAGGTTGAAGAGGCTGAAACCTACTCCTTTCTGTGGCACCTCCCTGTATGCAAATAACAAACATGGGCAAGAGGATATGCCACTTTCTGACTTCTGACCATGCGTTTTAGGTTCTTGTTGAACCTTTCAATAGGCCTGTTGGTTTGGGGTGTTAAGGGGTGGAGAACTTGTAAGTTACCCCACACTTCTTCTACATGGACTGCATGCAAGCAGACATAAAGTTGGTGCCCCTGTCAGACACCGTTTCCTTGGGGAAACCCACCTTGGTGAAAATCCCCATAAGGGCTCTTGTCACTACTGGTGCAGTAGCGGTCCTCAGAGGTATGGCTTCTGGGTACCGAGTGGCATGATCCACCAGAACCAGAATGAACCTGTGACCAGAAGTGGTCTGGGTGGCAATAGGCCCAATGATGTCTATGCCCACCCTTTTAAAGGGGTGCTAACATCTGGCAGTGGTTTCAGGGGAGCCCTCAGCTTCTGCCTTTCTGCCCACTGGCCTGGTAGGACATGCAGGTCCAACAGAACGTGTCTGAGGAATTCCTTATCTTGGGCCAGTAAAAGTGGGGAACAAGCTATGCAAAGGTCTTGTCTTGGCCCCAGTCTCCTGCCAGGGGTATCTCACAAGTCAGCTCCAGTAGGAAGGCCCTGTAGCATTTGGTGATCACCAGGTCCCTTGTTGTCCAATGCACAGGAGCCTTAGACTCACTATATAGGAGGCCATCCTGCCAGTTAATGTCCCAGAGACATCACCTCCTGCTTGGACTTTGGTCTGCTGTTTAATGCCCTCAAGGGTTAGACACTCCGTCTGTGCCGTATAGAACCCCTCCTTGGCAGGTCCTCCTTTCACCTGCCAGTCTGCAGGTGTACACAGGCCGTCTAGGGAAGCAGTGCCCTCCTCAGTGGACTCTGGGGTGGCATTGGGAAACACCTGATCTGGAGACACCAGTTGACTCATTGCCATAGTCATACTGGCACCTGTGTCCCCCAGAGCCTCAACACCTTGCCCACTGATGGTGACCCGTTGCCTATTCTTGGTAGTATTGAATGGCACACGGATCTTAGGAACCATTTCACTATCACCCAGGGACGCAAGGGTAACCTCACTAAACTCTCCCCCATTAACTGGGATGGGCTCCTCCCCAAGCACTATATTAGCCACCCCTGAGGTTTTACCTCGTCGGAACGTGTGCTCTTTTTGGACATGTGAGGTCCCCCTTGTAGTGTCCATCCTCGCCGCACTCATAGCACTTGGGTGGTTTGGGCTGCTGACTTTTGTCAGGGTAGTTTGGTTTCTGATGGCAAGATTGGGAACGTGAACCAGACCCTTTCTCTTGTGAGTTGTTTTGGGGACCTTTAGAGAACTCCTTTGTATCTCCCCCCTCTTTCTTCTGGTGTGAACCCTAACCACCCTTTGCGAGTTGCCCCCCACCTCCCGATACACACTATGGTGGTGGCCCAGTGAGTTGCACAATTAGTGCTGCAGGACCATTGGTAGCATTTAATTTACAGGCTCTGGATATAGGGTACACCACTCTACAAGGGACTTACAGGTAAATTAAATATGGCAGTTGTGGATACACCAATGTTACCATGTTTTAGGGGAGAAGCACATGAGCTTTAGCACTGTGCAGCAGTGGTAAAGTGCTCAGAGTCCTAAGGTAAACAAAAAGATACAGCAATAAAACAGGAGGTAAAGGCAAAAATTCTTGGGCTAGACCAACCTAAGGACGCCTGGTCTAACAGGCATATTTTACCTTTTGTTGACGCATTACTTGCTCAGTCCTGCTGCATAATTTGGTTCTTCCCGCCATTTAATTACAGTGGCCCTTCCCATCATAAATCTGTAGTACCAAATGTGATGAACAAGTTACTTACCTTCGGTAACTAATTATCTGGTAGAGACTCTATCTAGCTGCAGATTCCTTACCTTAGAATTCCCTGGCGTCAGCTTAGAATCCGGAATTTTTCTGCTGAGCAGTACCCTGTGCGTGCCGTTGGGTGGCATTGTTCGGATCCGAATGCGTCATCTGGCTTCGCGTGGCGTCGTCAGCGTCGTTGGAGCTGTCTGTAACTTCACGGTCTTCTATATAGGCACCACCCGGGCACGCGCACGTCTGTTCTTTTCTACAACTTCCCACGCCTGAAGCACAGAGTCATGGAAGAACCAACAATTATTTACTTTTCTTTTTTGATTGTTTGAGTACAAAAACATGCACTTGAAAAAGGGAAAAATTATGAAAAATATAATGTATATATCCGCAGAGCGGGGAGGCTTGGGTTAGTGTAAGGAATCTGCAGCTAGATAGAGTCTCTACCTGATAATTCGTTACCGAAGGTAAGTAACTTGTTCATCTGATAGAGACTTCTAGCTGCAGATTCCTTACCTTAGAATATATACCCAAGCTATAACTCCTAGTGGTGGGTTGCGAGAATATACTTTACACCAGGAAGTCCTGTAGGACCGAGCAGGCAAAATGTCCCTGTCACCTCACTTGGCTTGCCAACTTGTACAAGGAAGCCCAGGTTGCCACTTGGCAAATATCAAGTACTGGCACACCTCGGGCCAACTCAGTGGTAGCAGCTTTCTTTCTGGTAGAGTGAGCTCTCAAGCCCTCTGGAGGATGCTTCTTGGCCAAAGTGTAGCAAATGTTTATGCAGAGAACGACCCAGCGCAAAATGGTTAGTTTCTGGACTGCCCGACCCTTCTTTGCACCAACGTACCCACAAAGAGTTGGTCGTCCACCCGAAACTCTTTTGTGCGGTCAAGTTAGAACAATAATGCTCTTTTTGGGTCCAGCCGATGGAGACGCTCCTCTTCTTTAGAGGGATGCGGTGGAGCAAAGAAGGTGGGCAGGGTGATATTTTGACCCAAATGGAAAGGGGTCACCACCTTGGGAAAGAAAGAGGCACAAGTTCTGAGGACTACTTTATCAGGATATATCGTGAGATACGGCGGTTTGGATGATAAAGCCTGCATCTCACTCACTCTCCTGGCAGAAGTGATCATCACTAAGAAGGCTGTTTTGATAGTGAGCAGCCGGAGAGGACAGTTATGTAAAGGCTCAAAAGGAGCACACATTAGAAAAGTGAGTACTAGATTAAGGTCCCACTGGGGTATCACAAAAGGGACAGGTGGAAACATATGTACAAGCCCTTTTAAGAATATCTGTACGTTGGGAGACTTAAACAAAAATGGTTGTTCAGGCAAGCGAAGAAAAGCCGATAAGGCAGCAAGACAGCCATTAAGAGTCCCTAAGGAGGAACCGTGTTGGGCGAGTGATAGAATGAACAGAAGGATATCAGAAGGAGAAGAAGAAAGAGGATTAATAGACCTCTCTGTACATTATGATAGAAACCGTTCCCAGCGGCAGGCGTAAATTGACTTAGTAGAGGGACACCTGGCTGCCAGAATGACATCACAGACCTTGGGAGGGAGGTCATAAACCATCAACTGTCTCTGCTCAATCTCCGTGCATGAAGCCACAGAGTTGACAGGTTCGGGTGGAGAACCTTCCCCTGCTGCTGCGACAGAAGATCCTCCCGAAGAGCCAACCTGATTGGAGGACAGATGCTCATTTTGAGAAGCTCTGGATACCAGACTCTTCGTGCCCAATCCGGAGCCACTAGGATTACTTGGGCCCGGTCGCTCTTGATTTTCTTGAGAACTCTGGGCAGAAGTGGTATGGGCAGAAAGGCGCCCAGGAGGCCTGAACTCCACTCACGATAAAAAGCATCGCCTACCCCCTTGGAAACTCCAACGGGCAAAACTGCTCACATTGCGCGTTCTCTGTGGAGGCAAACAGATCTAACCAAGGCTTCCCTCACTGCCGAAAGTGTTCTCGCGCCACCTCCGGATGGAGATACCACTGGTGATTTGATAAGCATCGCCAGTTGAGTTCGTCCGCCCTGGCGTTCAGAGAACCTGCCAGGTGTTGAACCACCAGGGTTATGCCCAGATGTTCCAGCCATGTCCAGAGACGTAGAGCCTCTTGACTAAGAGTCCACGACCCCACACCACCCTGCTTGTTGCAGTACCACATCATGGTAGTGTTGTCCATGAACACCTGCACTACCTTCCCTTTCACAAGAGGAAGAAATGCCTTTAATGCTAGACGGATCGCCCGAAGCTCCAACAAGTTGATATCTAGCCTGGATTCCGCCGGAGACCAGAGACCCCTGATCTCCACCTCTCCCAGATGGTTGCCCCATCCCAGAAGTGACGCATCTGTCACTACTGTGAGATCTGGTTGGGGAAGGGAGAGGAGTCTGCCTTTGACCCAGTCGCAGTTAAACTGTCCACAAATGCAGATCCTTTGCAGTTCCCTCCGAGATCTGAACCAAGTCGGTAAGATTTCCCTGATGCTGTGCCCATCGGAAATTCAGGTCCCACTGCAGAGCCCTCATATGCCATCTCTCATGCTTGACCAATAGGATGCAGGAAGCCATGAGTCCCAACACCCTTAGAGTCTGTCTCACCGAAATCCAGGATAGAGCCCGAAACATCGGTATCATAACCTGAATATCCTGGACTCGCTGCTTGGGAGGATAGGCCCGATGCTGCACTGTATCCAGAACGGCTCCGATGAAAGTGAGCTTCTGAGGTAGGAGAAGACTGGGTAGGAGAAGACTGAAATCCCTAACCTGCGCAGATGAGCTGTCACCACCGCCATCACCTTCATGAACACCCGAGGGGCACTGGTGAGACCGAAAGGGAGCACAGTAAACTGAAAATGCTTGTGGCCCTCCTTGAACCGCAAGTAACACCTTTGGCGTGTAGGATGGGGATGTGAAAATACGCATCCTGCAAATCCAACGGTACCATCCAGTCTCCTTGGTCTAGGGCAGACAAGACCTGAGCAAGAGTGAGCATCTTGAATTTCTCCTCCTTGAGGAAGAGACTGACGTCCCTTAAATCCAGGATAGGGCGAAGGCCCTTGTTCTTTTCTGGAATCGGAAAGTAGCAGGAATAACAACCACTGCCTACTTCTGACATCGGGAACCTTTCTTTAGCTCCTTTGGCCAAGAGAGCCATAACTTCCTCGCAGAGCAAAACCAAATTATCCTCCATCAGCTGTTTTATCAGAGAGATAGAAGGAGGGAAAGACTGGAAGGGGAGGGAATAGCCCTTCCGTATGATCTGCAAGACCCATTTGTCTGATGTGATGGATTGCCAGTGAGGGAGATGAAATTGAATTCTCTCTCCAACTGACGGACATGGTCGTGCAGAACCACACTAGGAGGGCTTGTGTGCAGTTGAAGGGGGCTGTGTGGTGGCTGACCTCTGGCCAGACCCTCTGGGTCTGATGATACCACAACCACGTCCTCGCACGGGATGTTGTGAAGCCGGAGGACGGTGGCTAAGTTGTGGCTGGCGTGGTACCGCACCCCTTCTGTAGCCTAAAAAGGGACGGAAGACAGACTGCTGGCGAGCTGGCGCAGAGAGGCCCAAGGATCTGGCCGTAGCTCGAGAATCCTTGAACCTCTCAAGTGCGGAGTCGCCTTCTCACCAAACAGGCGAGAGCCATCAAAAGGCATGTTCATCAAACTCGACTGGAGATCCCCTGAAAAACCAGTAGAACAAAGCCAGGCGTGGCGACAAAGGGCCACTGTCAATGCAATCGCTCTACCCAGCGAGGTCATGTCCAATCCACATCTGATAATAAACTTGGCTGCATCTCTCCTATCCTTGACAGCCTGGGTGAGAGTGTCCTGTATGCCCTCTGGGACCTGGGGCAGCACCTGTGCCACCGTATCCCATAAAGTATGGGAAAAAACGGCTCAATAGGCAAGAAGTGTTTACTAACCTCAATACCAGGCTGGAGGAAGAAAACAACTTCTTTCCAAGTTGGTCCAACCTCTTGGATTCTGTATCCGGAGGGACGGAAGGGAGGGCATCACGGAAAAGTGGATGCTTGGACCACCAAGCTCTCCAGGGTGTGGTGTTGGGTGAGGAAACTGGGGTCATTTGGAGCAGGTCTATGGCGGCGGACGACTGTCCTATTCACAGGAGCCCCTGTGCTGGGTCCCAGAAGGACGTCCGTTAGGGCTTCATTGAAGGGCAACATCGGCTCCGATCTCGTCACCCCACGCTGAAGCACTTCCGTAAGGAGATTTGTACTGACTGGCACCATGGGCAAGTCTAGGTCCAAGACCTCAGCTGTCCATACGCACCACCATGGCATAAGAAGCCCCCTCCTCCCTATCCACATTGGGAGGAGAGAGCTTGCCAGTATCTGGAGTAGTATCCAGTCCACTGGCTTCCCCTAGACCCTCATATCAGTCCTGTTCTTGCTCCAGTTCACACTCTAAAGGGTCTCAGACCCCTCCCACTCCTCTCCTGTGCCTGGCTGTCCAATATAAGGCTCAGGCAATGATCTGGGTCTAATCTGTGCCTTCGAAGTCGGAGTCGGCGTCGTACGAAATCACTCCAGCTCCGTATCATTTGGAATGAGGATGGGGCTACCACCAGTGTGCGCCGGTGGTAGAGGAAGTGTCGACGTTGGACCCGGCGCCTGAGGAGGTCGACTGTGTGAGACCAGAGCCAGTCCGGATCTGCTGTAGGATCCTGGGGTCCCCAACGGCGCTGAGGCTGAAGCCGCTGGCGTCAAATCCGATGGGGCACCTGCTGACCCGCGGGGCTCGAAGACCCACCCAAAGGTGCAGCCCGCTCAAAAACAAGGCGCATAGCCTCGTAAAATTCTTTAAGTTGAGCGGAGGTTGCTCCGGTCCCCGGAAAGGGGGGGAAGATGCGGAGTCGGCCCTGGCGACGGCTTTGCAGAACCGCGCTCAGAACGTCGATGTTCCCCAAATGCCTTGTTGGTCGACAGGCATGGCAAAGTTGAAGTCCGTTTGGACTTCTTCTTCTTTTTGTACCTCTTACCTGAGTGCCCCGATGAGCTCGAATGCGAGGAAGAGGACTTTCCGGCTCTGGGAGCGGTACCGCGACCTTCTCCTACTGCGGGACTCTTATAGCTTTACAAAAAATGAACGTTCTGCCACAATTCTTGTATGTGTTTCAAAATATCCCAATCCCTCTGACGCGCACCTTGTTCTTGACCCTGGAAAGACCAGCCTCTGCATTCTTTTGGCATGGGCCCAGCATCGCATCGCACTCCAGTACTGCCAACGTGGCCCATATGACGGGGAACTAGGCATGTCCAACCTCTATCTTTACTATCTTGCCTCCCAGCTCCTTGTCATAAATGATTAGTTAAATGGGAGATGGTTCAACCCAGCTTAGCAACTCGAACTCACCCAGCTGTCATTACCCCACATTCCAGATCTGCTCTTCGGCTGCTCACTCTCTAGTAACATGGTTCCGGTGACCAGGATTGTCTTCCTGGCCTGGAAAGCAGCGCTAAAGCACATACTCTGGGCTCATACACCCATTTGGCACAGCACATGGTTGCAAAAGGTGGCTACATTGTAAGGGTTAGATAAATGGGATTTGGTGGGTATATCCCATCTTGGAGATGTGGATCACATAAGTGGTCCTTTCAGTATCTCCGTACAGATTATCAACTATTACACACCCAGTTCTATAAATATCTGCAACTCCGTCATGCCCTCCACATGCACCTTACGCGTGCAGACTCACTGCCGGAATACAGTATACCGCGATTGAAGTTAAACTTTTTATGGGAGCAACGGGGAAGGGAAGGGTATAAAATATATATAACGCTGATAATTAACACCCCAGCGGTTCTGACCCATATTAGAGGCCGATGGGAACAATGGCTAGGCCCCATCGAAGATGCTGATTGGCAGGATGCCTTGATGGCACCTTGGACTATCACTATGTCCTCTCTCTTACGATTGGTACGGACATACTACCTATACAGAGCATATCTCTCACCATCCAGACTACACCTGCATGTCCTAGATGTGCAGAAGCCCCTGCTGGCTTCTACAACAATTCCTGGGTTTGCCCTCAGATCCAGATGTATTGGATGGCAATAAAGGGCAAACAAGATAATGGGGTGGAAGATCCCACTGCCCCCCCTTGGTGATCTTCTTGGGAGCGCTGGTCGAGGTTGGGAACACCTTAGCTGAACATACCTTCCTGGGCACAGGCCTGATGGTGGCGAAAAGAGACACTGCCACCAACTGGAGATTGCCCACACCCACCACCCTCTCGAAATGGCGCCAGGGAGTGGACTGGTGTCTGAGACAAGAACAGCCCATTTATGAGGCCCGGGGCTACCCCCGTAAGCACCAGCGAGTGTGGAGAAATTGGTTGGGACAAATTCCTTGAACACTTTCAGGGCCTGAGTCCGGTAAAACGTATAGCTTGGTGTTGCCTTTTTGATTTCTACGGGTGCAGTGGGTATTACACTTGCGCAACTATTATGCTGTATTGTTCCTTGAGGCAGTCTGTGCCACTGATGTTTTTTTTTCCATAAACTCAATAAAAATGTGTTTATAAAAATAAAAGGATAACCCTCTTTTCTTCTTCTAGTTGAGCCTACGTATCTTTTCAGTTCCCTATCAAAGTCAATGTAAAAGTCTCTAATGAATTCACAGTTCAATCCCACCTATGGCAATAAAAATTCAAAATACAGTTCAAGCAAAATACTGAGTTCATGGAGATTCAGTCGAACTTGTATCAGACCCTAAAATTTCCAAAACTTCTTATCTCCTTCATTTGCAGCAAAATATGTCCAATCAGGTGAAGAGTACCTCCGACTTGGCACCTTCATTCTTCTGGCCTCCTTAGTACCAATCCTTCATTTTCACTCCAACTTAGATCAGATTTGTCAATATCCTCGGGAATTGCCTGTGGCACAAATTCTTTAACCGCTTTGCTGCCAGGCATTTTCCCCCTCAGGTACCAGGCCTTTTCTGGCTATTTGGGGCAGTTCGTGCTTAGGCCCTCATAACTTTTTCTCCACATAAGCTACCCACGCCAAATTTGTGCCCTTTTTTCCAACATTCTAGGGATTCTAGAGGTACCCAGAGTTTGTGGGTTCCCCTGAAGAAGACTAAGAAATTAGCCACCATGCAGCGAAAATGTCGTTTTAAAAAGAAAATGGGAAAAAGGGGCTGCAGAAGAAGGCTTGTGTTTTTTCCCCTGAAAATGGCATAAACAAAGAGTTTGTGGTGCTCAAATCACCATCTTCCCAGCTTTCAGGAACAGGCCGACTTGAATCAGAAAACCAAATTTTTCAACACAATTTTGGCATTTTACTGGGACATACCCCATTTTTAATATTTTTTGTGCTTTTAGCCTCCTTCCAGTCAGTGACAGAAATGGGTGTGAACCTAATGCTGGATCCCAGGAAGCTAAACATTTCTGAAAAATAGACACAATTCTGAATTCAGCAAGGGGTCATTTGTGTAGATCCTACAAGGTTTTCCTACAGAAAATAACAGCTGAAATAAACAAATATTGAAATTGAGGTAAAAAAAAAAAACTGCCATTTTTCTCCACGTTTTGCTCTGTAACTTTTTCCTGCGATGTCAAATTTTTGAAAGCAATATACTGTTACATCTGCTGGACTCTTCTGGTTGTGGGTATATATAGGGCTTGTAGGTTCATAATGAACCCTAGGTTCCCAGAGCCAAAAAAGGAGCTGCACCTTGCAATGGGTTTTAATTCTATACCGGGTATACAGCAATTCATTTGCTGAAATATAAAGAGTGGAAAAATAGGTATCAAGAAAACCTTTGTATTTCCAAAATAAGCACAAGATAAGGTGTTGAGAAGCAGTGGTTATTTGCACATCTCTGAATTCCAGGGTGCCCATACTAGCATGTGAATTACAGGGCATTTCTCAAATAGACATCTTTTTTACACACTGTCTTACATTTGAAAGGAAAACATGTAGAGAAAGACAAGGGGCAATAACACTTGTTCTGCTATTCTGTGTTCCCCCAAGTCTCCCGATAAAAATGGTACTTCACTTGTGTGGGTAGGCCTAATGCCAGCGACAGGAAACGCAACAAGGACACATCACAATTTTACTTTGAAAACTGACATGTTTTTTGGAAAGTGCCTTGCTGTGGATTTTGATCTCTAGCTCAGCCGGCACCTAGGAAAACCTACCAAACCCTTGCGTTTTTAAATACTAGGTACCTAGGGGAATCCAGGATGGGGTGGCTTGTGGAGCTTTCACCAGGTTCTGTTACCCAGAATCCTTTGCAAACCTCAAAATTTGGCAAGAAAAACACTTTTCCCACACATTTCGGTGACAGAAAGTTTTGGAATCTGAGAGGAGCCACACATTTCCTTCCACCCACCATTCCCTCAAACCTCCCGATAAACATGGTACCTCACTTGTGTGGGTAGGCCTAGTGCCCGCGAAAGGAAATGCCCCAAAACACAATGTGAACACATCACATTTTCCCAAAGAAAACACAGCTATTTTTTGCAAAGTGCCTACCTGTGGATTTTGGCATCTAGCTCAGCCAGCACCTAGGGAAACCTACCAAACCTGTGCATTTTTTTAAACTAGACACCTAGGGAAATCTATGATGTGGTGATTTGGGCGGCTCTCGCCAGGTTCTTTTACCCAGGAATCCTTTGCAAGCCTCAAAATTTGACCAAAAAAACACTATTTTCTCAACGTTTCGGTGACAGAAAGTTCTGGAATCTGAGAGGAGACACAAATTTTCTTCCATCCAGTGTTCCCCTAAGTCACCCGATAAAAATGATACCTTACTTATGTGGGTAGGCCTAGTCCCCACAAAAGGAAATGCCCCAAAACACTATCTGGACACATCAAAATTATCAAATACAAAACTACCTGTTTTTGCGGTGTGGGGGGCACCTGCCTTTTTGGTCCTGGACTCAGCAGCCATACAAGGAAACCAACCAAACCCAGACATTTCAGAAAACTAGACACCCGAGGGAGTCCAGGGAGGTGTGACTTGCGTGGAGTCCCCAGTGTTTTCTTACTCAGAATCCTCAGCAAACCTCAAATTTAGCTAAAAAAATCACGTTTTGACACATTTCTGTGTGGGATCACGGCACCGGGACAAATTTCCTAACACCCAACGTTCCCCTCAGTCTCCTGGTAAAAATTATACCTCACTTATGTAGGTGGGTCAAGTGCCTGTAAAAGGGAAGAGCCAAAAACATGTCAAAATTAACGGGTACCAAAGCCGGTCCAAAAGGGCTAATTTGAAAAAAAACATGTTTAGGCTGACAAGTGGGGCAGAATTTTTATCTGTATAGATGAGGCAATGCTGGGTGGTAGGAATTTTGTGGATTTCTGCAGATTTCTGAAGGTTCCATCACAGAAATGTGGGAAAAATGTGTGATTTCCAGCAAAGTTGGAGGTTTGCAGGGCATTGTGGGTAAGAAAATGGTGTGAGGTGCATGTGACACACACCATCCTGGACTCACTCAGATGTTTAGTTTTCACCTGCACCACTGTATCCCATAAAGTATGGGAAAAACGGCCAATAGGGAAGAGGTATTTACAGATCTCAATGCCAGGCTGGTGAAAGAAAACATTTTCTTTACAAGTTGGTCCAGCCTCTTGGATTCCCTATCCGGGGGAGCGGAAGGGAAGGCACCACGGGAAGTAGAGGCTTGGACGACGAAGCTCTCCGGGGTGGGATGTTGGGACAGGAAACTAGGGTCGCTCAGAGTGGGCCTATGGTAGCAGCCTGGGGCCCCAACGGCGCTGAGGCTAAAGCCGCCGACGTCAAACCCAAAAGGGCCCCTTCTGACCCCACGGGGCCCGAAGACCCACCCAGGGGTGCAGCAGCTCAAAAACGAGACACATGGCCTCGTAAAATTCTTTCATTTGAGCGGGGGTCGCTCCGGTCCCCGGAAAAGGGGGAAGACGCGGAGTCGACCCTGGCGACAGCTCTGCGGAACCGCACTCGGAACGTCAACGTTCCCTGGATGCCTCGTCGGCCGACGGCCATGGCAAAGTCAAAGTCCGCTTGGACGTCTTCTTCTTCTAGTGCCTCTTACCTGAATGATCAGATGACTTTGAATGCGATGAAGAGGACTTGGGGCTCCGGAAGTGGTGCAGCGACCTCCTCCTACTGCGGGACCGTGACCTCCTCGGAGTTGCGCCAACCGAAGACGGCTGTTAGGCCACAAGTAGCTTGAGGGATCTCTCCCTCAAGGCCTACGGAGCCATGGCACGACAGTCGGAGCACGAGGTGGAGTCGTGATCCTTCTCGAGGCACAAAAGGCAAACTCGGTGCGGGTCCATCCCCGACATGGTGCAATGACATGCACCACATGGCTTGAACCCAGTCTTTCTCAAAGACATGACATCAAGCAGTCAAAAAGGTGAAAAAACCTCAACGTTTGTCAAAGAAAGGGTAGCTTTAATCCAGATCTGTGCTTAACCGGCGCAGAACGAAAAGAACTGACGTACGCGTGCCGAGGTGGCGTCTATATAGACAACTGTGATGTCTTTCGTGGCTCCAATGATGCTGACGACGCGGATCCGAACGACACCACCCGAAGGCGCACGCAAGGTAATGCTCAGCAGAAAAATTCTGGATTCAAAGCTGACGCCAGGGAATTCTAAGGTAAGGAATCTGCAGCTAGATGTTTCTATCAGATTTTGACTTTTTCACCACCACAGGACATGAGTCAGTTGCTTCAACTTCAACTATGGTTTGCTCACGAACCACCTGAGACTGATCAAGTTCTGTTTCAAGCTCTGGATAACCCCTGACAGCTTGACTAACCTACTCTTATTGTCTCTCTGTCACCACTGGCACTTGTGGAACAGGTGCTGCCGCATCAAGGGAACATTCAACTCTGCAAGTATGGGAAGCATAAATCCAGTAGTGAAGACCTCCACACTTCGCAGCACTTGTTGTGACCAAAATCACTTGGTGTGGCCCACAATCTTATTGTAGAGAAGTAGGGAAGCCAAATCTAGGTATACGTTCTCTCAACAGCAGTTTTGTTACAGTGAGACTATCATTTCCTTTGGTTGGGTAAGCTTTGACCCAATGCAAGAAGATGCACACAATCACCAAGGCATTCCTCAACCCATTGCACACAGGCATTTCGATGAAATCCAAAAGCATCCTTTTAAAGGGCCCTCCTGATCTCCCTATGTAACTGCAGTTGTCTTTCCAACATTGTTCTGTTGACCCACAATACATCTGTGACACAGCGCTTCTGCCATCAATCTGAACTTGGGATTAAACCATGCCTACCTAAACAATCTTACCATGGCATTCCTACAACCATGAGCAAGACTGTGAAAATGCCTTGCCATTGGGGCAACAAACTATTCAGCAACACTAGTATTCCATCCATGGAAACCCAAATGTCATCATCTCTCTTGACACAACCTACTCTGACCCAAATCTGTTGTTCTTCCTCTGACACTTCCTCTTGAAGTCTCTTTACCTCCTTCCAAGTATCAGCCGCAGTCAACTAAAAGTTAAAATTTGTCTCATCCATTCCCTCATTGGTGTACTCTGCATTAAAGGTACAGACATTATGGGCACAGTACTTTCCAACATCATCTGCAAAAATGATTTCCGAAGGTCACATGATCATTCCGGGTATGATGTGCGGGGCACTTCACCACTGCAACTTGTTCAGGCAACTGTAATGAAACAAAGAGGTTCCTCACTTGTTCGCCATTCCGGATTGGTGATCCAAAAGATGTCATAAACCCCCTCTGGGACCACAGTATTCTAAAGTCATGAACGACACCCAAGCCATACTGGGTATCGGTAAAGACTGTCACACTCAGCTGGTCTGAAACACTATCATGAGGTTATTTTAGCAGTATTTTATGGGCACGTTATTCTAACCATAGGCCTACAGCCCGTCCCATTTATCCTAGAGATTATTCTTTTTAATTAATTTTATTTTCTGAGCAGAAGCTTTATTCTGCGGTGATGTTTTATTTCTTTTTTCTCATACACTTTTAGCCTAGATATTGTTTTCATTCTTTTAAGCTTGACCTTTTTGTTCTATGCTTTAATCAAGGCTGTACGTGATATTGTTGTCGGTACAAAGTGGAACACTGCAATCTCTGCCATATCACAGAAACATATTAGGGCAGTTTTCTTAGAACACCAGATGTTCTAATAAATACATTAAACCAGTCTTCGGCTTATGTTTGTCTTTGCATGTGTGAGACGAATGTAACTGAGAGAAAAGGATGAGTTCTGTTCCCCCATGATTTCCCTGAGAAATCAGAATGTCATGCGCACTGCTGCTACAAATCACTGCCACTTTCGAGTGCTGGTGAGGTACTGCTAGCTGGCCGGAAGAGTTAGTCCGACAGTTGTCACACAGTGAGGGGCTGGACTCAGTCCCCCACAATCCAGTGGTTCTGTCACCCAAATCCAGCAGTCTCATTGTTATAATGAGAGGCAACACGACAACACAATATGTCCCAGTAAGAGCAATCAATTAAGCCACTTGAGCAGAGAATACTGGTAAAAGCCAGGAAGCTTCAACAATTCCTGAAATAGTGATGAAGCTGTTCTCAGACTTCCTCCACTGTCTCGTAAACATGAGCCATCAATATAGAGTACAAATTCAGATCTGGATAGTGGCTCATCTCGTATGTCTGGTCTCAGCTTGGTGTATAGTTCAGTAACATTGAGGCAATCATGGTCTACTTCACATTCAACATAATTTCAATGATCGGGTACAGGTAGCGTGTAGAAGGATTTAGAACACCACAATGCTTGATAGTCACGATCTCAGCAGTATAACTTGTTCATATTTTGTAAGGCAACTGCTTGTCAGCTGCTGGGTTCTAGTCCTTGTCAACAAAAACAAAAACTGAATGGGGAACATACACATTTAATGGGTGACCAATAACTATATCTTCACATCTCCCAATACTGATGCTGACTTTAAGACAGCTGTGTAGTGCAGGAGCTACACGATCTAATGTAGCAGAGAAGTAGGCCACATTCCTCTTGGCGTTTCCATGAGTTTTTGTAAGCAGTAAGAGAGGAGCCCTTCCTTTAACTGCAGAAAAGTGCAAATGAGTTACTGTAATCAGGCATTCCCAGTGCTGGGGCACAATAGAGACTTTCTCTCGGCTCTAGGAAGGTAATCAGGCGATCGTTATCCTAAGGTACTGGACCAGGCACATTCTTGCGTGTCAGCATCTGTAAAAGCTTTGCCGTCAGCAGCCCACCATTCCCAGAAACATCCTCACTTCTCTTTTTGTGGTTGCCGGACTCATTTTCAGAATGGCTGAAATTCTCTCTGGTCACACTTTCTTCACTCGTTTTTCAATGTGATCGTCAAGATATTGAACTTCTTTCTGACAGTACTGCACCTTCCCTGGGGATACTTTAAGTCCATTCTCAGCCAGGTGGTTTAACAATGCAAAAGTATCTTGTTTGTAAGCTTCTTGAATATGCAAGGCCACAACTAGGTTGCTTTTATATTGTACCAGAACTGAGTGAAAAGGCATGACCAATGACTCCATATTTTTATTGAGAATCTGGTTGAAAATGGAAGGGCTCTCTGAATGCCCTTGTGGGACTCGGCACCATGCCAAAACACAATATCTGAACCAAAATGGGAAGAGGAATTGGCAATCCTCATGCAACGGTATTGAGAAAAAGGCTTGACACAAATCAATGACAGTGAACCACTGAGCCTCACATGGAATCTGAAACAATATCACAGTTAAATTTGGTACCACGTGACAACAAGGAACAACAATGTTGTTCATCCTTCGCAGCTGCTGTACAATCCTGTACATTCCACTCAGCTTCTGTAAGCCCATAACGGGAGAATTGCGAGGACTGCACATTATTTCCTTCACAATTTCCTGTTGGATCATAGACTCTATTGCTGAAATTATCTCAGCAAACTCCTCAAGTGTCAAATTATATTGTGGTGTTCTAGGTTATTCAGGATTTAGCTTGACTGTGACTCGGACAGGGTCACATCTTTGATCAGTCTGATGTCTTTTCCAGCAAAATCCCACACTTTGGGTTTAACTGCGTCTTTCAAATCTGGGAGTAAATCATCAACAGTCAGCAGAATAAACAATGTATAGTAAGACCCATCATTTGCCAGTTTAAAGGCAACATCCTCATCGTGGGTCTGCGTCTCTAGGCCTGTCAGCGTACAATAGACAATGTATCCCTTCCCAGAAGATTTATCAGGCTGGAATCACGCACCACAAATCAGTGCTTGTCTTCGAAGGACCGTATTTATACTGGTATTGCTGCTGTTTCCTGTGTTATCATCTGCTTATTTGCTACTTCTACAACTTGTACCATTTCCCCCAAGAGGGGTAGGTTTGGGACTTCTACTGTTCTCAGAGTAGAACGGGAAGCACCAGTGTCAACCACAAATGACACAGTGTGAGCATTCACTTTACCATCTAAGAAAAGACCACTCTGGTCTTCCTCTAAGGCTGTGTCACGTACTGCGCTGGACTTCTCACCTCTGGATTTCGGATTGGCGAATACACCAAGTCTTCTACAGGTCCTGGATACTCCCAGATAAGGGCGACCCCTTCTAGTAGCCACGGTGCCGCTTGACAGGCTACGCCAAAGCAGACCGTACCCTCCAGAAGGAGTCCCAGAGGGAAAAAACCCCAACACTGGGGAAAAACCTCTAACAGGAACTCCTGAAGGAAAACAAGAAAAAACAGGACTTGACAACAGGAAACAAAAATAGGCAATATCCAGGGTACAAGGCAGGAAAAAAGGAACAGGCAAAAATATCCCAAGGCAAAAGCAGGACCAAAGAACAGGCAAAAATCTCCCAAGGCAAAAGCAGGAACAAAGAACAGGCAAAAATCTCCCAAGGCAAAAGCAGGAACAAAGAACAGGAGCGAACAGCACAACCAGAAGGAAGTGTTTGCAACGCAAGGAGGAACAAGACTGACTGACTTATATAATGAGAAAAGGGAAGTGACATCACAGGAACAGGAAGTAACACCATCTTGGATTGGGAAAAGCCCATAGACCAGTATAGGAAAAATAAAGTAGTATAAAAGATAAACAGAGCATGCTGGGACAAAAACACGAAGAAGACAAGATGGACACAACATGGATAGAGACAGGCAAAAGGACCAACATAAAACCCACCACCAACAACAACAAAAGAAGAAAAAAGGCTACAAGTAAGTGTAGCGCGACCGGGAGCGAAATATATGCGAAATATATGCTTCCCAGAAAGCATAGTCAAAAAACACGGGGAACGGCGCTCCAAATATCGGTAGCGCGTTCCACCCGCGAGGACAGAAAGAGACACCGCGTCAGAGCGCAGCATTACAGGCTGTGCCAAGTATACAGTCTTCCTCCTCTCTCAGAGACCGTCAGGCTGACCGATCAAAGCAATAACTCTCATGGGTCGCAAACATGGGAAACTGTTGGAAATGATTATTGCCATGAACCACATTTGTGTTCATATTTGGAACTTGATTCCAATTTAGCCTAGGACCAGTAGCATTCTGCTGTGGCATCACAGGTTGTGGGACTTGCATCACTGGAGCTTGGGGCGGATTACAATTTTAACTTCTCAGTACATTCTACACTTGGGCAGGGTTATTATTGTGGGATGGCACAAAACCGTAATTTTGGAGCTGATTAGCTGAATTAAGATGGCATGCCCGCTTCCAATGTCCCAACTTGTTACAGATGTGACAAGGAGTTGGCTTTTTCAGACTGTGAATATTCATTCCAGTACTAGGATCAATGGGGACTCCTCAACCTCTACCTTGCATTGGATTTGGTCCCTGCTGGTATACACCTTGCACCGACATTCCCTAGAAATGTCTGAATCTGACCAGTTCTCTGAGCTACTTTCATCTGAGTAACCTTAGTTTTTTCTTGAACTTCTTCTGTTTCATCTCAAGTTTGTTCCTACAATACTTGGCATAGCTCAAACTTTCATCAACTGACTTTTTCTGCCAACAAATGAAATGCTGTTAAATTATTATGCTAATCTTGGGTCTCAATCCTGTCACAAACCTCGACACAAAATGTCCCATATCTTTGGTTTCAAGTGTTTCCATGATACAGCTTAAATGCCTGCAACAATCTCTCACAGCAGGCATGGATCAATTTTTTCGGTTCCTGTGTTATTCTGTTAATCTTAAACCAATCTATATCTTGGAGTGGATCTTTTGACTTAAAAAATGTAATGACATATTGATACTTTTCATCACCAATGGCAAAGGACCTTTTGTCACTGTACTTCTCGGTGGCTTTGACTCAGGCCACTGAACAGCTACCTTGCATTTTGCCCACAAATCACTCTGAACCACAATGTCAAACAGTGTGTTCAGATCAACCAATAATACCTGCAATATTTTCACAAACCGCTCATCTTGTTTGTACCATTCCACTGCCTTCTATCTCAGTTTTGGGAACTCATTAGTAAATGATGCAAGATCACTTCTGCTCCGTGGCACACACAAATAACCTCCACCAGGCAATTTTCTCAACAGGAAATTTGCTGCACCCTCCCCTACTACTGAAGATGGCAGTTCTCCTGGGGGTTTCTTTAAATCTTTCTTTTTGACCTATTTAGCTTCCCATTAATCAAATTTATTCAATTTCTGAATGTTTTCGATTAATTCTCTAATTTGTATTTTCATTCCCGGAATTCTCATGTCAATGATGTTTTTTCATTAAAACACACTTGATAACTCCTCTGTAAAGTTTTGGTCTTATTCAAATCCACCTGATATCTTTGGGATAGTTCCACTAGTTTGTCAGGAGCTTGACCTACACACTTGCTAATATCCCTATACATAAACATAAGTTCATTCTCATGGTATCTATTCGATCCATTTTAAGATTACCATTAATCATCTCATCCAATTCTAATTTGAGTTTTCCCACATCCACCAACTCCTCTCTTGTTGATGACCAAATTGTTCCTTGACTCAACTTTGTACTCACACTTTCTCTTGAAGGGGTACCCTCAATAAAATCCCTCACTCACTTATCTATTTCTCTGGCACCAATAGTTCTAGTCACCACAGGAATATTGACATATTCTCATTTTTCTGTGCACCGCTACTAAGATTTAAAGGCAGTTCCCATATAGGTGTTCTAGTAGCTGGCATTTTATGGTAAGTACCTATAGAAATACACCCAAAGAGATTCAAAGTTGAATCTGCATTAGCCACACATGGAGTACTGGTGTGTGTCAATTAAAGGAACAAATTCTCTATTATCTGGGTTGCTGGAATTCTACGTTCCCCACCAGCTGTTTGGAACAGCTAAATTATACGTTATTTTTGCTGGGCCGTCAGACTTATACATACGAACCACAGGACCAATAGTAGCTTGAACAGTAGGAGCATCAACAATGTTCGAAGTAGGATCAATCAGGACACACAATCCTGACCTCTCATATCTTTCTTTTTCTGTTTTTAAAAAACATTTTATTGATTTTACAACCAAGGTGAAATCGGTATTACACATATTGTATGTACAGAACACAGCATCATGAACAGTAAAGCAATGCTTTATCATGGCTGCAATATTCCGACAAGAAGCGAGGCCACCACATTAGTCGAACTAGGGTCACCCCCACTTGCTTGCATCCCAGGTGCATCCCCGTGTGTTGACACAGTTTTCCCCTGTGAGTCCATGGCTTACCTGGGCAAGGTTCTAGGTGTATGCTTCTAAATTCAGCCGAACCTTTCCATATCTTGAAATGTTTCTTGGGGCATCCTCTGGCCACGTAGATTGAGCATTCCATCCCCCTGGCAAAAGTCCATGTCCTTGGCCCATGCCTCTATAGAGGGAGCAGCCATGTCCTTCCATGCCCTAGCAATGTCTCTCCTGGCGATAATGAGACCCAACAAAGAAGCTCCCTCTGTTATATCGTGCCACCCAGATCATTCATTACTTGGATGAGTACAAATCTGAGGTTCGTCAGGATTTTCCAGCACCCCCTTCCAATTGCCCCAGAATCCGGTCCCAGAAATTAAAAGAACAGGACAATGCCAGAAAGTGTGTAACAGAGATACCTGGGAGTCCCCGCAACTAAAGCACCCACCATCGGGTAGCAGTCCCATACTATGGAGCCAAGCCCTGGCATAGTATATGAGGTGGAGAAACTTTGGTTGTATGTCGGAATTGTGAGGCTATTAAAGACTCTCTAGGGGACTCTAACGCCTCTTTCCCATCTTCATCATCAAGCTCACCAAGCTATCCCTCTCAGGCCCTCCATACTGCCACCATGGGATCCAGCAGGTTCCTCAGTAGCATCTTGTATGTCTCTGTCAATTTGTGTTCCTTAATATTTGTAAAGAGAAGCTTAGCCTCTAAAGGGGAGAACTTCTGAATATCATCAATTGCTTGTACGATTGGCATAAGTGCATGGCAGAGTTGTAAATATCTAAACAAAAAGGATTACAATGAAGGTGAACCCTCATTTCTTGGTTCATAATGTATATCAGCTGGAGTGGCTCCTACCAGACTAGGAGTCACATTTTCTGGGGCAGTGGCAAACACAATCTTTCCATTACCACCAGTACCATTTCTACCCTCTTCCTTAGCTTTATTGTATGTGGGTGGATGGTTGGATAGCAAAACATCCAAAGGACTAACTCCAGAATCATTGTCACTGACTTCACTCATGTCATCTGGTTCCTTTTGTTTTCCCTCTTTCTGTTTCATAGTCCTTTTCTTTTCCTTATCTCCCTCAGCTGCTTCAGTCGTTAAGGTTGGATACAGTCTAACTCCCTTTATCATATTAGTTCTGCACCTTTCCTGTTCAGCATCCAATCTAGCATCCGGATAGGTGCTTACAACTCTTCAACCTCTACCCTATCTCTCTCTCTTTCTGGCAGCATGTTCCCAAGCATTAAGTGCTTCATACTGTGCAGGTCCAGGAGGAGGTTTCATCTCATACAACACCCTCCTCAGATTCTCAAACTGAATGTGCCATATTGTGGAACTCTCAAAGCTCCTTCTTCATGATAATATGCCACTGACTAAGCCAAACACACGTATGGAGCCCTATATTAATCGCCATGTAATATCCTGGGGTATCTTCAGGAGGTGCCTCTTCTCCCTCTCCACTAGGTATATGTACATCTCCTCTAAACAAATCTTGCATAACTTTGAAACAATTCATTTCGCCACAATCAAAGGTCAATAATCACAAAAGAATTTTGTTTCAACAACAACATTGTATCCACAATTCCTTGTCTCCGCAACGACCACCAATCGCAGTTTGACCCCTTATAATGTCTTCAACCAATAGCAGTGCAGGAACACACCAACTGACCTATACCACTAAGGCACACTGTCATGTCAACCTTGCTCCTCGCAGCAATTCACCCTCCTTTACAATTTGGATGCACACATTTAACAAAATACAATACAATACAATAATAACATCTTCTCCAATAAAGAATCTACAGTTTCTAATCACACAAGAATGTTCCCAAGCGCCTTCAATTAAACCTCAGCCTGCAGGGTATCATCCAGATTATTATAGGTTCACTCTACGCATTAAGATCCACTATACCAATCGTCTCACATTCACACAAAGATAAGTCCCCATCTCAAATGTGCCATTCACAACATCTTATGATGAACACCACCAGTCTTACTAGACAATGTCAATATGGTGTATTCTATACCTTTTAGAATTATCCTGGGTTCTTAAGCCACGTCAGCCCTGATAACCTCTTCAACTACTTTACAAGTTACCAAACTCACACAGCATTCAAAACTTCTCCACAAGACACGATCCAAACTCACATACACCGCAAACTAAACATAAACCACTGCTATTTGCAATCCTATTCATACTCACACCTCCATCACCAATACAATTCTCTTCCAAATCTTCTCAACTCTGCCAATCCTCCAAGATCTTTGCATGGACACTACGGACTCGGCACTGGGGACTAACTAACCTAGAAAACTGAGCTCTAGCTCTCCTTGCTTTGGGATCCTAACCATCATCACTCTGCTACCATCTGATACAGCTTTCGGCTCATTCACTACTTTTCTAGGTCTTATGAATCGTTTTAGAAGTTACGAGTGGTTAGAAGAGACACATTCTTACAATGCCATAAAATTACAGTGCAACCCATTTGGCCAACCCATTTGGCCACACATTGAATCTTGGAAGTGGAATTAAAGTTCAAAAGATTTATTACAAAATCAAAGCATGGTCCAATGTGGCAAGGCCCATCTCCATTAAAGCAAGCCATTGGAACTGCGCTGCCAGATAATAATGCTCAAAGGTAGCAGCACCTAGATCTCCCTTTTCTACTGCATCCCCTGTTCCAAATGAAAGTCCCCAATATACCTTGCGGGGCACGGAATGTAGAGCTTGGAATGTGGACCGGTGAGTTATGAAAACAATAAAGGGCACACAGGAGCATAACGATCCTGGATAATGAGACCCAGCCCTGTACTGTAAGTGGGATTGAGCTCCAAAATGTCAGTTGTGGGCACAGGGAGGCAATGGCACATGTGAGGTTACTGTCTATTAAGTCCTGAGTAGTGTGATAAATGTGAATACCAAAGTAACGGAATGTGGTTGGCTCCTATCATAGAAGGTGGTGTCCAACCATTAGGTGGTGCGGCGGGAAATCTGGACATAGAGGGAACAGACAGGTCTTTGTCCAGTTCACACCCTGTCCCAAAGCTGCTCAGAATCCTTTGAGGGCTATCTTGATTTTTCCAAGTCCCTGTCTGATGTTGTGTATGTAGATAAGGACAATGTCGACATAGAGGGAGACAGCGTGTAATTCGTCCCCGAAGAGAATACCCCACTCCTCCCCATTGTGCTATAATGTCGGGTGAGCAGTTCCATTGCCAAACACTCTGCCAAAACCCCGACGTGCACGGCACGGGTTTATTCGCTCCACAAATACTTGAGGCTTATCATGGCCATCATTTGCCTATACTATTTGATTTCTCCCAAGGACTCATGACTACCAGCAGCTTGATCTATGTACCTTTCGTGTTTACATATAATGTTTTATATACATCTGAAGCCTTGACAAAGTCTTGAAGACGAAACACGTGTTGGCTGTTTTGCTGTATGGACTTATTGTTGGCTGTTTTGCTATATGGACTTATTGTTACATTCGAAACTCCTATTGTAACTCTGACCATTTATCACCATCTGGCTGCTCTGGACACATGGTCATTTTGTACAACGCAGTCTTTTGATTGAGATTTCTACTTTCTACCTGCACTTATAATAAATATCTACACATCACCTTCCAAGAATGAACTTTCTATTTATTCTTGAACATTATCAGGATCAGGATTCATGCTATTGGTGTGCCCTGGCCACTCTTCTTTCAATATTTAGGCAACCACCCATTCTTCAGTGCGTGGTCCTCCGACACCTGTGGTGGCAGGTGTTAGGGCTAGCCTGGCACCCAACACCATATTGTTTAAATTTTATGACTTTGCTCGGATTTCACTATTGACATACGCTTTGCAGATGTGCAAGCACTCTCTGGCATCCTCCACCTTCTTCACCTTACTTGCACATAGGAGCGGTGACAGTGGGCATCCCTGGTGCGTGCTTGAGTTGACCTTTATTGCCCAGATTAGCTGAACAATTTTTACTCAGGCCATAGGGTCTGTATAACATAAATGAATGAAGCGTAGTAAGCGCTCTGGGATGCCGAATCGCGAGAGTGTTGCGAACATGTAGACACAGTCCATTGTGTTAAATGCATATTCCAAATCAATCACTAGGCAGAATGCATATGGCCAGTGGGCCGGCGCTACCTCTAGTACTCTTTTTAATCTATGGATATTGAGGGTAGTTGAATGACTAGGGATGAAACCACAGGCGGCAGGCAATGACCTTGCTAGGTATCTTATATTCCCTCCCTAACATAGACAAAGGGCGGTAAGATGTCACATCCAATGGGTCTTTACCAGGTTTCAACAACAAGACTATTAGGGATTCGCAAAGGTTTGGAGGTAGACTACCTTCCTCCAGCGCCACTTGATATAACACCAGTAACTTAGGGACCAGCAGGTCTTCATAGGCCTTGTAAAACTCAACCAGAAGGCCATTCAGTCCAGGAGTTTTACATGTGGCTGATCCCTGAATGGATGCTCTAAGCGCTCAGTCCGTGAGGGGGTAACAGTGGGTAGTAGGAGGTCTTCACAAAAGGCCTGCATACTGGCAGCTTGATCAATGGCTAGGAGTTCAGTGCTCTATAGTAGGATGTAAAGACAGCATGTATTTTAGACTGACTAGCGACGATGCAAGTTGGGGATTGGTGAATCGTGGTGATGGGCTCAGATGGGTTCCAGCTGCGGAGGAGACAGGCAAAAAAACAAGCCAGACTTATCTCCCTCTGCATGCATTTTGGCTTGATAGGCCCTAAAATCAAAACACTGTAGTTGGTTTACAAGTTGGTCATGCCAATCCCTGGTGTTCGTGAGTGCTTGTCGGTTCACTGGCGTTCTGTGGGACTCCGTTTCCAGGGTGCCCAGGGACAGCTTGAGTGTGGTCAACTCTCTGTGGAGGTCTGACTGCACCCCTACCACCACATTGATACAATGCCCACGGACCACCACCTTGAGCCCCTCCCTTTCTATAGACCTAGACATTGCTATGCCCCAGTTCTTTGTCAAATATTGAGACAACATTTCCTGGGTCTTGTCCTGGAAACAGTGTCTTCCAATATGGCTGGTTGAAGGCGCCAAGTGGGCTTGGGTTTGCGGGGGATCCCCAGTCCAGATGTATCTGTAGTGGGCTGCGGTCGGAGAAAGTTTGACCAAGGTACTCGCTGTTTATAACCTGCGAGTAAACAGTCAAATGACAAACAATGTGGTTGTATCGTACATGCAGGTCATGAGGCGGGGAATAGTAGGAGTAGCAAATCACATTCAGATATAACGACTGCCAGCTGTCCAGCAGAGACCAGTGTCCAAGCCACTGTGAAAGGTCCACTGCAGATGTCACAATGGGTGAGAACGGTCGAGGACAGGGTTAAGGACACTATTAAAGTCCCCGCCAATGATCCATGGAATATGTTCCCAATTCATGAGGGAGACCGTTATGCAGGCTGAAAAGGCCTGCTGTGGCACATTTGGCGCATATACGCTACCCAACAGGAGTGAGCAGCATATAGTTTGCCTTCAACAAACAGGTATTGGTCCTCAGGGTCAATTTCTTTAGGAAGGCACCAAACGGGGACTCTAGAATGTATCCAAATTAATGCCACGTGGGAAAACCCGGAATATGTGCTGCTATAGTACTGCCCACACCATCGCTTTTGTAAGTGAACATCCTCACCACCCGCTACATGAGTTTCCTAGAGGAATGCTATGGGAGAGCTATGTCGCCATATTTATTGTTGGACTAGGTGTTGCTTAAGCGCTGGTCCCATTCCCCGAACATTCCGCAGGAGTATTTGTAGCTAGGGACGCAAGGAATTCAAACGTCCCAGTGCCAGTAGATGAGATATCGTAAGACCTCAAAAACATAATCCCCATTCGCCCCTCCCAGGGTAAGCGCACGAACTGTGGTTACCCAAACAGTGAATCAAGAGATCCATAATGTGGGAACTCTAATAGCCGAGTCTCATTGAGGCCTCTAGCTAAAAAGAATTTGTCCAGTGAGGGGGAGGGGCGACCAGCAACGTGAGTCATTACTCAAGAAGCGCTGGGGAATAGGAGTGAGGACACAAGGCTAACACCAGGCTCACCCAACCTAGTTCTATGACATGTTGTTGAGGATTTCATGTACCCCAGTAACATTGAAAAATATGGATGGCAGGGGGTCTTCGAAAAGGTGGGGAGAACATCTAATTACGCATATTTCTATTTTGCATTAGGTTCAAACCTGTAGGTTTGAAGTTTGCGGGGTAACATCTGGTAGGACTACTAATGGATTGCGATTTATCGAGGCAACAGAGTAAGATTCTGCCTGTGAGTCATCTGTAAGCTGCAGTGAAGGGAGGAGCGGAGCTCCGAGGCCAAGTGTGTCATGGCTGTCAATGCCCGCTGCTGCTGTTCGTGTGCCTGTGCCGGGGAGGGAGCCTCCTCCTCCACACAAAGCATGATGCCACCACGATTCCATTGTCTGTTCTGGCGCCTCTCTTAGGTTGACATGTTGGAGTAGTCAGAGTGGATGACTCATATTGGTGTTCCACCCAGTCCCTAGAATCTGCTGGTTCCGTGAAAAAATAGCTGGTCTGGTTAGCCATCACTTTGAGCTTTGACAGAAAGAGCAAGGAGTATGAGAGGCCCACCTGCCCCAACTGCCTTTTGACATCCAAAAAGCATGCCCTCCATCTGTAAATAAATGCATACTTTGTCATATTGTATCAGTCACTATGCAGGCTGCTATCAGGATAATTTCTTTTTGCCTGAAATTCTTGAGACAAATCACCACCAGTCCATGTAGCGATCCTGGGGGTGGCCTGTGTGTTGGAACTCTGTGTGCTCTTTACACATGGTAGTGGGCACAAAGCGTTACCGAAGCAATTATGTGTTCAAGCCATTGTTCAAAGAAGGATATGGATATGGATAGGGTCATGGCTCTCCACTCCTTCTGGGAATCCAACCATGCAAAGATTATTGCAGAATAATCGTCCCTCAGAGTCTTCAGCTCTGTTCTCCAGTTCGCAAAGCTTGATTGTCAGTAATCAGACCTGGCCTTCAAGAATCGTAACAGTGGGTCCGAGTTCATTCAGTGTGCGCTCAGTCTGAGTGACCCTTCCAGAGAGCTTCTTGTGGTCCTCTCTGAGCAGGCCCACCTCAATCCATACAGCATCAACTCTGGTGCAGAGATCCTGTCTAGCTTCTGCCATGGCCACCAGGATTTTGTCTAACTTGTCAATAGGGGTGGACTCTTCTACCTCGCGTTCCTTCAGTTCCAGGGATCGCATTCCCTAGCATCCCAGTGAATGTGTCTAATAGTTTCCATGCTTCCCCATGATTTGCTGTCACAAGAGGGTGCACTGGCAACTTAGAAACAACACAGGCAATGGGAGTGTGGAGGAAAGAAGACCACAAAACCATCTCCCACTCAAGGAATACAGTGGGTCTCCAGGTCACTCTCAAAGACCGCTCAGATGTACAGGCTCAGGGTGGGAGCGATGCGTCAACACGGACCGCACTTTCAAAATATGAACAAGAATGTTAGCTGGCTCAGCTCAGGGATAGTCTTTCATTCGAGTGTCAGCCCTGGATCAGTGTATATATGACAAGTGGAGTAGTGTCAGTTAGTGCCCAGCAGAATAAGGACCAACCACACCTCTCAGAAGGCCATGAATCAGAAGTGTGAGAGAGGGGCACGAGCAGTCCCAGGCCACAGGCATTCCGTGACGAGGCACGTCATGCATCCTGTGAAGGCAGGGAGGAGAGCCCCCAGGCATGGTGAGGGCAGGCCCCTGCAGTGAGATGCTGCGATGGCCCCAAGCTAAAGGAGAGGGTCTGGAGTGGTGTTGATTGGACCTGCCTCTCCTCTCTCCGCAGGGGAAAGTCAGTGAAAGGGAGAGGGGCTTGAGAGGTCCAGATGCCCCCCCAGTTCGGGGGTGAAAATACTCAGGGCATCGCAGATCACAATGTATGTGCCCCGTGCTTGCTTCTGGGAGCCCCATTGCTTGGGTGAGCACTGGTCATGGTAGGATGGCCTGCACCCACCCCGTAAGGAATCAGCCACTTTGGGAGGGGGAACCCCCAGCAGCAGTGTGAGGAAGGGGGTGGTCCCATTACCCGATGCAGGTTTCACACACAATGTGCCTTAGTGCCTCCAGTGTGCATTAAATCAAACTCACCACCTCCACCCTGGTTGGGGACCTCCAGTCCAGAAGGGGGGCTTGGTGCCATCTTCTGAGTTCTGGTATCCAGGGGCCTAGCACATGCAGATCCAAGGGTGCCTGGAGAAGCATTGAGATACGTGCTCTGAGATTCATTCCTTGGACGCCGAACCAAGGCAAATTGCAAGCAGCCCATGTCTGATCCAGGCCGTCGCCAATTGACGCTGTCTTTAGGGTCAGTAGTCCCCGCGGCCCGCTCCTCAGTTGTCTGAGGACTCCTCAGCCCGCACACATGCGAATTCATGTTGTAGGCCCATGTCACTACCCAGTAGAGAGAGAAATTGTCTGCACTGGGATTTTGGGGGAGGAGGGCACACCACAGCTCCCCTCATTGTGGCAGGACTCTGTCTGGGTACGCAGGCTCTCCCAGCAAGGCCTCGCGCTCAACGCGACACACAGGCTCGCCCACACTTAAGGGGGAGAATTTAGGATTGCAGCGGACTTCGGGGCTATGGATGCGACACACTGGGCCCCCTAGGCAATCTGCTCCCCATAGGCCAAATTATCAGGGCAGTGTATTGGTGAATGATGGATGGATGACACTGGATCTTGAGCGTGGGCATGAAGCTGACCTAGATCGTGTCCACCATTTTGCCCCGGTCAGCAACTCCCCATAAGATGAACTATTCTAATAAAGCTGGTGGAAATTAACTCAAAAGTGTCAACATCATAGAAACCTCAGTAGAAGTTCTGTTGAAGAGATGTGGGTAGCCACTTCAGCAAGCAAAGGAAAAGACTCTTAAAGTCCTGGAAGGGTCTCCTCTAATCAAAGGGCAAAGGGAATTTGCCTGTCTAACTAACTAAACACCACTTTAATCTCTGCAGAATCTCAGTAGCTGGTGTCATCAGCAGTAAGTTTCCACCTTACACACACAAATTGGAATTTGCAACCCGCAATGAGCTTTCATCTCACAAACAGTATACCAGGATGACCTTGGATACCTCCTGTGTCCAGGAATCCGGAAGGGAGTTCTTCATGGCACCTCGTTAACGTTAACACTCCTCATCCGTGGCAACCCATCTTCCAATATCCTCTTTATCTAAAACTAACAATAAGCTCTTCATTAACTGGACACTTGTGCAAACGCACCTGCAAATTAAAGAAATATATAACAAGAGCAAACACCACCTTGAAAGTTAAACACAGAAAAACATTTCAGGCCTTAACTCCAGTCCACCTAACATAGAACTAAAGGCACATATATTTCTTCCATCAATAAATGTTGTGATAGAATATGTTTATGACTTTTCTATATTTCTACTAAGTGCACTTTGATTATATGACTTTTAGCGCCCCACAATTATATGAATATAATTTGAACACACTTTATATAAGTCATTGATTATATTTCCATGTCATTTCTGAAAAGCATATTGGCGCAGCCAAGTTTTGCTCTCTCACCAAAACTTTAGAGCAGGTAAGTGGGAGATTTTGTAAAAACATAAAGGGTAATGGGGTTTTCCCACTGACTACTATTGAAGAAGAAACAAAAGTGAAAGGAAGATAAAATAAAGCCATTTTGATTTTTAAAAATCTGGAACCTCCCCTGAATCAGGTCTATTGGTATGTATGCGTTAACTATTAGGTGATGGGCACTAAATACGTGCGCGATTGAAAAACAAATAAAACAAGCACTAACACGAATAGTGACGAACTGAGAACACCACGGAGGGCCTGTCAGCTTTGCTGAAAACCCCTGGGGTAAAAAGGGGGTTGTTAACGACAAACGGTCGTCACTCGGCCAAAAAAGATTAAGATTTGTCAACTGCGCCACTGCCACGCGCCAGATTTGGCACGTAACCTTGACGTCACAGGAGAGTGAGTCCAGACTACGTCGGCTGTGTTTGTTGGCGGGAAGAGTGAAGTGATTTCGCGGGTTTGTGGTCAACTACTGAGAAGCGGTGGTCGTCGGACTTCGAGAGGGACAAAGCATGAGGTGCATCTCGGAGAACCGCTTAACAGAACCCTGTCCACCTCACAGACATCAGTAGCAGCTCACTGTCAAGCGAGGCCGATATTTGCACCGCCACAAAAAAGAAACAGCTCCGATCAGAAGCTGTTACCCTTGTGAGTTGTCACCTTTACTGATTTGCATTATGAAATTCTCAGCAGACCCTTTGCTCGTGTTAAATAGTACTGCTTTGATAATTGTCTGCTAGGACTTTTATTGAATTGAGGCTGCTTTCTGTGTGGCCAAGTACGTTTATTCATTTCCATTGGTCGAGTCGTACAAAAAAACATAGTCGGGGCAGTGATTATCGTATGACTTGCACAATTACGTCGTAAAACGTGATTGGTTGCCCTTACAATAATTCGACTTAACAGGGCACAACATAATCACTAAATAATGTGAAGGGAGCATGTTTGGTTTGACTTTTTATCACGTGTGTTTTTCACCAAATATCATGTTAACAAAGCTGTGAAATGGCTGAAAGTGACAATATTTTTTTAAAAGATGTTGAACTTGGAAATTACATGTTTAAATGTTTTTTTTTTGTAGTGAATAAATACAATGCTCTGTTCAGTTGTGTTTGTTACCTGTTTGTTCCTTACCCATGTCCCAAAACACAAAAGTACTTCACATTTGAAACAACTTGACTGTCAAGTTCTCTATTTCTCAGAAAAGAGATTAAAAGATAACCTCTCCTGGGCCACTGTTACCAATAACGTGAGTACTGCCAATGGGATTGAGGGTTATGGTCGTAAGAGACCAGTGTTTGCAAATAGTGCAGTGGCATAAAATGACACCTCTGAGCTTCAGGCTGAGGGTGTCCTAGTTGGATTCTCGCTCCTTAGCAAGACTGTTGGTTTAGGGGTGACAGCACTTCTGTTTGTAAGCGACTGAGTCACTCCTACAACAAGTCACAACTGTTGGCCCAACCCTCCTGTCTCACAAGTAGTAACTCACCAAAACTCAGACAGCAAAGGTGATTACTGGCACCCTTATGTATGGACTCTAGATAAGACCTTCCAGGGAAGTCGTGGTGGAACGGAAGTTACCCTTTTCTCTCGTTGGCAACAAGTCTCATACACACAGGCAATGAAGCAGATGCAGGAGAGTTTTCACTATATATTTATTGAAAAGACTGCAATCTACAATGAAATGCAGGTGCTGCAATGATCAGGGTAATGAACAACAATAAAAGCAGAACTGTGAAGATGAGAGTTGTGAATGTAAAAACTCCCACCATTTTACTAAAAACATGATGTATAAAATTCCTAACCAAGAAAGCATACTCTCTACCCTAATGAGAGCTCAGCATGATAAACCTAATCTGTCAGTACCATGTCCATGAGAAGCACTCCCAAACCTCATTATCTTGGAATGAGGTCTCTAGGTCAGACTCTGTGGTGACACAAAGGCTGAGTTCTGCACCAAGGTGACGTACAGTGGCATGTGGAAGGAACCCCTCTAATGACCTTGTCCGTGTGAGGTTATTTTTATACTGATCATGTAGGAGCCCTGACGCACGTATGTTCCTAAACAACTGATAATGTGTCAGACTTGTGTCGGCAATTGCATAAACAATCCCCAACAAGTGCCCATGTTATTCCTGTCACACAGAAGTGAGAAAGGGACATGATGACAATACCTACGTGTATCACTGATAGTGGCGCTGATTATGACGCCTTCCCGGAATGGCACTTATAATGAATATCAAAACATTTCTAATAAAACTAAGCAATGATAAAAGCCGAAAGAAATAATAAAATCAATGGAATAAAACAGAGCATACTAAGTAGGTAAAAGGTCACTAGGTGATGGAGGCAACAGGCCTGCAAGCCAAAGGATAAGCTGACTCCTGCGTCCCATTGGGGAACTAAAATAGATTCGCCACAAGGGAAATGGAGGTCCCTTTATAAAAATAGTGGGGGTACTCCTTCCACCCTTTGGATTCTTGCCCCTTGTTAGACCTGACAGCCTTAGGGTGGTCACCCCAAACTTTTTGCCTGCCTCCCGACACTGTTCTTGCTGGTTTTAGGACTCTGTGCACTTTACCACTGCTAACCAGTGCTAAAGTGCATATGCTCTCTCCCTGAAAACATGGTGACCTTGGTTCCTACCCAATTGGCTTATTTAATCTACTTGTAAGTCCCCAGTAAAGTGCACTACATGTGCAGCACTGATTGTGCCACCCACATAAGTAGACCCTTACCCATGCCTGCGGCCTGGCATTGCAAGACCTGGGTGTGCAGTTTCACCTCCAATTCGACTTTTAAAAATACTTGCCAAGACTTAAACTCCCCTTTTTCTACATATAAGTCACCCCTAAGTTAGGCCCTAGGTAACCCATGGGACAGGGTGCTATGTAGATAAAAGTCAGAACATATACCTGTGTGGTTTATATGTCCTGGTACTGTAGAACTCCTAAGTTCAATTTACACTGCTGTGAGGCCTGCTCCTTTCATAGGCTAACATTAGGGCTACCCTCATATAATGTTTGAGTGGTAGATTCTGATCTGCAAGGAGTAACAAGGTCATATTTAGTATTGCCAGAATGTTAATACAAAATCCTGTTGACTGGTGAAGTTGGATTTAATATTACTATTTTAGAAATGCTACTTTTAGAAAGTGAGCATTTCTCTGCACTTAAATCTTTCTGTGCCTTACAATCCAAATCTGGCTAGGTTAGTTGACAGCTCACTTGTGTATTTCACTCAGACAACCCCAAACACAGGATGCTCAGTCACACCTGCACACATCTGCGCACTGAATGGGTCTTCCTGGGCTGGAAGGGTGGATGGCCTGACACTTACATTTGAAAGGACAGTGACCTGCCCTCACAAAATGGACTGCCAAACCCCCTACTGGGACCCTGGCAGACAGGATGGAACTGAAAGGGGACCTGGTGCACTTCTAAGACACTCTTTGACGTCTCCCCCACTTCATAGGCACATTTGGGTACTTAGGCAGGGCCTCTGACCCTACCAACCCAGACACTTCTGGACAAGATACCACTAGTGAAGAAACTCTGAACCAGAACCTGCAACCTGCCAAGAGGAACTGCCTGGCTGCCCAAAGGACTCACCTGACTGCTTTTCTGCAAAGGACTGCTGTCCTGCTGTTTCCCTGCTGCCTTGCTGCCCTCTGGCTCTGCTGAGAAGTGCTCTCCATGGGCTTGGATAGAGCTTGCCTTCTGTTCCTAGAAGTCTCAGGGCCAAAAAGACTTCATCCTGCAAAAAAGTCCTTGTGCGGTGAAAATTCGACGCGCGGCCTGCCAGAAATGACGCACAGCCTGAATTGCAGTGAGAAAATCACTGCACACCGAACCGGAACGACGGAGCCCAGCTCCCCGAGAGGAGATCGATGCAGCGCCAGTGTTGCAACCGGAACTTCGACACACAGCCCACTGGATCAACGCATAGCTGAGCGGGAACGACGCAGCCTGACTTCCTGAAAGAAGGATCAATGCAGCGCCTGCCGTGCGCCACAAATTTCCCTGCATCGCCAACCAGATCGACACAGCTCCTGTGACTTCGTCCTGCACACCCAGGATTTCTCTGCATCCTCCCCCGGGCGTCCAAATGCCCTGCAACCCGAAGAGGATCCAAGTCCGCGTGCCGGAAATCGACGCAAGGCCCTGGCTGCGTGAAATATATCTACGCATCATCTGTGTGCACCTGGAGAAACCGACTAACTCCTCCCGTTTTCCACGCATCTCCTCCTTTGCGGCCCCTTGCGTATAATTTCAACACAAACCAGGTACTTTGTGCTTGCAAGTGACACTTGTTGCATTTTAAAGACTAAAGACTTTTTTTTATCAATTTCTAAAGTGATATCTCAATGTGTACTTATCAAATCTTGATCGTTTTGACCTGCATTTAACCAAATAAATATTCTATATTTTTTAAACACTTTGTGGTGTATTTTTATGGTGTTATACCGTGTTATTGCATGCTTTATTGCACACATACTTTACACATTGCCTTCTAAGTTAAGCCTGACTGCTCAGTGCCAAGCTACCAGAGGGTGGGCACAGGATAATTTGGATTGTGTGTGACACCCTGACTAGAGTAAGGGTCCTTGCTTGGACAGGAGGTAACCTGACTGCCAACCAAAGACTCAATTTCTAACACCCCTCATTGGCATTAGCCACCCGAGGGGCCTGTGGTCAGGCTGAATCAGGAAGTGAGTGCCAAACAGGTATGGCCTTAATTTCTTCAGGGCCAAAACCACAGCTAAATTGTCTTTTACTATAGCACTCCACCTCTGTTCCCGGGGAAGTAATCTCCTAGAGATGAAGGTTGATCCAGGCCTTCTTCTTTGAGTTGTGACATTACTGCCCCTATGCCATGCCCTGAGGCATCAGTTTCTACAATAAACTATTTGGAGAAGTAAGGGGGCTTAAGCACAGAGGAGCTGTGCACAAGGCTTGCTTCAGGGAACCGAACACTTTTTGACATGCCTCTGTTCAAATCACATTCATAGGCTGCTTCTTGTAAGTCAGCTCAGTCAAGGTGGCAACAATAGTGCCATATCCCTTGACAAACCTCCTTTAGTACCCAGTGAGGCCCAATAATGCTCTGACCTCAGTCTCAGTTTTGGGGGGCTTCCAGGCCATGATGGTCTCAATCTTGGCCTGGAAGGCTGCACCTTACCCCTGCCCACCAGGTGTCCCAAGTACACCACTGACACCTGCCCTGTCTGACACTTACTAGCCTTGATAGTTAGGCCTGCCTGCTGCAGGGCCTGAAGCTCTTCCCTGAGGTGGTAGAGGTGATCCTCCCAGCTGCTGCTGAAGACAGCAATGTCATCGAGTTAGGCAGCAGAGAAGGCCTCCAACTCAGTGAGTACCTGGTTTACCAGTCTCTGAAAGGTGGCAGGAAAGTTTTTTAATCCAAAGGGCATTACTTTGAACTGGTAGTGGTCCTCTGATGTGGAGAAGACTGACCTCTCCTTGCTCCGTCAGTTAGGGTGATCTGCCAGTACCCACAAGTGAGTTCAAAGGTACTTAAGAACTTGGCATCCCCATATCTGTCAATTAGTTCAGCAGCTCAGGGGATGGGATGAGCATCAGTTTTGGTCACAGAATTCAGCCCTCTGTAATCCAAACAGAACCTTAGTTCAGGTGTGGTGCCCTTTAGGGCAGCCAGGGCTGGACCAGGGGCTATTGGAGGGCTGTATCACCCCTCAATCCAACATCTTAGTGACCTCACTCTTGATGCTGGCCCTCACCTTATCCATCCATCTGTAAGACTTGTGCTTAATAGGGTGGTTGTCTCCTTTGTCCACATCATGGGTACACAGGTGGGTAATCCCAGGAGTAAGGGTGAAAAGAAGAGAACGGTTCCAAGACTTGGCAACAGTCCCTCTGCTTATCAGGAGTCAGGGTGGATGAAAGGATCACTCCCTCCACAGACTCATTCTTCTTCCTGGTGGCTAAGAGGTCAAGCAAAGGTTCACTCTCCTCCTCATCAGCCCCATCAGTCAGCAGCAACATGGTGACCTCAAAGTGGAGTTTGAGGAGATTGATATGAAGCACCCCATGGAGTTGCCTAGGGTTCTTAAAGTCCACCACACAGGTGACCTTCCTCTTTTTCTCAACTACCTCGTAGGGTCCGAACCAGTGGTCCTGGAGGGCCCCAGGCTCCACATGATCCATCTCCCACATTTTCTACCCTGGCTGAAATTCTACAGTGGTAGAGGTTTGGTCATAACACTCCTTCATTATAGCCTGGCTGGCTTCTAAGTTGTCAGAAGCTTGCTTCCGCAATTTAGACATTCGCCTATGGAAGGCCAGCATGTAATTCACTAAATCCTGGGTGTAAGGAAATGCCTTCTTGGCATGGTTACCCCCTGACTTTTTGCCTTTTGCTGATGCCAAGTTATGATTGAAAGTGTCCTGGGACCCTGCTAACCAGGTCCCAGCACCAGTGTTCTTTCCCTAAACTGTACCTTTGCTTTCACAATTGGCACAGCCCTGGCACTCAGATAAGTCCCTTGTAAATGGTACCCCTGGTACCAAGGGCCCTGATGCCAGGGACGGTGTCTAAGGGCTGCAGCATGTCTTATGCCACCCTGGGGACCCCTCACTCAGCACATGCACACTGCCTCGCAGCTTGTGTGTGCTGGTGTGGAGAAAATGACTAAGTCGTCATGGCACTCCCCTCAGAGTGCCATGCCAACCTCACACTGTCTGTGGCATAGGTAGGTCACCCCTCTAGTAGGCCTAAGGCAGAGTGCACTATACCACAGGTGAGGGCATATGTGCATGAGCACTATGTCCCTACAGTGTCTAAGCAAAACCTTAGACATTGTAAGTGCTGGGTAGCCATAAGAGTATATGGTCTGGGAGTTTGTCAAACACAAACTCCACAGTTCCATAATGGCTACACTGAAATCTGGGAAGTTTGATATCAAACTTCTCAGCACAATAAATGCACACTGATGCTAGTGTGGAATTTATTGTACAAAGCACCCAGAGGGCATCTTAGAGATGCCCCCTGAATACCAAACCGACTTCTAGTGTTAGGCCGACCAGTTTCTGCCAGCCTGCCACAAATAGACGAGCTGCTGGCAACTTGGGGAGAGTGCCTTTGTCACTATGTGGTCAGGAACAAAGCCTGTACTGGGTGGAGGTGCTTCTCATCTCCCCCTGCAGGAACTGTAACACCTGGCGGTGAGCCTCAAAGGCTCACCCCCTTTGTTACAGCGCCATGGGGCTTCCCAGCTAGTGGAGATGCCCGCCCCTCTGGCCACTGCCCCCACATTTGGCGGCAAGGCTGGAGGAGATAATGAGAAAAACAAGGAGGAGTCACCCACCAGTCAGGATAGCCCCTAAGGTGTCCAGAGCTGAGGTGACCCCTGCCTTTAGAAATCCTTCTTCTTAAGTTTGGAGGATTCCCCCAATAGGATTAGGGCTGTGCCCCCCTCCCCTCAGGGATGAGGCACAAAGAGGGTGTAGCCACCCTCCAGGATTGTAGCCATTGGCTACTGCCCCCAGACCTAAACCCACCCCTAAATTTAGTTTTTAGGGGCACCCTAGAACCCAGGAAATCAGATTCCTGCGACCTGAAACAAGAAGAAGGACTGCTGACATGAAAGCCTTGCAGAGATGATGGAAGACGACAACTGCTTTGGGCCCAGCCCTACTGGCCTGTATCCTGACTCGAAAAACTGCAACTGCAACAGCAACGCATTCCAACAGGGACCAGCAACTTCTGAAGCCTCAGAGGACTGCCGTGAACCTAAGGACCAAGGACCTCCCGTGAGCAGCGGCTCTGCTCAACAACAAACAACGACTTTGCAACTTTCTTGCAACTTCTAAAGACTTCACTTTTCCCGCCGGAAGCGTGAGACTTCACCCTCTGCACCCGACGCCCCCGGCTCGAGCTCCAGAGAACCAACACCACAGGGAGGACTCCCAGGCGACTGTGACCCCGTGAGTAGCCCGAGATGACCGCCCTGGACCTCCACAGCGACGCATGCAGAGAGAATCCAGAGGTTCCCCCTGACCGTGACTGCCTGTAACAAGGAACCCGACGTCTGGACCAAGCACTGCACCCGTAGCCCCCAGGAGCAGAAGGAATCGAGCCTCAGTGCAGGAGTGACCCCCAGGCGACCATCTGCCTAGCCCAGTTAGTGGCTGGCCCGTGAAGCCCCCCTGTGCCCTGCCTGCACCGCTAGAGTGACCCCGGGTCCTCCATTGAATCCTATACAAAACCCGACACCTGCTTTGCACACTGCACCTGGCCGCCCCTGTGCCGCTGAGGGTGTGTTTTGAGTGCCCACTCGTGTTCCCCCCAGTGCTCTACAAAACCCCCCTGGTCTGCCCTCCGAAGACGCAGGTACTTACCTGTAAGCAGACTGGAACCGGAGCACCCCTGTTCTTCATAGGCGCCTATGTGTTTCGGGCACCTCTTTGACCTCTGCACCTGACGGGCCCTGAGCTGCTGGTGTGGTAACTTTGGGGTTGCCTTGAACCCCCAACGGTGGGCTGCCTATGCCCAGGAACTGAGACTTGTAAGTGCTTTACTTACCTGACAAACTAACCATTACTTACCTCCCCCAGGAACTGGGGGGAATTCCTTCCCTGACAATGATAGGGGTCTCCCACCACCCCCCACCCCTGAGTCCTCCCACCACACCCCGACCCCCCCTACCACCTCCCAAAGGTGGCAGGACCCCACCCCGCCAACATAGCCCCCTACACGCACACACACACTACCACTACACATACCCGCACACATACTAACAAACATTCCAACAGACACACACACAGTCATACACGCACACATACATACAGACATACATGCACATATACTCACAGACATACAAACAGACAGACACGCACACATTTTCAAACACACAACAGCCTCGCGTGCATACACGTGCTCACACACCCCCTCTACACACTCACACTCACACCCCCATAGCCGCACACAACTCCCCCCAACCCCCTCCCCTAACGGACGATCACCTTACCTGGTCCGGTGATCCTCCAGGAGGGAACGGGATCCATGGGGGCTGCTCCGCCGCCAGCACCCTGTCACCAGAACACCGCCATGCCGAATCATGGGATGTGAATTGATGGGCAGTGTTCTGATGACGTGGCGGTGGAGGTGGAGCAGCCTCCACTTCCCCACCGACCGCCAGTATGGCTGCTGGCGGCTTTCTGTCGGAAAAAGGACAGAGGGCTGCCAGCAGTCATAATACGCTGTGTGGAAAACTGCCTGCACTGGTGGTCTTCAGCACGGCGGTACCTCGGCGGTCTTCCAAAAAGACTGCTGAGGTTAAAATGAGGGCCTGTATATGTTATTGCTCTAATTCAAAGTTCCTAACTTACCTGTGTGGAGTACCTTGTATTTTATATATTTACTTCAAATCTTGAACTCGTCGTTCTAAAAATTAATTAGGAACATATATTTTTCTATATAAAAACTATTGGCCTGGAGTTAAGTCTTTGAGTGTGTGTTCCTCATTTATTGCCTGTGTGTACAACAAATGCTTAACACTACCCACTGATAAGCCTACTGCTCGACCACACTACCACAAAATAGGGCATTAGAATTATCAAATTTTGCCACTATCTTACCTCTAAGGTGAACCCTTGGACTCTGTGCACACTATCTCTCACTTTGAGATAGTATATACAGAGCCAACTTCCTACACGGGAGAACTTTCTTGGAAGCTTGCTCCCAACCTTCTCTGACCAAGCTAGGAGGTCCCCTGACAGGGTACCCAAACATAAGGTTGAAGAGGCTGAAACCTACTCCTTTCTGTGGCACCTCCCTGTATGCAAATAACAAACATGGGCAAGAGGATATGCCACTTTCTGACTTCTGACCATGCGTTTTAGGTTCTTGTTGAACCTTTCAATAGGCCTGTTGGTTTGGGGTGTTAAGGGGTGGAGAACTTGTAAGTTACCCCACACTTCTTCTACATGGACTGCATGCAAGCAGACATAAAGTTGGTGCCCCTGTCAGACACCGTTTCCTTGGGGAAACCCACCTTGGTGAAAATCCCCATAAGGGCTCTTGTCACTACTGGTGCAGTAGCGGTCCTCAGAGGTATGGCTTCTGGGTACCGAGTGGCATGATCCACCAGAACCAGAATGAACCTGTGACCAGAAGTGGTCTGGGTAGCAATAGGCCCAATGATGTCTATGCCCACCCTTTTAAAGGGGTGCTAACATCTGGCAGTGGTTTCAGGGGAGCCCTCAGCTTCTGCCTTTCTGCCCACTGGCCTGGTAGGACATGCAGGTCCAACAGAACGTGTCTGAGGAATTCCTTATCTTGGGCCAGTAAAAGTGGGGAACAAGCTATGCAAAGGTCTTGTCTTGGCCCCAGTCTCCTGCCAGGGGTATCTCACAAGTCAGCTCCAGTAGGAAGGCCCTGTAGCATTTGGTGATCACCAGGTCCCTTGTTGTCCAATGCACAGGAGCCTTAGACTCACTATATAGGAGGCCATCCTGCCAGTTAATGTCCCAGAGACATCACCTCCTGCTTGGACTTTGGTCTGCTGTTTAATGCCCTCAAGGGTTAGACACTCCGTCTGTGCCGTATAGAACCCCTCCTTGGCAGGTCCTCCTTTCACCTGCCAGTCTGCAGGTGTACACAGGCCGTCTAGGGAAGCAGTGCCCTCCTCAGTGGACTCTGGGGTGGCATTGGGAAACACCTGATCTGGAGACACCAGTTGACTCATTGCCATAGTCATACTGGCACCTGTGTCCCCCAGAGCCTCAACACCTTGCCCACTGATGGTGACCCGTTGCCTATTCTTGGTAGTATTGAATGGCACACGGATCTTAGGAACCATTTCACTATCACCCAGGGACGCAAGGGTAACCTCACTAAACTCTCCCCCATTAACTGGGATGGGCTCCTCCCCAAGCACTATATTAGCCACCCCTGAGGTTTTACCTCGTCGGAACGTGTGCTCTTTTTGGACATGTGAGGTCCCCCTTGTAGTGTCCATCCTCGCCGCACTCATAGCACTTGGGTGGTTTGGGCTGCTGACTTTTGTCAGGGTAGTTTGGTTTCTGATGGCAAGATTGGGAACGTGAACCAGACCCTTTCTCTTGTGAGTTGTTTTGGGGACCTTTAGAGAACTCCTTTGTATCTCCCCCCTCTTTCTTCTGGTGTGAACCCTAACCACCCTTTGCGAGTTGCCCCCCACCTCCCGATACACACTATGGTGGTGGCCCAGTGAGTTGCACAATTAGTGCTGCAGGACCATTGGTAGCATTTAATTTACAGGCTCTGGATATAGGGTACACCACTCTACAAGGGACTTACAGGTAAATTAAATATGGCAGTTGTGGATACACCAATGTTACCATGTTTTAGGGGAGAAGCACATGAGCTTTAGCACTGTGCAGCAGTGGTAAAGTGCTCAGAGTCCTAAGGTAAACAAAAAGATACAGCAATAAAACAGGAGGTAAAGGCAAAAATTCTTGGGCTAGACCAACCTAAGGACGCCTGGTCTAACAGGCATATTTTACCTTTTGTTGACGCATTACTTGCTCAGTCCTGCTGCATAATTTGGTTCTTCCCGCCATTTAATTACAGTGGCCCTTCCCATCATAAATCTGTAGTACCAAATGTGATGAACAAGTTACTTACCTTCGGTAACTAATTATCTGGTAGAGACTCTATCTAGCTGCAGATTCCTTACCTTAGAATTCCCTGGCGTCAGCTTAGAATCCGGAATTTTTCTGCTGAGCAGTACCCTGTGCGTGCCGTTGGGTGGCATTGTTCGGATCCGAATGCGTCATCTGGCTTCGCGTGGCGTCGTCAGCGTCGTTGGAGCTGTCTGTAACTTCACGGTCTTCTATATAGGCACCACCCGGGCACGCGCACGTCTGTTCTTTTCTACAACTTCCCACGCCTGAAGCACAGAGTCATGGAAGAACCAACAATTATTTACTTTTCTTTTTTGATTGTTTGAGTACAAAAACATGCACTTGAAAAAGGGAAAAATTATGAAAAATATAATGTATATATCCGCAGAGCGGGGAGGCTTGGGTTAGTGTAAGGAATCTGCAGCTAGATAGAGTCTCTACCTGATAATTCGTTACCGAAGGTAAGTAACTTGTTCATCTGATAGAGACTTCTAGCTGCAGATTCCTTACCTTAGAATATATACCCAAGCTATAACTCCTAGTGGTGGGTTGCGAGAATATACTTTACACCAGGAAGTCCTGTAGGACCGAGCAGGCAAAATGTCCCTGTCACCTCACTTGGCTTGCCAACTTGTACAAGGAAGCCCAGGTTGCCACTTGGCAAATATCAAGTACTGGCACACCTCGGGCCAACTCAGTGGTAGCAGCTTTCTTTCTGGTAGAGTGAGCTCTCAAGCCCTCTGGAGGATGCTTCTTGGCCAAAGTGTAGCAAATGTTTATGCAGAGAACGACCCAGCGCAAAATGGTTAGTTTCTGGACTGCCCGACCCTTCTTTGCACCAACGTACCCACAAAGAGTTGGTCGTCCACCCGAAACTCTTTTGTGCGGTCAAGTTAGAACAATAATGCTCTTTTTGGGTCCAGCCGATGGAGACGCTCCTCTTCTTTAGAGGGATGCGGTGGAGCAAAGAAGGTGGGCAGGGTGATATTTTGACCCAAATGGAAAGGGGTCACCACCTTGGGAAAGAAAGAGGCACAAGTTCTGAGGACTACTTTATCAGGATATATCGTGAGATACGGCGGTTTGGATGATAAAGCCTGCATCTCACTCACTCTCCTGGCAGAAGTGATCATCACTAAGAAGGCTGTTTTGATAGTGAGCAGCCGGAGAGGACAGTTATGTAAAGGCTCAAAAGGAGCACACATTAGAAAAGTGAGTACTAGATTAAGGTCCCACTGGGGTATCACAAAAGGGACAGGTGGAAACATATGTACAAGCCCTTTTAAGAATATCTGTACGTTGGGAGACTTAAACAAAAATGGTTGTTCAGGCAAGCGAAGAAAAGCCGATAAGGCAGCAAGACAGCCATTAAGAGTCCCTAAGGAGGAACCGTGTTGGGCGAGTGATAGAATGAACAGAAGGATATCAGAAGGAGAAGAAGAAAGAGGATTAATAGACCTCTCTGTACATTATGATAGAAACCGTTCCCAGCGGCAGGCGTAAATTGACTTAGTAGAGGGACACCTGGCTGCCAGAATGACATCACAGACCTTGGGAGGGAGGTCATAAACCATCAACTGTCTCTGCTCAATCTCCGTGCATGAAGCCACAGAGTTGACAGGTTCGGGTGGAGAACCTTCCCCTGCTGCTGCGACAGAAGATCCTCCCGAAGAGCCAACCTGATTGGAGGACAGATGCTCATTTTGAGAAGCTCTGGATACCAGACTCTTCGTGCCCAATCCGGAGCCACTAGGATTACTTGGGCCCGGTCGCTCTTGATTTTCTTGAGAACTCTGGGCAGAAGTGGTATGGGCAGAAAGGCGCCCAGGAGGCCTGAACTCCACTCATGATAAAAAGCATCGCCTACCCCCTTGGAAACTCCAACGGGCAAAACTGCTCACATTGCGCGTTCTCTGTGGAGGCAAACAGATCTAACCAAGGCTTCCCTCACTGCCGAAAGTGTTCTCGCGCCACCTCCGGATGGAGATACCACTGGTGATTTGATAAGCATCGCCAGTTGAGTTCGTCCGCCCTGGCGTTCAGAGAACCTGCCAGGTGTTGAACCACCAGGGTTATGCCCAGATGTTCCAGCCATGTCCAGAGACGTAGAGCCTCTTGACTAAGAGTCCACGACCCCACACCACCCTGCTTGTTGCAGTACCACATCATGGTAGTGTTGTCCATGAACACCTGCACTACCTTCCCTTTCACAAGAGGAAGAAATGCCTTTAATGCTAGACGGATCGCCCGAAGCTCCAACAAGTTGATATCTAGCCTGGATTCCGCCGGAGACCAGAGACCCCTGATCTCCACCTCTCCCAGATGGTTGCCCCATCCCAGAAGTGACGCATCTGTCACTACTGTGAGATCTGGTTGGGGAAGGGAGAGGAGTCTGCCTTTGACCCAGTCGCAGTTAAACTGTCCACAAATGCAGATCCTTTGCAGTTCCCTCCGAGATCTGAACCAAGTCGGTAAGATTTCCCTGATGCTGTGCCCATCGGAAATTCAGGTCCCACTGCAGAGCCCTCATATGCCATCTCTCATGCTTGACCAATAGGATGCAGGAAGCCATGAGTCCCAACACCCTTAGAGTCTGTCTCACCGAAATCCAGGATAGAGCCCGAAACATCGGTATCATAACCTGAATATCCTGGACTCGCTGCTTGGGAGGATAGGCCCGATGCTGCACTGTATCCAGAACGGCTCCGATGAAAGTGAGCTTCTGAGGTAGGAGAAGACTGGGTAGGAGAAGACTGAAATCCCTAACCTGCGCAGATGAGCTGTCACCACCGCCATCACCTTCATGAACACCCGAGGGGCACTGGTGAGACCGAAAGGGAGCACAGTAAACTGAAAATGCTTGTGGCCCTCCTTGAACCGCAAGTAACACCTTTGGCGTGTAGGATGGGGATGTGAAAATACGCATCCTGCAAATCCAACGGTACCATCCAGTCTCCTTGGTCTAGGGCAGACAAGACCTGAGCAAGAGTGAGCATCTTGAATTTCTCCTCCTTGAGGAAGAGACTGACGTCCCTTAAATCCAGGATAGGGCGAAGGCCCTTGTTCTTTTCTGGAATCGGAAAGTAGCAGGAATAACAACCACTGCCTACTTCTGACATCGGGAACCTTTCTTTAGCTCCTTTGGCCAAGAGAGCCATAACTTCCTCGCAGAGCAAAACCAAATTATCCTCCATCAGCTGTTTTATCAGAGAGATAGAAGGAGGGAAAGACTGGAAGGGGAGGGAATAGCCCTTCCGTATGATCTGCAAGACCCATTTGTCTGATGTGATGGATTGCCAGTGAGGGAGATGAAATTGAATTCTCTCTCCAACTGACGGACATGGTCGTGCAGAACCACACTAGGAGGGCTTGTGTGCAGTTGAAGGGGGCTGTGTGGTGGCTGACCTCTGGCCAGACCCTCTGGGTCTGATGATACCACAACCACGTCCTCGCACGGGATGTTGTGAAGCCGGAGGACGGTGGCTAAGTTGTGGCTGGCGTGGTACCGCACCCCTTCTGTAGCCTAAAAAGGGACGGAAGACAGACTGCTGGCGAGCTGGCGCAGAGAGGCCCAAGGATCTGGCCGTAGCTCGAGAATCCTTGAACCTCTCAAGTGCGGAGTCGCCTTCTCACCAAACAGGCGAGAGCCATCAAAAGGCATGTTCATCAAACTCGACTGGAGATCCCCTGAAAAACCAGTAGAACAAAGCCAGGCGTGGCGACAAAGGGCCACTGTCAATGCAATCGCTCTACCCAGCGAGGTCATGTCCAATCCACATCTGATAATAAACTTGGCTGCATCTCTCCTATCCTTGACAGCCTGGGTGAGAGTGTCCTGTATGCCCTCTGGGACCTGGGGCAGCACCTGTGCCACCGTATCCCATAAAGTATGGGAAAAAACGGCTCAATAGGCAAGAAGTGTTTACTAACCTCAATACCAGGCTGGAGGAAGAAAACAACTTCTTTCCAAGTTGGTCCAACCTCTTGGATTCTGTATCCGGAGGGACGGAAGGGAGGGCATCACGGAAAAGTGGATGCTTGGACCACCAAGCTCTCCAGGGTGTGGTGTTGGGTGAGGAAACTGGGGTCATTTGGAGCAGGTCTATGGCGGCGGACGACTGTCCTATTCACAGGAGCCCCTGTGCTGGGTCCCAGAAGGACGTCCGTTAGGGCTTCATTGAAGGGCAACATCGGCTCCGATCTCGTCACCCCACGCTGAAGCACTTCCGTAAGGAGATTTGTACTGACTGGCACCATGGGCAAGTCTAGGTCCAAGACCTCAGCTGTCCATACGCACCACCATGGCATAAGAAGCCCCCTCCTCCCTATCCACATTGGGAGGAGAGAGCTTGCCAGTATCTGGAGTAGTATCCAGTCCACTGGCTTCCCCTAGACCCTCATATCAGTCCTGTTCTTGCTCCAGTTCACACTCTAAAGGGTCTCAGACCCCTCCCACTCCTCTCCTGTGCCTGGCTGTCCAATATAAGGCTCAGGCAATGATCTGGGTCTAATCTGTGCCTTCGAAGTCGGAGTCGGCGTCGTACGAAATCACTCCAGCTCCGTATCATTTGGAATGAGGATGGGGCTACCACCAGTGTGCGCCGGTGGTAGAGGAAGTGTCGACGTTGGACCCGGCGCCTGAGGAGGTCGACTGTGTGAGACCAGAGCCAGTCCGGATCTGCTGTAGGATCCTGGGGTGCCCAACGGCGCTGAGGCTGAAGCCGCTGGCGTCAAATCCGATGGGGCACCTGCTGACCCGCGGGGCTCGAAGACCCACCCAAAGGTGCAGCCCGCTCAAAAACAAGGCGCATAGCCTCGTAAAATTCTTTAAGTTGAGCGGAGGTTGCTCCGGTCCCCGGAAAGGGGGGGAAGATGCGGAGTCGGCCCTGGCGACGGCTTTGCAGAACCGCGCTCAGAACGTCGATGTTCCCCAAATGCCTTGTTGGTCGACAGGCATGGCAAAGTTGAAGTCCGTTTGGACTTCTTCTTCTTTTTGTACCTCTTACCTGAGTGCCCCGATGAGCTCGAATGCGAGGAAGAGGACTTTCCGGCTCTGGGAGCGGTACCGCGACCTTCTCCTACTGCGGGACTGTGACCTCCTCAGAGTAGCGCCGGCCGAAGACTGCTGTTGGGCCACCAGAAGTTTGAGGGATCTCTCTCTCAAGGCCTTCGGAGCCATGGCCCCACAGTCAGAACATAATGTCGAATCGTGGTCCTTCTCAAGACACCAGAGACACACTCTGTGCGGATCCGTGACCGACATGGTGAGATGACATGCACCACATGGCTTGAATCCTGTCTTTCTCGAAGACATCTCAAACAATCAAGAAAAAACCTTGACAAACGTCGAAGAAAAAGGGTAGCTCTTCCCGGATCTGCGCTTAACTGGCGCGGAAGGAAAAGTACTGATGTATGCGCGCAGAGGTGGTGCCTAAATAGAATACCATGACGTCACAGACGGCTCAAACTACGCTGACAAAGCCACGCGGAGCCGGACGACGCATGCGGATCCAAACGACGCCACCCAACGGAACGCGCGGGGTACTGCTCAGCAGAAAAATTCCGGATTCGAAGCTGACGCCAGGGAATTCTAAGGTAAGGAATCTTCAACTAGAAGTCTATATCAGATACGTTTCTTTGGTATATTGGCGTGCCTTGCGCCAAGGTCCCTGAATCATATCTGCATTCCAGCGCACCAGAGCTGTAATTAACTCTGTATCACCTTATTTCTTCTTGACCACTGATCTCGAAACACACACACACAGAGCAAAGTTTTGACTCCTGTGAATCAGAATATATGGTACGGACTACTTTTCCCTTGGCCGAAATATACTATCAAGGATAATCGGATGAGTATGAGTGCTTTTGGGGGAGTGGGGGACGTGTTGATAACTCCACGGAAATTAAAGGTTTGAGATTCAAAACTGAGGGGTGAGGGACCTGAGAAAATGAACTGCAAAAAAGAAAATAAGTTCATCAGGTGAAGAGGCACCTTAGGCACTCTTCCAGTGTCTTGTTCGTCATTGTTACATGGGAGTTCACAACAATCTCTGTCTGCATTACAAAGGTAGACAAATTTCTCATCATCTTTCCGCACTATGAGCATGTACTTTGCTTTTATGTGTACAGCCCTTTTCTACGCCTTGCAAGACCTATGTGTAACATCCTTCCAAGCACATCTCAATAATGCCAGTACCTGAGATTAGCACAGTCTAGGAGCCTTTGCCTGTACTTTCTTATCTGCCCAGGGATAATTTACTTTAAATGTATTTTCACTGCACGCACTCTTCCTTGTCTCTGGTACAGAAAACCTTAATGGTATAGTTGTCAAATTGGTGCATGTGGACAAGACTCCATGTTTCTCGTCTTCCCCTTTCACAGATCAATTATTCAAGTGACTGATGACCCTACGTTCTATGCCCGAGAACAAATAGAGAAGGGAGTGCATGGTGAGCTGAGCCAGAGGTAAGACATGAACCTGGCTTTGCTCCAAGAGTCTGCACACATCTAGAGCCATGAAAATGTTTGGTATGCATATAGTCAAAAAACATAATGTAAAAATATGATACGATCTCTTCAAATTTTAAAAAAATGTGAGTTTCTTTAACATGCAGACGCATTATATCTTAATATATCCAAATATATAACTGCATAAACAGCTATTTATATAAAGTGCATTTTAGAAGCATTCACAGCTTGCCCCCATGACAATGCACTTGTGAACTAATAGTCAAGTCAGTAGTCAAGTAAACTCTAAACATGGCCAAGATTCTTATTAGGGATGCAGCAACATAGCATCTACCAAATCTAATAAGACATACTTGTACAATGCACATCAAATGGGTATCTCTGTCTCTCACACTCTCTCCCTTTGACATCAAAGGTCACAGTTTCATCCTTCATTCTTTGCTCACAATGGTAAACACTGAGATAGCAAACCTGGCTCGTGGCCCCCAGACCCAACAAGAGCCTAGCATCTCCTCAAATAGTTCACCCTGGAATGGAAACCTACTTTTTTATGTAACAGTTTCATAGTGGTCATTATACTCCGGTGACCCTGGGGCCCAAATTTGGCAACTGGGCTTTTAAGCAAGTCTGGAATGGCTCAGCATTTACCTTTGAGTATGAGACTCTTCTGGTATCAAGTATGCTCCTTCCAAACATGATGAAATGCTCTGATGGGCTCGACACTGGGATGACAATTCACTATTTTGTTCTTCCTAGATCTCTCCAGTTCTGTGTGTTGATAAATTAAGAAATATCTGTGTTGTGCTTGTAGGGCCAAGCATGCTTTGGTGGGCTTAGCAGTTCAGTTCAGCAGCAATAATTCTGAGAACAAGTCAGCAGGATGGTGTTATCTTCCTGATGTGTTGATAATCCTAAATCAATATACACACAGTCTAAAACCCTGTACCTTGAAGTATGACAACGTCCCAGTTTTGGGGTTCCCAGGTATTGAAACCAGTCCCTAATGGTCAGGTACAACTGTGAATTGCTTATCTACAATGGAACAACTGAAAATGTTTGCTGGAGCATACACATCAAAGACTTTCCTTATCCACCTAAGAATGTGACTGTTTAGTTAGGCTTCTGCTGGCTGAGCCAAAGATGTCCCTGGAGGAATATGGAAGAATGTTACATTGAAATCGTTTGCCCTTGCTAACCATTTCACCCATACCAGCTTGGCTTGCAAGGGAGTAAATTCTGTGAGATTCTCTAAGGTATGGGTGTGAAAAAAGCAGGAATGACAAAGCTGTAGGTAATTAAAGAATTGGTGATTGTGCATGCTAGATTCTGTTTGGAGTACTGGAAAAGGGGATATAGAATTCTGGGCCACGACATCTCCAAATTTAGAAAGACTGATGTTATCCCAGTGCTTATGTAGTCCAAATAAGTTGTCACTTTGGATAACTCATTTCCCATCCATGTACAGTCTCTTTCATAAGTCTACCTTTCTGTTCAATGGTAGCTAGGGTTTACTGCTACTACCTCAAAACTAAAGCTGTGGGCTTTGGCAGTCCTTCCAGGAGGTGTCCCTCTGTTGGAAATATATAGAGTGTTACTGTCCCATGGGCCACCTCTTTGTTGAGAAGGCAGGATGGGAACATGCTCCAAACAGCCACTCATTTATTCCCGCTAATTGTGAGGCTCAGTAATAGAGCTCCAAAAGTACCATAACTAAGTCTCTATTAAAGCAGGATGAGAAAAATGTTAACTTTGATGTTCTAGGTATTAGGGGTGTTTTTTTGAAGTGAGCAAAGAAAGCACAGGGAATTTTGAGTTTTTGGTTTTTGTAATTTATGTAAGAGTTTGTGAGGAAGATAATTTCATACAAATCATGTATTTGATTAAATATAGGATTCTTTGATCCATCATGAAAAGTAGCTGCATATACAGCAGTTTTAGAAAGTACAATGAAAATTCAAGTTGAGTTCTATTTACTGTATTTATTGGTGATGCACATTCATCTATTTACACATTTCAATAGCTCAGCCAACATATTGAGGTTTATTGAGGTGCACAGGCCTAGGGTTTTTTCAAGGTTTCTAGAACATCAACACCGCTTAGTATGAGTTTCCATCTCAGTGGGGGAAATGGAGTATTTAGTTGTTGTTTGTAAGAAACTCTGGAGAGGAACAGTGACCATTTGTTCAGAGACGTTTGTAGCGGCAATGAATAAACCAATCCTTAAGGTATAATTAAATAATCCATGGGATCTGTGGTAGCGGGAGTCGCAAGAGCGTCATATACAAGACCCGTTTTAGTGCCTTTCGAATCGTCAAGGAACTTGCCTTTCGAATCGTCCTGGTGTAGTCACATGGGGTCTGTCTTCCTGATGTGATTAAGTATCTTTTTGAGGAGGAACAATCACCAATGGTACCCACAGTGTGTTTATTTCCGAACACACAGGAATGACCTGTAGGCGGACAAATCTTAGTTATATTTGGTTTACCTGTTAGTTTTTAACATGTATTTAAATATCTCTTTTGTTACTTTCCTGTGCTTACAGACAAATGTGCACTCTGGCACGTGCACAGGGAGTGGCTGCAGGCAATACCCTATTATATGGTATGTTGCTCGTACAGGCTATTTCCAAAGGAGTGATGTATGCTTTGGCATGCTACTAAAGGGCACAGTTAGAAGACATCTTTGTGTGCTGCCTGCGAAACACTGATGATGCCATTGGTGATGCTTTCTATGTTGTCATGTATGAAACAATAAACATAATTGTAAATCGGACAGCAGTACTCCACCAAAAAGCTGCTTTTTGATTGGTACCTAGCTAGTCCATATCAGGAAGATTCATAGCTATCACTTGGGTGAGCATGGTGTTGGAAACTTGATAGCATCAATATGTAAGTAGAATGTTTAGTGATTTATGCATTATCCACTGAGCTTTGCAACGGGACTGCTAATAAAGTGAAGATTACAGATTACTGTGTAGAGCAACATATCTTACATTTACATGAGTACCCAGCATTCCTCATCCTCAGAACGTCACAAAGATTCCATCTGCAGTGAATCCCAAATTACATTGCTTGATTTTTGTGTTCTGCTGCTCCTTCATATTCCCCCAGAAGAGGCGTTACTGGAGTAGGTGTATCCAGCAAAGATATCTTTGTGGTCTGGTTTTCTTTGCAGTGCGGATACCTTTTCTGTTACTAATGCGCATCTCTGCACATACATATAAGTGTGCCGACCAAGAGGAATGTTGCATGCTATTGGATTCTTCGGTGTTGTCAGGGTTACATCATCAGGCAACCAGGACATGCTGCGTGACCTTTAGGAGCCATTGTCTTTATTTGCACTGACAGAGTGCCTCAACTCCTCAAACAAAGAGCATAGACAAAAGCACACTTAGCTTCCTTACCCCTGAAGAGTCTTCGACTGCACGCTTCTCCACCTTATTGGTTATTTGGTAAGGTGTTGAATTTATACTCCTGAACCGTTAGTTGTTGCATTGCACTCACATGCATTTCTGTTGCGATCGAGAACACAGAAGCATACCAGCACATCTACTTCATGTCGTATCTGCTCTATACTGTGGCTGTTCACCAAAACCGACATTCACATTTTTGAGAAATTCGGTTGTTAGTTGAAGTCGGGGGGGGAGGGTGGGGGGGGGGGGGGTGACCCCTGTTCAAGCAATAGCCACAATCACTGTTGAGGTGCACCACAAAAGTCACTAAATTAACCTGTGCTTAACCCAGGGCAGCTTGGCACAAAAAGCAGTCAGGCTTAACTTAGAAGCAATGTGTAAAGTATTTATACAGCACACATACAGGAATAAAGTGAAAACACAAGACATGAAAAAATATCACACCAATTTACAAAATTAAAGTACATTTTTATAAACTGTTTGACAGCAAACCAACAAAATTCCAATCACTAGAACAGGAGATATGATTTTTTAAAAGTTTTTAGTAAAAACTATCGGCTAAAAGATCAAAGTGCCAACTGTGGACATCTATTTACATGAGACTTGGTCAGAGTCAAAAAGTATGGCCGACTGCAATGGAGCGCAGGTTGATACAAAGAGTGGATTGGTCCTGGTTAGCACTTACCTTCGGAGTTAGAAGAAATTTTGAAGAAAAATTTCTGAGAAGATGGAGTTCAGCGGGGCAAGGCTGCAGGCGGTGTCCGAGGAGCGAGTGTCGTCATTGGGGAGTTGCTAGACAAAGTCTCAGTGAAGATTTCTACCCTGGGACTTAGTTACTTTTTGGAAGTCAAAATTCTCCAGTGGGATGAGGCAGGAATCTGTAGTTTACAAGGAATCTAAGAGGCCGAATACCCCTTTTACGAAGGACTACTGAACATGATTTGCTGTTGTGGAGAAGAACTTAGTGGGAGCTGCTGCCAAGTCAGGCCAACCGGCGATGCACCTTGGTCTGACAGACGAGCAGGCCAGTCTGGGTGGGTTCTCAGAGCAGTCTTTAGCCAAAAATGTTTCAAGGACCACGTTTGGGATTTTGCCTATCTGGCACATTTATCACCACTACCAATGGTCCAGGACTCAAGGAGCACCACTGGAGTGTTTAAGAGTCGCTCAGGCTGGGTCCAGGAGTGGGTTCAAGATCGTGGGAGTCTGTTATTTCCCTGTGGCTCTGAACAGGAGGCCAGCAAACTAGCACTTGGAGTCACTGTGGTAGCCCAGAGTCAGGTGAAGAAGCAGGGCTCAAGCAGCAGGGCATTCCTCTGAGGGTTCAAGGTAGGCTCAAGGCAACAAAGTAGCTCTTCCAGGTGCAGCTAAGTGGCCTTGTGGAGTACACAGCAGGCCACATCTGCAGACAATCCTCTAATAGTCCTTCTGCAGGTCCAGAAACTGATCTGAAAAGTGGGCCTAAAGGCCTTATTTGTATACCTGGTGCCTTCTTTGAAGTAGAAAATGTTTCTAGAGGTTTCTCTTTGAGGTGCTTGGAATTTCCTTGCTCCCCTGCCCTGACCCCATGCTGGATGCAGGGACAATATAGTGGTGACAAGCCCTTTGTGTGAAAGTAGAGACCAGCCTATTCAGTTATAAGGGAGGCTGTGCCCAGTACCAACCCTGACCCCCAGCAGATGGCCCATTTATGCACACCTAATCCCTTTATTGTGTGATGGTCTGGGAGGAATTCACAAAGTCTAACTGCAAACTATACTCAGTCATGTGACCTAGGACAGGCTTAGGACACCAATTAGAAGAGGGCAGGAAAATGTCAACTTTCTAAAGGTGGCATTTTCAAAACAGTAATTCAAAATCTGACTTTACCATTAAAGAGGATTTCAATTACAATTTCAGAGATACCAAACATAAAATGCTATCTGCCCCAGTCAAAAGTTAGCACTTATTAAATATAATAAGGCAACCTAGTGTTATCCTATAATAATATAGGTAGGCCTCACAGTAGTGAAAAATTAGTTTAGGAGTTTTTCACCACCCGGACATGTAAACCTTGAAAGTACATGTTCAACCTTTGAATTACAATGCCTCCTGCCCTATGGGCTATGTAGGGCATACCTTAAGGGTAAATTGTACAGAATAAAGGAGGAGTTTGAGGCTTGACAAGGGAGGTATGTTGCCAGGTCAAATTTGCAGTTTAAGACCATATTCAGGCTACAGTGGCAGACCTGGGACATGTTTACAGGCTATTCAAGTGGGTGGCACAATTAGTGCTGCAGGCCCACTAGCATTTAATTTACAGGCCCTGGGTATATGTTATACCACTGTATAAGGGACTTATACGTACATTAAATATTCTAATCAGGTGTAAGCGAATTTTACCATGTTTAGTGGAGTGCCCACAAGCTCTTTAGCACTGGTAAAGTGCACAGAGTCCTAAGGCCAGGTCCTACAAAATTCAGCAAAAAAATGGAGAGAAACAGGTAAAAGGTTTGCCGGAAGACCACCTTAAGGCTGATGGGTTAGTGTGCATGCCGTTGGTGTGTCTTGTGGTGCTTGTGTCTGTCAGTGCGACCCTTGGATGTTGATGTGGATCCATATTGTCTGTCTGTGTGCTTTGGCTGCGTTCAGGGAAGAGAGGTTTTGGATTGTGAAGAGGAAGGTGGCCGAAAGACAAAGGGTGACTAGCTGCCGTCCATGTGGAGGCCAGAGCCTGAAAGGATCTCTGTAGGCCAGCCAGGGTACCATGAATGTCCTTCAGGAACGCATTACTCTGTTGCCCTTGAGTTGCAAGTCCCTGGATGGCATTCACAATAGTTGACTAACTCACAGAGATCGACCTCAGGAGGTCAATAGCCTCCTCACTAAAGGCAGCAGGGCTGACAGGGTCAGTGGCAGAGGTGCCTGTGGCAAAGGAAAAGCTCACCCTCCTGGGTGATTGTTCACGGACAACTGGGTGGGGAGCTACAGGGAGGGTGGCGGTAGAAAGGGGGGTGGCAGACAAAGATGGTGCTGGGGTGGTCCCAGAAGGGTCCGCCACCACCAGGGAGAGTCCACTGGAGGATGATTCCAAAGATGATGATGTGGAAGATCCGGTCTCCCCATGCCCTCTAGGCAACTGGCTGTCGGTGGTATCAGCATTCCGGGTCACATGGTCGGCAGCATCCCCACTCGCTTGTGCCCCCCTCTCCTTCGCCTGCTGATGCTGATGCACACAAGTAGAGAGAAAGGGGGGGACAGATACAGAGAGAGAGAGAGGTCATCACATTCTTCACATACACACATAACAACATACACAACTGTAAGTATACAACTGCTGGCAAGTGAATTCCATATAGAAAACCACAAATCCTACATCATGTCACAACATTTTACTTCTGTCCACTCCTTTTTGTGATATCTCTCACCAAATTCATAATTCATGTAAGGTACCACAACTCGAACCATCCATCAATTCACCTGTATACCTATGCCAGCCTGCACATCACGCCCATGCTAAAGCTGAAATTCCATCCTAATCTTGGTCATATCTCCTCATACTCCTATCACCATCAGGAACAGCAGTTGACTGATAACACCATATCATGCATGTTCTGAATCAACACCTGACCAGTACAAGTCCATAAGTCATGTTCCATGCTAATAAAGACAACTTCAATCACTAATGACACTGCACCAGCCATGGCTATCACATGCCTAGCTGAACCCTCTGTACATATATCGCACAATGGCTACAAACCCTGATGAAGACACAACATGTCACAGTCCCATTCAGGTGCCATCTGAATCTTACATTCCATGTCTGGGGAACAGCTAAATCACTACATGTGGCAAATTCTAGAAGCCTAGCTGCAGTCACCATACGCAGATACTCCACATCACACCATACATGCATGTACAGCAACTGTGGCCTGTCTAGCACACATGAGACATCCACTGACAATCACAGAAAGGATAGTTACAACAACTAAACAAAGGACAGCCAACAAATTCCTGTTAGTGCAAATTACATTCCACTTGACATGCACATACAGAGCCACAACAACATGAGTAAAGGCACATCACTCACACCACTCCTGACATGTGAATACATGCACCTAAGTCCAGACAACCCACAAATCCCACTGAATATGATGTACACCTGGACCTACAACACTGCCATTCCACTTACAACGTATGCCACAACAACACCAGTATGACAGCCAAACCTTGACATTTCAAAGTATGAAGCGAGCCAATACCAGTGCCTGACGATCCTGTCCAAATCAGTTAGGTTAAGGGAAGCAATGATTATCCCACTACACAAGATCTGACCACAAGTAACCATTGTGACATGATGTAGGGGGATAATACCATATATTGCACTAGAATTTGTAGGGCATTGGCACATACTGCAAGGACACTGTACATTGTCAATGGGTAGGACAGCCTATTCACTGACCTCCTGTAAAACAAACGCATTGGTAAAATAGTGATTCGGCTTGATTTCAATGGCATGAAATGCATGATAAGCCCAAACAGACAATATCAGACACCTTTAGTTACATGTCCTTCCGTTACAACCTTCACATACCCCATAGTATGCATATGAAGGGACAGTGGGGACCCCTCCACAAACCCATATGTTCAGTCTAATACTGCCCATACCTAAGGACTGACTGAGATGCCAGACTCGCATGAAGTCAATACCTGTACCAAGGCAAAAGGTTACAAGGCCCTGAACAAATATGTCAGGCAGTCTGTAGCAAATACAGATTATCTACACAGATGGGAGTGGTCTAACACCATAGAGCCGTATATTCATATATTCTGACTTATGGAACTGGCAATACTAGACAGGAAGGATGAGACAGCAGCCTACATACATATATATGGCTGGGTGGAGTCACAGTTGTGGCGCTGTCAATTGTACATCTCCACATGCAGACATAGATCTACCTTTACACCGATGACCTAAACATACACATGCGCAAGACTAAGGCCAAATCTCGATTTCTTAGTCAGGCAATTAGAGTACTATGTATTTCCAGTAGTCAACATACATGTAGCACCTACTACAGTGTCAAAGCTGCTAAAGTGTGACAGCAAGCACCGAACTACCAGAGGAAAGTACAAGCATACAGTCAGTACTTACCCCCTTGTGGCTTCTGTGCTGCCCTAAAACGACCATCCATCTCAGGGTAGGCCAACACCAAAATGCGGGCCATTAGGGGGGTTAGGGTCTGAAAGACACCCCTCCATCGTTAGGAGGACATACCCAGCTTGGCCTCCGCGGTCTTCCGGGCCCAGCATCTCAGGTCCTCCCGCGGCTTTCTTCAATGGGGGCTCTGCTGTGTATGGACATCCACGGTTCACACTTGCTTGGCGATGGCATGCCAGATCCCCTTCTTCTGATGGGCATTGACCTGCATGGATAACACAGTCAAAAGAAGCAAGTCATGTACACATGCCAATAGTAGTGATCAGTGCACAACAGTTACGGCAAATAGGCACACATACCCATCCTTTCTGCACACATGCCTTCACTATATGCCATCTGTATTCATCTACACCCACACAAGTGCTCATGCCCGATGCAACGTCACACACATCTATCATATATGGCTGGGGCATGGAACTCACCTTCTCCTCTGGTCCCCTATATAGCTGTTCATGCAGGGGTAGGACCTCATCCAGCGGCCTCTTAAGTTCCTCCGGGGTGAAGGCAGGAGCCTTATCACCTGCAGGAAGTGGCATGATGGCTCCCAGAGGCAGTACACAGCAGCTCACGTCATGGAGGTCTTGCTGGCAACAGTGTCTGGAGTCAAGTGAGCAATACTGCAGAAAATGGCGGTCACATCCCCCAGGTACAGGACCGTCACTGCCGACGGTCATCGCCATTGACCCAAGTTCGCTAATGGTAGCACTGTAACCCAGTGGCAAGTTGCACGGTGGTTGCGACCATCTACTGTATTGACGACTTCTGCCTGGCTGACTTAGGTCACTTCCAACTGTCCAGTACAGTAGATCAGACGCCTGCCATTTTGGGCACATTTAATCAATGGATATTTTTAATAAACTGTGTACTTCACCTATTCCCCCACAAATCTGTTTATCCGAATGAAGTGCCTCCATGTTTGTGCAACATATTGCCCAATACTTCACAGAACGACGTGTTGAGGAAGTAAATATGGTGAGAACTATGAAAAGCTACTCTAAGGTACATAGGCCTCGGTAGAATCCAAAAGGTGTGTAAATAGTGCAGGACAGCTAAGTCTCACACACATGTACACTAACATTTGTTTCATATGTACAATCCCATTTACATGTTAGCCAATGTGCAGCATTGAGGATGATTTTGGTGCATGTATATGGGTTGTACTGTATATGTCAGAAATGCTACGCATCATCCACACATGTTAGGTGTCAGGTAATGTACAATTTGTTACATGGTGTGTACATACTGCATAACCCATAGTATATTCACTTCACTCTCAACATAGTTATGCTGCCATGCGGAGAGTGAGACTACCACCAGTCTACCGTCCACTAGGAGACCTGGAAACCATGGAGGACAGGCATGTCATCCAGACATATCATCTGAATCGTCATACCATCATGGATCTTTGTACCCAGTTGGAGCCAGATCTAATGCCTGCCATTCACAATCCCTATGGGATACCTCACATTGTTCAAGTCTTGTCAGTGCTACACTTCCTGGCCTCAGGCACTTTTCAGAATACAGTGGCTCTCACAGCAGGGATGTCTCAGCCCATGTTCAGACTGGTGTTGAAGGGTCTACTGTGTGCATTGTTGAAACATCTGGACAGCTACATCAGGTTTCCCCAACAAGTTGATTTGGCCTATCTGAAGGCAGACTTTTATGAGATGGAACACATTCCTCATGTGGTAGGAGCCATTGATGTCACCCATGTAGCCCTGGTCCCTCCCATTGCCAATGAACAGGTGTATAGGAACAGGAAGAACTAACACTCAATCAACGTACAGGAGGTGTGTCTGGCAGACCAATACATCTCACAAGTCACAGCCAAGTTTCCACGATCTGTGAGTGATTCCTACATCATGCGGAACAGCAATGTTTCACATCTAATGGCACAACTACAAACAGAGGGGGCCTGGCTGGTTGGTAAGTTTGCATTGTAGTGTGTGTTTGTGAGTTATGTATCCTGCCATCACAATCTAGCCAGTCCCACGTACAAATTTTGAGTTGTTCAACCATTATGTCCACAGGTGACTCAGGCTGTTGACACCAGGGAGGTACCCAGCCAGGCCAGGGGAACTCCGTTACAATGAGGCCCACAGGAGGACAAGGCATGTAATCGAGCGAACATTTGGGCTCCTGCAGGCTAGATTCCGGTCCGTGGACCTATCTGGAGGAGCTCTCCTCTACTGTGCCCACAGGGTATGCCAAATTATCGTTGCCTGCTGCATGCTCCACAATCTAGCCCTGAGTTGTCAGAGATCATTGATAGCAGATGAGGGGGAGGCAGCTGGACCAGTGGCTGGAAATGCTGACATGGCAAGTGATGAATAGCCATAGGAAAAAGGAGCAGGTGACACTAGGGAAGATCCCATCATTCAGTACTTCAACTGACATAAAGGTATGTCAAGTGGACCTTTTGATGTGTTGAATGTGCACAACTTGAAGTAGCTGGCTGGCTATTACACCTCCTGACTCGATTCATCAGTGGGGAGCCATGAACTCTAATGCCTATGTATGAGTTGTGGATGCAGACTGATAGATTGTAAAGTGTACAGTACAATATGTTCTGCTATATCATGAACTGTTACACCTGTTTCTAACATACATACACTTCTGTAATGGACTACTCAGTATTGAGGTATGTTTCTTGCATTCTCCTATCCTCTTTTCCTTCCACTCACTGAAAATGCTATTTACTGTTTGGCTCTGCAACCTAGGCTTGAGATATTCTTAGTCAGTAGCCAGTGATAATTGCAGACAGGCATGAGAGGTGTACCACGCAGATAGCTGCTAATATGGATATAGATGCAGTGGGATGGTACCTTGATAGTACTTCCTTTATACAAGTGGGGTTGTGACTGCTTCATCACTTCCTATTAAAAGTGGGGTTGGGAGATGTGAAAAGATGTATTACGTGTCAGTTGAAGTTTGTGGGCCATGTGTGATGTTTGGATCATGGCCTCAGGCTTCAGAATGGGTGGGGTACTTTGTGATGACCAAGGAACCTAGCTGTGTTTGTATTCTGACGTTGCTGTCCAAGGTGCAGGTAACTGTATACTGACAAAAGTGAGTGACAATCTTACAGGTATGGGGCCTATGTTAGTGTGTGGTTGAATTACTGGCTTTCTTTTTGATGTTCTTTGTGTGTTCCATGGGATATGTAAATATGTAGCTTTGGTATGGTTATGTGAAGAGCCCGTACCTTTGTAGGTAGTCTACCATGGGCATGACTTCTATTACCTGTATATGTGCAAATATATGCCACCCTGCCTTCCATCCTGATGGTACTCTCTTTCATGCTCTATTTGCAGATTGGAATACTGACTATACACTGTGTTGCCCTGGATTTCAACCTCTCTGACATCTGTCCTGTGACATTTCTGTTGTAATGCGTATCCTGCTGAGGGAGCCTCTCAATGATGTCCATTCCACTGGCTGTTCGATGCAGGGGGGCATTACCAGACCACAATTGGCAAGCATGACAATTGTTGATGTATTACAAATGACACATATACAGTAGCTGTGTTCAATTGTGATTTATTGTGTATACAGAATAGTAGAAGTCAAAATAAAAGTGCATAAATGAAAACAAGGGTGATGAGTGAAGTCATGGTAGAGGGAATAATCAGAGTAGTTGCTACACCAGTTGGTTAGACAGGTCCAGTGTCCTTGTACCATGGTAAAATGGATGTATGTCTCAGAACAGGCTACAGGGTGTCTCAGTGGCACACAAGTGTGACAAAGCAGGAAAGGTTCACTTCCTGGCAGTGGGTTTGGTTCGCATCTGCCCCAGCCGCATGTCTGGGGGGAAGTCCATGTTTGTGTGTGTGTGGGGGCGGGGGTGTCAGATTCTTCAGCTACAGAGGGAGGGGTGTCTGAAGCATATGGTTCCCCTGGCAGGGCCTCCATTCCACTAGCTGCCGCAGATGTATGGGGGAAGATGTTACATTGCTAGTGGAAGGGACCTGATAGTGTGTTGAGTAGCCACGCAGGGTGGTATTGATGTCCCACAGCACCCCTGCAATAGAAGCCATGTGGGTATTTTGTGCCTGTCACTGCTTCATGACTTTCTGGTAGTATTCCCTCTGCAGCCTTTGGTTTTACCCCAAATGGTGATTATTTGGCCCATCCTGTCCTGGGACCTTTTGTACGCTTCCAAGACTTGTGAGATGGTTTCCTGGTCAGTGGAGTCCCTTTGAGGCCCCATCCCCTGGCCCACATCATCCCTCCCACGCACCTTACCCCCAGGTGTCTGTGCCCCTGGTACGGTGAGCCCACTCCCAGCAGTAGTAGGTCCTTCTATGTCAGGGGTGTCAAGGTTCGACTCACGTCCCTGTACTGTGGGGCACACAATTGATTGAACAGTTCTGGGGACACGGGTTTGGGGGCGAATGGTTGGCTGTGATGTGGATGTACCAGGGGTGAGAGGGGTTGATGTTGGCAGGGGGAGACAGGGAGTCGTTGACTGACAAGGTGTTCCAGATGGGCCAGGTTGTTCATCTGTGTCCAGACATCCAGGCATGTTGTCCTCACTGGGGCCTTCATCCTGAGGGGGACTGGCAGTCTCTGGTATCCTTTCCATGGTGGCAATGGCAGGGTTACCTGTGGAGGAAGGGAGACACAGAGTTCAGGTTAGAATATATGTTTTGTTACCTCTTTGTGAGAAGCAGACAGTGGCTTTACCTGATTCCCTGCAATGACATTGACAGATGCTGCACAGCATACCTTTGTTGTACATCCAACTATGTGACCTTTAATACCATACTCCATGTTGGGATCTGTCATACAAGTTTGGTACTGAATGCACTGCAGATGGGTTCTGATGTTGTCCGCTAATTGACATGACTGTTCACCTCTGTTACCTAGTGAATAGTCAGGCTTGCTAGATGTCACACATTAAGCTGCACAATGCACAGTGGTGTCCTGGTGGGAATACAGTATATAAGTATGCAAGGGTATTAGTCCTGTATCTAGATTTTGTGCATGTGCATCAACTCAGCCATCTAACGTTCCAACCCTGGTCAGTTTATTTCTGGCTTGGGATATTTGATCTGTGGCCATTAGGAATTTTCACTCAGCTGTAGCTGTGTTTTGCTTTGTTTGCTATTGTGAGTGTGCCATTGCATAGCTATCATTGCCATGTGCTGGTCCTCACTAGAACAGTCTAGGTGGTGTAGCTAGTACTTTAGTTGTACATGCATCAAATGTGATGTGTTGTGCACATGCCAGGTTTTCACAATGATGGGTTTCTGCATTCTGGGAGTTGTAGTGATATGATTAATTAGTAGTTAACGTGCCATTGCCAAGGGCTGTGAGGGCAATTGGCCTGAGTGGAGGGATGGCGTGCAGGAGAGGGGCAATAGGTGATTAGGTGGGAGTTGCAGTGTGACATTTTGTGCATTAGGGAGTATTTGGGTGATGAGGAAGCATGCAGGACTAGACAATTTGGTGACATGACTGTTGTGGGTACTTACCAGACTCCAGTCCCCCAGGTAATCCAGTCAGGCCCTCAGGATGCAGTATGTCCATGACCTTCTCCTCCCATGATGTGAACTGTGGGGTGGGAGGTGGGGGCCCACCTCCATTCTTCTGCATGGCTATCTGGTGGAGTGATGCCATGGAACACACCTTCTCTCGCAGGTTGTTCCACCTCTTCCTGATGTTGTCTCTTGCGCATGAGTGGCTGCCTACTGACTTGACCATGTGGCCTATCCTTTGCCACAACTCCATTTTCCTGGCAATCAATGTTTGTTGGACCTGTGCTCCAAACAGTTGCGGCTCTACCCTGAAAATGTCATCCATCATGGCCGTCAACTCGTGGTTAGTGAAATGTGGGTGTTTCTGTGGGGATATGGTAGTGGTTGTGTAGACGGTGTGTAGAGGGGTTGTGAGTGTAAGGATGGAGTGTTGTGTAATTGATGATGCGTGGGTGCTGCGTGGTGATGGTGCGACGGTTGTCAAAATTGTGTGTGCTAGTGATGTGTGTTTTGTGTTAGTTGTGCAGATGTGGGGTGTGTGTTGAGTGTGATGTGTATGTGTGCCTATAGTCTTAAGGTGCTATATCTGTATTAGTGCCTACTCTCTGGATATCTGAATGGCATTCTGGATGCAAAGGATTGTGGGTTGTGTAGGGGTGTGTTAAAGTGCTGTGAGTAGGTGTGTCTGCTGTGTGGATGTGTGTCAGATGTGGAGTATTCAAAGTATCCAATGTGGTGTGGTGTTCTGACACAAGTGAGTTGAGACCATGGCGGTTTGCACCATGGTCTCCATGGTGCAAACCACGAAAGAACCGCTGTGGTGATTTATAGCTCGTCATCTGGAGGAAGGATTTTTGTCAGGCGGGCGGTGAGACCGCCTCTTTCCCGTCGTCCAGTGTCCTGGCAGTTTCAGATTTTTGCCTGTTTTTTGGCAGTCCACAAAGTGTACCTCTTTATAGGGCTGTCGTATTACCACCAACATGGTGTTCTATTGGCGGCTGCCACCACAGCGGTCTTCCAAAAAGTAATTGTACATTTGGGGCACTATATGACAAATTAATTAGAGATCATTTAATAATGCCTGTTAATTATGAAAATGTGCATGAGAGATTATGCGTTCACCCTAACCCTAAACCTCAAGATATTATTATAGTACAGAAAGTATAGAAGTGGTAAAACTAGAACATGAGCCTAACCCTTCATGCAGGAGTGTTGTGAATAAAGTAAGACTGGAAATCTGGAGGATCTGGGTTGTGGGTAAGGGGTGAACAGAAATCCAAGAAAAACACGACTAATGATCCTCTGAAAGTCAAATATTTCTAAAAGGAAATACTATTGAAGTGGGAATCGGGAACACAAGGCCTTTAACAAGAATTGTCTCAGTTAAAAATAAGTATTCTGGGCGCGCTATTAAGGGACACTTTGTGAGTGTTGTTGAGAGTATGCATTTAGGAAGTTCTGACTCTAAGGGAATCAAAGATTGTTTACTTAGGATAGGATGGCCCAAACAAAGACAAGCTATCTAGGAGAACATCAATATGCACAGTTGTGTTGGAAAATGTGAAATGTTTGATTGTAGTGAACTCCAGTTCACCATATATGATCCTGGATAACTATGGGAAGAAATGTTTGTTAATATTGAGGTTCATGAATGACTTCCTCTGACATTCCGAAAACTTCACAGGTGAGCCTATACCAATGATCGGATATATGATAGTCACATTTGAGTTTGAAAATAGGAAGGCAATCAGAGGGTTGTATGTCGCTGAGGAGGGCCCCTCCATTCTTAGGTGAATAGACCAGCAAGCCCTTGACATTATTCTAGACCCAAATAGCTCAGAGCAAGTATTAGTATTTGCAAAAAGTGTGTGCACTGGTAACAAGATTAAGGAAGAGTTTCCTTCAGATTTTTTTGGGAAATGTGGAACCTTAGTGGGGTTCTCACATATTACTGTACCTAAAAAACAAAAAGGTGCCACTCACTAGGGGCACAAGATGAGATTTGTACCAATAGTAGTCAGGGTTGAAGTTAATCAAAAGAGAGAAACTGCTTAAGAAAAGGATCACATAACCTATTGAGGAAGCAGAATGCACTGCTCCTTTAGTGGTGTTCAGGCGTGCCAGTGGTAAAATTCAATTATGCAGTGACTTTAGAAACCTGAATAGTAATATTGTGGAGGAAAACATTCCCTTATGAAAAAAAAAGAAATGTTGGCCACGCCTGAAGGAGTGCAATGGCTTTCTTCAATTGACCTGTCTTCTGTCTACCCGCATGTGTGCTTGTATCCTGATAGTAAGAAATAAACTGTGCTTATGACTCCCAAGCAGTGTTTTCAATTTCTATGAATGCCATTTGGCTTAGCGTCAGCTGCCACATCGTGAATAAGAGCAGCATTATGAGGGGAATGACTGGTTGGAAGTGGTTTTGGGTGTATTGTAGAAACATGTAGGCCTCCCAACTCACATGATGGCACCATGTGTCACACAATATTGGCTCTCTTCATATGGTCACAGGGAGAAGAGGGGATATCAAACAGTGGCAGGAAAGACCAGCTGGACTGAGTGTGTTTTCCATTCGTCTTTTGAAGTTCTGATCAGCTGATGTCCATTAGGGGAGTGAAAAAACCTAGGACATCAGCAACAGCCTCATCAAGCTATTTTATGAGGAGAGATTGTGGAAGGAATTGTTAGAAGTGCCTCTGGAACATTTCTTGGCAGGAGGCACGCACCCTTCAATGCCAGCCTCCTCAACAGTGAAATATTTTGTTTAGATGGCAAGTCTGAACATGGTCTGACTATAGAGTATGGAAGTGAAAACTGCTGTGGATAAGTTTACTTACTTGGGGCACGAAGTCAACAACAAGAGGGATAAACCTAAAGAAGAATTGGTTAGAGAAACACTACTAACCAGTGAACAAATCTGTACTAAGGTTCTTCATAGGACTTGTGGAATTTTGTGCAAAATGTGTGTGGAATTTCTCTGAAAAAACATATTAGACAACTTTTGAAAGACCAAGCAACGTTTTTATGGACAAAACTTAGCCAGTTGGCGTTTGTTGAGATTACAAGTAATACAGCCACTGCACATGTCTTGCCATGTTTGTGATCCTGCAGACAGCAGCATAGTTACCACACAAACCAGTTGCATGGGTGTAGGTGCTATGTTAGCGCAGATAGGACATAATGGGACAGAAGTGACCAATGCATGTGCTTCAAGAATGCTTACGTCTGCTCATGAAAGATACTTGATGCTTGAAAAGGAAAACCTGCAGGTTATGTGGGGTTTGGAGCACTTATGTAAATTTGTCTCGTGATTTGAAACGTTTATTTGGAGTGACCACAAACAGTGTTCAAAGGTTTTGACCACAGAAGGTTACTGACTGCCACTCCTAGAATTGCATGTATATCAATGACAATGTTGGACTACCATTATTGCATCCAGTTTGTACTGGGAGTGGAAAGCAGGATAGCAACTGTTAAGGTGGCTGTACCTGTGTGTGAGGTAGTGACAGAGTGTTATAAAAGACTATTATGTTCCTTGGTTGAATGATGCAGAGTGAAATGATATCAAGAGGAATGGGTGGGTGAAAGCATATGATGGGAAAAAATTGATGAAGATAATTGAATTTGTTTTCTATGGTTGGCTGATGAAAAGGGTGTTAGGGAAGATCAGAGGATTCTGGGAAGTTAGGAACAAACTATCAGTGGTTGGTGGAAGGTTAATGAGGAACACAAGAATCGTTCCTTCTAGAATTTTCAGAAAAAGCATTTTGGGTCTGTGCCACGAGGGGCATTCAGCTATAGTATAGAGTAAGACAGTAAAAGAATTGTACTGGAGGCCCAGCGTTGATGGGGACGTGGATTGTTAAGTGAGTAATTGTGTAGAGTGTGCAGATGCTGGTGATTCTTAGGTGACACTGAATCCTCCTTTAAGACCAGTGAAGTTTCCTGACTGCTTGGAAAATCATAGGAGTAGATATTACTGGGCTTATTGTAGAGGACGATGGAAGTGCCTGGCTTGTGTTAATCTTAATACATCTTTTCTTAATATGGCCAGAAATGGACTTTGTCAGACATTCCTATTTTGAGTCTTCCAGTGTGTGGGGTTGCTGAGAAGAGTTATTACTGATAATGGTCCTCAATTCAAGGCTGGATGTTTTAAGGATTTTCTGAAGTGTGATGGTGTTGAACATGCTTGCACATCTGCTACCAGCCAGGTGGAAAAGGTGAAGATAAAGGATTCAGTGCGTCCTAAAGAGCACAATCCATTTGGCAAGGACCAATAAGCTAGATTGTGTTTTGGAAGTGATAAAAATGGTATGGATGTGTTGAGTTACGTCTTCTGTGGTAGGTTATTCCCCTTTTAACTTCATGGGAGGTAGAAATCCAGTAAAAGAGGATCTTGTAGGATGGATGGCTGTGGCTAGACAGGCTGTGTGACCCGCTACGTTAGTATAAGAAAATATCATTAAAGCATAAGTAGTCAAATAAAAGGAATTACTACCTAAAGCATAGTGAGTAAATGACAGAGTTGAGTGGAGGCAATGGAGTAAGAGTGAAGTACCCAAAGAGAGCTTAGAAGGGAGAAAGATTTTCAAAAACAATACAGGTGGGAGAGATGTCTACTAATTTGGACAAACTTGAGCGATGAAAGAGTGTGCTACACTAACAGGCTAAGGAAGTGTTTAAGGGCCAGATGTAGAAAGCAGTTTTGCCCATTCTGTGTCTATGGTAAAATGTGTTCGTACATATGGCCCTAAGTGTGTTTGTGGAAGACTGATGTGACAAATGACAAAGGTGTTACCAGGTGTAGATGTAGGTGTGCAATTTTGTGTTCAGCACATCTTTAGGACTTTTATCACTGAATAGACTCATGTAAATTCACTAAATATGTAATTTTTGTGTATGTATGTTATTGTTGCATTACATAGGATCACTTCTTTTTTGGAAAAAAATAGTTACCTTGTATTTTGTTAGTGTTTTTTTTAGTGCTGTTGTTTTGTTTAAAACGTAGGAGGAACGTGGTGTGAGGAGTTCTAGAGCCTCACACTGTAAATAATAGAATGTTTACTGGTTTTGTGTTATATATTGAGTATTTATTTTTGATGACTAGGACAGTTGCTGTATGGTGAAACGAGCTCTGCTTTATTGCAGCTAATTAAGTAAAGCGTATAGATGACTGCTTTCAGCGATTTACTTTACATTGAGATAAGCCTTTAAACAGGGTGAACCCACATATCAGTTCACCTTCTTCCCCTAGCTGCTGCCTGTGAAGATCACCAAATACTAATAAAGAACTAGGATTTCACCTAACTCAAAATGTACTTGCACTGGGAGACATGCTTTTGGAGGAGACAGCTGCAGAATCGTTCACTTTCCTTTGTGGAAGGCTGGATATCTACTTAAACATGGTTCTCATCTCTGCTGCCACAAGTTCCTGAAATGAATGAGCCATCAAAAATAGTCCTTGTCATCTATTTGTATAACATAGAGTGTCCCCAGTCTGCAAAATTATGTCGTTTTTACTTACATTTTGCCATCTGATTTACAATGTTACTTATTAAAAAATTTTTTAAATGAACTTTGAATGTAGTTGTTTATATTTATTGTATACAGGCATCAAAGGGTCATAATTCTGAAACGGTGCACTCAGACTGCCGGTTGTAATGGTAGGAGGTAGACCATTCTTCCTCGTCATGTAAATCCAAAAAAAGGAAACCCACGGAACTCAGTTTTACAGAATAGCCAATATTTTATTCCAAGCCAGCAACAACCAACCAACGCTTTTCAACCCCAAAAGAGTCCTGTTCATGGTTGACAAGTCCCTCTTTCATTACCATTATACACTATTTTCACAGATAGCCCATAATGAGGCATTCTGGGACATGTGGTTCCAAAAGAGGAAAAGGAGAAAATATAGTTATTTTTTCATAAAATAAAAATACACATTTAAAAACAAATAACAAACAACTGAATCATGCAAAATGGAAATAAAGAGAACTCAAATATAGTAACACATCAGAGAAATTTGTAAGTTTGTGCCTCTAGATATACACAGACCATATTATCACAAGGCCAAATACATGAGTCAGGGATCCTAAATTTATCATAGTTAGTAATCTATTCCAAACTGTAGTGAGAGAACACCAAGATATAGCTAGGTCGTATTTAACTGATCATATCCTATGTGACGACATAAATATATCAATGTGTATTGTTGTTCTATATATCTTTTATCTCGTGTGTACCTTTGGTTACAGATACCCCACTTATTTATAGTGATCTAATTTGCGTCCACCATCTACTTGTTGTCATTTTTCAATGCACATATTCACAATAGACACAAATATAATTATTTTATGTCAACCACTAGACAGTTATGTTTGTCAGATCTTATTGTTTATATGATGCTATCCTTCACCCAGTATACATTTTGTCCTGCTGTACTCTCAAGTCGTTTGAGATGTCAAATATAGAGGTTCTCATAAATGCACATAAAGTTCCTCATCGGTATTCAATCCGTGCAGGATCTTCGTGCGTATTCTAATAATGTACCTGCTTTCCAACCGATGTAGTGACAGAGTTCGGCCACCCCCTCGTTCGTTGATAGGTACATGTATTAGTCCATAATATTGGAGAGACCGCCAATCTCCACATTGTGATATATGTAAGTGTTTGGCGACTGCGTAACTTATATTGCCATGTTCCACTGCTCGGATATGCTCCAAGATTAGTTTTTTGAATGGACATGTCATAATACCAATGTATCTTAAGCCACATTTGCATTCAATGATATAAACCACCACGGGTGGGTGGTGTTATTCTTTCGTCAATTGTGATACATTTTCCATTAGGATCATTGACATATTTCACTTTTGTTCAATTTGGCAAGCTTTACAATTCAAACATTTAACAAAACCTTTGTTTTGCATGCCCAACTATGTTGGGGATTGTTTTTCTACAAAGTGGCTTTTTACAAATTTATCATTTCAAGATGGGTGCTTTTCTGAATGTGAATTGGGGTCCGGGTCCCAGCATTTTTGATACATCCACATCCCCTAATAGGATGTGCCAGTTTCTTTGAAAATGTGTTTAATGTCTCGGCTCTCTTTACTGTATGTAGTTATCATCCTTATGATATTACAATTGTCTGATTTTTGGTATGAACTCTCCATCCGAATCTCTGTCCGTGGTCTATTCCTGACTCTAATTGCTCCTTGCTCAATAAACCTGGCTGGATAGCCCCGTTTATAAAATAGTTTTTTCACCTCTTCAAATTGATGGTCCATATCTGTGGCTAGGGAGCAATTCCTTTTAGTGCGAATGAATTCACCATACTGAATGCTTTTTATAAGGGCTCTCGGATGAAAGCTTGAGCCAGGTATAACACTATTTGTGGCTGTTGGTTTCCTGTACAGCGTTGTTTCATATTTGTTATTTGCCACAAACTCATGAATATCCAAAAAGTCAATTTGTTGTTTGTTGACATTGTTGAATAAATTTGAGACCATAATCATTATTGTTAAGTTTCTCAAGATATGTGGTCAACAGCTCCTCCATACCTTTCCATATGAGAAATAAATCATCAATATCTCAACCATATCACTTCAGAATAGGCATTAGGTTGTAGTGTAGCCGTTTTAACTGTAGCTCTGTCCACGTTATTTTAACATACTAGGCCAAGCAGCTGTGCACTCTAACCTAGATATATTTTATTCAGCTTTATTTTATTGTTACAATAGTCACTTCTACGGTCTTGTTTTATTTTCTGTTTATCTACTTGTTTTCGCCTAAGACAGCACAATGTTCTCGAACAAGACATTCTTGCTCACTCTGTGCTTCTTCCAAGGCTACAGCACAGTACATTGCCTGTGAACGTGGTATAAGTTTAGTCTCCGACATTCGTAGAAAACACACAACCTTACGTAGGAAAATGTTCTCAGTACATTAGCTGTGTTGTTATAAAAACACTTCTTTGTCCCTTAACATGTTAGAGGGAGATTCCAGCCAGAGAACCACGACTCTATGCTGATTGCCGAATGCTTTGCTACAGATGCTATCGCAGACTGCAGGCCTTTGCTCAGGTATGGGGGATGATGTCTTCCCAGGGGAACCTGAATGGCAGAATTAGAGCTTAACATGCTGTGCTCTATTATAGCTTAGGTAGGAATTAGTCTGCCAACTGTAGCGACAATATGACAGCGTTATTTTTAAGCTTCACTCTCCTCGTTACCATTTTAATATTGTCATGCTATGTCGTCCTGGTTATTGCAGCTCACGCTTTGCTATCTAAGATGCAGTGGTTTTCTTAAAATCATTATTGAAACATACACTGCCTCTGTTTGTCATTTATATATGAGACTAAGGTAACTGAGAGAAACGAATGAGACTTGAGTGATCACGGCTTCCCTGAGAAACCAAATTAAGTCATGCGCTCGTGTGTCCAATCATCCATGCCTTTGGGTGGAGATGAGGCACAGCTAGTTGGCCGGAGCAAACCTCGGATTGGAACGACAGGTGTCACCTGCAGTGGGTCAGACTCAGTCTCCCGCACCGCGGGCGAGTCTGCTGCTCAAAATCCAGTAGACTCATGAGAATAATGAGAGCCGATGCAACAAGGTTAAACATTGTTTTGATATCACCCATCTGATCAATGTTTGAGTGGCAGTCTTGATCAACACTCCTACTTGTTCTGCCCAGGTGTTTGCCTGTAGAATTGGCAAAAAACTTGGCAAGTTTGACTTTTCTGACAAATTTGTAAATATCAATCTTAGTTTGTGTCATATGATGGTGTTGTTAAGGACAGAACGACAAACATCTATTTAGTACTTCAAATTCCATATCTTTTAAAGGCTGGTCTGATAAATTGATCTCCAAATTAGTGTCCAAGATGGGCAATTTCACTTCCTTTGTCTAATGCGTAGACAATACGCATTTGTTCCTTGGTCTTCTCCTGCATCTTTTTCTGTTCTGACAGGATTTTTCTCTATTGGCTGGTCTCTGCCCATTTTGCATCCTCGGCCTCTGTTTTTGATGTTTCTCTGTGATATTCTCCTTCACTCATGTCTGTTTCAGATTCATTTATACTCTCAATCATCATAGGGAGTCTACTTTTAGGTTCTGTGGTGTATTGTTTTTTTACTGCATCAAAAAGCCTGGCAAAGGTGTATATTGTGCCATTTTTATAATCCTGTTCATCTATGATGAACTTCCTTTGTCTTCTGATTTTAATATCTGACTCATGTCTTTCCAATTTAGATTCCATTTTCTTCCTTAGTTTATCACATTAATCTATTTGAACATGCGCTGATATTTTATCTTCAATCAATTGAATATTATTGATGAGTTCATCTGCATTTTGTTTCACATATTTAATCAGAATCAACATCATGTTCTTTGAGCACATCATACTAAACATGCGTTTCATGACATAATTAAACCTCTTGTTTTGTTAATTTGCTTCAGTTTTATTCATAGCCAATGCTTTCATTTCTACCAGCCCCTATATTGGAAACACGATGCCCAGCAATGCCTCACATTTGATATGAATGTATTCTGATTATTTTCTAATTGCTCATTTTTGTTCAAGTTGTGGCCAGCTAATCAGATTCTGCCTGACTTAAAAACCCGGTGGTAGAAAAAGATGTCTCTGTCAATTAGAAACCCTTATTTTTTTAATTTGCAAGCCCACCCTAAGCTTCTTTTAAAACTCACATTTCTCAATAACGACTGAATGGATTTCTGGAAATCATGGAAAGCACACTTCTTAAGTACAGTTCTAACTTACTGCCAAATTTGGTTTAATTCAGTTTACAGGTTTTTCTGTACTGCTTTCCAAAATGCTGTATGGGAATTACCACGAGAAAACAGATCAACCAAAAACTTTCCAAGGAGGAACTGAGGTGAAGATTTGTCAAACCACACCAAAGTAATAAGCAAAACAAAGAACGCTCTTCCTATGAAAACTCTGACTGGCTATAACTACACAATGGCGAGCCCCACTGTGTAATATATATCCATAGACATAAAGCACATGGGAGCCTCAATACCAGTATAAAAGCCCAAGTTTGATTTCCTTATAACACTCGAGTTGTGGTGTTTCTAGTCCCATGTCATAAGAAAATAACATAGTTGCTCAACTTTAATAAGATATTATGGTTGAGTTGTGGCTTCATAATGCCTGCTGCCAGAGCCAGCAGTTAAGATGAAAGGCAGGTCACAGGACAACATTAGCGCATCAGTTTAAATAATGAAAACCAGAACTTGGTTTTAAATCTTTAGATCTTTTTTTATAATGAACAGTGACACTTAGAAGGGAATATTTATGACACTTTATTTTTTGTACTGTAGGTCGTTACAGGAAATCTAGAATCTCTTCATGTTTCTACATTTTGTGAGCCACATTTAAAAAAAAAATCTGACTTCCATTAAACTGATTCTAACATTGTTTGCAATAACTTACTGACAACATTAGGGGTTGTGTAATTTTGCACTACAGATTGGCTTTTAATCCTAATGTGTGCAACAGTACTATCTCATTTGAAAGAGTAAACACCAATGGCGTTAAGCAGGGTCCAATTTTTTCTGTAATAAGAGCTACTTACATTCACTAAAACTCATTGAGAGCTACTAATATTATCAGTGTTGTACCAGTGACCACATCAGACAAGTTTACATTAATGGCTACTGTGTGCACGATTACTACCAGTGATCACCTCAGTGCCTTAAGTTTGGTTGCTAGCCGTAAAAAGGGCTTTGCCAATACAGGATGCCAATACATGAGTAATACATAACAGCCATAGCAGCAAAGCCTCTGGTACCAGGATATTTTAACACATTTTTGTCTAAAATATACACTCTCAATTGTGGTATAGATATATTAATTCAACCAATCAAAAGCTTCTAATTTAGTAGGCTTGGCTGGATAGAGGAGAGCTACTTACAGGTAGCTGGGGGCTATCAGTAGCTCATGAGCTACTCGTTGGAGATGCCGGGCTTTATTGTTTTGTGGGAAGTAGTGATGTAGTCACCATGTATTATAAGGAATCAAATACCCTGTGCTATATGTTAAAAGAATTATGTCAGTCACCTCTGAGTTTCATGGTTTTAGCCTTGTTCCCTGATATGCTCACAAAACTTCCTGGTGACTTGTACTGATTCTTTTTGGAACTAATACCTATCTATATGTTTGGAGTCTTTAATGTTGCACTACACGTTCTACTTTTAAACTTCATGCCTGCTAACATCCTTTCTCTTTCATATAAAAGAGTAACTCTCCAAGAATTTACGCAAGTTGTTGGAAGAGTGGTGATGTGACACTGCATAAGGGATAAAGAAAACTTCCGATTCATTACAAAAAAAACTGTAAGTCACATCAAGTTCCATGAACCTATAAAGGAACTAGGCCTTCTGTCTTGTTCCTCTGTATCGACAAAGAACTCCTTGGTGACTTTCATCAGCCTTGTAAGGTACAGAAGAGAGTACTTTATCCCATATATATTACACAGAAGTGGGTGACCACTCTAGTTATAGCTCAGTTGCACTTTCCCTTGACTTTTTTTATTGTTTAAATTGCAAATAACTTTTGCCCCCATTGACGCCTCTCCAACAAATTTGGTACTCTCTTAACATATGCAGGGTCATTGCATACCAATTTTTATTTAGTTCAGTGCAGGGGAAAGATGTTAAAGGGACTGGGCCAAAAATGTTTTGCTTCTACAAGAAATGTTGGTCACTGCTGCAGCAACTTGCCCATTATGGTGTGCAACGCACAATGCACACTATAGTTTATAATTCCCCTCCATGATCAGTAAAGCCTCTATCCAATGGCTTGTAAATGAAAAGGCTGTCTACAAAGAGTGAAACATGGCCGTAGTCTCAGGTATGGTATGCGTTGCTCACCCTAACTAGTGAATTTCAGAACTTTTTCTGTTTGTGTTCACTGAACCGTATTTGACCTTTAAGTTTTTTTGTGTTTGTGGGTGCTTTATGTCTGATTCGATAATTGTAGGTATTTGCTGAAATAAGTGTACTATGGGTACGCTTTGTGTGACCAAGCATATTGCTTGATCATATACACCGACTGGCTTCTTGCCCAAATGAATGCATTTTTAATCTACAGTGGGATTATCCTCTTAGAAACTATGGGGGTCATTACGGCGGTGTTCCGCCAGCAATTATGACCGTGGCAGAAAAGCCATGGTCATACCGCCGGCCCTTCAAATTTCCCGCCAGGTTTCCGCCTGGCGGGCATAATCCCCAGGGCAGCGGTGCAAGCACTGCTGCCCTGGGGATTATGAGTCCCCGACCGCCAGCCTGTCCGTGGCGGTAAACACCGCCATTGAAAGGCTGGCGGTAAGGGGACTGGGGGTGCCCCTGGGGGCCCCTGCACTGCCCATGCACTTGGCATGGGCAGTGCAGGGGCCCCCAGGCATAGCCCCATCGCGCATTTCACTGCCCGAATTTCGGGCAGTGAAATGCGCGATGGGTGCTACTGCACCCGCTGCACATCAGCATTGCCGCCGGCTCTATTACGAGCCGGCTGCAATGTTGATGTGACATTTCCACTGGGCCAGCGGACTGTAACACTGTTACCGTCCGCTGGCCCAGCGGAAATGTCAAAATAGGGAGACAGGAATACCGCCGGCAATGGCGGTATTCTGTCTCCCGTGGCCTCGGCGGTCTTTTTAAAAGACCGCCGAGGTCGTAATGACCCCCTATATGCCTCATTGCATTTCAGCGCAATAACCCTCCTAGAAAATCAAACTGAAAGACTTAAAACCGATTTGTCCTTTTTGTTGTAGTGGCAATCATTAGCTAAACATTTGCTCTCCTTCAACTTCCCCCATTAAAGTCAAATAGATTGCTCTCTTGAAATTAGTTTGCTCAATTAAGATCCTACTTTTATAAATAAATTCAACTAAGGGATCATAAGCCGAATTTGAGAAATATGAACTCAGACTAGTTCCATGGTTCTCAACGAATAGTCATTTTACGTCTTCTTGCTTATCAGGCAGGAAAAAGTCTAGTCTTTTAGAGTGCCCCATTCATGAATAAAGAGCTCAGATTCAACAGACAATTTGTACTCCAGAAAGCCCATACACCAGCCCCTATTAGATGAGGGCTGTTTTAATTTCAAACACAGCCCCATCACCCTATCTCATTATTCCTTCTAATATCCACCACCCATTTCCTGACCTTGTCTGATATAGAAAAACCCTGAGCATACACTTTCTTCAAGTTAGTATTCAGAGCCTACCTTGAGGGAGTTCTTGAAACTGTAGGATGGACTCTTCTCATGGCCATCAGCAATCTCCTCACGTTTTTTACAAAAGAGTAGGGTCTTGGCATAGAGGAAGAGGTGCCTCTGCATTGGTTTGAAGCGTGCCAAGTCCTTCACTTTATGGTGGCCCTTTTTATGATCCGTCCATACGTTGAAAGAGCCCTGCATTAGCAGCTTGCCCAGCTCATGAAGGTCCCCCTGATACAAAAATAAAACCACATACATTAAAAAATACCACACACACAGGAAAAATATTATTTTGTTGCAGGAAACATACTCTGGTTCAAACACTGAAGAGCATCTGCTAAAAAAACGTATCCGTCTTACAAAACCCCTCTTCGAGTTCATCTGTAAGACAGATAAATCCATTATCAGGACTTTTGGAGTAAACATATCCATTTAGAGGCTTTTGTATGTGGTGCTATTTATTTCCATTTTATAGATAAGTGACGGGGATTTATTTGGCAGTGTGTATTTCGGCTGAATGAAACACAATTTAAATGGGCAGAGGATGGATAGTGATGTACTGGCTAGTGATATGATCCATTCAACACTTTGTTGGTCTAGGACCAAGTCAACATTAACATTCGGAGAAGCATATGTGCAGACCATACTTCAAGGTTTTCATGTGTGTATGGCATCACTTCATGTTATGAACCTCTGACATTGGAAGGCAGGGAAGAAGAGATGACCTTGCTGAATATACTGGACTCTAAGCTGGACTCATTCATTGGCCTTGTCATTGTACTGTGCCTGTGGGACAGAGAGCAAAGTGTTGTAGCAAATGGTCTCAAATCCAAAGCCTTGCTTGAAATATGTGGTCTTAAGACACTTAAATACAGATAGGCTTTGTTACCTTTCAGTAGTGTGAACATTTGTCACAGATTTGCACAGGCAGTCAGGGTTTTCAACCATATAAGTAAATACAGCATATATCCGATGGGTACCTCCTGACTTTTCATTTCCTGATTCTTAGTAGAGAAGCAGGTTTCAGGACATGGACATGAGGAGTGATTTGCCTGCTTTGGTGGCTGATTTGGGATCTGGCTCCCATATGTCATTCTCTTGCTGGTCATCTAACTATCCATGTGGGGCCCACGCAGAAGTGAGTGGCAGATCTGCATCTTCAATGTGATTTTGCCTTGCTGGCTGCTTGTTGTTTCCCTGCTGACAGTACTACCTGCAAGGGTCTTGGCCAAGGGACTAGGTTCCAGTCTAACAGGGTTTGCGGTGCATCTGTCATGGCTCTTCAAGGGAGACTGGAAGTGGTGGCCAGTCTTTCAGGCATTTGTGGTGAGGGGCACTTTAGCATCCCTGGCAGATTGGGTAATAATTGGTGACACTTTGAGGAGTGGCCTGGTCACCACTGCTAGGATTCACTGAAATCCACCACTTTGTTATCGTTGAGCCTAATCAGGCGATTCTCTTTAAAGGGCCAGGATGCCCGTAATTGAAAATGCTGTGACTTCAGTGTTTGCAACACCAGGAATGGGAGTGTCCACTGCATGGAATACAGGGATGCTCCCCTGCCCCAAGTGGCTATCTGCATGTATTTCTATTCTGGCTTATATTTCTGCTTTAGCTGCACAGTTTTCTAAGCATGTGAGCAAAGGCTTATTCCTGTTCCTGTCTGTCTGAGGTCCTGGAATCATTCTCTGACCTGGAGGGGAGCACCAAGCGTGCCCTTATTATGGGCATAAGACAACTGTCCCTGTCCTGGACATAGCAAATAAAGCAATTGTGGCAGCAAATCATATTTTAGAAAGGTACCGTATTTTCTGGCGTATAAGACGACTGGGCGTATAAGACGACCCCCTATTTTTCATGTTAAAATATAGGGTTTGGGCTATACTCGCTGTATAAGACTACCCCTCTTCCAACGCACACCAAATAAAAATTTAAAAACATCAGATTTGATTTTAACATGGTAATTTTAATTCAAATGCTTATGACATGCAGGTACCTAGTAGGAAAACTGTCACTTATAAACCGAAGGCTATTTGTCATCAAACATGTAAACATAAAACAGTGCAAGTGGAATAGCCTGGAGCACATGCAGGAATACGTGCCTGTCCAGACAACTGCCAGCGAGGATTGCGGCACACGGTAAGGACAGCTCAACTCACGGTTGACCAATCAGCTCTGTGTCCACAAGTAGCTGAATCTTGTGGGATGCGGAACCCATCATACGCTTGGAATCGATTTCCAAATGCAACGCACGGTGGCTAAGCTACAGGGCGCCTGTCCCTGAAGTTTCAGCACACCGTATACCGGCGTATAAGACGACCCTCGACTTTTGAGGAGATTTTCAGGGGTTAAAAAGTCGTCTTATACGCCGGAAAATACGGTAAGTAGCGGGACCAGACTTTTCATAAGTGTCAGTGGGAATGAGTCCTGTTTGTCCCAGCCATGTAGAGTGTTGCACTTGTGTATGCTCAGAAACCTGTGCTGGCATTCTGAGTGTACGTCACCTGCATAGCACAAGATGGAGGGTGACGACTTCCGCCAGAAAGTGGAAGTGTTTTGTCTGCATTGCTGTGGCTGGAGGTAGAAGATCCAGACACTGAGGCAAAGAGGAAAGAACAGGGCTACCTTTAGACATTCCACAGGGATTTTTGTTAACAAGGAGCTGCTAATTAGGGGGTTATTACAACTTTGGAGGAGGTGTTAATCCGTCCCAAAAGTGACGGTAAAGTGATGGATATACCACCAGCCGTATTACGAGTTCCATAGGATATAATGGACTCGTAATACGGCTGGTGGTATATCCGTCACTTTACCGTCACTTTTGGGACAGATTAACACCTCCTCCAAAGTTGTAATAACCCCCTTAATCTTACTGAGCACTGCCATTTGATGGATGGTATATGTGAAAGGTGGGACTGCAGTTTCTTTTGTGTGAAGTGAAAAAGTTTGAAGGTGAGGCATGTGGAGGATACCTGAAAAAAGAACCACCCTAAACTGGCTCTAAAGTTTGGGACATTCCCTGTCTAGAAGATGTATATACATGTGAGGGCCCATAAACCTCACTTTGTTCCAGTTGCAAGTCCTTTGTGACCGGGGAATGTGAAGGGCAGTTGTGCAATCATGGCCAGTGTCTGTCTGACAGCCAGTATCCCAGAGGTAAAAGAATATCACCAGAAGGCTGTGCTTTCTTCTGGTGGACCTATGATTCTCTTCCAGGGGATGATCTCATCAATAATCATAAGCACTGAAAAGTCCTGTCCAGCTTGGGGACCCCAGAGCACAAATTAAATACATATATATATATATATACACATACATCAATCTAAAAATTATTTACAATCACATCAATTGTAGCCCATAAACATGCTAAGAAGTCTACATTTTATTTTTGTTTTAAAACGGAAATATAGTCACTATGAAGTATAGGTGAACATAGTAAATCTTTCACAAACTTATTTCAAAGGGAAAAAGAAATGAAGGGAGAGTTATACGATAGACAGCATGAAATACAATCAGTTAGAGAAACTGGTACTGTGCTTTTTAAGAACTTCAAGGTAGCCTCAGTAGCCCTTCATGCCCCACAGGTGACAGGCTAGTTAATTCTCCTGGCTCCTGGAAAGAGGATCCTTGGGCACCAAGCTCTGCCTTTGTTTACAACTATCTAGAGATAACCTTTATAAATACTTGTTTTGAAGTTTTCACTCAAAGTCCTTTTAAGATTAGAGTAATTTAACACTTTTGTCTGATTAAAAGAGGTTAATTTTAAGTCAGAATGACTTTTTGTGAAGTGCTCTTCTTGTGGAAAGAAGATAGCTCAAATAGAACAACAGATGGTCTGAATCCAAGATCACCATCCTAGTTCATGCAGACACTGTAAAAACTCTCCAGAGAACAATGAGAGACAGAGTAAAAAACTCAGACTGCATGGATTGCAGGGGAAACAGAAGCAAAAACAACAGGATAAGAATGCTGGTTCCACAAGAATCCATGGTGAAGGTCAGTCTTCAACCAGGGGGCTTTCTTACCGGTCCTAAGATTGTTCTAGAGCAAATCCAATTAGAGAAGGCAATAAGGGGAAAAGTATTGTTCCTGATCGATGTTGAGGAGTATTACACTAAGGACCATGACGTTGAGGAATCTGCCTACCCGTCTACAGGTATTCCATCAAAGTCAACATCTAGGCATTGTTCAGTGTCAAGAGACACAGTCGATTGACATGAAGGCAAGTGTCAACGCTGAGAACCCCTCCATCGACGGCAGACCACTACTTTTGAGTTTCCCCTCTGTCGACATCACCCAGGTCGAAGTCGAAGCAACCACCCGCAAAATCAAAGACACCACAGCCAGTAGTAAAGCATCTTCTGTTGATGCTGAGGCCTCCTCTGTCGTCGCTGTTTCATTGACGTCGAATACTTCACTATCAGTAAGACATCAATCATGGTCAAGAGCAATATTTGTGACGTCAAGATGTAGATCCCCGTCACTCTAGGTTCTAATTATTGTCAAACATATTCGCCTTCAAGGAGCATGCCGGAGACAGTCTGTTCCATCTCACTATCTCCTGGGCCATTCTCATCTCCAAGGCTATGAGGAGAAACTATTTCTGCCTCGTAACCAGTCACACATTTATCCCTTCCAAGAAGATCAAGATCACTGAGGAGAAGGCATCAAACTCTCCCTATATCTAGAACTAGTTCTAGAGGACCATATACTGTAAGATCTGTCTCTTCTCACTCAAGATTATCAGGTAGAAGATCGGCAAGGCCTCAGTCTCACCATAGGAAATATTCACCTTCAACTAGCTTGCGGTCTCCTATAAGGGATTACTCTCCAACCCTAATGGACAATTCTCCAGCTAGAGTGTCTCCAATAGACAACACTTCCACTTTTAACAATTGCTTAGTGAGAGGATTTTTGAAACTGAACATCATGATGCCAAGCACGACTACTTCAGCTTCAGTCATCTTCAAGACTTTAAACCAAAGAACCTCTTCTAGACCTCTACTGCCTTTGGTCCCGGGTCTTTTAGAGGTAGCAATGCAGCTATTCCTGAATCCTGCATCAATTATGTTCGTCCCTTTCAGACTTCTAAAGAAGTACAAACCACTGGCTCAAGATCCTCTTTTATTAAGGCAAGATTCTGCACTGAATTCAGTGATAGTTTCTGCAGCTAAAAACAAAATTACACACAGTTCCTCCTAGCTCTAATGCCTCACCAGATAAAGAGAGCAAAATGATGGACTCCTAAGGTAGAAAAATGTGTGGACCATCTGTAACAATCATGAAGACAGCAAGTGTAACAGCTCCCTTGGGGAGATATGATTGTTCCCTGTGACATTCTTTACAAAAATATTATGAGAAACTCCCCAGGGAATATAAACAAGACTTCTAAGAAGTCCTTAATGAAGGAATGCTAGTCTTGAGTCAGATCATTGGGGCAGTAGCAGATACATACATGACTACTTCTGTGGCTTCTCCACTAGACATCCTCCTTGGCTGAGACTGACTGGCTTAAACCCAGAAGCTCAACAGAAGATAGCTCAATTACCATTCTCAGGCTCAAAATTATTCACTCACATGTGGATGATGAAATGTCAAGGATAAAGTCTGAAATGGATACTTTAAAAGCAGTTGGCCTGGAAAAGAGGAAGGAGTTCAGAGGGGTATACAGGCCTTATAACAGTCAGTACTTCTCTCAGAGGATTCAAACCCCTCATTGGGTGCTCCAATAGCATAAACCATGACAACCATACCACCACAGGAGATCTGTCAGAGGGAGAGAAAGTCTCCAGTAACCACAAACTGCATCTGCAGGAAAAGGTGCAGCAAAACAATGACTTCCTCTTTCCTCCTTCTCCGACGCCTACTCCATTAGGAGGAAGTATAAGCCACCATGTCCGAGAGTGGCACCAAATAACCATCTTGGGTATTGAATATTGTGCAGAATGTTATTTTCTGTGCTTCAGATCCCCTCCTTTAATATCTCCAAGCAAACCACTGGACTATCAGATAGATCTGTGGCAAGGAGGTCGACACATTGATACAGTAGAACGCATTGAAGGACGTACTACACTATCCATATTGCATTGCAAGTTTTATCTAGGTACTTTTCTGGTTTGGAAAAAAGGACCCAAACAAGAATTCAGACCCATACTAGACTCAAGAAATCTCAACAAACTTATACAAAAAGAAAAGTTCAGGATGCTGGCACTACACCAAATATATCCCCAGCTACAACAAGGATACTATTTCCACATATTGATCGTACATAAACATCAAAAAATGTTATGATTTGTAGTAGGCTCCAAGCATCTTCAGTTCACAGTTCTACCATTTGGGCTAAAGTCGGCCCCCAGGATGTTTTTTAAATGCATGGCTGTCGTCTTAGCACATCTATGAAATAAAACATATTTGTTTACCACTAGGTAGGCGATTGACTAGTAGAATCCATCCTCAAATACAACTCTAAATCATTTCCAAATATATCTGGACACTTTCTCATGTCTAGGCCTTCAGGTCAGCACAAACAAATCAGTAGAATATCCCGTCCAGAAGTTGCACTATCTGGTTGCTATTCTGGATACCCAATCCGCAAAAGGGTATCCTTCGCACGAGAGACTGTTATTTATCCACCTAAAGAATCTCATTCTGTTGCAAACTCATCATCCTTCAGCGCAACAGATATCATCCCTACTGGAGTCAATGGCATCTTATAGATTCATAGTTGCTCATGCCAGACTTTGGGCCTCATTATGAACATGGCGGTCCAGACTGCCATGCCGGCAGCGGCGGAAATTACCCCCATTGGCATGGCGGTCTGGACTGCCATATAAACAACAAGAGAAGGCTGCCACGAGCGGTCCTCCGCCACCGCCAGGCTTCCGCCGACAGACTGACGATGGCGGATTTTTTTATCCGACAGGGCAGTGCTGCAAGCAGAGCCGCCCTCCGGATAGAGAACCCTTGTTCGTTCAGCCTTCCGCTGCTGGTTTTCCCCACCTGGGAAAGGCTGGCAGAAGGGGTGCTCCGGGGTCCCCATGCCTTTTGGCATGGGCAGTGCAGGGGCCCCCATGCACAGCCCCGTTGCACAGGTCAGCCCGACGGGTGCTGCTGCACCGGCCGCACTGCGGCATTGATGACAGCTTCATGTGGAGCCGTCGGCAATGTCCTGGCCCAGCATTCCGCTGGGTTGGCTGGCAGAAACAATGTTTTTCCGTCTGCCGGCCCATTGGAATGTTGTTTATACGGCTGAGGGGTCTCAAGGGGGCTGGCGGTCTATGTTTAGACCGCCAGCATGAACACGGCGGGGAATCCCGCCGTGTTCATAATGACCCCCTTTGTGTGAGACTGCAGCAATCATGTCTGGAGCATCAGTGGAAGCAGTCCTTGAACAGCTGGGAATGGCAACTAACTATGCCCCAATATGCATTCCTGTCTCTCCCAGAGTGGATGAAGTTTAAACATCTAAAGGTGGAAATTCTCTTCCTTCAGGATCTCCCAACCCAAACTCTTGTCACAGATGCTTCCCTCCAAGGATGGGGTGCTCACATGGACCATTTACAGATTCCAGATGTATGATCGAACAAAGAAGCATCTTACCATATTAATTGTTTAGAACTGAGAGCAGTACACCTAGCTCTAAAGTCCTTCCTTCCTGTGATAAACAGCACCTCTCTGTTGGTTCAGACGGTCAATACTACAACGATGCATTACCTGAACAAACAGGGAAGAACACTCTTCAGACCTCTAGCCCTCGAATCACAGACAATATGGAAATGGCTGATAGCGAGGAACCTCACAATTAAAGCAGTACACCCTCCAGGTGTTCAAGATACAGAACCAGATTCCATCAGTCGTCTTATTCAAGACAACCATGACTGGGTTATAATCACCATAGTAATGGAAGAAATGTTTCAGGAATGGGACTGTCCCCAAATACACTTGATTGCAGATGCAAAAAACATGCCAAGACTAAAAGACTTAGGGCCACATGTAGGGATATTTGGAATTGTGATTTCCTAATTGTGATTCCATGTGAATCGCAATTAGAGAATCACAATTCCAAATGTAAGAAACTCCATTGAGTTTCTTTTGCGATTCCTGGTGGGTCGCAAATAGACCTGCCTCATTAATATTAATGAGGTAGGTTGCAATTTGCGACCCACCGGGAATCGCAAAATCACAGGGATGGTGGCCTGCTGGTATCAGCAGACCACCATGTCTGTGATTGCTTTTAAATAAATACATCTTTTTTTTTTTAAACGCAGCCTGTTTTCTTTAAAGGAAAACATGCTGCTTTTAATTAGAAAAAAAATAAACATTTCAGTTTCATTTTTTAAGAGTAGGCAGTGGTCCGTTTTACCATGCATTCACAAAGGGGAAATTGGGGCTTACTGCAATTGGTTTGTGACCGCATTCACAGTCACAAAACAACCATACATACCATTTAGATTCGGTTTTAGGAAGGGACACCCTGGACACGACCCCTTCCTAATACCGAATCGTAAACCCCAAATTGCAATTGGGTAACAAGTTACCGAATCGTAGTGTGTGCTTTTTAAGGGCCTGATTTAGATCTTGGCAGAGGGATTATTCAGTTGCAACGGTGATGGATAGCCCGTCCACCAAAATCTAAATACCATTGTTTCTATGGCCAAGATCAGGCCTTAAGCCTCCAGATTTTACCAACCAATGTCAAAGGGGAATGCCCTTTTGATCGATTTGTCAGGGACATTTTTCTATGCTTTTCCTTTAATTTCTCTTATTCCGGCAGTCTTGATCAAGCTGTACAAATCCAAAACCAGAATGCTACTAATAACACCAAAATGGCCTCGTCAGTGGTAGTTCATGGACCTTTTTCACCTCTCTGAGTGTCCACAAAGAGGTTGCAATGGAGGCAGGATCGCCTTTACAGGTTGGGAGGTCAGATTCTCCATCCCAATCTTCGATTGCTGTGATTGACCACTTGGCTCCTGACTGTACCGACATTATGAGAGAGTGTAAACGTCCTTCCACAAGAAAATCCTATACTTCTAAATGAAAAAGGTTTTGAATTTGATGTATTCAAAAGAATTTTGAACCATTTATTTGTCATTTTGGTGTGTGGTGACCTAACTGGCTTCATCTAGCAAAGTATTATTTACTCTACTCATCTATTAAGGTACACCTCGCAGCCATAACCGCCTATAGAAAATCCCCTTCACAGACCTCATTCTTTAAAATTCCTGTAGATAAGGATTTCTTAGCAGGTATTATAAAGGTTTTCCTTCCAGTTAAATCTCCTTTCGACGGCGCCCCGGAGCTAATCAAAATAGCTGCCAGTTAAAGACCCTCTGACGCAACAAGGAGCATTTCATGATGGAGGAAAGATTAATTTAACAATACCATTTTTTTGGTGACTGCAAACGGTAGTATCTGAAATATCAGGAAGCGGCGCAGTGAATTTACAGACCTATTTTTAGTCGTTATAACTTTTATTTAGCTCTAAGCCAGCTGCTCCAGCCACAGCTTTGTCGTGGCCACCATTTTACGTGCTCTCGATGCTCATACTGTTTTCCTCAATATCATATATTGTGCGTGCAGCCAAGTGATTTAAAATCAACTGCTGAGAGTTGAGTCTTGATTTCAAGTGCCGTTTTCCTCCATGGCAAGGAAGAGCTTATGCTTATGCACCTCCTGGGTTTCCGTAGGTGGCTTCTCTCTGAGGATACTTCATGTGTTTAGGCCACATTACCTCAGCTATTCATGCATAGCACTTTTAAGCTTGGACTAACACCAATAATCTCTTCAATTTTCACATTTTACCTCTTCACCTTTTTTATTCACTAGTGGTTTTGAACTCTGGAAGCTTATTTTAGTCTTCTAATATTTGTTGGATACTCTTGCTGACTTTTTTGGTCAAGTGTTTGGTTGGGGCCATTCCAGACATTTCGACAATCATGATGGATGTTTCACAATCTTCAAAGGCCCCATCTTCATCTATTTCCAACACCAACGGCTGCAAAGGATCGGGCAGAAACACTAACAGAAGAGTCAAGAATGACCCACTTTCCCCCAACTAAATCACCGCTATCTTTCATCTCGAAGCCGGTCTTCCCTCCGTAATGATATCTCGACGAACCAGAAGTCAGGAAACATCGACAAAAAGTAAAAAAAGCTACTGTAGAGGAAAGTCATCTCCTGATCTGCGCATTTGGTGTGGAAAGAAAAGAACTGACGTCAGTATGCTGTGGTGTCTGTTATATAGGACACACAACCTCATATCCGGCGACCACAACACCAACGACGACTACGGAGTTGACCAACGCCACCTGCCGGCACGCAGAGGTACTGCTCAAAGAAAACTCTCTGGCTCCAGAATGATACCTGGGAGAAATTCTAAGGTAAGGAATCTGCAACTAGAAGTCTCTATCAGATTTCTACTTTGCAGGTCCCACACTCTCCTGGAAATACTGGATCCTCATGTTTTGTCTTCCAGTGTCTTCCTGTTCTCGTGTTCACGTTATGTTACAATTCCATTGTTTATTTTCTTGTTGGTAAGTCCTAATGTTAACTGTTAGTTTTTTTGGTGTTTATCTTCATTTTCTAATGTGTCTCCTTCCTCTAGTTTAGTATTACTTTTTCGTGTGTGTAGTTCCTGGTCAACCGCTACTTCTCGCTCCACCCCTCTCCTTTATCAAGAGTTACTTATTTCTTCATTGATACTCATGACTAAAGTCATTTAGCTTTTCATTGTTCTCTTCTTGTGCCTATCAGTGGAGAGCCATATTATCTCCACACTGTAGGAAAGTACCCACTTTTTGCCATGGTTACCCCCATTTTCTGCCTGATGTCAGTGTGCTTAACTGGGTTCACTGGGATCCTGCTAACCAGGACCCCAGTGATTATGCTCTCTCTCTCCTAAGTTTTGTTGTTGCATACTGGTAACCCAGTATTTCACCCAAATTGGCATACTGGTGCCCCTTTTTAAGTCCCTAGTATATGGTACCTAGGTACCCAGGGCATTGGGGTTCCCTATGGGCTGCAGCATATTTTGTGCCACCTATAGGGAGCCCATGCAAAGGCTTCTGCAGGACTGCCATTGCAGCCTGTGTGAAAAGGTGCATGCACCCTTTCACTGCCATTTACATTGCACCAGGTCACTTATACGTCACCCCTATAGCAGGCCCTCCAGCCCTGATGGCAGGGTGCAGAGTACCTGTTTGTGAGTGCACACCTGCACTAGCAAAGGTGCCCCCATGGCCTCCAGGACCATTTTCCAAGACTTCGTGAGTGCGGGGACGCCATTTTACGCGTGTACTGGATATAGGTTACTACCTGTGTCCAGCTACACATTGGTAACTTCGAACATAGGCATGTTTGGTATCAAACATGTTGGCATCATATCCCAAGGCTTTTGCAAGCGTTGGTTTCATGATTCCATGCACTCTGTGGGCTCCTTAGAGGACCCCTAGTATAGCCATTCCAGTATTATGAGGTTTTCCAGGCAGCCCCAGCTGCTGCCACCTCTCAGATAGGTTTCTGCCCTCCTGTTGCTTGAGCACCTCAAGCCTAGGAAGGCAGAACAAAAGATTTCCTTTGGGAGAGGGGAATTACACCCTCTCCCTTTGGAAACAGGTGTTACAGGCTTGGGAGGGGTAGCCTCCCCAAGCCACTGGAAATGCTTTGAAGGGCACATTTGGTGCCCCGATGCATGATCCAGTCTACCCCGTTTCAGGGACCCCCAGTCCCTGCTCTGGCGCAAAACTGGACAAAGGAAAGGGGAGTGACCACTCCCCTGTCCATCACCACCCCAGGAGTGGTGCTCAGAGCTCCTCCAGAGGATTCCTGGGCTTTGCCATCTTGGTTTCCCAGTTGGCAGGGAACTCTGGGAGCATCTGAGTGGCTAGAGCCAGCAGGTAACGTCAGGGCCCTCCCATGATAGATGCTCATCTGTTTAGCTGACCAATCCCCCTTTCAGTGCTATTTAGGGTCTCTCTCTTGGGTGGTTCTTCAGATTTGGATTGCAAGACTCCAGCAGGAATACTCTGCATCCTTTACTGCACATTCTCACCAAAGGAACTGCATCTGGACCCTCCAGGAACTCTACAAACTGCAACAAAGAAGCAAAGACGACTTCTGCAACATTGTTTCATCAGCTCCTGCCAACAACTGCAACTGTTTCCCAGCCGTGCATCCTCAGAGGACAGCCTGTCTTCAGTCTGCACTAAAAGAACAAAGGAATCTCCCTTGGAGTGAAGGAGTCACTCCCCTGCTTCAGCAGGCACCTCTCTGTAACGACGACCGGCTGCGTGGGTCCCCTCTCCTGACTAGTTGCGTGGATCGTGCATCATGTGTGGTGGACTGAAGTGGTCCCGATGGTCCTGACTTTCTACTGTCCAATTTTGGAGGCGGTAAGAGCTTGCCTCCCCACGCAAGACAGTACCCCTGTACACCACGTGTTTTGGAGTTGCCAAGGCTTGGTAGCATCCTTCCACAAAGTTCTTCGTACACCGATCAGCTCTGGCCCCCAGCACTCTATCCTGTGACGCACAGCTTCCTGAGTGGTTCTCCGGCAGCTTGAGATCATTTCTTGTCATGCTGTGTGGGCCATCCTTTTGCAGCTCCTTTGTCCCCGTGCTGTGGGACTCCTGTGCACGCTGCCTGGTCTTCTGTGGGCTCTCTGAGTTGCTGAGAGCCCCCTTCCTGGGTAGAGTCCACCAGGTCCCTCCTGGTCCCAGGCAGCGCCTTTTTCCGCTATCTGCGAGCTTTGTGTGTGCCAAGGCTTGTTGGCAGACTCCAGCAATGCAAACCAGACTGCAATCATCCACCTGGCGTCGGACATCATCTGCACCAACCAGGAACCCGAATCCGTCTTCTTGGGTGCAGTACTGACTGTTCTTCTTCACCGGTGGTTCTTCTTTTGCACCTTCATCCAAGTTAGCAGGGGTTTCTGTTCTCCCTGGACTCTTTTGTGCTTCTTGGACTTGGTCCCCTTCTTCCACAGGTCTTCAGGCCCAGGAATCCACTGTTAATGTCTTGCAGTCTCTTCTGGTTCTTGCATAGTCTTCTTTCTCATATTCTTGAGTGTTCTAGGAAAGTTACTGTGATTTACTCTTGCTTTCCTGGGCTCTGGGGCGGGTTCTATTACTTACCTTTGGTGTTTTCAAATACTCCCAGCGCCCCTCTACACACTACACTTGCCTAGGTTGGAAACCAACATTCGCATTCCACTTTCTTACTATATGGTTTGTGTTCCCCCTAGGTCCATTTCTAACTATTGTGATTTTCACTAATTGCACTGTTTTCTAACTGTTTTATGCCTATTTCTGCATACTAGTGTATATAATTTGTGTATTACTTGCCTCCTAAGGGAGTATAGTCTTGATGGTATTTTTGGCATTTGTGTCACCAAAATAAAGTACCTTTATTTTTGTAACACTGAGTATTTGCTTTCATGTGTGTGAGTACGGTGTGACAACAGTGGTATTGCATGAGCTTTGCATGCCTCCTAGATAAGCCTTGGCTGCTCAGCTACAGCTACCTCTAGAGAGCCCGGCCTTTAGACACTGCCTACATTTCACTAATAAGGGATAACTGGACCTGGTATAAAGTGAAGTACCATAGGTACCCACTACAAACCAGGTCAGCCTCCTACACATACTCACCTATCCTTTCTATGATTCCTCTTTTTTCTCTGCTCCTTTGTTTGTCTTTCTTTTTCTTTTCCATACATTAATGCAGTTTATTTTTCAATATGCAACCTTGTCTTGTTGTAGATCCACCAGTCTTCTTCCCAAATAATTCATCTAAATTTTATATTGTTTACAGCATAGATTGTATTTGTTTCCTCTTGTCTATTTGTTCCTTGCATTTCTCTAATGAATAGTTCACGTGTAGTCTCCTGGAATGTGAAAGGACTACGTAATCTGGTTACAAACAGAGGGTGCTCTCAAAATCGAGCTGCCAAATTGCTGTTTTGCAGAAAAGACATCTCACTGTTTACGTCGTCATTGGGTGGGGCAACTTTTTTGGTCTGTGGTTAATAACAAAAATGGTGTACTAATTTTGTTTTATAAATCCTTAGATATTCAGTTTACAAATGAAGATTAGAAGAAGCAGGCAAATGGATTATACTGATGATAAAGATTAACAACACCCAGCTCCCTATTTGTAATGTTTACCGCCCCACAGGAGTAGAACCACACTATTGGGAGCATTTCTCCTCTACACTATCACTAAAGCCATTAGACAACTTCATAGTGGAAAGCAATTATCATTAAGGGATCCTTTTTTGGATTGTCGTTCTCAGACTAGGTACATTCACAACAGCATGCAGAAAGCATGCTGCTTGATGCTCGGAGATTGGAGAAATTTTTCCTCAGTACAACACAGAGTCTGCGCTACTGTTCGCCTCTGAGTCCATCTGTCAGGTTGTGGACAGAGGCAAAACGTTGGCAGTGCTGTTGGATCTCAGTGCAGTTTTCGACACTGTCTCTCACAGTCTTCTCCTTGAGCGGCTGTGGGGATAGGGGTCAGATTCAAAGCTCTGCTGTGGCTCACCTCTTTCCTCCAGAAGAGTACCTTTCAGGTATTTTGAAACCATGTACACTTGAGGTTTTGTCTCTGCAGCAGGGAGTGCCTCAGGGATCCCCGCTGAGCCCCACCTTATTTAATTTTTATATGTGCTCCTAGCTGACATCATTGAGCGTTATGGCTATAACATCTAATATTGTGTCGTACGCCGATGATACCCAACTTATCATCACTCAATCTCAGGATGATGTCAGTACGGTAGCCCTGTTGAGACTGTGTCTTGTCGGAAGTGGCTGAGTGGATGGCTCCTAGCTGCCTGAAGCTGAATGTGGGGAAAATTGAGGTCCTTGTCGCAGGCAAGCAGCCCTCAATTTGGTCCTCCACCTGGTGGCTGGACTCATTAGGATACCAGTTCCTAAGGCTAAAGTTAAGAACCTTGGCATCTGGTGTGATGCAAAGCTCTCGTTTGACAGCCAGATCACTACTCTGGCTGGAAAATGTTTTGGAATTAAAAAAATTCTAAAAAGGATTCTTGTTTTTCTTATGGAAGCCACTAGAAAGGCAGTGGTCCAGGTCTCAATTACATCTAGGCTAGATTACTCTAAAGTTTTGTTTTTGGGAGTCTCACAGTCCCGAGTGATGAGACTCCAAGGTGAACAAAACTCGGCAGCTCGCTTGCTGCTGAATCTTCAAAGGTGACTGCCTGTGGGCCCTGTTCTTGCTAAGCTGCATTGGCTGCCTGTGAAGGAAAGGCTCTTCTTCAAAGCAATGTGTTTCTGCCATAGTATCATTAACAATATAGGCCCTCAATACCAGCGTGCTCTGGTTATACCATACCATCCCAGAAGGATTTTAAGATCAGAAGGTGCTCATCAGGTGTTTATTCCTGTTGTAAAAAGAGTGCGCTTTGGGGGTTGCTTTTTTAGTTCTGTAGCATCCAAAATGTGGAACTCTCTTCACCTCTCTCTTAGACAGGAAAACTCCATTTATTTATTTCGTAAAAACTTGACTATTAAGATCGTGTTGAGTGGGTTGTTTGTGACTAGTTGACTAAATCTGTTCTGGAGCTATTTTTAGCGCTGGGATATTTTGTCAGAATTTACTATGCACTTTATAAATTGCTTTGTTATTTTTTCACACTCTTGTTTTGGAATTTACTTTTTATTCCCCTTTTCATCACTCATATTCCAGAATAGATTACTTATTCCTCACACAGAATGTTCTCCAGTTTATTCTGCATGCAGCAAAAGGATCGATCCTTATATATGACCATGCATTTGTTATAGTGGATTTAGATATTCCAACAGACATACCTCCCTCCAGGAGCTGTAGATCCAGTAATGCTCTACTACATGAGCACTACTGGGGTAGCGATTTTGGCTGAAGCTACAGATGCAGAATCAGAGCGTGCGTGCAGCAGGAGGGCGGGGCCTGCAGGAGCAGCGATGTATAGCGGGGAGAGACCCGGCCTGCGTTCTTTCTCCCCGGCCCAACCCTGATGGAGACAGCGAGGAGCGGAGAGGACCAGGGGGGCCAAGACCGTGGAAGGTGTGGAAGTCATCAGAAAACACATAAACTTGGTGAGTCACCCCTGCTTCTGCCTCGCTAGAGGTGTGGTGATGCCGAGGGGTGTCGCCGAGGGGTCAGTTTGTGTCGAAAACCCCACAAGCCTCCATAAATCTGTACATCGGCACGCTTATGCACTTTTATGCACATATAAGGCCTGCTGATCTGCTTCTGTCTTCTGCTTCTGTGCCGGCCTCGAAGCACCAATGGCAGTAAGGACAGAAGGGGCCTGAGGGGGGCAGATAAGCAGAGCGCTGCGATAGACTGTGTTCCTCACTCTCTGTGCCCTGAAGTCTACATCATATTATGCTATAGGCTGGGTCTGCAATTCATAACAGCAACAAGCCATACAACAGGGCAAATAAGTGCTGCAATGCCGCAAGTTCAAAAAAGTTAAGGAGCCATTGGAGCTAATGGAGCTTAAAGAGCTCATAAGAGCAAAAAGGGGGCTACACAGTACTCCTTGGAACAACAACACTGCATCACTGCATATTTCTACAAGTAGTCAAAATATGTGGAGGCTGTTGAAAACCGGCTCACAGTATATTTTCTATACGTAGGGCTAGTGGCAAGCTGCGGAGACAACAGCACAACAGCCTCTTCCGGAACCTAGGTCTTAGTCCGGGCACAAGGGACCGCAGCGGTCATTCTGACTTTCCCGCTGGGCTGGCGGGCGACCGCCAAAAGGCCGCCCGCCCGCCCAGCGGGAAAGCACCAGCAACGAGGATGCCGGCTCCAAATGGAGCCGGCGGAGTTGCTGGTGTGCGACGGGTGCAGTTGCACCCGTCGCGATTTTCAGTGTCTGCCAAGCAGACACTGAAAATCTCAATGGGGCCCTGTTAGGGGGCCCCTGCAGTGCCCATGCCAGTGGCATGGGCACTGCAGGGGCCCCCAGGGGCCCCACGATACCCGTTCCCGCCATCCTGTTTCTGGCGGTGAAAACCGCCAGAAACAGGATGGAGGGAAGGGGGTCGGAATCCCCATGGCAGCGCCGCTGTGGAGGATTCCCTGGGGCAGCGGGAAGCCGGCGGGAAACCGCCGGCTTCCCTTTTATGACTGCGGCTTTACCGCCGCGGTCAGAATGCCCCCGGAAGCACCGCCAGCCTGTTGGCGGTGCTTCCGTGGTCGTTGGCCCTGGCGGTCCATGACCGCCAGGGTCAGAATGACCCCCTAAGACCGTCAGATCGCTTAAACATGCTCAAAATGGGAGTGGTGAAAGAAGATGAAGGGGGGGTGCCCCGCTAACCCCATAAGCCCTGCAACCTTTACAAGGATCACCACAATCAATAATGAACCCATAGAAATGAATAATCACGAGGGAGGCGACAACAATCCGCTCGCTGAGGCACACCAGTTGCCAGCAGATGGGCTCAAAGTCCCAAAGGATCACAAGATAGGTCTTAAGCGAAAGGTTCCAAACACTAAGAAATCCTATATACATAACTACTTTACAAGAGCGAGGAGTGGGGCATGGGAATCCACCAAATTTCTGGATAATCAACTCACACAGATTGTTCCTTTTACTGTCTCTCCTCCACAGACATTGGAGCCTGATCCATCACTTAGGTCCACACAAATGAGCAAGCACAAGGCTATGCTAGCTGTGCTACAAGCTTTAGCCTTGATGCTTTAATTATTGGAGAATTGTTAGAACTGGCAGATACTGCAATAGGAGAGAGTAGGGACAGCTATAATAACAATGATAAAATAACCAGCATCAACATTAGCTCAGTGTGACTTCACCGCAGACCAGAGGCAACCAGAACAGCTCCCATGGCAGCGACATCCACCCAGCTGAATATGGGGGAGGTTGCATCTCCAGGCAACAACAAACGGCAAACAGTGGCAGACATCCATCAGCCGGCACAATCACAACCAGTGGAAATCCATGCACAAGAAATCTCTGGCAATACCCAGTCCTGCTCTACTCCCCTACAAGGTGCAAAGGAAATCCCCAAGGCGTTGCGCACGCAACAGTACAGGATGGCTGGACATTGCAAAAAACAAGTGTGGAAACGCCTGGTCATGAAGATAGGACTAGGAGGACCTATGAGGAGGCCATGGGAAAGGAAAATTTGCCCAATAAGGAGCTGGGAGAAGCGGGCAGATCATACTATATTATAAAGACCATCAATGCCTCCCTCCTAGCTGCAGCTAAAGCACTTACTTGGCAGTCTCACAAGATGGAGATCCATCTAGAACTAACCCTCCTGCTGGTTCAAAGCATACTCACACTTGACAACAAATTGAACTCACTAAGTGGAAAGCTAGACAAGTGGGGTAACAGATGGAATGATGGCAATGCGGTAGAAGGGAGCCGCAACAATGAAATAATAGACAAGCTATCGACCCTACCAGACTTGCTAACTAGCCTCATTCATCAATGCAAAGCAGCAGACGAAACCAATAAAAAAACTAATGGTGGGAAGCCAATGGAAAAGCAGCAGTTTACAGTGCCTACCGAATAAATCAGTAAAAGGAGATCTCCCACATCCATAGTAGGCTAGGAAGGAAGCAGGGAGACGGAATAAAACAACAGGCAATCTATTATTGCTTATTCAACGCTGCCGACCTCTCTGGTCACTAATGCTGTCAAAAATAGCACAGAAGAGCAAATCCCAGAAGTAACTGTCAAGCCATCGCACGAGTTTGACACTAGGAATAATCAACAATTACAACTAACAAGACGACAGAAGAAGAAGCAAAAAAAACACTGAAAGCCATAAATGAAACAATAGACTGAACTGCACTGGTAAAGTCGCACAGGCATCCGGCAATATGCCAGTACAGCTCAAGACCTACCCAATTTTCCAGCTAAGACCGCAATCTATGCTGGCACCTGAAAACTTCTACCACTTACACACTATCCCAGTAATTGGGGTAGACCAAGGCAGTAAAGGAGAATATAATTCTCAATCATTCAAAAACGTTGAAGGTAGACATATTGCCCGGTTGGCAGGGCCCACATTAAATTTTGACCAGGCGCACCCTAAAAGCATAGGTTGTGAAAAGGAAATAAATGATCCAATTCCAAAGACAAAACAAGCATCCATACAGACCAGTGAGCCAGAACTGGCGACAGGCCCAGAGCAGCCTATCGTGGGTGAGGGGGGTGATGACCCTATTGGAGGGGCTATCCCCTAAAAGAAACCCACAACTCATCAGCCAGATCTGGAGGGGAGAAGGAGCATCACAGGGGCTAAGGGCACAGGGTCACCCCTACACATAAATAGTGGGGATTTCAATCTATCAAAACAATGCAATAGAGAGGGTATGATGATCCCCGCAACTTGGCATCAACTCCTGGAAGAATCTACACAAGGATTCACCAGTGACTAATCAGGATAGAATCTACAGGGAGGTGGGTGGCAAGTCCCCGGGATCAACTCAAGTAAAACAAAAATGTGACTACAAGGAACAGAAATCGATGCAAGAAATAAATCCCCCCTACAGAGGCAACAGAGATGGCTCAGGAGCATGCATGCAGCAGAGAACGAAGCCACCGATTGCATGCTTATTCAACTGTTCTAGAACATTCCATCATGCACAGATCAGAATATGAGCAGGAGCACAATGGGACACTAAGCACAAACACTGTAAATTCTCAGGAATCCAATGAACAGACGAAAATAATATTCACCCCTCTGTATGCATCACAGGGACCTTGGGTCATACTTAATAGGTCACATATCCTGCGGCTGTTGCATCATATACCATCACTTGCGAATCTCACAACAGGGGACCTCTCAACAGAAAATGTCAACACATATGCATGGATCAGCCAGAGAGAATCTACATTAACGACATGGGCTGACCAAGGCATGGTGGAGAGAATATTTTAATATGAGGGATTGCTGGAAAATTGAGGCATAAAAATCAGCAGACCCGAGAAAGAATGCTACCCTCCTGTCTAAGGCAAATCAATCCACATGCCCAACTAAAAAAATGTTCAGTGCCTTGAGGGGAACCTGGGAGATAAAACCACTGATGGTAGATACAAAAATTATCATACAGTTGGCAAGGAACACAGGAGGGACTCAATTTGATGAGGCAAGAAATAATTACAGTACCCTGTGAGGGAGGAACGGGGACTGACATCCTGCAGCTGGTACCACCAAAGGGAAGATGCATCTTTAAACATAAAGGGCCCTCATTAAATAAGCCAAACAAGGTGCTTAAGATCATCAGCTGGAACATGTTTGGTTTGGCTCCCTTAGGCTACTCCCAATATTGAGAGCTTTTTAAACCACACAGATATAATGTGCTTACAGGAAATGTGGACGACAGCGCCACAAACCATACCAGCCTTCATAATAACCCAGTCCCCCGCACAAAAGAAAAACTTGTTTGGAAGAAATACGGGAGGTCTCGCAACATACATCAAATTAGACTTAGCGGTTAAACTAGTGATGTCCACGTGATAACCATATATGGTCTTGTCCTTACCAATAAAACAATACTGTTATCAGTCTTAAATCTGTACAAAAATCCCAGTTGGGAAAGCAAACAGATGAAGGTCAATTCAATTCTGTTCCTATTAAAGGAATTTCTATATGACCCTCCGGACCACTAACATCTAATTGCAGAAGATTTTGATATCCGTCATCTCATGCAGGATGTGGTGCTCCCTGGTGACTCTACAAGATCAGCCCTAGAAACCTTCTTCAAGGAATACGAACTGAGAGCGTTGAATTGCAGCAGTACAGTAGTAGGCACTCTTATTCCGACGTTCAAAAACATCTCTACACTAGATTACTTCTTCTTAAGTCCAACATTACTGGGCAGATGTTTAAGCCACAAGGTGATCAACAGATCTGAAAGCAACCACAACCCCGTAGCAATAGATATAGACCTTGAGGCAGTGAGACATCAGTCCCACAAGGCCAGCAGACAGCAATTATCAACTAATTTATGCCCATTGACAAAAAAGAATTAAATGGTATGTGACGTGCAAATTAAAATACGATCTATGGAAGCAGGCCAATGGCCCATTAAACTTCAAAAGTGAGAAAAGTAAGATTAGTGACCAGTGGGCAAATGTGATAAAGAACTTACATGCTTCTTTATGCAGTCCAACGCAGCATGGGTTTGTAGGGATCAAAAGGCAAAAGACTTAAATGTTTTCAGCATCTAGGGAATATTCACAGAGCAAAAGGAAATGCAGGCGGGCATAAGCGTGTTTTAGAAGGAATAAAACCCCTGAAGCTGAAGCTCTTAGGAGGCAGGCAAGGAAAGAGTACAAGGCGGGAATATGGAAACTTAAGCAAAAGGAGATCGAAGAAAGCTGGATCCATTTATATGCACTGCTGCCACCAAAAAAGAACCTGAGAATTCTGGGACTATGTCAACTCCGTTCTACATGCATCTGTAAGCAAGACCAATGTGATATCTGCCAGTGCATGGGAAAGCCACGTGGGCAATCTCTAGGTGGACCCAGAGTATATTGAAGCCCAGGGCAGAACGGGTTGCAATATGTTTTAGACGGCCTAGAAAACATGGCATTAATGGACACTGTTAAGTCAGCGAAAGCGATGCTCGGCAGCATCAGGCAGGATTGGCCACCAGGTCCAAATGTCCTTCCAGGAAGTATATTTAGAGAGGATCAAAACTTTTGTGCTGAACCTATAACCGCTCTTTTCAATGTTTGTCTACATTACTCTGAGGTCCCAGACACTTGGAAAGGCTCAATATTGCATCCAATTTATAAAAAAGGAGACTCTACGCTCCCGGAAAACTACTGGCTGATAGCCCTACTGGACGTGCATGGCAAGGCCTACGCAAGCGTTCTGCTTCAAGAACTTGAAAAGTGGATCACTGAAAATAACATCATACCTGTATACCAAACCGGCTTCAGACCTAGCTCTTCCACTCCAGATAATGTCCTCGCCCTTTAGTACCTAGGTCAGAAAGCACTGAAATCATCAGCACAACCACTCTTTGCTTGTTTTATCGATTATAGTGAGGTCTTTGATGGTGTGGTGCACCACATTCTCTGGAAGAAGCTGGCGGCTTGGGGGATACCAAGGAAATTGTTAGCTTCTATAATTGCACTTTATTCCGATACTTGGGTGAGAATCAAGATCACAAATACACGTTGCCAAGAAAATCCACACCAACAAAGAATTGAAACAAGGTTGCATCATCGCTTTAATCTATACACAGCGGACCATGGCGCGGAATTGCTCAGAGGAAACACATTCCCCCCAAAACTGGGTAAGACAGTGCTCCCCATAATTCAATATGTGGACGACGTGGTCCTGGCTTGCTCAGACCCGGATTGCGTTGAAAAGGGGCCTAGATGTATTACATAGCTATATTGAAGAAAATGCATTAAGGGCAAATGCGGCAAAAACCAAGGTCTTGGTCTTTGGGCACCAGACCAAAAAACATCAAAGAGATTGGAGTCTCGGTCTGCTAAAAATAGAAAGGGAAGAAAAATATAATTACCTTGGGGTTTGGTTATCAAACACGGGGAAAATATCATATCAGGTAGCGGCTCTGAAATCTAAGACAGAGAGAACCACATATTCTTAAGCAAAACTCCATCTCCGGCTCCAATCTGCATCAAAGGCAATCAGGAGAGTTATCAAAGCAAAATTATTATCTGCTATTACCTACGGACACCTTGCATATCCCATTAGGCTAATAACATCACTGGAGAAGTACCAGATGAGAGCATATAAAAGGATATTTCAGATTCCTAAATCAACCAGACATGCAGGGATACGCTTGGGATTCAACATAATAAGAATGGATATAAATTGCAAAATGGATATAATCAAGCTCTTCCACTGTGTTTGCAGGGCCAATACCGAAAGCTTGAGGGGGTCTCTGAAAGTAATCTTTAAAGATGAATCCAGTACCTGGGCGATCTACCTAAGGCAAACTGAGGAACTCTTTAACCTAGCGCCGTCCTACACTTCAGAGCCCCTCATAACAAAGGCTCTGCTAAAAAGACTTTGAAAGACCTGGGTGTGCGAGCTTCAAGAGAAAATTATATTGCCACAATTTGGAACATTAGTGGAGCTGAGGGCTTAGCTGAGTCTCACACAGCCACTAACGGCAAACCCTACATGAAAGCAGCACTAGGAGCTTGTGTGTTCCAGAGTATCTTGCAAATGCGTCTCCTAACACTCCCCGTTTGGGACTTTAGGCACCACTGGAAGTTCTCGCAGGGACACTCACAAGAATGCACTCTATGAAACTACCATACTGAATCATCTAGTATGTTGCTGCCCGTGCTTGGCCTCAAATAGACGTCAACTACTAAAACCTCTTTTTTTTAAATATGGACTGAGAACATACAAAGAATCCATAAAATATATATTCACTGCAGTGATCCCCATGGAACTGGTTGTCTTTGGAAATAATTCACTATAGTGAGAAAGACTCTACAGCTTGCTTGTGGCCAGCAAAGTATGGGAATCAAAAGGGGCGCTGTGGCTCCAAAAGAAACAGCATTGTCGAAGTGGCTCATTCCCCCATACTAATACTACTCATACTGATGATGATTCCGACCAAGACCATGGTGCTGCAGTTATGACAAGGAACTTTCACTTGAAACTATGGATTGTATCATTCTGCTTCATATTTTATTTCTTCGTACTCCATCTATCCTGTTTCTTCCCTTATGGCAACTTGAAAGTCACATATGTAGAAGTGCAATATGATGTTATGGTATTGTCCAAGCTTGCTTAGCTCTATCAGTTTACGTCCAAGTGAATTGATAGACATAATACATTATGCAGCATCCGTCTCCCTAAGGTGGTTGGGCCTGCTTTCTATTTAATGGGAGTCCAGACTCTTAAGACTGCCTATGATAAAAAAAGGTGGCCGATAGGATGGTGTCCACAAACTTCCTTCAGGGTGGGAAAACGGATGGAAATACTGGTATTGGCATTTGCCCATTTACCTCAGAATTGTATAATGACAGACGTAGTTCCAGACTTTTCAGGATAGTTCCCAAAGGCATTTGCACTTTTATTACTGTGTTTAGAGTATTTTGCGGCATTTGCACTACCAAGTCTAAGTTTTAGAACTTGATAACAACAGACGAGATACCAGACTTCTAGGATAGCCTTCATTGGTTCTTGCATTGTCAATGCAAAGATTATAGCACTATATGTCACACACTTTTATTTTTAAGACTCAGAATTGTATAATAATTTACTCGAAATTAGATTGTTAGGACAGTCTTTATAGGCCTGTGCACTTTTATTGCTGTGATCCCACTACTTTATTATAACACACAATTAGACGTATTCTACTCTATGTGTGTCTATCGTATTTATGCAATGATCATAGAATTTCTAATAACAGATGTGACATCAGACTTTTAGGACAGATGCTACTGGCACTAGCATTTTCATTGCTGTGATTATAGTATTTTATGGCACTTGCACTTTCATTCTAAGACTTAGAATTTTATAACAACTGATTCAATAACAGTTTTTTAGGACAGTTTCCATTGGCATTTGCACTTTCATTGTTGCGATTATACTATTTTACTTCATTGACGACAATATATATTTTACTCTTCACACGTTGTTCTTTGTATATTGTGCAACAATTTTCAGTAATCATGCAATAAAGTTAAAGCTACAAGTTACTTCATGAGAAATTATTTGTTGAACAATTTAACATTTTTGTTAATGATTTTTTTCCCAATAATTGACCCACAGATACACAGATTAATTTTATATGGGACGCCTTTAAAGCTGTAGCTCAGGTTTTTATCATAGAATATGTCGCAATCAAAAGAAAAAAAGCCCAGATAGATTTCTCACAGTTGCTTCAATAGATCAAAATTCTTGAATACAAATACTTTTCATCCACTAAAAAGAACACCCTATCCAGATCAATTCAGGCTAAATTACAATATAATAAACAATATTGGGACAGTGCATGAAGTACTCTTCTCAAAATGAATGCAAAATTCAATGGAGGTAGAAATAAAGTTGGCAAATTACCTCAGAATAAAGAAGCAAAAATTTAAGACTACTGTCATTATTCATAAACATGGGACCAGACACACAAGTGATTAAAAAATATTGGAGTGTTTTATGGATATATATACTAAGGGCTAGATGTATCAAGCTGACGGTTTGCATTTCTTAAAGAGCAAATTTGAAGAATTTGCTATTTGAGAAATGCAAAATGGGATGTATGAAAATTGCGAATCGGTAATAGTGATTTCTTAAAAATCCCAATCACTATTAATGAATCGCCATTAGGGAATGGGACTCCATTCTTCCCTATGGACCTGTAGGCTCATAGGTGCGAATGGTTTTGCATTTCCTGTTAGGAATTCGCAAATTAGGTAATGCAAATCCCAGGGTGCTGGGGGCTGAATGCCCCCTTTGATGCACCCAAAATATTTGTGGACATGTAAAGCACACACATGCCCTAGGGGCATTTGTGCGCTACATGTCATTTAAAAAAATGTATTTTAATGCATTTTTTAAAATTGCACATGCCTACCACCAAACTTCAATTCATGTTAATTGCATTTCCTAAATGCCAAATTCGCATTTAGGAAATGCGTGATACATGTGCAGTGGCAGTCGCAAACAGGTATTCCCTATTTGTGATTACCGATTTAAGGAATCGCAATTTGCATTTGCAAGCAGGGGAATTTTGCGATTTGCAACGTTTACAAATGCAAAAAGCTTTGAAATATCTAGCCCTAAATTATATATCCCCTGGAGGCTTACCTTATTGCAAAATATATCCATTTTTTCCACTCTGTCCCTAAATCCACTGAACAAAGTTTGGATCCCTTTCTTTTGGATACCACAATATCTGAGAAGGAGATCAAAATGGCCATCTCAAAACTTCCCAAAGATAAGGCTCATGGTCCTGATGGCTTTTCAGTTGAGTTTGCACAACTTTTAATTCCAAAATTATTACTTTGAATTCATTTTTTCTGATTAAGAGTATGTGTTAGGTACTTTTGCTGAAGCTATGTTGTGCTTACGTCTAAAGAAATGCAATGATCTATCCAAATGTTATAATCACATACCTATTTCCCTCCTAAATACAGACTGCAATTTTTTTTCAAAGGTACTTGCTTTACGCCTTAATCAAGTCATACCTGATCTAATTGGTAATCAATAGTCGAGCTTTGTGAGGGGGAAGGTATAGCTCTGATAACTCTATAACTTTCCTTAATGTCATACATATGGCTTCTAGATCCAATATCCAATATAAGTTTAGATGCGGATAAATCCTTCGATCGTGTTTATTGGGACTTCATGCTCGGAGCATTGAAATGGCACAGATTTAGGCCCTCATTACAACCCTGGCGGTCAGTGATAAAGCAGCAGTAATACCGCCAACAGGCCGGCGGTAATAAATATGAAATTATGACCACGCCGGAAAGCGCTCAGACAGACAGCCACTTTAACACACCGACCGCCAGTGCAAAATCAACAGGCACCACAGCGGTAACCGCCAACAGTCAGGCGGAAGACAATGTACCGCCCACAGAAATATGACACACCTATCCGCCACCTTTTCTGGGGCGGTACCAACGACATCAAAAGCCTGGCAGAAACACTGCACAGAAGGGAAACGACTCTCCTCTGGACACTCAAGGAAGAACCACGCCGCCATGGAGCTCGAGTTGCATGTCTTCCCCATGCTCTTCTACTTTCTGCTCCACCACGAACACCAACACCGGCGAAGACTACCACAGTGAGTAGTACTGCCTAGCACCCAGGGGAGGTAAGGAGGAAAAACAGAGTGACACACACATGCAACACGCAACACCCCCAAAACCACACACACAACCAGATGCGGTAACATAATATATACACCCCGTACCCCCCAGGAATAATGGAAAGACAACTATTATAGTGTAAAAAGGCTGTAATAAGATAAATATAGGTGAAATTCGTGCATCCAAATAAAAAAGTATATACATATTTACAATGCAAGGGACACTGCCCAGTTTTCAATGTCTGTGGGCCACAGGGCCACATCACAAAGTCCAAGGCCCAACCTCACTCCTGCAACAACACAGAGAGAACACTGCAGGGGCATCAGGTCGAAAATGGACAGGCACCTCAGAGTGACAGGGATTGGGGGGGGGGGCACCTCTGCCCGAAGATGGTACAACACCACCGGTCCTGGAGGGGGCAACATGCCCATCAGTCTGTCCTGGGGAGTGCAAGGCCACAGTCTCTCAAGTGGGCGACTTGCCCACCGGCTCTGGAGGGGGCAACATGCCCTGTGCTTTGTCCTGGGGAGTACAAGGGCACAGTCTCTCAAGTGGGTGACTTGCCCACATGCTCTGGAGGGGGCAACATGCCGTTTGCTTGGTCCTGGGGAGTGCAAGGCCACAGTCTCTAAAGTGGGTGATTTGTCTACTGACTTGTCCTGGGGAGTGCAAGGCCACAATCTCTCTAGAGGGTGACTACTTCCACTGGTTCTGGAGGAGGCATTGTGCCCAGTGTGCTTCTTTCTGTGAAAGATGGGGTGTGTGGATGGCTTCTCCATTGGTTCTGGAGGGGGCATTGTGCCCAGTGTGCTTCTTCCTGTGTTGGATGGGGTGAGTGGATGACTTCTCCACTAGTTCTGGAGGGGGCACCGTGCCCAGTGTGCCTCTTCCTGTGAAGGATGGGGTGAGTGGATGGCTTCTCCACTGGTTCTGGAGGGGGCATCGTGCCCAGTGTGCTTCTTACTGTGAAGGATGGGGTGAGTGGATGGCTTCTCCACTGGTTCTGGAGGGGGCATCGTGCCCAGTGTGCTTCTTCCTGTGAGGGATGGGGTGAGTTGATAGCTTCTCCACAGGTTCTGGAGGGGGCATTGTTCCCAGTGTGCTTCTTTCTATGAAGGATGGGGTGAGTGGATGGCTTCTCCACTGGTTCCGGAGGGGGCGTCGTGCCCAGTGTGCTTCTTCTTCTGAAGGATGGGGTGAGTGGATGGCTTCTCCACTGGTTCTGGAGGGTGCATTGGGCCCTGTGATGCAGGTCTTGGGTAGTGCAAGGTCACAGTCTCTCAGTTGGGTGTCAGACCCACAGGATTTGCAGGGGCCAGGCCACACAACAGCCCATGGACGCAGGACTCCACACTTTTCCGCCGGCAGTGACGGCTGCTCAGTGGTGGTAGTGGCGGAGCAGGTGTTGGTGTTGCAGTGGTGGGGGGAGGCTCCAGCCCTTCCCCTGCAGCCTCAGACGGCTGTCCACTGGGGCTGCTGGTAGTGGTGCTGGTGGCGGTGCTAGCAGTGGTGGGGGGAGGCTCCAGCCCTTCACCTGCAGCCTCGGACGGCTGAACCACCATGGTTGGTGGTGGGGGCTCCGACTGAGTCCCAGCACCAGGCATCTTGTCCTTTTTGCCTGGTGTTGCAGGCCCCTTCCCCCTCCTGCCAGCAGCTGGGGATGGCTTCTTGCTCCTTTTGGCAGCATCTGGGGACTGCTCTTTGCCTTTCCTCTCAGCACCCGGGGATTGCTCCTTGCCCTTCCTTTTACCAACTGAGGGCGCCTCCTTGCCCTTCTTTGCAGCAGCTGGGGTGCCTCCTTGCCCTTCCTTGCAGCACTTGGTGCAGGCACCCTATCAGTGTGGCTGCCTGGTGCCCGGGATCCTCTCCCACCTGGTGTAGCTGTGGACACTACTGTGCCCCTGGACTGGGTGGCTGAGGTGCTTGCCTGGGTTTTGACCACCCTGGCCTGACGTTAGGGACGGGGGGAAGGACTATGGAAGAGGTCAATCTTGGCGAGGAAAAGCTTCTTAGGGACATTGGGGCAGGAAGAGGGAGATGGTTTGGGAGTGGAGGTAGAGGGAGTGGTTTTAGGAGGTGTCTGTCTGCATTGTTTCGGTGCAGGTGCCTGGGCTGGATGCTGTTGTGAGGTGGATGGCTGTTGTGTACTTGCGTTTGTGTACTTTGGGAGCGGGGGCACGGACACAGTAGGAGAGGACACAGGAGACGTGTGCATGGAAGTGGGGGTGGTGACTGCCAGTGAGGGGTGTGTGCTCATAGGTGTCCTGTAGATGGGTGTAGTGGATGAGGATGTAGTGCATGCAGGTGTGAGTGTAGATGCAACTGGGAGGGAGGTGGACGACGAGGAGGAGGGGGCCACAGAGGATGTTGGTGTGTCTGCATCTGGATGGTGTTTGTGTGAGTGCCTGTGGGATGAAGTGTGGTGTTTGTGTTTGCCATGTCCACTCTTGTGTGTTGTCGTTGTTGCCTGCTCGTCTGACTGTGTGCTTGGGATAGGTTGGGGTCAAGGGGAATGGGATTGGGTAGAGGAAGTTGGAGGGGGGGAGGCTAGAAACAGGGACAATGGCTGCCATAAGAGAGGAGGCCAGAGCCTGGATTGATCTCTGTTGGGCCGCCATGTCAGTGTGAATTCCCTCCAGGAATGCATTTGTCTGTTGCATTTGGGCTGCCAGCCCCTAGATGGCATTCACAATGGTTGACTGCCCAACAGAGATGGATTGCAGGAGGTCAGTAGCCTCCTCACTCAGGGCAGCAGGGCTCACTGGGGCATGGCCTGAGGTGCCTGGGGCAAAGGAGATGCCCACCCTCCTGGGCACGGGAAACACACTGAGGGGCTGCAGGGAGGGCGGGGTACGGGGGTGGCGGCTGTACCTGTAGCTGGGGTGGTCACAGAGGTGTCCGCCACCACCAGGGAGCTTCCATCGGAGGAGGAATCCATGTCCGAACTGTCCCCTCTGCCGTGGTTCTCCCCTCGCCCTCTGTCCCACTGGTGCCCTCACCGTTGGTGGATTCGGCCTCCTGTGCCCTGTAGCTCCCTCCATCGCCGGTACCTCAGCTCCTCCACCAGATGATGCTAATGCACATATTAGGACAGGTTGACAAAACAAAAAAGGGGAGGAGAGACAAAGGATGCACTTAGTCTATGGTGGCAATAACACCACTGTTGGTGTACAGGACATACTCACCCACACAAAGAAAAGCCCTACGCACTAGGCAATGCACTACCAGTCACAATTCTAGGCACCAGCCCATGGATAGGGACACCTAACGCCAAATGCAGCATGCCTGAGACCCACAGACCCCTGCCCAGTAGTGGATGCCTACTAGCTTGGTTGGAGGTATTTTACATCAGAACCCTGCCCAACATGGGACCTACTCTGCAATGTCAGGCCTGGCCTAGGGGCACCCACAGGCCCACATCCCCCACCCGGATACCACCCCACCAGGCGCAGGTTGATTATTGGGGCACTGTACTCACCCCCTTGTGGCTGCTGTGATGCCCCCAAGCGCCCATTCAGCTCTGGATAGGCCACCGCCAGTATGCGGGCCATCTGGGGGGGCAGGGTTCGACGGGCACCCCTCCTCATTGGGAGGCCATCCCCAGCTGGGCCTCCGCCGTCTTCCATGTCCAGCATCTTAGATCTTCTGACTGTTTGCAACAGTGGGTGCTCCACCTACCCTTGACCCTCAGGGTCCGCACGTCCTTGGCGATGGCACGCCATATACCCTTTTTCTGATGGGCGCTGACCTGCAGGGAAATGGACACAGGGAAAGATATTAGTCTGACCGTCCTGCCTGTTACACTCATGGCCCACCATGCCCCTTCCCATCCCCATTAGCACAGACATGGCCCACCATAAATGCATCACACTGATCTGGGCCCATCCACCAACCCCCCCTACATGAGGCCTTCACACACAGCACTCCATGCATTCACGCCCCTAATGCATCGTACTCACAGTGTACTCACCTGTTGGTCTGGAGGCCCATACAGTATTCGGTACTAGGGTAGGAACCATCCACCAGTCACTCCAACTCCGCCAAGGTGAAGGCAGGGGCCCTTGCCCCAGTGACACGAGCCATGGTCAGTTCTAGACACAGGTCACAGCAGCACTTGCAGTGTAGGTCCTCTCCTGTTGAAGGTCAGGTAGAAAGTGAGTGAACAGATAGAAAATGGCGCTGGTGTCGGCGGCGGTGCATACCGTCACTGCCGGCGTACATCACCATTGGCCACTGTACCCCATAGGGCCCAATGTTAACCAATGAGGAGTTGCACTGCGGTTTTCGACCGCCTCCCGCAACGAAGCACAACGTCAGCGGAATTACTTGATTTCCACCTGTCCCTTCAAACTGGACAGGCGGACGCCATTTCAGGGGGGGGTGTTGGCCATGGCTCCTAGCTGCATCACAGTACACATATGCACCATTGGAGCTCTCCAACAAAATACTCTTACAATAACTTCATGCATTGAAATGTAGTGGTTGGAAATAGAGATACTGACCAGCTGCTCACCATTTTGCCCCATAGATTGCAACCGCTGCGGATGAATAGGAGATGGAGACATACCCTTGTGTACAGACCCCTGGTGGACTTGGCAACAATGGAGGACAGGCACATTATCCTTACCAATAGACTGGACGGGCCACAATCACAGAGCTGTGTGCCCGATCAGAGCCTGACCTAATCTCTGCTATCCGTCACCCCACCGGGATCCCCCCTCTTGTGCAAGTCCTATCAGTGCTCCATTTCTTAGCAACTGGCTCCTTCCAAGTGACAGTGGGCTTGGTAGCAGGAATGTCTCAGCCAATGTTCTCATTAGTACTGACCAGAGTGTTGTCTGCCCTTATTAAACACATACTCAGCTACATCGTTTTCCCCCTGGTGGAGTGTTTGCCCACAGTGAAAGCTGATTTCTATACAATGGGACATATCCCCAACATTTTTGGGGCAATTGATGGTACACATATTGTTTAGTTTCCCCCCCCGCATTCCCCCCCTGGCAAAATGAACAGGTCTTCAGAAATCAAAAGAGCTTTCACTCCATGAATGTGCAGATGGTGGGCCTGGCGGACCAGTACATCTCCCATGTCAATGCTAAATATCCTGGGTCTGTGGATGATGCCTTTATCCTGAGGAATAGCAGTATCCCATATGTGATGGCTCAACTCCAGAGGCACAGGGGTGGCTAATAAGTGAACCCTGGTTCCCACCCAGTGGATGTTCCTGTATGGGTATGGTGTTGGCCATAAGGGTTGGTGTGTGGCTAACAGTTGTCCCTTGATATTTGCAGGTGACTCTGGTTACCCCAACCTCTCATGGCTACTGACCCCTGTGAGGATTGCCAGGACAAGGACAGAGGAATGTTACAATGAGGCACATGGGCGAACAAGAAGAATTATTGAGAGGACCTTGGGCCTCCTGAAGGACAGGTTTTGTTGCCTCCATCTAACAGGTGGTTCCCTGTACTACTCACCCAAGAAGGTCTGCCAGATCATCGTGGCATGCTGTATGTTGCACAACCTTTCCTTACGTCGCCAGGTGCCTTTTCAGCAGGCGGATGGGGCTGGAGATGGCCGTGTGGAAGCAGTGGACTCTGTGGACAGTGAAGATGAGGAGGCAGAGAATGAGGACAACAGAAGTGCAATAATTCGTCAATACTTCCAATGACACACAGGTAAGACAATGTAACTTCACATTTAAATGATAGTTTTGTGTTTGACATTGTCACCGGCAGGCTGATTTTCCCACCTCTATGGCCACTCACTGTAGCCTTTGGCATCTCTATTTGCAGATATTTGTGCCCTACTATCGCTCCTGGTGTGTTGACTGCAGCCAACTACAGGTCATTCCTATGTATACATTTCTGTACAGTTGATTTTCAATGTTTAAACCTTGTTTAACAAATACATACTTAAATCATTGAACATACTCCATACTGGGGGGATGATGTCCAGGGTAGAGTCCAGTCTATTTGTATCACAGGTGCATTGTCCAAGGGGGCATAGGAAGGGGAGCAGTGGCAGTTCAAGGTGGACATGGTGACAGAGTGGGGCACAAGGGTGACAACCAGGAGAGTCTTATTTCCTGGCTGGGGTCTTGGCAATAGTCTCTGGCTTCTGCCTGGATCACAGGGAATGTTTCCGGGGTGGTTCACCTTTTGCAGGGGGAAGGGTGCTGGTGGCCTGTTGTTCCTGTGACGGGGCCTCCTGCCCACTAGCGGCAGGGGAGGTGGAAGGCTGTTCATCGGTTTGGCTAGTGGCAGAGGCCCGGTGGGGTGCCACTGCCTCCCTCATAGTGTTGGCCATGTCTGCCAGCACCTCTGCAATGGAGACCAGGGTGGTGTTAATGGACTTCAAGTCCTCCCTGATTCACAGATACTGTCCCTCCTGCAGCCGCATGTTCTCCTGCAACTTGTCCAGTATCTGGCCCATTGTCTCCTGGGAATGGTGGTATGCTCCAAGGATGCTCCCAGGATAGGCGATTCCCTGGGCCTATCCTCCCCCTGTTGCACAGCAGTCCTCCCAGCTTCCCTGTTGTCCTGTGCCTCTGTCCCCTGAACCGTATTCCCACTGCCACTGATCCAGGTCCCTGATCGTCCTGTGTTTGTGGGGTGGCCTGGGGTCTCTGTAGTGGTGGACACACTGCTGATTGACATGTCTGGGAACAGAGGTCTGGGCCTGCTGGGTGGGTGCTGTGGTGTTGTTTCCTGAGGGGGGGTGCCTCTGTGGTGGTGTGAGAGTGTGCCTGGGTAACCGACTGTCCGGAGGTCCCTGATGGGCCAGGTTGGTCATCCAGATCCAAGCGAACAGAGCTGCTGTCATCACTGTAGGCCTCTTCTTGGGGGGGAACTGGATGTTGCTGGCACCTCTTCTCCAGTGACAATGGCTGGGAGACCTGTGGGGATGTAAATGCAGTGTTATTGTTTCTGCGTGTGACATTTTGTGCATGGGTGTGTTGCCCTCTATGGTTGTTGTTGCCGTGGCAGATTTGCCTTTGAGTGAGTAGCTATTTGGTGGGCTAGATGATTCTCTCCAATGTGCATGCAGTGGTGATAGGTGTCCATGGAGGCCTGTGAGGGGTGTCCATGCATTGGTGTAACATGCAGGGCTTGGTATTGGGATGAGTGGGTTGTGATGGTGGGGTATGTGAGAGGTGGTGAAGTGATTGGAGTGAGGGTGGGGGTTTGTGATGGCATGCAGGTAGGGGGTTATAGTAATGGAGGTCTGACTTACGAGAGTCCAGTCCTCCTCCTACTCCTGCCAGGCCCTCAGGATGCATGATTGCCAAGACCTGCTCCTCCCATGTTGTTAGTTGTGGGGGAGGAGGTGGGTGTCCACTGCCAGTCCTCTGTACAGCTAGTTGGTGTCTTGCTGCTGTGGAACGTACCTTCCCCCTTAGGTTGTTCCACCTCTTCCTGATGTCGTCCCTTGTTCTTGGGTGCTGTCCCACGGCGTTGACCCTGTCCACGATTCATAGCAATGGATGTCTGCTGCACCTGTGCTCCAGAAAGCTGTAGCTCTACCCTGATGATTTCCTCCCCCATGACCCTCAGCTCCTCCTCAAAGAATCTGGGGTGTCGTTGTGGTGCCATGGGTGGAGTGTGAGTGGTTTAGGTGAGGGTGTGTGGGGTGATGTATTGGGGTGTCTGATGTAAGGTGCATGGGTGGTATATATGTGATGGTGTTATGTGGCTCTGGTTGTGTGTGTGCTCTTGCTGTCTCTCTCTGGTGGCAATTCTTTCTAGTCGTAAAGGGTTGTTGGCTGTGTGGGTGTGTGTTTAATAGTGGTGTGGGTGTGGTGTGTGTATGTATGTCAGGTGTGTGCAGTTTGAATTGTCCAGTGTGGTGTAGTTGTGTTCGTGTGTATTTTGAGCACAGCCGTATGTACTACCAATGGTTTACCACCATTGAATGTCCGCTGCTGTGATTCATGAGTCATAATGCTGTGGGTGTAGTTCTGTTGATGTAACGGTGTGGGTTTTGCTACCGCCAGTTTATCACTGACCTTTGGGCTGGCGGACTTGTGTGTGTGTTTGTATAGGGACGGATTGGTATGTGTGTGTCATAATATGCTTGGCGGTTATCCGCCGCGGCAGCGTTATGTTGGCGGCAGTCGACATGGCGGTAAGCGGGATTTACCGCCTATGTCATAATGAGGGCCTTAGTCCCCATATTCTCAAATACCTTTGTTTACTATACTCTACTTCTTCTAATTTTAGCTACTGGCATGCAGCCACAGTACTTTTTGTTGTATAGTGAACTAGGCAGGGCTGCCCACTATCGCCCCTTTTATTTATACTATTCTTAGAACCCTTTTTGGAAAAAATATGTAGAGCCCCTTTGTTTTCTAGCTTTAAACATACAAATATAGAGATTAAATTCACAGCATATGCAGATAACATTTTGGTTTTTGTTCCAGGCCCTCAAAAGACACCCCCTGAATTATTTTGTCTATTAAATGAATAGACAGTGGTATCGGGATATAAACTCAGTATAGACAAATCAGAAGTTTTGCCATTGAACAAGTATTGTTTTCATGAGTTATTTAAAGACACTGGCCTCACCTGGAATTCCAAAAGCATTATGGCCCTCATTACGAGTCTGACAGTCTACTGACTGACAGACTCGGGCTGGCGGTGGGACCACCATATTATGACCGTGACAGTCCCGGCGGTTGTAAGCAGAGCTGCCCTTGGATTTCGAGTCCCCACACTGCCATGGAAAGGCTGGCGGACTGGGGTGTTATAGGGACCCTGCACTTGGCATGGGCAGTGCAGGGGACCCCATGCACAGCCCGTTGCGCATTCCACTGCCCGATATAAGAGCAGTGGAGTGCCCGACGGGTGCCGCTGAACCCGCTGCATCCCCACATTGCTGCCAAGCCGGTTGCAATGTGAAGGCCCTGTTCACCGCAGGGCCAGTGGACGAAAACGCTGTTTCCGCCCGCTGGCACTGCAGTGAACCTGTAATAGGGCTGGCTGTGTTCTTCCAGCCCTGGTGGGCCGGTGGTGGGATGAGGACCTAAAGGTCTAGGTATTTTTTTACTCCGACTCTCTCAAGGATACCATTAAAACAAATCTTAATGAGGTAAAATCTAATCTCTCTAATGTGTCCGATAGTTGGTCTCCTTTACGTCTGTCAATCCAGAGACAATGGAAGGATTAATTTTCCAAATTTTAGGAAATATAATTCCACCTACTCTCAAACAAATTTGGACTTCTCTCTCTCCCTCCAAATTTGATTAACCTACCCTATCCTATGGAGCCAACTGGAACTTTCACAATTTTCACCCTTTTTATTCCATGACATAGTTTGTATCTCACAACCTCCATAATTCTTCCTTTCACCAATAGTCACTCATTCTATTTCTGTCGCTACACCTTTACTCACCTGATTTACATCTCCCACAGACACTCTTGAGCATACTCCTATTTGGTACAATAAAAACATAAAATTAAGTAACAAAGTTCTCTCATTAAAAGAATGGAGACACAAAGGGGTAATAACTGCAGGCCATATTTTTTCAGATGGAGATTTTTGGGAATTTCAGGATATTCCACAAAAATGTGGTATCTTGCATAAACACACAGCAAACAATATCAACACCTTGAAACCATACTTCTTCAACATTTCTCCCAACTCTCACACTCTTAATACACTACCCTCTTCTCCGTCTTATGATTTTTCCTCACAGGTAAGGGCATCCTTTATCTACAAAGCTCTCACAAATTCCCCCACTGAAAGGCTTAAAGCTCAGGGGGAACTACATTAGAAAATGGACTCATATCAGGCTTTCTCTTTAGAAACTCTAAAGAAAATCTGGTCTAAGATTCATACTACTTCTTGCTTGGCCAGCACATCTCAATCACTATATATTATTTTTACAAAATACTTTTCTTTACCCCCAAATCTCTCCACCGGTTTAAATTGTCCAATGATACGAAATGCTGGTCCTACCCTCATGAAGATAGTGATCTCATACACATGTTTTTTTAATGTCCTTGCATTAAATCCTTTTGGTTACAAATCTGGAATAAAATGATTACAATTTTGTCTACAGATATACCCTTTCACAATACACATATTTTAGGAGGTTCTCCTCTCTGTGGCAGTCTCAAGTTATGGTTGCCAGGTTTGTTGACTTATCACAATTGCATTACAAATTATAACCTCTAATTGGAAAGATACCAGTAGTATTTCATTCATAAGTTGGTGGAATCTACTTTGTCATAATCACAGATTAGATAAAGCTAATGCTACTGCGACTCCAGTGATGATCAAAAGAGATCTTTTATGGTTGCCGCTCACATCTTATCTAGACAAAATGCTACCCTTTTATGTACCAATATTACTTTCAACACCTCATAATTACTAATTATTTGGTTACTATAAGTTTTACTGTCTGATGATATGGTTCTGCATTTTGGAGTACTTAGTCAATTTTTCCTTTCTTTTTCGACTCTAACTTTTTCCCCTTCTTTTTCTTTCTCTCTACTATCAACATAAAAAACAAATGCTATAACATTTATAGTGCATTGCCTCACCTTTATATAATTCAATTCAAAGAAGCTTTATTGCGGCTACAAGAGCCAAAAAAGCGCGAGCAGTAATAAATACAAGTAAATGCACGTAATAAAATAAAATTGCAGGTAAATATGGTGATAAAAGGGAGTAAAACATAAATAAAAATTAAAATGGAATAAAAATGAGATAGAATAAAATGGAATAAAATTAGATGAAATGAAATGAAATGCACTGTGCAGGATGTTGGGACAGTCTTATTTGGAGTCTTTGTCCAGGAGAGTTTTCCCTCTAATAAGCCAACTAGCTCCGAGGAATTTGGCGATAGCGATCACTAGCGTTGGCCTGGTGTCTGATCTAAGGATTCGCAGAGCTAGCGCAGAGCAGCGTGCTCCCAGTAGTCTGCATGCCGGGGCCAGCCATTTCCTACGGGGGGCAGTATACGCGGGGCATGCAAAAAGGAGGTGAGGGAGATTCTCGACGGGGGCTTTGCAAGCAGGGCATGCGGTGGATTCGTTGCGTGACCAGCTGCTGGTGAAAAGACTTAATGGGAGTGTTCCAATGCGGAGCTGGAAGTACAGTTTCCTTTCCCTTGGGACCGTGATTAGGTCCCAAAAAGATTCGTACTTGCATGACTCTTTTAGGTTGGCAAAGTCACAAGATAATGTAGTGTGGAGTGCAGCCCGAGTGTCTTCGTTGTTGGCCATTTGCCAGTAAAGTTTCTTTAGTTCGCTTTTCGAGGGAAAGACTGACGCGGCTGGTGAGTTCCAGAGATCATCGAGCCCGATAGAGTGAAGTAAATCCTTGATGGATCGTAGCCAGGGGATTCTGTGCAGGTGGTCGGCTTTTAGGATGACCTGTAGAGCTTCGGTGAAGATGTCAAGTTCCGGAGTGGTCCAGAGACGCCACCAGTACAGCAGAGGTCGCAGGCGGGCTTTGTGACCAATGCGTTTGATGCCGAGGTCCTTGAAAAGAGGGAACAGTGGGGTGCTTAGCGGAAGGGACACAAGGTTTCTTAAGAAGTTGTTTTCAGCGATGGTTAGGTCTTGGGTTTTGGTATAACCCCAAAGTTCAGCCTCGTAGAGCGCTGAGGAAACTGCCTGGGCTTCGTATAACTGTAATGCTGGGCGAATTGGTTTTGTGTGTGAGAGGTGGAAATTTTTTAGTAGAGCCCCAGTTGTTTGTCTTAATTTAAGGGCTTGTTTTCCTATGTGTGGCTTCCAGGACATGTTGTCAGTGAGTGTTATGCCCAGGTAGCTGAAAATGCCCACCTTCTCGATTGAGGAGACCTCTAAAGTAAATTTCCCTTTGAAGGATCTGTGGGGATTAAGGGTCATTAGTTTGGTTTTCGTTGCGTTGATTTCGAGTCCCTGGGATGAACAGAAATGCTCGAAGCACGCAAGGAGTTTCCTTAGACCACTAGGGGTCTTAGATATCAAAAGAGTGTCATCGGCAAAGAGTAAGACTGGGATTTTTTGTGTGCCAAGTGAAGGTGCGTCAGCCTGCAGTCTGAGGAGGGAGGGGACAATTTCGTTGATGTACAGGGAAAAGAGGGTCGGGGCAAGTACGCAACCTTGCCGCACACCCCTAGAGACGTGGATTCTATCGGTAAGTTGGCCCTTGTTGCCCCACCTGACTTGTGCGTAGTTGTCTTCGTGGAGTCGTATCAAAATGGCAAGGATGTGTTCCGGGATTCCCATCCGAGAGAGAGTGACCCACAGTTTGTTGCGAGGTACTAGGTCAAAGGCAGATTTGAGGTCCACGAAAGCTACATAAAGGCTGCCTTTATCAATGAACACTGTTTTCCAATATAATAATAGGAATCTGAGGGCTTGATCAGTGGTGGAAATCTTCTTTCGGAAACCGGCTTGGAGGGGGCTAAGGATATCGTGGTCAATTATCCATTCTTCTATCTTCCCTAGGAGGCAGTGGCAGAAGACTTTTTGGACACAGTCAATTAGACTAATGGGTCTATAGTTACAGGGAAGAGATCTGTCGCCCTTTTTAAAGATTGGAATAACAATGGCCGCTTTCCAAGAGTCGGGAATTGGCGCCCCAGATGCTATTGCGTTAGCTAGAATGGTGAGATATCTTGACCAGGATGCTAGGTCTGTTGAGAATAGGTCTGCTGGGACGCAGTCTGAACCAGGGGCCCTGCCGCGTTTTAGAGTGCTTAGAGAATAAGTAATATCACTTTGGGAGAACAACAGGGGTGCTGCGGTGGTTGGTGCTAATGAGTGAAGTAGGAGGGGACCCGTACAAACAGAGGTGGGGCTATCATGATCAGGGGAGTACAGACTACTAAAGTGGGCTATCCAGTCTCTTGGGGCAATATTGGTTGTGATGTCCAAACCACTGGTTTCTGGGCCTCGCGCTACCAGGGACCAGAACAGACTATAATTTCTCTCGCGCACAGCGTCGCTTAGTGCTATCCACCATTTGCTATCTTGATCACGCTTGGCTATGCATATTGCAGATTTATAGGACTTCCTAGCTACGCGGATGGCGATGGGGTCCTTGGATTTAATGGCTTGAACTAGGCGCTTGTTTAGGGACCGGCACGTTTTGTTGAACCAGCGGTGCCTGGCTTTGGGTCGTTTGTCGTCGTGGGCTGGGGAAGCTGAGAAGTGGTCCGCGATATCCCTGAAGCAGGAGGTGTGGATTGAGCTAATTTCCTGATGGGGTGTTGCAGAACCCGCCTCTAGGTCCCTTAGTGTGGATTTTAGGGTGTTGTTGGCAGCATTGATGAGTGCGGGCCGGGCCACAATATTGACCCATTTTAGGTGTCTTTTGTTGTTGGCCAGGTTAATACCCTCGGGTGCTACTGCTGCGGGGTTAGACGTGGCTGGGAGGTTACCTAGGGCTAATGTGTGGACAGAGAGAGGGTTGTGATCACTTTCGGTCCTTTCGATGATTGTCATATCGATGACTAGAGGCCATAATCTTATATCGAATAGGCAATAATCGATTCTGCTGGTGTGGTTCGTTTTGTTGTATGTGTGACTACCGTTGGTGTCTGAATTAGTTCTGCCATTTAGCGCCCTGAGTCCAAACTCCATGGTCAATGATTTAACCTGAATGGCAACTGACGTCCACCTTTTGATGGGTGGAATTGACAGGGCGGGGATAGACCAGGCTTGATCTTCCTCGCGGGTGGACCTGAGATCGTCCCGGTCAAGGGGTTCGAATGTGACGTTGAAGTCCCCAGCCACAATGGTTTTATGATGGCGGGGATAATTTTGTAAGAGGGCTACGAGGGCGCTGAGGGTTTTGGAGACTTGACCCCCCCTGACCCCTCGAGCGTAGATATTAAAGATGTTCACCACAGAGTCAGGCCCAAAGGATAGACGAAGGCCTAACAGGTCGGGAGAGGCTGTGATATATGGCAGCTAAGCGATGTTTTGATCCAGATGGTCAGACCCCCTGAGGGCCTGCCTCTCGTGCTGGCCACAGCGGGGATGTGGAAATTTGAGTAGCCTGTTCGGAAGAGTGGGTCGAGTGACCATGTTTCCTGTAGGAGACATATGTCATGTTCGTCAACAAATGAGGAGAAGGATGGAAGGGGAAGAATAGATTTCAGACCTGCCACGTTCCATGAGACAAGTCGTACCCCAGATTGTGACTGAGTTGTCCTGCCTAAATGCCCGGGGTTTGTGAAGTTGGCTGTCGGGGGTTGGTTTGGCAGATGTGGCTGAGGGAGCAGAGATGGGTTGATACCAATGTTTGCCCGTGAGGCTTGTGGTGGTTGGTGATGTTCCTCTGTTGGAACAGGCCTGGTCCTGATCAAGGAGATGCTTGCCGGCCTAGACAGCAGCTCTAGGTTTGGTGGGCAATGTGCCTGCAAGATGGGTGGAGCATCGTTGTCATGATTGCTCGGTGAGCCGGAAATGGTCGCCGTGTCATGGGTAGGGGGGTGAATACATGGACAGACAGTGGTGGGGTAAAAGGAGGATCTGGGGGTGATAGATGTTGGAAGGTTGCAAGGTTTGCCTGCATAGATTTTAGGTGGGGCTGTGAGTCAATCATGTTTACCAAGAGGGGATAGGTTTTCTGCTGAGTGATAACTCGGGCATTCCTCGTGGAGCGTAGGTGACCTGGGCTGTTTAAACTGGATGCGTGAGTGTGCAGGTGGGCTTGTTCTTGCGTCTAGGGCCACCAGATTGTTCGCCATGGTCCTGTTCTTGAGTGTCAGTTTTAGGATATCAAAGTGAGTTCCCGGGTCTGGCCGTCGTACTACGGTAATTAGGTCCTCACGTATTATGGATCGGCAGCCTCTAACATGGCGAATCCAGTGGATTGCCTTGTTTTTGATAGAGTCTACCCCTTCCTTGCGCGCCAATGTGGTTAACTTGGGAACGTTAACCATTAGAACTATATTACCTAAATGGGACTGGTCAGTGGCTGGTTGCGTAGAGTATTTTGAGGCGGTGTTGCTCATGGGTTTGAGGGTATTATGATAGATGTCTAGTGAATTTCCTGTGCCTAAATTGTGGAGGAGGGGAGTCTGGTGGGAGTTCATGGTCTTTTCTTTGGTAGGGTGAGGGCCAGCGTGGCTAGAAGCAGAGGAGTTGGGCGAGTTTGTTGTGATGCCTGATAGGATTGGATTTTGGGCAAGGTTACTGGTGGTCGTGTTATTTGCGTGGGTTAGCTGTTTTACTATTGCAAGTAATGAGTTAACCATATGCTTGAGTTCTGTGACTTCCTTCCTTAGAGCTTGTATGTATTCGATATGCTGTGGGGTTACATGAGGAGAGTGCGTGTTGGTTGCTGCTGGCCCATCTGCCAGGGTGTCTGGGTTGATGTCGTCGCGTGATTCAGGGAGGTTGGTTAGGGGATTGAAGCGGTTACTGAGCTGGATGGAATCGTTGGTGGCAAGTGGTAGGTCTTCTGCTAGGGAGGGGGCCGCATGGGTGATAACGTTCCTATTTTCACCCACCCCTGTAGAGTCAGTAACTTGTTGCCCACGTTTCACGAAAATCTTAGCGATTTTCATGGAACCTTCCTTCCTGCTAGTTAAAGTGGGCCCCTCCCCAGTTGCAATAGAAATGTTACCCTGGGGGCTAGTTAGTATTCCGTTGCATTCGCCTAGGAGAGAGTCGATTCTATCCATAACGCAGTTGCTAGCTGCGTGCTTATGCCTTTTCCGCTTGGCTTTTAGTGCTGCCCCGGCCCCTGCCTCTATTGCTTTCCTTTTGCCCATCTGGTGTTAGTGTAGGTGCAAGGTTAAATGATAAGGTGTCAGATTAAATGGAGCAGCTGACTGGGGAGACAGAGTAGGAAATAACAAAAGGGACTGAGTACAATATGGCCTTCTTGGGAGATAGATGTTAGGGGAGTGGCCCAGCCCAGCCTCTGTCAGCCGCTGACGGGCGCAGGACGGGCCTGCCCTTGGCCCGGGCTTGGCCCGGGCGCCGCCCGCGCGCGTCCCGCGCTGCGGGAGCGCGAACGAGTTTTTAAAGGGCTCCTGCCCTGCCTCCAAGTACACACAGCGCTTCCCGCGACGGCGGGAGCGCGAACGAGTTTTTAAAGGGCTCCTGCCCCGCCTCCAAGTACACACAGCGCTTCCCGCGACGGCGGGAGCGCGAACGAGTTTTTAAAGGGCTCCTGCCCCGCCTCCAAGTACACACAGCGCTTCCCGCGACGGCGGGAGCGCAAACGAGTTTTTAAAGGGCTCCTGCCCCGCCTCCAAGTACACACAGCGCTTCCCGCGACGGCGGGAGCGCGAACGAGTTTTTAAAGGGCTCCTGCCCCGCCTCCAAGTACACACAGCGCTTCCCGCGACGGCGGGAGCGCGAACGAGTTTTTAAAGGGCTCCTGCCCCGCCTCCAAGTACACACAGCGCTTCCCGCGACGGCGGGAGCGCGAACGAGTTTTTAAAGGGCTCCTGCCCCGCCTCCAAGTACACACAGCGCTTCCCGCGACGGCGGGAGCGCGAACAAGTTTTTAAAGGGCTCCTGCCCCGCCTCCAAGTACACACAGCGCTTCCCGCGACGGCGGGAGCGCGAACAAGTTTTTAAAGGGCTCCTGCCCCGCCTCCAAGTACACACAGCGCTTCCCGCGACGGCGGGAGCGCGAACGAGTTTTTAAAGGGCTCCTGCCCCGCCTCCAAGTACACACAGCGCTTCCCCACCTTTATATAATATGCACTGTATTATGCACTTATGTGACAATATATACTGGATGTTTAATATCACCACATTTTCACTTCTTTATCTCATACATCTACAGTACTTGAAACATGTATTTACAATATACTACTATTTTGTTACTGAAATTATTTTTCAATATAAGGAGTCTAAACTAAAACAATATCTCCTTCTTCCCCATGGAAAGCCAACCATGTTTTATCTAAATTAATAGGGTCTCCTTTTGAACCTATTTACAGGGCTTCTTTACACCACTCTACATAGAAATGAGTTTTCTTAATCAAAATTACTTCAGCACACAGAGTAAGCAAAATGAAAGGCTTGTATACAAACAAATCATTTATAGTACTTTACAATAACTGAGTTGTGATGAGAATTCATCCTGTTAGTCTCTGAATTCGACATTAATGTAAAAAATGTTTGCCTACTTTTTTCCAAATCCTTCAAGTCCAGTGGAGGGATCCCTACATTCCCTTGTTGTATCACAGGTACTGAAATTCTGTTTGGATAAAACTAGACCAGACAGAAGCCCGTCCCGAATCAGCAAATTTAACCCTCCAAAAAGTTGAGGGAAACCTATGGTTTCCCTAAAAACCCTCACCCACAAGGGTTACCTCTTGGTGGCATGCTTCATTAATGGGTCCATCCAGTTCCACTGCGCAGCGAGGCGTGCTGCCACCGATGAATTACAGTTTAGCAATTTTGTAACCTAATCCACTATGGTGGCAAAGAATAGGAGTGTGGGAGTCTTGAAAATGGTGAGGAATACCTGCCTCTCAGGGTAATCAATATATTAATATCTGCCCTAGTGGCGGTATGATTGAAAACAGGATAGGTGGAAGGGGGGTATATAAGGTACCTGCCTTACTGGTCTACATGTTTCAAAGCCTTCTCCTAGGTTTTTCACCAGGACCAAGGGTGAGTCCTTGGTGCCACTTCTTAAAGGAAAAATGTGCTAATGTGCTCCACTTTCATGCTAATAACAAGGTATATTGCACCTAATTGTTGTAGTGCCATCGATATGGTGCCTTTGGAGACATAAAAGGAGAGGTAGTCTGCCCTGCTTGTGGCAGTTTCTCAAACAACTTGGATAAATGCACAGGGATGCTGTACAAACGATTTGGCATACAACACCCCAAATGTGAAAATCACTTGTGGCCACAGCAGTCAAAATTAACGCTGCATGACTGCATTCAGTGATGCCTGTATAGTGTGAAACACCACAGAACAAACAACTTAAAGCACATATACATAGTGAACACAGCACACATTATCAGTAACTGGTTCAGGTATCATGGATCCGCGGGGGGGAGCTTGTAGTCACACTCTGAAATAGGGAGAAAATACAGTTATGGTATTTTGTTTTCCGCCCCTAGTGGTCGTCTCTCGTGCTGCTAATAAAAACTAGAGGGAATACTCACTAGTCCAAAGTGCCACTCCCACCATAAAACCTACTGTTTTCCTTGCCGGAGTCCGAATGTTACCTCCTTCACTGTTCGCAGTGAATTTATGTTTTGTAAAACCGCTGGGAGGCACGCCGATTTGGCATACTCTCGAAGCGCATGAATGCTTGAACGTCACTTGTTTCAAGATGGTGGTGTTCAGTGGAACATGCTATGGTATCTCAATACGGCCCGGGAGACACATGCGGCCAAAACTAGAATGCTATTTGTTTCAAGATGGCTGCGTTCAATGGAACTTGCAATGGTTTCTCAACAAAGCCCGGGAGACACAGGAAGTCACACATGTAATATAATGCACACTGCCTAAAGGCGGTAAGGCCTACTGTAGGGGTGACTTACAAATATTACATGCAGGGGTTAGAGGACATGGCACACAGCATGTGTGCCATGTTGTGTTTTCGCTTTTAGGGAACTCCTTGTCCTGCAGCCTGCAATGGCAGTCTGCATGAGATGGGTGCAGGGTCCCTTAGAGTGGCACAAGTTGTGCTGCAGCTTTTATGGACCCACTGCAGTACCTAGGCCCTAGGTACTAGAGGTACAACTTACTAGGGACATACAAAAGGCGCTACAGGGCCTGGTCACCTGAAGGTGTGACCATGTGTCTTGTTTTGGGGAAGGAACACTGGCACTGAGGACCTGGTTAGCAGAAACCCACTGCACTTCAGTCAAAGTTGCGTTAGAAACCAGGCAAAAAGAGTGTGTGAGGGCAGGAGGGGAGGGAGGGTACTGCAACTAAAACCCAGATTCCTACAACATCTACCTGCTTACTCATTCTGAAGATCATTAGGAAGAGTGTGCTGTTTTGCCAAAAGCCTCGAGTAACACTTTGGTGTATGCATTGATGACTTTTAGGGTAGATTATTGTAATTCTTTGTAGGCCTTTGCAGGCCTTTTTAACAGATTTCAAATAGTTTAGAACGCTTTTGCTCGCCTGTTTTTAAGCTAAAAGAAGTGTTCTCATATTTCCTGTCATATCTTCCTTCTTAATTGGTTGTCCGTTAAGAAGTGCAGTATTTTTCAAGTTCTCTGGTTCTCTCACAAAGCTATATGTGAATTTCAATGTGATTTTCTCCTAGGAACAACATGCCTTCTCTTTTTTGTATTCACAATCCATCCAAGACCTTTCGTTCCAGGGGTCTTCATTTAATTTCTATCCATCTTTTAATAGACCCCGGTTGGGTGTTGTTGCCGTTGGCATGGAGACGTTCTTGGAACCGCCCTTCCATAAAGATTAAGAGCAGAAAAGGGCCTGACGAAATTATAGAAAATGCTAAAAACCTATTTATACACTTTCTTGTTGTAAGGATTCAGTTTCTAATTTCCTTTCCTTTCTGGAGTTTACTTTATACAAGTAAAATCAACCAATCAAATAATTAGGTACACCAGAGTGCCGCAAAAAAGTGAACCTTAGAGGCAACCACCTGCACGAGGCATGATGGTATATGGAAGCTGCTGGCTCCATTAAGGAGAAGCCTTTACATTACATGCTGCCTATTGTCAGAGGCCGAAAATGTGCAGGGACTTGCTATACAGTCCAGGTAGGAAGATCTCATGTGTCTCCAGAACAAGAAACAGTGGGCTATGACCAGAGAGAGACAAGGAGTGAGACTATGGCAGTCAAAGGATGTGTCAGACAAGATAAAATGTTGACTTTGTAGACCATGGGGATAATGGCTTATACTTCTCGGACTCCATCTTATCTAGCGATTGGAGTATATGCGAAGACGCATGGACACCAGATCAGCAGCTTATAATGGACAAAGTGGAAAAGTGCAATCCTGCAAGTTCTGCTACCAAGCATGTGCAAGCCTCTTGGGGTGAAAAATGAGTTAACCACACAGAAGCTTGTTGCCCAACTGTTTTGGCTCACATTCAACAAGAAGCTCTTGTGCGAAGACCCATCTTCAGTGTCCATATGCTTAATTGCTCCTCTTTACTTTGAACCTTCCAGATCTTCAGATAGTGTCTTGCTTTTTACCTCCAATAAACACATTTTTCTTCATTCTGTTTTACTCATTGAGGGTCATTATTCTTTTGGATCTCTTGCCAGTTTATTTTTCTTGGTACCCCCCTTACTTCCTTATCAATGCTTCCTGCCTGGAATCCTTTTCAACCACCTATCCAAGCTTGGTAGGTGTCCTTCATAGCTGGAAAATTTCTCAACTGTCGCCTATGGGCAACAGTCACCCTAAGACAGCATATTGCCTCTTAGGAAAACAAAAGAAGATGTTTAGGTGTCTAAAGTGAGGGCTGTTGTTCCACATCTGTTTGAATTGTGAAGCTTTCAATGTGTGCTACATAAGTACGTTAGTATGGATAATGCCATCCAAGAATGAGGAGATCAAATTAAATCCACTGTAATGCAAACTGATGCTAGAAAATATCAAATGTTCATTAATCACTGCCATATTGAATTTATGTTTGAAGCCAAAGCATTTCCTCCTGTCAGACAAGGATCACCTATACAGTTGGCAACGTTGAGATGAAGCATTCAACAGTGTGGGCAGAGAGACCCTTCGAAATCTCTTCTGCCACTATGGTGTGCCAGATACACTCAAAAGAATCATAAGAAACTCTTACAAGGGAATTACCAGCAAGATAGTCCATGGAGGTCAACTCCCTAAAGCCTTCAACGTGAGGACTGGAGTCTGCCAGAGTTATTTGCTTGCACCTTTTCTCTTCCTGCTGGCTGTAGACGTGATCACAAAGACATCCACAACAAGGAGAAGAAATGGGATACACTGGACACATGGGACACAGCCTAATGACCTGGCCCTACTCTTCCATACCAATCTGCAGATGCAAAAGAAGATTGACAAAGTGGCAGCCACTTCAGCACAACTCGACTTCAACACCTGTTGGAAATAACCAAGATCGTGAAGGCTAAAATGACTAGCACAATTGCAGTCACTCCTACAGGCGATGCACTGGAAGAGGTTAAGGCCTTCACTTACCTTGGTTGTGTCATAGAAAAAGCAGGGCAGCACTGACACCAACATCAAGGGAAGAATCGGCAAAGCAAGGGCTGCCTTCATTCAGTTAAAGGCAACCTGGAGCTCTAAGTACCTAACGCTGCAAACCAAAATCATGCTTTTTAACAGCAATGTAAAATTGGTCCTCCTGTATGGAGCAGAAACTTGGAGGACAACAGTGACCCCCACCAACAAAGTCCAGACCTTCATCAACACCTGTCTGAGGAAAATCCTCTAAATCCGCTGGCCAAATTCCATCAGCACAACCTGTGGCAGCAGATTTTCCAACTCCCTGCTCATGAATAAATCATGAAAATATGCTGGGGCTGGGTAGATCACACCCTCGGCAAGCCCGTATCAAACACCACCATGCAAGCCTCATCTGGAACCCTCAAAGAAAAGGGAAAAGGGGAAGGCCAAGAAACACCTGCCCTCGAGGCCTGATTGCACAGAGATGGATTACACCTGGAGTCAGGTTGAAAGAAAAAGCCTAGGACAGAGAAGACTGGAGAGTCCTGGTTGATGGCCTATACCCCAGGAGTGGTAATAGGTATCAGTAAGCAAGGAAGAGACGATGCAGCATTTTGGGCAACTCAGTTACTGGCTGATCCACAACATGCATTCTTTGCATCTTTTGCAGCCTTTGAAGAAGAGTTTTAACTCACTTTTCAATGACAAAAGGTAGAGTATGCTTAGAAGTAGAGTTATTAGAGCTACATAAAGGAAATGTACAGGGAGTGCAGAATTATTAGGCAAGTTGTATTTTTGAGGATTAATTTTATTATTGAACAACAACCATGTTCTCAATGAACCCAAAAAACTCATTAATATCAAAGCTGAATATTTTTGGAAGTAGTTTTTAGTTTGTTTTTAGTTTTAGCTATGTTAGGGGGATATCTGTGTGTGCAGGTAACTATTACTGTGCATAATTATTAGGCAACTTAACAAAAAAAAAATATATACCCATTTCAATTATTTATTATTACCAGTGAAACCAATATAACATCTCAACATTCACAAATATACATTTCTGACATTCAAAAACAAAACAAAAACAAATCAGTGACCAATATAGCCACCTTTCTTTGCAAGGACACTCAAAAGCCTGCCATCCATGGATTCTGTCAGTGTTTTGATCTGTTCACCATCAACATTGCGTGCAGCAGCAACCACAGCCTCCCAGACACTGTTCAGAGAGGTGTACTGTTTTCCCTCCTTGTAAATCTCACATTTGATGATGGACCACAGGTTCGCAATGGGGTTCAGATCAGGTGAACAAGGAGGCCATGTCATTAGATTTCCTTCTTTTATACCCTTTCTTGCCAGCCACGCTGTGGAGTACTTGGACGCGTGTGATAGAGCATTGTCCTGCATGAAAATCATGTTTTTCTTGAAGGATGCAGACTTCTTCCTGTACCACTGCTTGAAGAAGGTGTCTTCCAGGAACTGGCAGTAGGACTGGGAGTTGAGCTTGACTCCATCCTCAACCCGAAAAGGCCCCACAAGCTCATCTTTGATGATACCAGCCCAAACCAGTACTCCACCTCCACCTTGCTGGCGTCTGAGTCGGACTGGAGCTCTCTGCCCTTTACCAATCCAGCCACGGGCCCATCCATCTGGCCCATCAAGACTCACTCTCATTGCATCAGTCCATAAAACCTTAGAAAAATCAGTCTTGAGATATTTCTTGGCCCAGTCTTGACGTTTCAGCTTGTGTGTCTTGTTCAGTGGTGGTCGTCTTTCAGCCTTTCTTACCTTGGCCATGTCTCTGAGTATTGCACACCTTGTGCTTTTGGGCACTCCAGTGATGTTGCAGCTCTGAAATATGGCCAAACTGGTGGCAAGTGGCATCGTGGCAGCTGCACGCTTGACTTTTCTCAGTTCATGGGCAGTTATTTTGCGCCTTGGTTTTTCCACACGCTTCTTGCGACCCTGTTGACTATTTTGAATGAAACGCTTGATTGTTCGATGATCACGCTTCAGAAGCTTTGCAATTTTAAGAGTGCTGCATCCCTCTGCAAGATATCTCACTATTTTTGACTTTTCTGAGCCTGTCAAGTCCTTCTTTTGACCCATTTTGCCAAAGGAAAGGAAGTTGCCTAATAATTATGCACACCTGATATAGGGTGTTGATGTCATTAGACCACACCCCTTCTCATTACAGAGATGCACATCACCTAATATGCTTAATTGGTAGTAGGCTTTCGAGCCTATACAGCTTGGAGTAAGACAACATGCATAAAGAGGATGATGCGGTCAAAATACTCATTTGCCTAATAATTCTGCACTTCCTGTATATCTCATCACTTACATTCTTTGATTTAGACACTTTACCTCAGAATGGAATCAATTTCAGTGAGGCTTATCCAACCACATTTAAGACAAAGTCGACCAAAGTCCAATACCACATACCTGTGACCCACTAATCAAACTGATGGTACAAATAAGTCAACGATTCCAAGATGGAAAATGAGTAATCAGGATCAGTTTACTACTTACAGATCGTTCACTTCACTTTGGGAAATTGTCTCCTTTTTCATTAGTAAGCCCCTGATATTTCATGCAAACCTGTGCAAATTGGAAGCAGTACCAAGCATTACCTTAAAGAGAGACATATTTTGGAAACTCTGCCTTTATTGTGAGATTCAGGATCAAAACATACATAAATGTCCAATATGGCCAAAGTTGGGAAATGTAAAAGATTGGCCATAAATGGGATACAGTTAATAAGCCCATCAGAAACTTTTAGGTTACCCATTTTGGGCTAAAATGGCAATCAAAGTTATGTTTATCCACAGCTGACATTACATATTAATGCTGAGAAACAGAATACAAATCTCAGCACTAATTGATTCAGGTGCCCTGAGGAATTGCATTTATAAATCCTTTCTAGGAAAGGGGTCTTGGGGGGGAGTGCCGATATCAGCAGTCTCCCCCCCGGGATTATTGCGAGAGTGGTACAGCCCATTCACGCTTTTTTTTAGCGCTACTTGGGCTTCACGGGTGCGGGGTTTTAGTAGCATGGGCTACTATATAAAGTTTGGGCGACATGTTAGGTCACCACCATTTTGTTGGGAATCTCTGCCAGTGCGGCAGGCTTTTTGCGGAAAACCAGGAGCAATCGAGAAAGCAAGGAGGGAGATTAATAAAGAGATGAGGACGTTTTGTGTGGAACAGGGATTCACTTATTTGGAACATACGGACATCCGTTTTGAGGACAAAGAATTTTTTCGGGGCGACGGACTACACCTGTCCTTTGTGGGAACGGAATTGTACCTGCTCCAATTAAAAGAAGTTTTACGGATGACTTTTGGGGAATGGTAAGTGCCTGTAGGTAGCAGCGCATCAAAGGCATTGGAGGGGCAGAAAAGGAGAGGATGGCCCTGTGGGCCGGATCCTCTTCTTTTCTGGTGGCGGTGACAGAGAACGGGTACATGACAGACGAGAACGGATGAGAAGAAAATAAGACAAGACAAATGCAGATTGGATGAGGGTGGACAGTAGCAGGGCTACGTAGATGATATCGAGCTGTAGGGGATGGAGACTTGCACGCTCAAGAAGCTAGCAACTGACTATTAAGGTACTAGACAGATCAAACATGAGTGGGAAGTAAGGAGGACTGGACTAATGAGCGGCAAGTGCAAAGGGGAGAAGGGAGGGGAGGGTAGGGGAGGCGGGAGGTTGATAGGAGAGATTATGTATAGTGAGGCTTTAGTTTTGTAAGGCGCAAGGCCAAGGGCGAAATATTGTGACTGCACCTGTTTCCAATAAAGCGGCCTTTTACACACAAAAAGAGGAGTAATGGTGCTGTTTTGTCTCTCGCAAAGGGGTCTTGGGGGGAGCGCCGATATCGGCAGTCTCCCCCCCCCCCCGGGATTATTGCAAGAGTGGTACAGCCCATTCGTGCCGTTTTTGGGCGCAACTTGGGCTTCACGGGTGCAGGGTTTTAGTAGCATGGGCTACTATATAAATTTTGGGCAACATGTTAGGTCGCCACCATTTTGTTGGGAATCTCTGCCAGTGCGGCAGGCTTTTTCCCCCCCACCCGCCCGGGGTATTATAAGTTTGTAAACGAAGGGTTAATTTTTCAATTTGGTCCAATGATGTTTTTGGCCCATTTGGAAAGGGGTGCACGGGAGGGGTGTTATGTATTGTCGCTTGGAGCAGGTGCAGGCGGAGACAGAGAACGGGCACATGACAGACGAGAACGGATGGGAAGAAAATAAGACAAGACAAATGCAGATTGGATGAGGGTGGACAGAAGCAGGGCTACATAGATGATACCGAGCTGTAGGGGATGGAGACTTGCACGCTCAAGAAGCTAGCAACTGACTATTAAGGTACTAGACAGATCAAACAGGAGCGGGAAGTAAGGAGGACTGGACTAATGAGCGGCAAGTGCAAAGGGGGGAAGGGAGGCCGGAGGGGAGGTTAGGGGAGGGGGGAGGTTTGATAGGAGAGATTATGTATAGTGAGGCTTTAGTTTTGTAAGGCGCAAGGGCGAAAAACTGTGAGTGCACCTGTTTCCAATAAAGCGGTCTTTTACACACAAAAAGAGGATTAATGGTGCTGTTTTGTCTCTCGCAAAATACATTTTGAAGTGATTAAAGAGTATATGCATTAGATGGAACATCACTATCTTAAGGATCTGTTAGCCATTGCACAATAATTCTTTTTAGTATATTTTTGTTTATGTATTCAAGTTTCATACAAGAGGATAACATAGAGTTATATAACAATATATGTTTGCAAAGTAACATCAACATCAATGTATCGGCAAGCGATTGATGGAGGAACACTAGGCCCTCATTCCGACATTGGCCGGCGGCGGTCGCCGCCGGCCTGTCGGGGGCCGCCAGAATACCGTTCCGCGGTCGAAAGACCGCGGCGGTGATTCTGACTTTCCCGCTGGGCTGGCGGGCGGCCGCCTTCAGGCCGCCCGCCAGCCCAGCGGGAAAGAGGCTTCCACAATGAAGCCGGCTCGGAATCGAGCCGGCGGAGTGGAAGCTGTGCGACGGGTGCAGTTGCACCCGTCGCGTATTTCACTGTCTGCTAAGCAGACAGTGAAATACTGAGCGGGGCCCTCTTACGGGGGCCCCTGCAGTGCCCATGCCAGTGGCATGGGCACTGCAGGGGCCCCCAGGGGCCCCGCGACCCCCCCTACCGCCATCCGGTTCCCGGCGGGTGGACCGCCGGGAACTGGATGGCGGTAGGGGGGGTCGGAATCCCCTCGGCGGCGCAGCAAGCTGCGCCGCCTTGGAGGATTCCAACGGGCAGCGGAAAACCGGCGGGAGACCGCCGGTTTTCCTGCACTGACCGCGGCCAAAGCACCGCGGTCAGAATGCCCTGCGGGGCACCGCCGGGCTGTCGGCGGTGCTCCCGCCAACCGCGAGCCTGGCGGTCACAGACCGCCAGGCTCGTAATGAGGGCCTAATTGTTTTTTTTCCATGTGTGATTTTGAAACAGCAGTTTAGAAACTATCGCCTGTGACATAGGTTTACAAGTTTTCATATGTACTTTGTCCTTGTGACAAGTAGGCCCAACACCCTGCAGTATAAACCCTTTGGCTGACAATTTACAGTGAAGGAAACCTTCTGTAGTTAAGTTAATATATAAATGCTGTTCGATCTTATATTTATGGTTCATTAATGAAAAGCGTTCATTATTAGGGTGAGCACTGTAAATAAACGTTGTAAGGTCACACTGCTCTATTGCCAGTGGTTCCAGTAAAAAACAGAAGTGTACACATGTGTGAAAAGTTTAACAATATGAGACGGAGTATAATACTCCCAGAATGCTCTCTGATTATATGCAGATACTTGCAGAAGATTGTAAGAATGAGTGATGATTATTTGCTTTCAAAATAAAATGTTTCAAAAAATGCAAGTAGGAACAAAAACGTTTTGCTACTATGAAATTTTAGGTCATTATTTTTTGAAGCATCATTTTGTAAAATGTGTTGATGCATGCTAGTGTTTCCAAAAATATTCCTAGTGGAAAATCAGTGTAACCATTTTCAACAAGATTATGGGAAGCATAAAAATAAACAAGCACTGGCAAAACGAAGGATCCAACATTTTTTGTGAGTCTTTTGGTTTCTACAATGCATGTCTTGTTTTGGCATAGCTTTTATAACAGTTTATTGTTATGGGAGCTGCCAGGCCCTCACCATTGTAACAAACACTAGCAAAAAGAAAAAAATGTTTTTGGTCTAAAAAAGCACAGATTGCCACCAGTGCCATAACAAAGGCCCCACAGCCCCCCTCCAGGGGCCCCCCTCAGCAAAGCACCTGCCCTGAGTGAGTCTGGAGGGGGGCCTCCATGTTCTTCGCAGGGGGGATCCTCCAGTTTTGTTACAGCATTGATTGCCTCAGTAGTTCCTGGCACTGAACAAAACTACTTTGTGTGCCAGTATGCTTCTTGTGGAAGAGTAGAATGTGATCACTCATGGTAAAACCAGCCAATAGAGAGAGAAATAATAATTTAATAAAAACAAAATTTCTTTGTTAACGCCAGACCAAATTAGGGACCCAATTCCAAAAGAAAGTCACAAAGGTAAACCCATGGTATATGTCTTTGAATTAGTGGCTTTCATGAATTCACAAGAACAAGTAGACCAGAAAATCCTACCCCTAGAAAATATTTGTGAACTGTATTTTAGCATGAGCAAATATGCATGGGTAGATTTGCTCATGTGAAAATCTGTTGAGCATTTACAAGTTCACTTTCCCTCCAACCACTTTTTTGCCCAACCCTTGAAGAATTTCAACTTCTGCCATTGTCAGGAGTAAATTCCCAACCTTTCTCATTATGGGAAAAGATTAGAGAAGAGCTTGTGAAAATACTTAAAACATGCAAGTTAGTAGGTTTACAGACTCAAAGGAATTCCATCCCTGGAACTATTGCTTTCTGCTTCCTCCAGCCCCAGTATTAGGATCTGCGGTAAGGCGGCAAAATAAGGAGATTGCTACAGTAGGGATTGAAATTGCAAATATTCAAGCCCTACTATAGTAGTAGCCTTGACATAATCAGAGAGGCTATTATCAGAGTTCTTACATAATGAGATTCCTGCCACAATTTGTCACCTCACTACATGGCAACAACAGGACAAGTAGATTTTTTTTACAGGACAAGTCGATTTAAGAAGCAGCCTGTCCCATGGACATGTATCTATTTTATTAAATTCCAGGCCCCTGACCACAGTAACACACCCCGCCACACCCCAACCCCCTCCCAGTAACCTTTAGTGTTCAATAGAGGCACCCCAAACCAACTTACGATGTCTTATGAAGTTAAGGTAAGATAAAAAGGTTATGAAGTTGCTCCAGTAAGAAGAGAACAGGCGCCGATTAAACATAGATAGTGAAACACAGAAAATATAACAAAATCAAACAATAAACATAAATTACATGTAAAGTGAGTCTGGAAAGAATTCATGCTGGGTGATTATCATAAGGTAGAAGTTTTAAATTCCTCCACCAAAGCTTCCCATTTCTGTGCTATGAAATATTTCCTCAGCAGGGATCGCTCCTCTCTATGTAACAGAGTGCTCTCAGATGGAAGCCAAGAAATTGAGACTTTCTTCCATGTCTCAGTGGTTGGCAGTAGTGAACTTTTCCAATGAATAGTAATATTGCGCTATGCTAGAAATAAAGCCAGAACTGTAAACATAGTGGAGGCTTTCTCAGGTTTAGTGCGTGGAAATGAGCTCAGCAAAACCATTTTGAGGGAACACATCAAAATGTGACCTGTTGTGTTTGCTAATATCTCCAGAACACTAGCCCAATATGAGGAGCGTGAAGGGAAGGACCAAAACATATACAACAAGTCAGTGTCTGACAGTTTAGATCCAGGACAATTAGAGTCTGCTCCTGAGTATATTTTATTAATACATTTAGTTGTGAGATAGACCCGGTTGAAGATATTGAATTGAATATACTTAAAACGGGTAGCATGTAACACCTTGTAGAGGTATTCCATTATTTAAAAAAAAATTGTATCACATTGCACATCAATAATGCTTATTTCTTGCTCTAATCACCATTCAACCACTGTGTTTTATATTATCCAAGCACCTTTCCTGTTATCTTAGGAATTCCCTATGTACAATGTTACAGTATTGCAATTGACTGCAAAAAAAGATCTATAAGTATACATATTGTGTACTGTAAAATAAAAAGTATTGTGATTAGTATGTCACTTTCCAAATTTCCACCTCTTCCACCGCACTTTCTAATCACTCTTCTAATACATAAGTTCTCTTCCAGGGGATCCTCATCAATAGTCATAAACATTGAATATTCCCACCCTTGTGCGGGGACCCCGGAGCATATATAAAATATACACATATTATACATGTGTAACAAACAGTCATGCAGGCTATCATGTTAAAAACAGGCTAAAATGCTTTATTTCTATGAATTTTTTTTTGTGTAATTTTTTTATTTATATTAAATACTACAATAGAGCATAAATATGTACCCAAGCTCCTAAAACTAGGCTTAGGGAAGTAAGCAGTAGCAAACTCTAGAGAAAAAATTGAAAAAACTGCATTGAAAAACAATGAAGCATTCTTAGCCAATAGGCTGCATGCAGGTTAACACAGGAGAACCATAATACTTTGGCACCGTGCCTTTAAGACCCTGAGCACCTCCAGTATCCCACCATGCCTCAGGGGTGAAGGAAAGGTGACAGTTGGTTCACAGTTAGGTCAGTTCTTTTTTCCGGCTTCTTCTGAGAGGATCCTGGAGCATTGAGCTCTCAGTTTTTCTGAGTTTTTCTCAGAAAAATTCTTTAAAAAAGCGTTTTTTCACTTTTCACTCGACAAATAACACCTTTGTCTGAGCTAGGCAGGTTTTTTCTGACAGAAAAATGCCTTCACTTTTTGTCAAATGCCCTGCTTGTGGGAAGAAGAAGGCCCAGTCAGATCCCCACTCTTTGTGCATAGTGTGCCTGCCTCAGAGTCACTGCCCTGACACTTGTAAGTACTGCAAGAACATGTCTAGGAGGACTCTGAAAGACAGAGAGAAGATCCGGCTACATGGGCTTCAGGAGAGGAAAAGAACATCGTCCTCCTCACTTCCCAGACAGCCAGAAGGCCATTCTCAGGAGAGAATGGCCCGGTCGACGTCGACAGGTAGGAAAGTACCTGTTTGTTCACCGTCGACGTCGTCGCTACCACCGTCTCACCGGCATAGATCGCCGTCGACGGCGACACGCCCGACGTCGAAGGGAACGGCGTCGGAGGGACATCAGAGCAGGGGCAGGTCTCCGTCGACGGCAGCCTGCCGATCGACGTCGAGCCATCGCCGGCGTGCCCGGTCGCCGCCAAAGGCTGTGCGCCCCCGACGTCAGGACACACGACGTCGAAATCGCCACGACGGCACGAGAGACATCCGCCGTCGACCTCCCATCGCTCCACGTCGAGGCATACGACGGCGAGCAGGTCGAGGTCCAAGGATCGCCATTCGACGTCAAGGCACTCAACGTCGAGGCACTCAACGTCGAGGCATGAGCAACCGGCTGGGTGTCCTTCGACGTCGAAACAGCCATCGACGTCGACACAGGTTTTACCTGTCCCACAGGGAGCAGAACATCGCCCCACGCCAGACAAGGCGCCATCTCCAGTGGTCTCCATACCGAGCGACTCTTCTCGGTCAAGAGCGGCATCTTCTGGGCATGTCTCGCCCATCAACCTATCTCCGAGATGGCTGGAGAGCCTCAACAGACCAGCGGCCTGCCCAGATTCGCAATATTCGCGAATGTATTCACCTACTGCCTCCCTGCCAAGAACGCCATCACCGACAGCCAGGGCAGAACGGGCTCGTTCAGCTCCCCACCAACCGACCGCGAGGCCTAGACGCTCGGCTACAGCGTCTCGCAGCAGGTCTCGCTCTCAACGAAGATCCAGGTCGCGGTCAAGAAGAAGATCACCCTCTTGGTCTTCATCAGGTTCATCTGTCGGGCGTTACTCACCCACCCTAACAGATTCACCACCTGCTAGAGTCTCACCGGTGGATGACATTACCACATTCAACGAGGTGTTGCTAAGAGGAGCGCAGAAACTCAACATAGAGGTTCCAGAACCATCTACCTCCTCATCGGTCATCTTTGAGACTCTACAACAGAGATCAGTGTCAAAAAAGTTGCTGCCTCTAGTGCCTGGCTTGTTGCAGCCAACCATGGACACTTTTCTGGCCCCAGCCTCGCTTAAGTCTGCCCCGGCTAGAATTCTCAAAAAATACAAGGCTCCAGAACAGGACCCTTTATTCCTTAGAAAGGATCCGCCACTGGACTCGGTTATCATAGCTGCCGCCCGAAAGACCCACTCGGTGGCATCTTCATCCACGGTACCCCCGGATAAAGAGAGCAGGCATCTAGACTCTCTGGGGAGAAAGATATGCGGGACAGCGGCTTCATCAATGAAGGTCTCCAGTGCGTCTGCGCTCCTGGGCAGGTATGATCGTTCTCTGTGGGACTCCCTCAGTAGATTTACAGAAAAATTGCCCAGAGAAGACAGACAAGATTTCCAGGAGATACTACAAGAAGGATGCCTGGTATCCAACCAGGTTATCAGCGCGGCAGCAGATGGGGCGGATTTGGCTGCTCATGGATACGCACATGGTATCTGTGCGAGGAGATCTTCCTGGCTGAGGCTCACTGGCTTGAAACAGGAAGCACAACAACGCATCCTGAATCTCCCATTTGCCGGGAACTCTCTATTCGGTGCCCATGCAGACGAAGAGATGGCCCGCATGAAGCCCGAGGTGGATACCATGAAGGCGGTGGGCCTCGAAAGAAAGAAAGATTTCAGGCGGAGGTACAGGCCGTATGACAGGCGCCCTTTCCAGCAGAGGGTTCAAACCCCTCATTGGTCGCAAAGGTCACAGCAACGACAGGGACGCCCTCTTTTTCAAAGGAGAAACACAAGGGAGCGAGGGTCAAGTATACCTCAACAGTCCACTCCGAAAGCACCCACCAAGCAATGAAATCTCGCTTCCCTCGACACTGTACACCACTCCGGTGGGGGGAAGTATTACGGCTTATCTTCACAAGTGGCACTCTATCACAAGAGACAAATGGGTGCTCAATATTGTCGAACATGGCTATTCTCTTCTTTTCAAACAGCCTCCACCACGCTTGCCACCAACCAAAGACAATCCATCTCATCTCAGCTTGCTACGCAAGGAGGCTCTCGCCCTCCTAAAAAAGAATGCCATAGAAAAGGTTCGACCTGCACACAGAGGACAGGGGGTCTACTCCCGTTACTTTCTAGTGGCAAAGAAGGGTCGAGAGGGCGTTTTCAGGCCAATTCTGGACCTACGGCTGCTGAACAAATACATAAGGAAGCAGAAGTTCAGAATGCTAGCGCTTCACCAGATTTTCCCTCAACTGCATCAGGGAGACTGGATGTGCTCCATCGACCTACAGGATGCGTACTTTCACATCCCGATAGCTCCCAAACATCGAAAATTCCTGCGCTTCCGAGTAGCGTTACAGCATTACCAGTTCAGAGTTCTACCCTTTGGCCTGAAATCTGCCCCAAGAGTTTTCTCGAAATGTATGGCAGTGGTGGCGGCACATCTCCGAAGACAAAGGATATACATATATCCATACCTAGACGACTGGCTACTAAAGGCTTCTTCTCCGGAGCAGGCGAGAAGCCATCGGGACATTGTACTAGGAGTTTGCGAAGCTCTAGGTCTTCAGGTCAATTACCAGAAGTCAACCTTGATTCCAACGCAGAATCTTCACTACCTAGGAGCTATCATAAACACAGAACTCCAAAAAGTGTATCCTTCGGAGGAACGACTATCCTCAATAGACAGGAAGTGCCAGGACCTGTTGAGAGCCAGCGCACCTACGGCACGTCAGGTGACATCACTGCTGGGCTCCATGGCATCGTGCATTTTTATTGTCCCAAATGCCAGACTCCACATGAGACCCCTCCAAGAGGCATTGGAGACCAACTGGAGCCAAAGAACAGGTCGCTGGGAGGACACGGTGCGGCTACCGGCGGTAGCACTTCAGTCATTGAGATGGTGGATGCACAGACCTCACCTGTCAGTGGGTGCTCCGTTTCACCAGGTGCTTCCATCCGACGCCCTAGTAACGGATGCATCTCATTCAGGGATGGGGGGCTCATTTGGGTCCTTTTCAAGCGCAGGGTCTGTGGTCAGACAAGGAAAAGCAGTACCACATCAATTTGCTAGAACTCAGAGCGGTCCATCTGGCTCTCAAGTCTTTCATACCACTAATTCAGGGGAAAACTCTCTTGATACAGACGGACAATACAACCACGATGTATTACTTGAACAAACAAGGGGGAACGAGGTCCCTACCCCTATCGCGAGAGTCCCAAGCGATATGGCATTGGCTCCTGGCCAGAGGAATGTCAATTACAGCAGTTCACCTGCCAGGTCAGCAGAACGTGGAAGCAGACTTTCTAAGCAGACACCTGGAGGACGTTCACGATTGGGTCCTACACGGCGAAGTCGCAGAATACATCTTCGCGCAATGGGGTCAGCCTCAACTGGATCTCTTTGCAGACGAAGTAAACAAGAAATGCCCAGACTTCGCATCCAGGTTCTACCGTCCGGGATCTCGAGGGAATGCCCTGTTGATCGACTGGTCAGGGATATTTCTTTACGCTTTTCCGCCGATTCCCCTCATTCCGGCAGTGATCAGCAAACTTTACAGATCCAGGACCAGAAAGATTCTTATAGCGCCACAATGGCCCCGACAGTTCTGGAACACGGATCTCCTCAACCTGTCGGAAAAAGCTCACTGGAGGCTGCCGTGCAGACCGGATCTTCTGAGCAGAATGGAGGGCAGGATTCTACATCCCAACCTACCCTCTCTGAGCTTAACAGCATGGCTCCTGAATTCCTGCAGTATGGGCACCTAGGGCTCTCGCAGGAGTGCATGAACATCTTGAAAGAGTCCAAACGGCCTTCCACGCGGCGTTCTTACGCTTTTAATTGGAAGAGATTCTACATATGGTGCTGTCAGAAAGGTCCTAATCCCATACGGGCGCAGGAGGATGTCATACTGTCCTATTTGCTTCATCTAGCGAAGTCCGGTCTGCAGGTATCATCTATTAAGGTACATTTGTCTGCTATTACAGCCTATCGCAAGTCGCCTTCTCAGGAATCCTTCTTTACAAAACCTGTAGTCAAGGATTTCTTAGAGGGTTTGAAAAAAGTTTTTCCGCCAATTCGGAGGCCTTCTCCTCCATGGGAACTGAACATAGTCCTGGCAAAACTTATGGGCCCTCCTTTCGAGCCTATACATAAGGCCTCTTTACAACACCTTACGTGGAAGACGGCTTTTCTAGTGGCCATTACTTCAGCGAGGAGGGTCAGTGAAATCCAGGCCTTGTCTTCAAAAGAACCGTACACGGTTTTTCATGACAATAGAGTGGTTCTTCGAACTCACCCATCTTTCCTTCCGAAGGTGGTGTCAGAATTCCATATTAATCAGACCATATCTTTACCGACGTTCTTTCCCAATCCGGAGACTCCGGCAGAGAAAGCATTGCACTCATTAGACTTGAAAAGAGTGCTGAAATTTTATCTGGACAAGACAAAATCGATTAGACACTCTAACCGCTTGTTTGTAAACTATGGTCATTTACGGACAGGAGAGGCAGCCTCTAAGCGAACAATATCAAGATGGATAGTTTCTTGTATTGTTAATACTTACCAGCTAGCTAATAAACAATTACTAGCGCGGCCTAGAGCGCATTCCACAAGGGGTAAAGCGGCTACTGCTGCTCTCCTTAACAATGTTCCGATATCTGAGATTTGTAAGGCTGCTACATGGAAGTCTGTCCATACGTTTACAAGACATTATTGTTTAGACTCAGATGCAAGAGCGGATGCCCAAGTGGGGCAGGCCTCTCTAAGAAATCTATTTGCGTAAGACATATCTATTCCTGCACTTCTATCGGACAGTCCGCTGGGTTTAGGGATGGGCTTGCTAATCTATTCAATGTTTATGACTATTGATGAGGATCCCCTGGAAGAGAAGGATAAGTTACTTACCTGTAAATCCTAGTTCTCTTCCAGGGGTATCCTCATCAAAGTCATAAACAACCCACCCTCCTCCCCGGACGCACGTCTCCTAGAAGTGCAGGACAGACTGTGTCTGGAATCAGTTATACAAATTGTCACCGTAAAAAGAACTGACCTAACTGTGAACCAACTGTCACCTTTCCTTCACCCCTGAGGCATGGTGGGATACTGGAGGTGCTCAGGGTCTTAAAGGCACGGTGCCAAAGTGTTTATGGTTCTCCTGTGTTAACCTGCATGCAGCCTATTGGCTAAGAATGCTTCATTGTTTTTCAATGCAGTTTTTTCTATTTTTTCTCTAGAGTTTGCTACTGCTTACTTCCCTAAGCCTAGTTTTAGGAGCTTGGGTACATATTTATGCTCTATTGTAGTATTTAATATAAAAAAATAAAAATAAAAAAAACTTCATAGAAATAAAGCATTTTAGCCTGTTTTTAACATGATAGCCTGCATGACTGTTTGTTACACATGTATAATATGTGTATATTTTATATATGCTCCGGGGTCCCCGCACAAGGGCGGGAATATTCAATGTTTATGACTTTGATGAGGATACCCCTGGAAGAGAACTAGGATTTACAGGTAAGTGACTTATCCTTACTTTCTACTTATTAAGGCCTTATAATGTATTTGATTCCTTGCACAATTAGTTGTACCATGCTCTGCACGTAATGCTTGCATAATGCTCTTTCTGATTGGTTTGTGTGTTCGGTTAGGGTGGGATAGGCCTGACTCACTCATTTCGTACTGCCAAATAATGCTCTTTTTGCACAAGTGACTAGGCGAGAGCAGGTCGGATGATGGTTTAGTAAACCAGTCAAAATATTTATTCTCATAAAGGATTGTATGAACTTACTGTTGATTTATTATGTGTATGTGAGGCCTGAACAGTACTGCCAAATCTTGCTTCTTCTCTTTTTTAGCTATTAGATGGGAACAGGAAGATACGATAGTTGAACTATTAAGCTTAATTATGTGACATTTTTACTCTTTTATTGAATGTATGATTTTAAGAATTTTCGATTTCTGTATGTGTATGGCTTTCATTAACTAATAAACTAAATGTCATCTTCATCATAAGTTACCTCCTAATTGTTAAGACCTTTTTAATATATTGATTCAAAAGAGGCCAAAAGGTTACCACCCAGCCATACTTACAGTTGTCCTTCACACTTGATTCTAGGTTTTCTCATTCCGAATTCCTTACTGGACCAGAAAAGGGGGTTTTACAACTATATTCAGAAAGTCTTCTACAATGGATTTACTAAAGTATCTTGGACTTCTGATGGAGCTCCCTTCTTCTTTTTCTTCTTCAAAAAAGGTGACTTAACACCCTTGCAGTGATTACTGGTGGCAAATTGGAATAATTGTGGAAAAAAGATATACAGTACCCTAGATTTCTTTTATATTGGATGAAGTCCGCTGAACTAAATGGTTCACAAAATTTGATTCAAGACATGCATTTGACATAACATGAGTCAGAAAAGGAGACAAGTGAAAGACAGATTTTCATATCCAGTTCAAGTAATTCGAATATAGGGTAAAGGCCTTTTGATTACTAATGCACCCTTTACTTTTCAGCACTTCATTAATTAACTTTTTTAGGATTACATTGGGTTGATGCGACTATATACTTATATTCTCAAACCTTGACTGAAAACAAACATTATGTAAAACAGATACTGTCAAGTTTACATGAAAACTAAAACTATACTAAACTGGAAAAATGTGAATTTCATCAAAAGAAGATTATTTCTGTTACCGCTCGAGTCATAAAGGAGCTGCATGAAATTGCAAACCTTATAACAATGCACCAGATACTAAAAATATCGAAGGACTGAAACTTTTGCTCAGGTAAAATACTTTTTATTTTAAGTGCAAACCTGACTTTTCACCGAAGGTAGCACCATTCACCAGGCTAAACAAAAAAGGGCAGCTATATAATAGGACTGTGGAAAACAATCTGGCAGGACATGGCCTGCAGCGCAACATGGTGGACACATTTTGTAAGGCTCCCTGCAACGCTCCCTCCCCCCGCACCACAAATATATAACCATCCTGCCTTTCTTCCCCATCTTGACTGTCTGAAGTACAGACTGAAGCGGGGACTTTTGGTGAGCATATGGTGAGCTGAAAGTGGCAGAGGGATAGCGCCGAAGCAGTGAATCTGACATGGTAAAACAAGCATTGGCATAGTCTGTAGGTCTCGCCTTTGGGACCTTATACGTATTTAGCAATGCAGCACATTATCCTGGGTGCTACAAAATCTACTGTTCTTTAATATGGAAGCTTTAACACTAATAGGCACCTTATAGCACTGCATTGCCTGTTTCTATTTAAAGAAACGTTTTTAAGAAACATTAGTGGTATGCAAAGTAAGGGTTGTCTGACTGTACCAGCATAAGGTTTAAAAATTGGATTTGCACACACAATCTATTTCTTTTGGCTCAAGCTTGCTGCTTGTTGTACCAATGCCAGATAGTATTTCCAATGTTGGAAATTGGCTCCTCCATTGTCCTCAGTAGGAACCAAGCACCCTTATCCTTCAAAACCGCAACCTTCCCGGAAAGCTGGAAGCACGCCGACATCCACGCCTTCCTCAAGAAACCCAAGGCAGACCCCAACGACCTCAAAAACTTCCGCCCGATCTCCCTCCTCCCCTTCCCAGCAAAGGTCATCGAGAAGATCGTCAACGCTCAGCTCACCCACCACCTCGAGGACTACTCCATCCTGGATCCCTCCCAGTCCGGTTTCAGACTCAACCACAGCACCGAAACTGCTCTCCTCGCCGCTACAGACGACATCAGACAGCTTATGGACAGCGGCGAAACATCAGCCCTCATCCTCCTGGACCTCTCCGCAGCCTTCGACACAGTTTGCCACCGCACCCTACTAACACGCCTCCACGAAGCCAGAATACAAGAATAAGCCCTCAACTGGATCTCCTCCTTCCTCTCCGGCAGAACCCAGAAAGTCCGACTCCCTCCCTTCCGCTCCGAAGCCACCAACATCATCTGCGGCGTACCCCAAGGCTCCTCCTTAAGCCCGACGCTGTTCAACGTCTACATGGCCCCCCTCGCACAACTGGCCCGTCAGAACAACCTCAACATTCTCTCCTACGCCGACGACACCCAGCTCATCCTCTCCCTCACCAAAGACCCACACACCGCCAAAGCTAACCTCCATGAGGGAATGAAGTCCATCGCCGAATGGATGAGAAAAAGCCGCCTGAAATTGAACTCCGACAAGACGGAGGTCCTCATCCTCGGACGCACCCCCTCAGCCTGGGACGACTCCTGGTGGCCCACCGCACTGGGACCCCCTCCAACACCAACCAACCACCCACGCAACCTGGGCTTCGTCCTCGACTCCGCCCTCACCATGTCCAAACAGATCAACGCAGTCTCCTCCTCCTGCTACAAGACCCTCCGCATGCTCCGTAGAATCTACAAATGGATCCCGACGGACACCAGAAAAACGGTGACCCAGGCCCTCGTCGGCAGTAGACTAGACTACGGCAACGCACTCTACACAGGCATCCCAGCAAAAGACATCCGACGCCTGCAACGCATCCAAAACGCCTCCGCCCGACTGGTCCTCGACGTACCCCGCCGATGCCACATCTCCCACCACCTGCAGGACCTCCACTGGCTCCCCGTGGACAAGAGGATCACCTTCAAGCTCCTCACCCACGCTCACAAGGCACTCCACAACGCCGGACCAGCCTACCTGAACAACAGACTCAACTTCTACGTTCCCTCCCGCCAACTCCGCTCCGCCAACCTCGCCATCGTCCCCCGCTTCCAACGCAAGACCTCCGGCGGCAGATCCTTCTCCTATCTCGCCGCCAAGACCTGGAACGCCCTCCCGACCGCTATGCGACAGACCCAGGACCTTCTCACCTTCAGGAGACTCCTCAAGACCTGGCTCTTCGACCAGTAGCAGCAGCCCCCCCCCCCCCCTTCAGCGCCTTGAAACCCTAACGGGTACGTAGTGCGCTCTATAAATATTGTGATTGATTGATTGATTGATTGACTCTCACAAGTTAGCGAGGCAGAGCCATCTGAGCCTATTCAAGGGAGGTGGTGTGGGCTAGGAACCACCAATCACTGGCACGTAATAATTACACACAATAAATGATTGTCCAGTCAGTACTTTTTCTTTAGAAAAGAAGTACATTTATTACACACACTACTAAATATTGCACAATGATTTACAAATATACATTGCCAGATGGAACATACCATAGCTGACATTGTGCAACCATGGTGATCCCCTAGAAGGGTTACCCAAACATATCAAGAGTGTTCCAACAGTCATAGTGTAATAAGGATGTTACATTGGCATGAATCATGGTTATAATTGCAATAAGGAGAGATCAATAAAACATATACAATCATCATGTAAACCCAATAAAACCTTTCTCAGAAATTAACTTTGTGTTTGTGCATTCCTTATAGGCTTTAGGCTGTAATGGTCAGAACAGCCCCTAGAGGGCACCACAATAAAAATAGCATCTGGAAGAAACATGGTCATATAACCATATAGTCAGCCTCTAGAGGGCAAAACCAAATGAAAACAAAATGGCAGAGAACATTGCAGTATAACCATATATTCAACTCCTAGAGAACATAGTGCATTACACATTTTCAGGCTTAGTGGGCCTGTTAGAATATTAATACAAACAAGGCCTTTAGAACACAAATTGCTCACAGCTGTAAAACAAAAGTTCCAGCCATGAGAGGGCTAAAAAAGACACTGAATCATGGGAGAGCTTATGATTTTGGGGTCCCCTCAACCTAGAGTGGGGATGCGGAAGATGACCTGGACAGAAAGAGCATGTGATGCAGAACGTTTTGTTGGTGATCCCATTGTCCTAGGACCACCAAAGGCTGAGTTATGGGCGAGAATGTGTTGTAAAAAGAATGCCACACAAAGTATTATGGGGCGAGTTTCCCAAGTGCAGTGAATACTGTAGTATTGGATGTCCCCCCATGCCGGGGAGAGACGATTAGAGGATTTTCCTTGTCTTTTTTGTACTTCAAAGGCACCAGTTTTTATATTTTTCAATTACTAAACTTGGGAAGAATTTAGGAATGGGGTTGCAAATTTAAACAACTCCAATTCTCCAATCTGTAACAGTGTGAGTAACGAGCTTGTCAGTGGTACAAATAAAACTAGTTGTGTTGGTAAGTGCTTCAGCGCCCCACAAAGAGTCTGTCTTAAATTAAATGATAGTATGGGGTCTAGGGTAGGCCAATTCTTACATTACACCAGATTGGAAAAGGCTGCATTTACTTCATGCAGTTCCAACACTCTCATCACATCTTGGTGGCTAGCTGTGGCCAAGATGTAAGTGGCATAAAAGACACCACTAAGCTATACATGGCTATTAAAGCCGACATGTCACAACCGTATAAATATGAGAAATTGGAGGAATGCAGTATTTTTAATGTGCAGAGCCACTAGTAATACCTGATGTAAGTTGATCTACTTTAATATGCTTCTTAGAAGTAACATTACACTGAAGATGTTGCATAGATTGGACCCTATTATGCACTCAATGTGCTCTAAATGAATTGACACCAGTGTGATGTTTCTTCACCTAACATGGTCCTGCCCGAGGACTACTGCATACTGGGGAGAGGTGGCGGCATGCACAAAGCATAAAGGAGGAATGTAGCTATCAATAGTGCAGGAAGTGCAGTGGCACCAAATCTTGGTGTGCATCTGAATTAGAATTGTATTTTACAGGCCAGCCAGTGGATGAGGGGGTCCATTTACCTAGCTTTCGCCAGGGTACTCGGTGCCACTGCTATGCCACTTTGGTGAATGTGATCCTAACATTAACATGGGGAGCAAGTATTCTAAGGGTACAATCATTCAATCTGAGCAGCCCAATGCAGATACAAAATGCTCAGTTTACTTTGCTGCTGGCTAAGCATTTCATTAGAGAACAGGTTCATAGTAGAACAGGTTGCAATAGAGGCCTCCCTGACGAGTGCGAGATACGAATGAAAATGGAAAGAAAGGATGAGGTTTTGGGAACTAAAGGGATTTCACTAATAATCTATTATTCCCACCGGATGTTATGCAACCACTTTGAATTGAAAGGATTCCATGCAGCGACGCAAAGTTATGTGCTTATAAGCAGACTTGTACATTCAGTGTATTCAGGAATGTCTGCCACCAGCATAGGCAAAGCCCATATTTGTGATAGACTTGGACTTCAGTGTCTCATTGTAAAGCCACTTTTATTACTTATTCATTGTAAATTCAAAAAAGAAAGGTGCAAAAAAACTCTAAAGATTATAATGAACCAATACAAAACGTTTTCATGCACTTCATGGATAGTAACTTTAAGGACACCAACGGGGCATTAGGATCGTATTTTACACCAAAGCAGTGGGAAGGGCATATGATCTAATGGAATGTTATTTGCTGCAAACAGATATTAGAAACAGTTCAATAAAAGTCAGTATTTTTTCAAAGGCTCTCTGGACTCCATACTGGTGACTAAGCCAACTACGACCCATGCCTAGTATTCTATCTATTAAGGATTGCTTTAAATCCCAGTTTCTTCGCTCCACGACACTACTTCCCTCGGGATGATATGGAGACGAATAATACAGTTGGACCCCTAACGAAGCCATGGTGTCCCTGAATGCCCTTGAGGCAAAAGCAGGGCCTTTGTCCAAGTGAAAAGCCGCGACTGCATATGTGCCGATAAAGACTTGCAAATCTTTAATAACAGTTCAAGCGTCAGCCAAGCGTTCTTGCCATAACCATAGAAATCCGGAGTATGAGTCAACAGCGACTAAGATGTAATTGTATGCACTATCCGTTGTCATGCACCACAGTTGTTCAAGTACACACATAGTAAGGGTTTGTTTGAAATTAGGAGGGGTGTCTGCGGTGGGCGTCTAACAGTGGCTCCTTTTATTTTCTGACAGATGTCACAGCAAAGGACACACTGCTTGGTCTGCTTGTATAGACCTGGCCACCAACAGCATGGTATAAAATGGTAGCCGCCACACCAGCATAGGCAGAAGCAACTCCCTCATGAGCTGCTTTAATCAACTCAGGTGTTTGATCTTGGTTGAGGATCACACGATCACCCACCCCTGGTATTGCTACTAGGGCAGTATTGAGACTAGGTATCAGCCGAAACTTTTACCACAGCACAGAGTGTTTCATCAACCTACCTCGTCCGTGAACAAGTTATTGCAGCAACAGAAGCCGTACCTACTGCTGAGTTGGCCGCTTCATCAGCCAAGGTATTGCCAGTAATGTGTATTGTGTATTCCAACACGATGTCAAAATGTATGTACAACAAGCACATTGGGTAGCATTTCTTTCAGATCTGCTACTTTCCCCCACAGGAGTCTGTGTTTGATGGTGGTATCTTTGGAAGCTTTGAACCCATTTTATTGCCATTAATGCAGATATTCATTGAAGGACTGGACACTGTAGTACGAATTACGGACAATTAATGTTAACTGTGCTGGATCCGTGTGTTCCAGTGCCATGAACAGAGCCTTGAGCTTTGCTAGTTGTGCAATGCAGTCCCCTAAGGTCTGCATGTAAGTGTGTTTTGGATGGAATTCACCATCTTTCATGTAGCCACTCATGACCTCGCAGGTGGCAGAGTATTGATGTTTAGTGCCTACTGCGGGCTCAGCTGAACCATGAGTGTACATAATTATTTGATAATCTTCAATAGGCAATGTGTTTGCTGGAACTGGGTACTCAAGTTCATATTTGAGAAATTCTTGAGTTTTGTAATTTTGGATCAAAAACATAGTCAACATCAGGGGCCGTCAGAGACGTTTCCCTTTGAATCCAACGTAGATGTAGTACCTTGGCGTTAGGAACGCTGGCTTTGGTAACAGTCTCGAGGGCTGGTATTGGAGATATGACAATGATGCTTTTCCCCTGAGCCAAAGGTCTCTCTTTAATGACAGCCATCTGAACAACAATCAGTATTTTTTCTGTGGGAGCAAAGTATTGTACAGCTGTGGAATACAAATGTGATTGGTGTGTAATAGGGACGGGATTACCCTCATTGAACGTTACATAGGTGAAACCGATGGCATCAGCAACTACTCTGATGACTAAATGTGTTTTGTTGTCTCTTGTGTGTAAGTGTTTAGCTGCAAGCATTTCTTGTTCCAATGATTGGAGAATGCATGTGTGTTCGACTGTCCAATATTTGCTTGAAAAGTTAGGATGTATTAAGTCATATAATGGTTTAATGTGTTGTGCATAATCTGGAATGTAAATTCTGCCAAACTTTAAGAAGCCCAACAGTGACTGGAGCTTTTTAATAGTGCTTGGTGGTTGTAGTTGTGCAGATTTTTCCAAAAATTGGGGCGCTAGGCACTTGCCTTCATCTGATAGTTCGTATCACACACATAGGACAATAAGGAAGGCTATTTTTGTTTATTTTAAATTGAATTTGTAGCCTACGTTGTCAAATCCCACAATGTGTCCCACCCGTCTAACATGTTGAACAAGAATGTCCTCCGTAAGGTAGATATCGTCTACGTAGGGTATTGCCTCAGGGTCAATGTCATTGAAAATTGAAGTAACACAAGGTGAAAACAATCCTGAACTGTTTTTATACATTTGTGGAAGTCGGCAACATTTTTGCTGTGAGCCTAAAGTGCTAAAACTTGTTAAGTCCCTACTTTCAGGCACTATATTTTGGCAAAAAAAACGTCTAGCAGTGCCAGTGCCCACTTCCTGTTCTTCAGTAAAGCTCTCATCCTGAGTGGCATTTCATATAGAAATCGCTGCCACTTTTTTCTTTTTGAATTGGGGTATTTGTTGGGGACGTTTCTCTTCTTTCTTAACAGAAACATCTGACGAGCGTTGTGAATCCTTTCTCAGTTCCACATACTCTATTCGCTGCTCTGACCGCCCACCTCTCTCACTGCATTTAACCAGTGAGTCCTGAACGGAACGGCGTTTGTGTTTATCAGTATACTGATATCTGTCAGACGTTTTTATATTATTATAGCAATTTTGAGGGGTCTCCAAATGTGGAGATTCTCCCCTTTCTTTTTTAGGTTTTGTTTTTGTTTATTCTAGCGTTTTTTAGAACCCTCAAAGGCTTGCTTGGTAGAATCCTTATTGGATTTACCCTATAATTGTATTTTAATAGGTCTGGCTCCCATAGTATCTCAACCAATACTAGAGTAGGTCTTGGCGATAATCTTTGGCAGGGTGCGTTCTGGATTTTGTGCAGGAACGTTCCACAGCCGCTTATGCACTGCTAGTGCAACTGCTTCCCCTGTAAGATTGCTCAATATTATTGAAGATAAAGTGGCAAAATTGCCCATTAATTGCATCCTCAAATCGAGGGCCGGGGCAGCCCTGTATTCATCTTGAATTTGTTTTAACACTTCCAGAAGATTGGCAAGTGTTGGTGTACTGTGTGCCGTAGTATAGAGCGTGACAAATACCGTGCCACATGTATTGCAGTTATCTACTGTGGGAACCATCCCTAATGGCAAGAACATAGTGAGAATTTCTGAGGTCTCGTATGGGGAAAAACTGCTTCCAGCGCATTTATTTTTTGAGCTAACCAAAACGGAATCTCCTCCTGTTTGGTGGGTACGTTACCCATGATCTAATGTACAGTCGCAGGGTTAATGCCTGGTGTGACTGCATGTTGTTGCGCTGGGGCAGCTCATACTGGGTTAGTATTTATTACTTACTTTACAAACTGTACTAACAATCTGTGTATTGCTGTAAGCTCAGCTTATAAGTGGCGAACCTCAGCTACCTCCAAGGTGACTGCATCAGGATGCAGTGTATGTCTGGCCAATAAAGGCTAGGTAGGACCATCATTGCTCAGAGGACCTAACCTAATGTGAAATATTATGCGAGGTAGGGCACCATCAAGCCAGGTATTATGGTCTTAAAAAGATATAGGTATCAATAAATATGCATAAGCTGTGTATTGTCCATGTATGTTAGCAGTTGTGTAGTGATGAAATGTATTAATGTTCCCATTGACTGCTGGAAAGGAGACCCAAGAGTAGAATGTTTCTATTCTATAGGCTGGATGTGCCTCAACTACAACCATTACAGGACCCCTGTGGGTTGTGAGGCCATTAGCTAACAAATGAGCAGTGATGGGAGGTTGCATGTTTACTGCAATTAGTACCCGTTGTGAATTCACCATGGTGGATATACCTGTTCAGAGATAGGGACACCAAATGGGGATAGATCCTTTTAAGTTTCAAGCTTGAGCAACCCACAACATCGGATAGGTACAACCTACCTAGCTGAGGAGGAAATCCTCAATACCACAGACATCTCCTTATATAGTATTGAGGTGCCTTTAGTACATAGTAAGACAGAGAAACTCAGGAGGATCTGAAAATCAGTGCCTGACCTAACGCTGGCTGTGCCATCTCCCGTTGGCTCTCATTATACTAATAAGGCTGCTGGATTCGGGCAGCAGCATCACCTGAAGTGTGGGAAACTGAGTCCAATCCCACACCATGTGAAAACTGCCAGCCTAATCCGTTTCCGGACATCTAGCAGCACCTCATCTCTGCCCAAGAGCAGGGATGATTTGTGGCAACCTAGCGCATGACAAGATGACTTCTCAGGGAAATTGTGGTATATCAGATCTCTTCCGTTTCTCTCAGTTACATTAGTCTCACACATGCAAAGACAAACATAGGCCGAAAATGGTTCAGTAAGACTTATGGAATCAGCTGCGTCTGAGATAAAATGGCATGAATTGCAATAATTAAAATGATGAAACATAATAGAAGAAAATGATAACAAGAAAAGTGAAAAACAGGAAAAGTCCCAGCATACTGTCACTATGTGCAATATATGTGATTCCCACCTAAGCTATGTTAGAGTCATGATAAGCCCTAATTCACCCTTCAGGATTCCCCCCTGTGAAGACATCATCCCCCACACCTTAGCAAGGAAGCCTGTTGTCTATAGAGACACCATCCCCATGTAAGCCAGGGAACCAGTTGTCTCAGCAAGCAGCTGTAGCAAAGTTAATCAGCATGTGGTTGTGATCATCTGGCTGGAATCTCCCTCTAACTTGCATGGGACAAAGAAGTGTTTTTATAATGAAACAGCTGATGTTCTGAGAAAATGTCCTCATGTAGGGATGTGTGTGTTTCTGTGAACATTGGAGACGCAGTGTACCAATCGTGCTGGTAACCCTATCTTGCTGCAGCCTTGAGGAAAGCACAAAGTGAAAAGAATGCCTTGCTAAGAAGCGCAATGCTTTCCTAGGCGAAAGAACAACTAGATAAAGAAAATAAAACAACACCACGAATTTGGCCTATGCTGAAATAATAAAATTTAGCAGAATAAAATATAACTGGGCTAAAGGGCACAAGCAGCAGGCCTAGTTGCTACAATAACGTACCCAGAGGCAACCCACCTAATTTAAAAATGACCACCAGGCAGGCAGTCATCTATAAAAGCACTGCTAGGAACCGCTGTGACGGAAACAGTATTTTCTTTTTTTAAAGAAAATAAATGTAATGTTCCCTTCGCCACTGGTTTCTCTTCACATGATTGGAGGAGGCATTATAACGATTTTACTATTTCTTACTACCAGGTAAGCGCTCTGCTGAAGACCATGGAAATAGTGGGTGCTTTCCCGGAGGTAGTGAGATGAGGAATCAGAGCCCACCTGGATTCAACTGCAGGGGCCGTGTGATGCATGACCTGGCCCACAGTGGCCCCCCCCCGATCCCTGGCACTGAACTGGGCCAACTTCACCTGATGTTACTGGGGGCTGACAAGGCGGACCGGGGACTCTGTGACCCTGGGGGGCCCCTGGAACTGTTGAGGACTTGTTTGCAAACATGTTTGCTCTCTCATATGAAAGAGCTACACAGCAATGTTTCAAGTGGATTGTGAGAAAAGTGATGGCGTGACAATGTATTATATGGGATAATAATGTATTCCCTGGAATACATGAGGCCGGAGGCCCTCCTGCCGGCCACAAAGGTGACCCCTGGGGGTTTGGAGCACATCCATGCAATCCTTGGGCTGGGATGGCAAGTTGACATTAGAGACCATACTGTGGCAGGGCACCAGACTCCCGCAGGTCGTTGCCCTTCAGGGCTTTGCGGCTTAGGATACCCTCTGGATAAAAGTATTGGGAGATGTGATACACAACAGGACGCTTAAGTCCTTTCATGATCTACAGGAAGAATACAACATGAACCACACACAGTTCCTTCGCTACCTCCAGCTGCAACATGCTTTCCTTCTGACTATACAAGCGACGGAGGTTATTCCCAAGTATTCCCCTTTGGAAGCAAAAATTCTGCTCACATTCAAAGAACATAAACTCTCTGTGATTTATAAAATGCTGCTACATAATGTGCCGAACCCAATGACAGCAGTAAAGGGGGCTTGGGAGGGGGACCTGGGACTGCTGGATGATGAGGACTGGAGGCAGTGGAGGTCCCCCGGGAGGCGGTGATAGCATTCCAATTCATGTTGATACAGCTCAGACTCCTGCATTACATTTATCTCACTAGGACAAGGTTACCCAGCATGGGCTTAATAGAGGCCAGGAGCTTACTGAGGTGTAGGGTGCCCGAGGGGGACCTACTGCATACATTCATGGCACTGCCCTGTGATTTCTCACCTCTGAAATGGGATCCTGGGGCACCAGGAGGGATTGCTGGGTTCGAATATGCCTAGAAACCCTAAACTCCTACTCCTACACATCACCACTGATCTAGGGGGCAATAGATACCAAAGGGCATTTTTATGGTTTGGTTGGGCTTATAAGTGGTTAAAAGGGATATTGCACGCTCCTGGGTGGAGACATGGGCTAAAAGCACAGACTATTGCATGGAACTGGGGTACCCGGTGTATCGTGCAAGAGGTTGCTCCCAGAAGCTCCACAAAGTTTGCAAGAAATGGGCTTGGTACGAAGGTATACACCAGGAACCTCACACTGCCAGACCATGGGCCATCCTTGGAGCTATGCGATCCCATAGACCCGATGCTGGTGGTTCATTCCCAGAACTGACTGCCCAGTTCCTGTATGCTGTGGAGATATGCTTTGTTGTTTTATTGTGATTTGGTCTTGCTTTTATGTGATTAATGATGTTTTATCACGCACCTGGTGCTGCCAGATGTATACCACTGTTAAAAGCTGTTTGATAAAATCAATAAAACATTTTTTTTTTTAAAGAAATAGCTACAGGCGGCATTACTCCGAATGTAAAACAAAAAAGGAGCAGCGACAGGGACCGTCCCTTATGAGTTACAAGTGCAGTATGGAAGAGCAGTGATAATACCCTGTTGACCAACACTCAATTTGGCTCTGTGTATAGAAAACAGGTGTTAAGTTGTAAAGGTCAAGTCCTGTCTCCAATTCTCTAATAGCATAAATAGGCAGTTCCAATCAAAGGAGTCAAAAGCCTTCTCCAGATCAATTTGGAGAATAGCCGTCAGTCCCAATGATTTAGGTGTCAGGGCAGGGGTACTGAATAATCTCTGAATATTATGTATAGTTGCCCTATTTGGCATAAAGCCCCTTTGGTGCACTGATGCCGTGAGCACTGCTGGCAGATGATTGACTAGAATGTTTTGCAAATATCTTGGCATCTGCATTTAACAGACAAATAGGGTGATATGAATTCCATTTATCTGGCAGCCTATCACACTTGGGAATGACCATTGCTTTAACTTTTTCTGGCAAACATCTAGTTTCCTCGGCCTCTTAAAACATTACTAATAAATGAAGGACAAACATTGAGGCACTTGCTTTATACTGATCAACACGCAAACATTTGGGGTTTTCTGAGATCACAGGAGTCCTATTGCCTTCATAGCATCCTCAACTGGTATTCTTGTTCAGGAATTCAGATTTTGACTACAGTAGTGAATGGAGCAGGAGCACAATGGTGTAATGCTGAAGGGTGCTAAAGGGATGGTGAGTCCCTGATGATACAGAATATTATAGAATTGTGCAAATTCCTGCAATATCTCCAACTAGTCAGTAAGTGTCTGACCACTGCTATTTGTGATATTTAAGCCCGTCATTCATAATTTGATTTATTTGGTTAGCCAATAAATCATGTTACCCCTGTGTCAGTTGACTACAGACTCTTCTTGCAGAAGTTAGACAAGCATTATTTGAGTGATTCAGTGGTAGATTCTATGTACTTGCTTTCAAGATGTAATATTGTTTCCTCGGTTTTTTTATAAGTTCCTCATATTTAACTTTCTTCAGGTGTGCAATGAATGGCATCGCTTTACCACAATTACCTGTTTGAGGGCCTTCCAAAGAATTATTGGGGAGTCTATTGAACTTTTATTAATGTGAAAATATTCTGAAATTTTGGTTATTATTAAGGTTTATCTCGACTCAGGGTTTAAAAGCAATCTGACATGCAGTTGACACATGTTTGATTTCCTTCCTAGTTATTCCCATGTTCATGGAATACTAACGGGGCATGGTTTGAAAGGCCACTGAAGTAAACCTCAGTTCTGGTTACCCTATGTGCATCATCTCGACAAAAAATAACCTACACATAAGAAAGATTTGTGTGTGCCTGAGAAGGACGTATAGCCCTCCTGGCCCATTTATTGTTTGCACTGCTACAAGGAGTAAGCATAAGCAAACGTAGACAAGCGAGTCAGGCCTGTGCACCCGGTATCTAATTATAGGTGTCTATCCAGCACTTAGTCAATAACCTGTATGAATGTGTTTTATGCAGATTGGAAACGTCACATATTTCCTCTGTGGCAGTGAAGTAATTTCTTGTAGTTTGGGAGCATTGGTCAAAGCTGGGGCTTAACTATTACAGTCCAATTGTGAAAACTAACTGATCTTGTTTCATGACCTTTAAGTTTTAGCGTTTCTGGGATGAAGGTGGCATTTATGAAGCGTGATCTCTATAGAGATAATCAATGCATTATAACTAGTTCGACATCCTTGCCCTGACTTCAATTTGCAAGAGCCATAAGTCAACATTGTGTCCCTGATTTAACCACCAGGATTGGCTGATGGTGTATTACTTGACTGGCGATGGGATGAATCAGTGACAACTACATACCCATTTTCCATCACAGGTGTGAGATTCCAGACTCCAGCATGCGACCCGCTGGGTGCAGTAGTGCGTAGGATTCCAGAGGGCGCTAAGCGTGGTCTGGGGATCTCTTGCAGCTGTAAATTCTATTCGATTTTTGATTTGATGCTTGTATTGTGAAAACAATAATAGTTTTTCTTAAAAAATATATTGCAATAGATGACACAAATAATTCCTACGATGCAGTTAAGTCGGCATATCTTTCATAGACTGGAGCAGTTCTGAGATACTTCAACTAGGAAATGCAACCACACCTTCCCAACACAAGAGGATTGATGGCTGTCAAAAGATGAGCCTTTTTTTAAAATAAAATGTTATTCAGGTTTAAACACGTATTACACATGAACCTTAAACCAGGATGTAGACCTCAAACCATGAGACATCAGCTTGGACACTACCCACAGCCATCTGCTTCAACAGGGAGAAATAGGAACAGAATCATTACATTTACCACAATATACCGTTCATCAGTCTAAACAAGCTATACCACGGGCTTCAAGTAGACGTTCGTGCGTTGCCCCCTGCCAGAAATGTCATATGTCTTTGGGCCTTGAAGTGATCGGCACTTCCTCCGTGGAGAGTTCCAGCTGGGATTTACAATAAACCATGTCCAGTTTTTAGGTCGAGCGTGCAAGCGCTCGGACCTGTTGTAATCTATCTGTGGGCTTTTAACCGCACACACTGCACGCCTATCACTATCACTAGTTCATGGGCTTGCCTTTCAAAAATCCTTTGGTAAATGCTTTACGTTTATCCCTCCTTGGGGCGGTTTAGTTACCGCCTTGGATAATGGACCCTGTTACGTGGATAAATGCACAACTGCCGATAATTTTGACTGCGAACAAACTTCTTTTTCCCTATATGTCTCTCCTTCCCGCTCATGTTCATGGCAGCTGTGGTGCTATGAATCGGCATACTTATGTCAACTGTTTTACTTTTCATTTTTAATTTAAGTGGCAAGAAAAGTCCAGTTAGGAATTTATTATGTTAACACCTCTAACTTGAGCAAACGTGAGACCCATTGCATTGCAAGTGTTTGTTCTACCTGGCTTCCAATGCCTGGAGTAAGATTTCTCTCCATATTCATTCCTCAACACATGCCTCAGAATTAAAAAATAAACTTAAAAACTAGTTGTTCTAATTAGATTAGTTTCGAACCTTCAGGCAGTAAATGTCTGTTCCATACCAGGATACCCTTATAGGTGAGATGCAAAGTCATAAATACAAAGAGCTCCATACCATATGGTAGAGATCACAACTGGAAGAACCTCCTTGACCACCTGGAAACATAATGAAAGGAAGGCCAGAAAAAGGCTTACAGGGTGTGTGTAGACACAGTAGGGCACCAGAATAAAGACAAATTTAAAGGAAAATACAACAGGTAAAAATATGAGTTTTTAGTGCATTTTTACTGCCTCTACTTTTGTACCCCTCCTATTTTGTCACAAATAAAACAGTGGTGATATGTTTCTATATAGTCACATGTGATAACCATTCATTTTACTGATGGGCTAGATGTCCCGTCCTGAGAGACACCTTTGAGTTTGAGCTCATTGTTGAGCTTACGGTCAGATTTGCTCTTGTGGTGGGGGTGGAGGAGGATCAGTCTTGACCTGCGTTTGCTATGAGAGAAGAGAAGCTGAATTGTGGAGCCACACGAGATGCATTCAAGAAGGCTTTGCAGAGAGGGACAGAATGTGTTGTGGAAACTAAAATTGTAGATGCTCTAGATCAGTGGTTCTTATCCTTTGATTTATGTGGACCCAAACTAAATCACTATTGGAAGCAGGGAAAAATGACCTAAGCAGTTTCTAAAATCTGATCCTCAAAACTATCAGATAAATGCAGAAAATAATACACATAAAATACATACATATGCAATAGTTTATTGAATTAAACACAATTGTACAACAATTGACATTTTCACTTGAATAGGAAAGTTTTCAGATTTTGCTATTATCTCTAAAAGACTAGACACTATCATATTGCCTTGTCTTTTTTGATCCTGTTAGAGATGGGGTCTCTGGTTGGCAGTCAGTTTGCATTCTGTCCAAGTGGGGACCCTCACTCTAGTCAGGGTAATGGAGATACATACCTAGGATAACCCCGCTCACCCCCTTGGTAGCTTGGCACAAGTAGTCAGGCTTATCACAGAGGCAATGTGTAAAGTATTTGTACCAACATAAACAGTAACACAGTGAAAACACCACAAAAGGACTCCACACCGGTTTACAAAAATAGCAATTATTATTTGTCTAAATCAAACAATACCAAAATGACAACAATCCAACATACAAAAGCAAAGATGTGAATTTTCAAAGTAAAATGAGTCTTAATCCACAGAAATCAATAGATGTGTTGTTTTAGCACAAAGTATCTGGTATGCCTCAAAAATAAAGCTGCAGGGGTGAGCGTGTGTTAGAAAAGCAAGGGATGTGTTGATTCCTTACTCACTAGTTAGGCTGTGCGTCAATTGTTTCTCTGCTGAGCAAGCAATGAGTCTATTCTTTCCTCACCAGGAAGAGATGCATAGATTTGCGGGCAAGCAGTCTCGGGTCTGCGCAGTGATGTTGCAGGTGTTGACGCCCAGGGACGATGCATTGAAAAGTCAGACGCACGGCAGTGATGAATTAGCGCTGAGCTGGTGATGCGTCAATTTAACTGGCGATGCGTTGATTTTTCAGTTGCGGTGCTGGCGCTGCATCGATTTTCTGCCACTCTGCTCCGGTGCGTGGATTTTCACCTTGGGTTCACCAGATTTCTCCTTTTAAGGGCCCAGGGACTGGATGCAGTACAACTTGACAGGGTAGGGGTCTCAGCAAGGGATCCCAGGTGCTGGCAGAGGAAGTCTTTGATGGCCCTGAGATTTCAGAACATATGGCAAGCTCAGTCCAAGCCCTTGGAGAAACTTCACAAGAGGTATACAGCGCAAAGTCCAGTCTTTGTGCTCTTTAAGGCAGAGGTAGCAACTGCAGACCAACCCAGCAAAGCACGCACAGCAAAGGGGCAGTACTCCTCCTCCAGCATTTCAGCTCTTCTCCTTGGCAGAGGTTCCTCTGGATCCAGAAGTTTACTAAAAAGTCTGGTTTTTTTGGCCCACTAGTCATACTGATTTCTGCCTTTGAAGTAGGAAAACTTAAAAGGAAAGACTCTTTTTTTCACAAGATCCTGCCTTGCCCAGGCCTGGCCCCAGGCACACGCCATGGGGATGGAGACTGCATTGTGCGAGTAGAGACACTACCCTTTCGGGTGTGTCAGCTCCTCCCTCCCCACTCTAGCCCAGGAGATTCATCAGGATATGCAGGACACTCCTCAGCTCCCTTTGTGTCACTGTTTAGAGGGAATTCACAAATAGCCCACCAGCCTGTCTGACCCAGACATCGATTCCACAGGCAGGCAGAAGCACAGGATGGATAAGCAAGAAAATGCCCACTTTCGAAAAGTGGCGTTTTCAAAGTGACAATCTAAAAACCAACTTTACCAAAAGATGTATTTTTAAATTGTGAGTTCAGAGACCCCAAACTCCAGATCTGCATCTGCTCCTAAAGGGAAACTAACCTTTGAGAGAGATAGGCCTTGCAATAGTGAAAACTGAATTTGGCAGTATTTCACTATCATGACATGTAAACACACCAGTACATGCCCTACCTCTTAGATACACTGCACCCTGCCCATGGGCCTACATTAGGGGTGACCTATATGTAGTAAAAGTGAAGGTATGGGCCTGGTAAGTGATTACACATTTGCCAGGTTGAATTGGCAGTGGAAAACTGCACACACAGACTTTGCAGTGGCAGGTCTGATACATGTTTACAGGGCTTCTCATGTGGTTGGCACAATCAGTGCTGCAGGCCCGGTAGTAGCATTTGATTTACAGGCCCTGGGCACCTCTAGTGCACTTTACTAGGGACTTGCTACTAAATCAAATATGCCAATCTGGGATAACCAGTCATAACCACAATGTATACAGGGAGCAGTTGCACTTTAGCACTGGTCAGCAGTGGTAAAGTGCCCAGAGTTCCAAAACCAGCAAAAACTAAGTCTAGCACACAGTCAAAAGCACAGGAAGCAGAGGCAAAAAGACAGGGGAAACCATGCCTAGGATGCCAAGTCTAACAGCTCCTAACACACACTCTCTTTGTGTCTGTCCATACCAATTATTCAATGTTCTGAACGATTACAGGCCCACTGTTTAGGCATTGTAGACACCCCGAGGACCGCCGACCCTAGGTTAAGAACAGCTTCTCCATGCAGAATTCCTTAGGAGGGTCAAAATGGGAATGCTTGGGCACAGTTATTTGTTGTACAGGAGTGGTTCCCAACCTGTGGTCCAGGAACCCCTGTGCGTTCACAAAACCTCTTTAGAGGGGCCGCAACAGCTTAGAAAGTTAAATAATATTAACAGATTAATAAAGTGTATATAAATAAAGTGTCTAAATGTACAACTGATAATTTTAAAACAAAGGGTAAATGTCAAGGAATTCGAAATAAGAGGCTAAAAATTAAAATAGCATCATCAGATTGAGTCGTGGGAGCAGCGCAGGTGTATCAAACAGAATATAGTATGGATGATGTGTAGCTTCAATTGAATTTAGAAAAGCTACAACTTTCCTATTAAATTTAAATTTGTATTTTTATTTATATTTGCAAATTAAATAAAATGTGTTATCATTTGTGTGGGTTTGATGAATGCTTGTGTGTGTATGTTTTGTGTATTGTTTTGCGTTTCAAATCACTGACAATGTTTAGGCCCGGGGCCCTGGCTTCCAGTAATGACTCAGTAGGAGTTCCCTGGATTCCAATAATAATTCAGGGGGGGTCCCCGGATTCCAGTAATGATATAGTGGAGATTTACAATCAAAAGGTTGGGAACCACTGCAGGATATTGAGGAAGGAGCCTGGAGATGCTAGCACTCTTTCATTTTCATATGGAAATGCAATTATCCTGTTCTTGGTCCACCATCTCTTTGCAAACGTTCAAGTTGGGTCTGCTAGATCTTGTAAGACAAGGAGTAGGAAACCAAACCTCCCCTATTTTCTGGTTTTCTGTGTCTGGAGTGACTGGGATTTATGTAAGGAGTTGCTGAGATATGTAATCAATAAATAACGTCAATACTGTAATGAAGAAATCAGGCTATCTTAAAAATCTTCTCTACTGAAACAAATGTGGCCTCCTCTGTCGCGATTTGTATCATGTCTCTAATGAGAATGTTTTAAGAGTGTTTGCACTGACTAGGCATGGGATTTCCGTAAGGGCCGTATCTTACCTCGTTTTAGGATGAGTTTTTAATGTTAATATTTTTTCAAACGTACAAGATGGTATTCCACTTGTAAGATCAGCACTTCTGGTCTGAAAATGACATTAGTTCATACATTTTCTTTTTATAGGACTTGGATACACTTTTTCGGAAAAAAAAGATTTGTATAAAGGACTTAGTTGAGTATATTTTTTGTGACTTTTCAGTGAAAGGCAGACATGTATAATTACCTTGTTACCTATTGCATAAATCACAATAGACCTATAGCATAAAACAAATAATTGAGCGCACCGTTTTTGTATCGATGCATTTTGGTGCCACCAAGCCAAAGGTAGAACATTATCTGAATTAATTTTACATATGAATACATTGCTGGTAAGGTATTAATTGAATATACTTTTACCTCGTATCCAGTGATTGCTATTTGGTGCATGGAGTCATTAACTGATTTAATGATATCCAGTACTGTTGCCAAAGCTTCCTCTAGTTCAGCAGTGCCTTCAGAATTTTTGCAACATTTCAACATTTCCTGTTAAAGCAATGCTAATATTAATTTTATGTACAAACTACAGTCAACAGTACATGCATTTGCCCTTTCAGAATTACAAACAGAACAATGTCAGCATTAAATCTATTATACATGCACATGCTTTATTTTGTCACTTGACTGAGTGACCATGGGGACATTATAATAGTATTTTTTTTTTTTTTTTAAATAGTGCATCAAGTCAGTTTAGGCTAGTCCTTTACAGCCATTAGAGCCAACAAAAGGGAAAACATAAAATTGTGATATATAATAAAACACCAGTTGTGGAGAAGTACAATTACAAGAAGGTAACCTTCCCCTTTTTGGGATCAAGTTATGGAGAAGTACGGTTACAGGTAAGTAACCTACTCCTCAGTAGCGGCTCGGGGTGCAGTAGGGGTGGAGTGTCGCAGGGGGGGTAGAAGGGGAGGGGATAAACATTAAGTTAATTAATAAAAAACACACTTACCTTCCCTCACCACCTCGCCGTTCCTCTCCTCCGTCGCTGCAGGCAGGCACAGGGCCCCAGCCTGCCCTGCTGCAAATCCTGACGCTGATCGCAGCAGCTTTAGGTTTGGCTGAGAGCAGCCAGCCAGAGCAGTCCCAGGCAGACTGGGAGCCTGTGCAGGCTCTCTCCAGCCCGGCAACTGTGTTGCTGGGCTAGAGATACCCTAACGCGCATGTGTGTTTGGCCAGTCCGAGACGGCTGGCCAAACATACATGTGCAGTGAGGGGGAGTTCCCTGCCCCTTTACCAATAAACGATAAAAAAAATCAGTTAAATATTGTTTTCTGGTAAAGGTTTAGCAGCTGCCTCAGAGGGGTGACGCTCCTCCACCCTAATGGAGGAGCCGCGCCTGCCTTTAGGGGTGCTCAAAACATAAAACAAATCCCCGAGAGACGTCTCTACACATGTGGCAAAATACATTTAATAAACAATTCTGCACAAGATATTTCTATGATTTACTCAATGTAAGTGATCCTGGAACATTTCTTTCAACCACTTTGAAGAAGTCTTCAGACATCAACAGCTCTGACTCCTTGAAGAATAAAGATCGCTGTTCGGTTGGAAGATTCCCAGGACAAATCATACCTTTTCAGATGTATCTGCACACTGCTAGCAGCAGCTCTGAACACTGGTATGATACTCTCAGTAACACAATAAATATTGATATGAGTTTACTTCAGTGGTCTCCAACCTTTTCTGCAATAAGAGGTACATATGTTGAATGAAAGTCACCCTGAGTTACTGATAGTATTTGTGTTGTAACTGTGATGCATCAGACAATATTACATTAGTGACCACCACCTGCAGGATTTTTAGAAGTGATTTCCTCAGAACATCAAACAAGGTTGCCAACAGTAACATAAAAAAATGTTTGCATTGGGAATGCCTCTACACAGATAATATATAATACCAATAGCTGCAATACCCCTGCCATCAAGGTAAGAATATGAGTATAAGACTCCCTCGTGTTGCATGATTTATTACTCAAACGTCAGATTTTTTTATTTTTTTTATTCCACCATTCTCCAAATATCATCTTGTGAGTTCTGAAAATACACACATTTGTCTCAAATACATGTTTTTTGTTACATATACATTATTTCAGCTAAGGAAAAGTTTCAAATTTCGTATGCTGAACTGCACTTAGGAGCGCTACTTTCAGGTAGCTGGCGAGCTACCAGTAGCTCACGAGCTGCTCGTTAGAGACGCCTGGTTTGCATGAAGTTGCAATTACCCCTTCCACATAACTTCTGGGATGGTACCTTCACTACAAAGCTGTTCGGTAATTCCTGGGGTAATCAGTTGCTAATGGGTCGATCCTTAATGTGTAACTTCTATTTCTACATCATAGGATCTTCACTGATAATCATCTATAAATCCATAAATATTCAATTGCGTAATGCATGTTTGTATGTATGTGTATATATATATATATATATATATATATATATATAAATAAATATATATGTATGTGTATGTATATATATATATATATATATATATATATATATATATATATATATATATATATATATATATCCCTGTGCCACCACCTCTGGGTAGTTACAGAGTGATACAGAGTTATAGTTAGGATCACATTTCCAAAGGAAACATTTTTTTGGGTTTGCTTATAACTTTGGTGCTGTTTGACAGATCTTCACAAAACTTTACAAAAAGAGGTCTCATCCATCTCAGCTCCATCCTAGAAAATGCCTGAGTGATCGGTCAAGCAGAGGTCGAGGAAAGGAAAGGAGGGATCTCAAAACGTGTTTTCCACATTCATTTTTCCATAGGAAAATTAGACACAGCTACAGTCAAAATAGCTCAACGGAATTGCACCAAATTTGTCAGAAAGCTAGATTGTGTCCCAGAAAACTTGCTTTTTGTGATTTAGTGTAAATCAGTTCAGTAGTTTGTGAGAAATGAAGGTCCTAAATGTATAAATATTTCTAGATCTGACCAAATCTGATTGGCTGCCCCACATCTACAAAGATGTTGTGGCAACCATTTCAATACTTGGAGACTCAGGCCTCTGTCCTACCACAAAGTTAAAAAACATATAGGGGATAGGGTAAGGATACCTTGCCTCCCTAGGCCTGGTAGGAGGGAGTCACAGAGAGACTCCCCTCTGGGGCTAAACTGACCTCGGAGTGGGCCAGGGCCTGGGAAAGTTGGCGCAATATTGGTTTAAGGGGAAGAAAGCATACTGCCCCCATTCCCAAACTGTCTGGAGGCCCTGAGGGAAAGCAACCACCCCCCCTTCTGGTTGCGGGATATGTAGAGCTTGGAGGTTCACCAAGAACCCGAGAAACTCAGAGTTAACAACTGAGCTGCACCTTGCAATGGTTTTTCATTGTGTTCCAGGTATACAGCAATTCATTTGGTAGAATATAAAGAATGAAAAATATGTATCAAGGAAACCTATGTATTTCCGAAATGGGCACAAGATATGGAGTTTAGAATTAGTGGTTATTTGCACATCTCTGAATTTATGGTTACCCAAACTAGAATGTGAATTAGAGGGCATTTCTCAAAATGACTTATTTTTTACACCTGCTGTCTTACATTTCTAAGGTGCAAATGCAGAGAAAGAAAATTGGCAGTAACACATGTTCTACTATTCTGTCTTCAGAAAACAATGGTACCTCACTTGTATGGGCGGGCCTAGTGCCGACAACAGGAAATGACCCAAAACCTGAACGGGTGTTGTTTTGACTTAAACTGGGAGCTCTGTTGTGTCTGGTCGAAGCTAAACCTCTCCGAAGAGATGTAATGACATCGAAACACTTGTCATGGGTTGATTTTGCTCATTCCAGGTTGGCTTAGATGGTATTTTACCAGTCCAAAGCTGGTCCTGTCTACATAGAAAGTGCCTAACAACGCTCTATTGTCATGTCAGTCAATTGGAGCCAGGGCAGGGAAGGCAGGGAATTCCTTGCAGTTCAAAGATGCTGTCTAAAGGTTTCTCCACTTCAGTGCATTTCTGGACCTGTAGATACTCTGCCAGGAAGAGGGACTGCTGTGCTGCTGAAGGACTGCCACTTTGCTGAACTCCTGCTTCACTCTGCTGCTTGCTGCCCTCATGTATGAGTGAGAAGGAGTGGACCTGCATCTCTTGAATTCAGAACCCAGAGTGACTCCGAAGGCTTGTCGGCTGGACTCTTGATCTGAAGCCTCAGGGACATAACAGGCTTCCAACCTCCTTTGTCCTGCATTTGGACTCTGCCATCTGTGGGTATACCTTGCCAAGTATGGTGCCACCCCAGTCCAGGACCCTTAGAAGTGGGCCTAAAGTGCTTGCCAGCAGACCTGATGCAACACTGAGCGGAACAGATGCATCTTCTTGGCGCAGTGACTCATCCCTGAACAGAATCGACACATCACAGCTGCTACTTGGATTGGGCCCATTTCAAAGACCTGCTCACTCACTAGAGTTCTCTGAACTAATGCATTAACCTTGTGGCACTGCACATCCAGAACCTACGTCCTCACATCTCTCATTGATGGCAGCCTTGACGACAAAGCTGGACTCTGCATCACACCCTCATAGCTCCTGTGAACTGATGCATCGCCAGCTCCGTGCCGCATCCTTGACAACGGATTTGGCATTGCAAGCCCCGTCAATGGGATTCTCGACGACAATGACACAACAGAACCTTGGACCGCAGCAGCACTGCATCTCGGAACTGACACATCGCTTCAACTACGCAGCGCATCTTCAACACAGATCCACGGTACTCTGTTTAGCGTGGCAAGCCAGGTCCTTGCAGCCAGCCCCCGCTCCATTGCGGTCAGCGTGAACTTGTGACTTTGTCCCGGTCCGGTGCAACCAGAAATCCCCAATAGCGATCTGTGTTTTTTTTTGCTACTTTTACTTAAAACTTCAACATTCAATATCTCTGGTTCTACGTAGTGGATTTTTGTCATTTTGGTCTTAGTTTATTTATGAAAATCTACTCCAGCTTTCAAATCTGTGGGCCCCTTTTGTGGTGTATTTCACTGTATTACTGTTTTCACAAATACATTACAAATGGCCTCTAAGTAAAGCCTGACTGTACTGTGTCAGGCCACCAGGTCATTGGCACAGGTTAATTTGGGGTTTTCTTGTGCCTTATCCTGACAAGGGTTGTGGTTGCTGCTAGACCACAGCTCACACCTCAGTCAACCAACAACCCAGTTTCTTACACAAATACAGGAGAGTACTGTGAGAAAAGCAGTTTATTATATGGTGTGATTGTGAGACCTCATTTTGTAATCAACTCAGTACCTGTACTGGGTCCAGTCAAATTTGTCTGAAAAACTTGCATCAACCACGGGTAGCTGGGTCTTTGAACAGTCAGGCTTTATCCAAGGAACAAGTGTAAAGCATTAAGAAGTACCAAAACAGTTGAATAATAATAAAACATGACATAAAGAGAATCCAACACCAATTTATAATTATAATAATTTATAAAAACAGGTCTTTTTTAAAAAAAAACCAAAAGGTATTATTTTTCACTTTTAAACACCAAAACGAACAAAACCTACTGGAGGGTTCCAGAGGTATACATTATTGACCAAATTACTACTTTTCACTTGAAACACAAACAAGCATTGACAACTACTGCACTTAGCAACCTAAAGAATTATTCTCCACATGGTCCCCAAAATCGCTGACAAGGTGGGGAAGAGCAGAACGTATCAAAAAGAGTATTGCCTACCCAAGTTAACTTTTTTACCTCCATGGTCCCCCTCCCGCTCACAACCAATTTTAAAAAAAAACTTGATATATTAATATCGGACATATTGTGGAGGAATAAAAGAAGCAGAATATTGCTGAATAAACTTAGACTACAGAAATGTGAAGGTGGAATTAGTCTCCCAAACTTTTCTAAATTCCAGATTGCCTTTTTAGTAAGACACGCCACTTGGTAGACTTGACCAAAAGACAGGGAGAAAACCCATATGGTCATATATAGAAAGGATCTATTAAAGTTGATTTCCTTACTGTCTACACTGACTATGAAAAAAATCTAAATGAATATTTCCTACTCTATTATCGAGACGCTATCTGGGCCCTCAAAACCTTGGACAAAAATCTTACAAATAAAATCTTAAGCTTAAATTTCGCATCTGGTTTGGGTAATATAAAAATTAAAATAGAGTGTCCCTCCGCGATGCAGTCAAACTGGGCAGAACAATGCAGTTTAAACATCAAAGACTTCACCTGTAGTCCCTACAACCTTTGCAGAACTACAACGTGCACGCAACCTGAGCAACTTGGATGGCTACAGCTTTCTAAAACCTAAGGATGTTTCACGCAAAAGCAACAGAGCGCAGAAATCTGACCTCATCAATTCACTAGTGAAGTTTTCTACCTTACCGCCGCATTCAATGGCCAGATTCTATAAAATGTTGAACTCTAGTCACTTGAATAGAAAGCTTACCTTGGGAATCTAAAGTAAATGGCAAGTCATTCCCACGTCAGTCTGTTCCCTCGAAGTATAATTGAAATAACATTTCCTCTTATCTTATCCTGGTGCACAACTGCATAAGACATTCTGAACACCCAAGAAACTCTTTAAAACTGGGTTTGTCGAATCAGACCATTGCTGGAATTGTCACGAAGAAACATGTTCCCCTGAACGTATAATTTTTTTTAGCAAGATGCTTGGTAAGTTCTGAGCAGAAATCTCAACCATCTTAAAGGAAATATTTAATACCGATATTATCCTTCGCTACTATGCAGTGACCCAGAGCCCTATGATCCCTTATAACCAGCGGTGTAACAAAACTTGAGACCCCCACCCCCTCTGCAAAGCTGCAAAGCACATGGTGGCTCCCCCCGTCCAGACTTATTTAGGAGCATTTAGGAGCTGTCAGGCTCAGGTACTGTGCTGAGGGTGCCCTCTGGAGCTCTCCCCACCCCCCCGTCCCCGTCCCCGCCTCACCTTGGGGCCTTTGCTACGCCACTGCTTATACCTATTCCAGAACTAAGTGCTAACTATCCTTGCCTCCTTGACCTATTGCTAACTGTAGGTATTAAACATATACTCTGCAAATGGAAATAATTTCAGAATCTCTCCCTCCATACCTGGTGAGCCTGGGTCTGACTCGCCAGAAGCGCAGACAACTGAGTAACTAACAGCACTTTAAACTCCCAGTGCTCTCACGGCTGTGGAATAAACTAGACATGTATATCCAAAAAATAAAACCCACATGAATAAGACCAATACACAAAACGCACACACAGACTGATAAGTTAGAACTCAAATTGGCCAGCACAAATCATTTCCCACACATACCTGAAACCAGGCATATAGTGACTCGTTGCCCCCATCTCTCTCCGTCTTCTCTCCCTCCTTTTTATTCCTGTTCCCTATCTTTCCTCATTGACATAGTCATCAGCAATTCTTCAAGTATGTTTATGCAAGTCGGACGTTTTATTTGGTTAAAGCATGCACAATATAATCGCATTGTATTCATAAGATGTATATCCTGCTTTTCTAAAAAACAATCAAATATTTTGAACAAATAACAAGTCACTGCTTTTTAATCGAAATTTAAACAAGCATTGGCAATTACTGCAGTTAGCATTTCAGATTTGAAACTTTGAACAATGTTTAAAAAGTTGTAACTACTACTTTGTCCCCCTTTGGGCAACAACTCCACCAGGAAGCGAGCCATGAGCCAGTGCGCCTTGGTTTGACACTTACCTCAAAGTCAAAGCATTCTCCAGGCCATTTCCAGGTTCTATGAGTGAATCGCTATAGACTTTAATGGAGTAGTTTTGATGCAAGGGATCCAGGATGTTGAAGATGGCAAATTAAATTGAGGATGCTGATCTGGCGACGGGGGCCTTCCCTGGGTTACTCTTCAGTTCATGGTCACAGAGTTGATTTCCCTTGATGTCTGGCTAAAGTTCAGCCAAAAGTAGTTGCCACTGGTCTACTGGTCTCCGATTATAGCAAAACCAGCATTTCCCTTTAATGGGGTTAACGTCTGTCCTGGGCAACCAAACTACACTCTGACAACTCTCCTGGGCCCAGCAGACTCGGGTGCATCTTTCGAAGGTTGGGACATAGTCTCCCAGACTGCAGTTTGGTGGTCAGCTGTGGTCAGGCAATCTCGACTCCAACTAGCCGTGGCAGTCTTCTTTAGCTACTGTGCTCCAGTAGCTGTAACAGGAGCTCAACCAAGGGACTCTTGGAGTCACTTCTTTTGTCTGGGGCTCATAAAATACTTTTCCCTGAGCAGGGCACCACAGGCTCAGTTCTCCTTTTGCCAGACCAAGGTGCAGCAGGTGGAATCCAGTGTTGGTGAAGCCTCTCTTTGCTGGGTCTAGGGAACAGCAAGGCAGTCTTTCTTTGGTTCACTCTTCAGTACAGATGTGTTCTGAGGTCTGGAAGCCAGGGGTGCAAGTTTTATGGTCCGGTTGTGCCCTCGGGGATGTGGTGACTACTATCCAACAGGCTACCAAGTCACTTCTCGCCTAGTGACAGCTTCCTTTAAAGTAAGGCATCTAGGTAGCCCAAAATGCCCTGCTCTGCCTATCCCCAAGATGGCAGACCCTTTTACTGGTGTGTAAATATTTCTACCCCATCCCAGAGGTGAGTTTTGCGCTGCCCATTCGATTAGTTCAGCCAACAAACCTTTGGCCAAATTTTTTGTTTACTCCAGTATTGGAACTTTTATAAATTCACAAATGCTTGAATACTTCCCCATTGTCGAGATGGGAGTCCCTGGTGGAAAGTACAACATAGGCCTAAATGTATACCTACATTACAAGCCTTAGGCCTTAGTTTAGCAACCTATCACAGTCATTTTGTAAAATAGACCCAAAGTAAAAAATGAACCAATCACATTGCCCCACCCCATAGAACCTCATGTGAGGAGCTGCCTTCCCTCGGATTTTCCAACGCACGTTGTGCTGAGGAGTCTCCTTTGAGCTCTGCTCAAGATTTTTTCTCTCAGAAGCTTATTCCTAAAAATTTGAAGTTTCTTTTCTTTTTGGTGGTTCAAACTGCCTGCCATGTCGGAGACACCAAGAAAGGGCCTTTTTAGATCCTATGCCTCCTGCCTGAGGAAAAGATTATGGCCCTCATTACAACCCTGGTGGTAAATCCCACTTACCGCTGTACTGACGGACGTCAAGATACCGTGGCCGCGGCGGAAATCCGCTACAGGTATTAAGACCCACATCTCGTAATCCGCCACAATACAGACACCCACACAAGTCCGCCACACTAAAGGTCAGTGATAAACTGGCTATAGCAAACCTACACCATCACGCCAACAAGAACATGCCCACACAATCACAACCCATGAATCAACGCAGCGGTCATTCAACTGCGGTAATCCATTGGCGGGACACACCGCCGCGCTCAAAATACACACACATTTACAAAACACACCCACATTGGACAATTCAAAATACATACACCTGATACACATACACACACAACACCCACACACACACACACACCCACATTACCCACAACCCCTTACAACGACATTTTTGGAAGAAGCAGAGAGAGAGAGAATAGCAAACAAAACACCAGCATCCACAGGCACACCATCACTCATACAACATCCACGCACCTCAAAGAACACACACCAACACAACACATCACACAGCACAACAAACATTACCTCACACATCACCCACACCACATTATGGCACCTCAAAGACACCCCAGGTTTTCTGAGGAGGAGCTCAGGGTCATGGTGGAGGAAATCATCCGGGTAGAGCAACAGCTATTCGGATCACAGGTGCAGCAGACGTCCATTGCATGGAAGATGGAGCTATGGCAGAGAAATGTCGACTGAGTCCACGCAGTGTGACAGCATCCAAGAACACGGGATGACATCAGGAAGAGGTGGAACGACCTTCGGGGAAGGTACGTTCCGTGGTTGCAAGACACCAAGTAGCCATACAGAGGACTGGCAGTGGACCCCCACCTCCTCCCCCACAACTAACATCATGGGAGGAGCAAGTCTTGGCGATCATGCATCCTGAGGGCCTCGCAGGAGTAGGAGGAGGACTGGACTCTGGTAAGTCATATCTTTACTACTTTATCCCCCCACCCTACCTGCATGCCATTGCAAACTCCTACCCCTACCCTCGCACCCATCACCTCAACACCCCACAGATACCCACTATCACAACCCATACATCCCAAAACCAAGCCCTGCATGTAACACCAATGCATGGACACCCATCACCAAAGCATGTCCAGTAGAGAGACTCACCCAGGCCCCAAAATCACCAATCACACAAGGGCCAAGCCAATAATGCAAGCACAGGAGTAGAGGGTAACTCACCCATTGCACAAGATGGCACACACAGATACAATAACTATGCATTCACACCCCAACAGGACCCCTACCCAACGTCACCGGACAGGAGGTGCCAGCCATATCCAGTCCCCCTACAGAAAAGGCCCATAGTGACGACAGCAGCTCTGCACCCCTGGATCAAGATGACCAGCCCGGCCCATCAGGGACCCCTGGACAGGCGGTTCCCCTTCCACAGTCACAAACCACCACTGAACCTCCCCCCTCAGGAAACACCACCACAGCACCCACCCAGCGGGCCCATCCCTCTGCCCCCAGGACACGTCAATCAGCAGTGTGTCCACCACTACAGGGACCCCAGGCAACCCCACTAACCCAAGACAATCAGGGACCTGGGGTTAGTGGCAGTGGGCACACAGTTCAGGGGACAGAGGCACAGGACAACAGGGAAGCTGGGAGGACTGCTGGGCGACAGGGGGAGGACAGGCCCAGAGAACGGACTCTCCATGAGGCACTCTCCAACATCATGGGAGCATACCACCATGGGCACGATACTGGCCAATTTCAGGAGACCCAGCGGCTGCAGGAGGAACAGTACCTGGGGATCAGGGAGGACTTGAAGTCCATTAACACCACTCTGGTCACCATTGCAGGGGTGCTGGCAGACATGGCCAACACCATGAGGGACACAGTGGCACACCAACGGGCCCCTGACACTAGCCTGAACGATGAACAGCCCTCCACGTCTGCCGGCGCTAGGGGACAGGAGGTCCAGCCACAGGAACAACAGGCCAAGAGCACCCAAGCCCCTGCAGAAGGAGAACCACCCCGCAAACGGTCCCTGAGATCCAGACACAAGACAGAGAACATTGCCAAGACCCCCGCCAGGAAATAAGACTCTCCTGATTGTCACCCTTCTGTCCCACTATGTCAACCTGACAACCTTGAACTGCCATTACTCCAACTCCCATGCCCCCTTGGACAATGCACCTGTGATACCAATAGACTGGACTCCACCATGGACATTCCTCCACCATCCCCCCATTGCACATATCCCTCCACTGAATAGCACTTAAATAAACACCCTTGAATTTTACAAAACGATCTGGAGTCAGTTTGTACTTTCACAAGTGTGTTATTACAACCTCTCTGACAAATAGCAATGTCAATGTTCATTTTCACATACCAATGTTCGACAGTTCTTGGGCAGCAGCAAACATAGCAGAAGGCAGAAAGTGGTACCCAGATCTGTGAAATGGAAAGCCAAATTGAACTGTCAGGGTCCATAAAGAGAGGTAAAAAGGCAGAATCATGCAATGTCCTACAGTAGTATGATATGAGAGGAGCAGAGCCGTCAGGAGGTCGAAAGTCCGCTCTATTATCCTCCTAGTTCGCCCATGTGCCTCATTGTAGCGTTCTTCTGTCCTGGGATTCCTCACTGGGGTCAGTGGCCATGACAGCTTGGGGCAACCAGAGTCACCTGCAAATATCGACAGACAACTGTTAGACACACACCAACCCTTAGGGACTCTCCCATACCCAGACACCTATTCAAACTGTGTGGGGACCTTGGGCTCACCTATTAGCCACACACGGTGCCTCTGGGGTTGCCCCATCACATAAGGGATACTGCTATTCCTCAAAATGTAAGCGTCATGCACTGAGCCAGGATACTTGGCATTCACATGGGAGATATACTGTTTTGCCAAACACACCATCTGCACATTCATGGAATGGTAGCTTTTGCGGTTTTTGTACACCTGTTCATTCCTACGGGGTGGGACAAAAGCCACATTTGTACCATCAACTGCACCAATGATGTTGGGGATATGTCCCAGGGCATAGAAGTCACCTTTCACTGTGGGAAAATCCTCCACCTGAGGGAAAACGATGTAGCTGCAAAAGTATTTCAGCTGGGCAGACAACACTCTGGACAACACGTTAGATTACATTGGCTGTGACATCCCTGATGCCATGGCCACTGTTGTTTGAAAGGACCCACTGGCCAGGAAATGGAATACTGACAGGACCTGCTCTAGAGGGGGGATTCCTGTGGGATGGCGGATAGCCGACATCAGGTCTGGCTCCAACTGGACACACAGTTCATGGATTGTGGCACGATCAAGTCTGTAGGTGATAATGATGTGTCTGTCTTCCATTGTCGACAGGTCCACCAGGGGTCTGTATACCGGAGGATGACGCCATCTCATCATCTGCCCCAGCGGATGCGCCCTATGGAGGAGAAGGGTGAGCAGAGGGTCATACACCACATAGCTTGCACAAGGGTGTTTTGAACAATTGTGATGTAATCAGTGTGTGGCGCTGTCTGTCCGTATTCCTGCCCAAAAGTGCTGTGATGCAGTTAGTTGCCCTGCCATGTGGCCCCCTGAAATGGCGGCTGCCTGACCTGTAAGGAGGGACAAGGGGAAATGAGGTAACTGCGCTGGCATTGTGCAGCGTCACGGTAGGCAGACGAAGACCGCAGCGCAATTCAACATTGGTTATCATTGAGCCCTATGGGTTCCAGGAGCCAATGATGATGTATGCCGGCGGTGACGGTACGCACCGCCGCAAACGTAACTGCCATTTTCTATCTCTTCACTCACTTGATACCTGACCTTCAACAGGAAAGGATCTACACTGTAAGTGCTGCTGTGACCTGAGTCTGGAAGCGACAATGGCTACAGTGTCTGGGGAAAGGGCCCCTGCCTTCACCGCAGAGGAGTTGGACAACCTGGTGGCTGGGGTCCTCCCCATTGCATGCTACTCTACGGTCCTCCAGACAAACAGGTGAGTACACTGTGAGCATGATGGATGGGACATGAATGTATGGAGTGGGGTGGATGGAAGATACGGGGTGGGCTGAGGCCAGCATGTGAGGATGGTCAGTGTATGTGTTTCTGGGCCAGGGTGGGAAGTTGTGGCCAATGAGTAAGAAGAACCGGATGGGGGAGTAAAATCCATTCTTACTTCACTTTTCCCCTAGGTCAGCGCCCACCAGAAGAAGGGTATTTGGCGTGCCATCGCCAAGGAAGTGCAGACCCTGGGGGTCTCCCATAGACGGAGCACCCACTGCCTCAAAAGATGGGAGGACCTGCGCTGCTGGAGCAAGAAGACGGCGGAGGCCCAGCTGGGGATGGCCTCCCAACGTGGAAGGGGTGCCCGTCGCACCATGACCCCCCTGATGTACCGGATCCTAGCGGTGGCATATCCTGAGTTGGATGGGCACTTGAGGGCATCACGGCAGCCACAAGGGGGTGAGTACAGTCTCATTCAGCTGACTCTGCACGCTGTATGAGGTGTCTGGGTGGGGGAAGTGGGCTGTGGGTTCCCCTAGGCCAGTGCAAACTTGCTAGGGTAGGTCCATTGTTAGGCAGGCTCTGTGGCACTCCAACCCCAAAAGTGGTAGTGGCCATCTACACCTAGTCAGGCTCCTGTGGGTTCCAGGTGTGCATCAAATGAGCTTAGACACAGTCCCCAATGGGCAGGTGAATTTCCCAAGAACAGTTAGTGCATGGCCTAGTGCATAGGGCTGCTCCCTGTGTGTTGTGTCCGCCAACGGTGGTGTTGTTGTTGGCATTGACCATGTGTCTCCTCTGTCTTTCCCCCACTTTTTGTTTTGTCACCCTGTCCTTGTGTGCATTAGCATCATCTGGCGGAGGAGCATTGGCACCAGAGCAGGAGGGAGCTGCAACCCACATGGCCCAGGATGGTGAATGTATGGAGTCTGAAGGCGCCAATGGGATGGAGGGCGAGGGGAGCTCCACGACGGGGACAGGAATAGACACCAGCAACAGCGACTCTTCCTCTGATGGAAGCTCTCTTGTCGTGGCGGGCACCTCTGTGCCCACCGCAACAACAAGTACAGCCGCCCCCACCAGCACCGTCCTCCGAGCAGCCCCTCAGCGTGTTTCCCGTGGCCGCTCACCCAGGAGGGTGGGCATCTCCTTCGCCCCAGGCACCTCATGGCTTCCCCAGTCAGCCCTGCTGCCCTCAGTGAGGAGGCTATTGACCTCCTGAGATCCCGCACTGTTGGGCAGTCAACCATTTTGAATGCCATCCAGGGTGTCAAGAGGCATTTGCAGCAAACAAATGCATACCTGGAGGGAATTCATTCTGGCGTGCATCCCAAAAGAGAGCATTTCAGCTCTGGCCTCAGCACTGATGGCAGCCATTGTCCCTGTGTCCAGCCTCCCCCCTCCAACTTCCACTACCCAGACCCCTCTACCTCAGCCTATCCCAAGCACACCATCAGACCAGCATGCACACTCATCAACACACAAGAGTGGACATGGCAAACATAAGCACCACACATCCCACAGGCACTCACACAAGCACCATACCCATGCAGACACACCAACATCCACTGCCTCCACTGTGTCCCCCTCCTCCATGTCCTCCACCACCCTCCCAGTCTCCTCTCCACTCAGACCTGCATGCACTACATCCTCAGCCACTACCTCCATCACCAGCACGCCCATCACCACACACCGCTCACGTGCAATCACCACCCCCACTACCATTCACACGTCCCCTGTGTCCTCTCCCAGTGTCTGTGAGCCCTCCTCCCAAAGTACACAAATGCAGGCACACACCCACTCAACAGCCATCCACCTCACAACAGCCTCCAGCCCATGCACCCTCACCCAAACTCAGCAGACATACACCTCCTACAACCACTACCTCTTCCTCCACTCCCTAACCCCCTCCATCTTCCTCTCCCAGTGTGTCTAAAAAAAGTTTCCTAGCTTCCATTGACCTCTTCCCTACACCTCCCCCCGTCTTTCCCCTAGGGCCAGGATGTCCAGATCCCAGCCCAGCACCTCAGCCACAAAATCCTCGAGCACTGTGGTCCCTGCAAGTCCAGTAACATAGAGGGCGGCACCCATCAGGGCTGCCAGTGTGCCACCTAGTGAGGCCAAGAATCATCCTATTCCCCCACATGCCAAGGTGAAGAAGGGGCCCACATGCCGTAGGGAAAAGCCACACCAACCACCCAGCAAGGCCTCCTCCATGACAAAAGAGGACAGTGCCAAGGTCCCAGCAGCGACTTCCAAGGTGGGGAAGGGACACAAGGCCAAAGGGAAGTCAGCTCAGGGCACGGAGCCTCCGGGTGAGGGACTGGTGTCACCCCTTCTGCAAGACAGAACAGCGACCTGTACGGCGGTGGCCACCACCGCAACCACCTGCACCGCCACCTGCACGTCTGCTGCCTCTGCTACAGTCCCCAGCATCATCCTCAGTGGGCAGCCGTCCGAGGCTGCAGGAGATGTCCACTGGCAGCATCTCCACGGCAGACACCGCCACCTGCCCCACGTCGTGCCCAGCCAGTGCCACCACAGCTGACATCAGCATCATCCCCAGTGGGCAGTCGTCCGAGGCTGCAGGAGACGTCCTGGACCATGCACACACTACATGAGGCACCACAACCAGCACTGGCAGTACCAGCAGTTGGCAGGCTAAGTCGCCGCAGGGTGAAGTGTGTCTCTGCCTCCATAGAGTATCATGCTACCTGTTCCCAGAAAATCTCATGGTTCAGACACCCAGGTGAGGGAATGGGAACTGCCACACCCTATGTGCAGCACTCTGGGCACCAAGCCCGCTCCAAAACCAGTGGAGAACAGCATCCACTACCCCAGTCCTTGGCAGGATGAAGCACTCTGGGCACCAAGCCCCCTCCAGAACCAGTGGAGAACAGCATCCACTACCCCAGTCCTTGGCAGGATGACGCACTCTGGGCACAAAGCCCTCTCCAGAACCAGTGGGGAACAGCATTCACTACCCCAATCCTTGGCAGGATGAAGCACTCTGGGCACCAAGCCCCCTCCGGAACCAGTGGAGAACACATCCACTAGAGACCTGTTGTCCCAGCAGTGTTCTCTCTGTTTTGAGGCAGGTGTCAGGAGGCAGGTGCCATGTGTGGGCTTCGCCTATGCTTTTTGGGACCACTGGTCCACGGACATTGAATGGAACAGTATCCGGACTTGTGTACTTGCTGTAAATATTTGTATATACTGATCTTTTAAAGTTATGTTGGCCTATCTGGATTTTCGATGATTACACTCGTTACAATCATTTCATTTGGTCCTTGCGTTCTTCCAGGGGGTTACGGGGAGTAAATGTAATGTTGCTGCATGTGTTTATGTGTGTGTTGTTGGAGGTGGGGGTCTTGCATGTTGCATGTGTGTGTGTCACTCTTTTTCCTCCCCCACTCCCCTATGTGGTAGGTGCAGTACTCATCATGGTCGTAGCCGCCGTCTTTGATGTTCCTGGTAGAAGAAGAGGTAAACCAACATTGGTAACACCTGTAACTCAGGCTCCATGGTGTCCTGGTTCCTCGTTGGGTGTCAAGAGGTGAGTGGTTTCCGTTCCAAGTACTGTTTCTGCTGTGCTTTTGATGGCATTGGTACCGCCCCGGAAAAGCTGGCAGATTGGTGCCTTGTAGTAGTGTGGGCGGTACATTGTCTTCCGCCTTTCTGTTGGCGGTTACCGCCGCAGTGTTTGTTGCTACCACCGTGGCGGTCGGAATGTTAAAGTGGCTGTCTGTGTTGGCGGTTTCCGCCATGGTGGTGATTCCATTTTTTTTACTGCCGGCCTGTTGGCGGTATTACCGCCGCTTTATCACCGACTGCCAGGTTTGTAATGAAGGCCTATATGTGGATGATCCTCATGAGGATTGCATTTACTGCTTATACCCAAGTAATAAGACCAAGGACTGCAAAATATGTAGAAATTTTTCTACAAAGACTTTGAAAGACAGAGAGGGTTGTCTGCTTTTGTGGCTTCAGAGAGGTAAGGCTGGCCACTCAGCCTCTGATGAGGACAGTGCCTCTTCCTCTATCTCTGTTTCTAAAACGCCTGTCAAAAGGAAGCAGGAGGGCTCAGATACTTAAGAGCCACCTAAGAAGGTTTCACAGAAGTCATCTGAGGGCTCTTCAATAATCAGCAGCCCTGCAGAGAAGAAGCAAACTGGCATCCAGAAAGGGTCAGATTCCCACAAAATATCCTTCAAAAAGACTATTTCTGAGCCTTCAATGTCGCCTCTGAAGATCAAACATAAATTCAAGAAGCCAAGATCTGCACCGTCGGCAGCACCATCGTCGACGGTGCTCTCGTCGACGACTGTATCGTCAGTGACACCTGCTATAGTCACCATTTCAATGTCGACGGTGGCGGCCTCAGGATCCTCGTCTACGCCGCTTTCATCTTCATCGACAGAGCGACTCATCTCGTCACCAGGACTCTAATCGTCGACGACCCTCCCGTCGACAGTTGATCTCATGTCGACGACACCCACTGTGTCGATGCCTCCGTCGATGACACCCGTGTCGACGGTAATTTTGTCGTTGATGACACCATCGACAATGCTTCCAGTGGCTACTTTCTCATCAACGCCACCGTCGACGACAGCAGGCTTTCTATCGTCGACAGTCAAGATGATGTCTGCAAAAAGACAAAGACCATCTTCATTACCTCTTTACCAGTCATCGGAACATACTCCTCTCAAAAGGACATCCAAAACTCATTTGACGCAATACGTCACATCATCCAGGTGTTAAGACTTTTGCCATCACGATTTCTGGATGGTGATGATGATGAGGATTCAGATGAGGATGGAGAGTATGGTGTTGCCAGGAGTCCCTCACAATTGCATGTACAATGTGAGGAATATTCTGATGATGACTCGTATTATGGCCAGCACTACTATGACCCAATCCCTCACCAACAGGGAATGGTATGCTTACCCTCTACTCTGGTTTCTGACCTGCAAGCCATGCTAGCAGATTAAAAGAACGCTTCCGTCCACAGCCTGCAGTAGTTCCTAACCCAGTGGTTACGGCACCAAATACTTCGGTGCTCCTGCAAGTTCCTCCTACTGCTCAGCAGGTTCCTCCACAAGTTACGCAGGATCTGCAAGCCCATGCTTCGTCAGGTCTTGCCCATGCATCCATCAAGGTTCACTTGGCAGCCATTTCTAGACACAGACGAATTTCTAAAGAGCCATCCCTCTGGTCTCATAGACTTATAAAGCAATTTATGAAAGGTCTTTTTCGGTCTTTTCTTCCAGTTAAAGCCCTGCCTCCAGTTTGGCAACTAAATACGGTCTTGGGCCAGCTGATGAAGGAACCATCTGAACCCATCCATAAAGGAGACATCAAATACCTCACCTGGAAAGTGGCGCTCCTCTAAGCTTTAACATCTGCTCGCAGAGTCAGCAAAATACAAGCGTTTAACATCCAAGAGCCTTTTCTGAAATTTACGGGGAATAGCGTTATCCTGCATACCAACCCTAAGTTTATTCCTCAGGTTCCATCAGACTTTCATTTTCCTACTCAAGTCCACCTTGTTGACCACTGTCTACTACTTGGACCGCACAGCCCAGGTAGTAATTACCTAACTTGGCTCCAAGGGGCCCTTCCTTGTTATTTATGTACTCTGTCTGGCTCTGTACTTTCACACTTGAGTGTTTTTTCCCACACACATGCCTGATCTCCTAGTCCCCTTTTCACTCTTGAACCATCACACCTTACCTTATAGTCTTTGTACACTCTTCTCACGTTGGCAGGGCCTACCATTTGTTATCTTTACTCGCAAACTTAAATCACACACTCGTGTTGTCTCACTCCATCAGATGTGTACTGTGTAGTAAATGGTCCCTCTCACACTGCTAGTTTTGCCATGTTTAGTCACATCCCTATAAAGTCTGTGACACCAAACACCAGTCACTGCACCATGTTTGGACTCTTTTTTCACTTGATCACCATAGAATCCACTATTGGATTCCACACACTCTTATATACCAATGTCTGCTCTCATTACTATTTTTTGCAGCCTCGATGAAGTCACTTGTGTGACGAAACACGTGTTGGCTGTATATCTCTGATGACACCATGATTTCTGATTTCTACAATTAAAGACACCATCTAACAACAAGACTCAAGATTTTCTCTTTACCTCATACTTCTTCAAAACCTTCAACGTACCACCAGGGATCCCCTATCCCCATCACATTATTGGACAATATATTCTGCGTGCTGTGGCCAATTTGTTTCAATTTTGTCCTTGGGTACTTGGATACCCGTGATTGTGCCTCCTGGGTAGTAGGGCACTGGGCCAAGCTGCACCAGACTTTGCTTCATCTCATATATCTGTTATTAATCATTGATGTACTACCTAGAAGTGCGGCTGCAATCACCCCTACTACCCTTTTGTATCTTTGTATTTTGTATTCTGTCTGAATAGGGTGAGCCGCACTCTAGTTCACATTAACTTCTTGCACTGTACCATTTGTATTGCTTCTGATCGGAAGGCATACCCCAGTCTCAGTTTTCTAAACATGGCTTCATTTGATGATAACCGGGACACCTTAGCTGCTGAGTTATTCTCCAAAAAACCTCCAGCACCACGCACCACGAACTCTGCACCTCTTAAGGAGGGATTGAGACAGAAATTTATCAAATTAGAAAGACTGAGGAAAGAAGAGCTATCCCGCTGGTGGGATATTACCACACTCAAACGCTACTTGGAACTAAAGCAAGTCCCTAGAGGACTACGTGTGATTATATTTCCATCCTTTGAGGATCTCGACCCTGACTTACTTGGGGAATGGGAACACCTTATTTCCTCCACCTCATTCAGCATGATTAATATATTGATTAAACATGCTGATAGAAAACGAAACAAACTACTTCAGGACATCACATCCCTGGAGGAGGAGATTAAAAATCTCAACCTCCCAGAAGCTACTGACAAAAACTATACCATCATGAGGGAGATACTCACGGGGTATCAACTATACATAAAAGACAAAAAAATGCGTAAACTGGTCAGAGATGACAACGACTACACTAACGGCAGGATATATACTTTTGCACGAAAATTCGATCAGGTCAACAAAGAATCCGGCAATAGACACACCAAATCCAACACGCCTGCAGGTTCCGCCGCGGGTAGCTTATCTGACATCTCCAACCTATCCAGTGACTGCGGGGAATCATCTGTAGAAGGGTCTTCTGCCAGCACACATCCACAAAACACAACCCAACAGTCGAGTTCTTTTTTAGAGGAACTTGGCCGATACAGAAAGGGACTACAACAGAATTACAACAGGTCAGGCACAAACACAAACCCACCCGCAGGGGGGGCAGGAAACACCGCAGCAAACACCAGGGAGGGCATGACAACTCGCTTGACTGCGAAAACCCAGAGACCATGAGAGGTCACCCCTTACAGCTAACCTTTAATGTTGCAGAAGAGAATGTACAGGTTATGAATCTCTCTAATTTACAACTATCAGTCCATGAAATAAATGTCCTAAAAAAAGGCCTGGGCTTCTGTCCTACTTCTTTACCGGATTTCACTACCATACACATCGATCTCTTCAAGTTCATACGCAATCTGAAATTAAAGAAGTTTTTCCACAACAAACCAGACACTGACAAAACTATTCGCACGCCATTACCCATCTGCAATCAATCCATTAGGGACCTGCAAGACATCCATACAGTTCTCTCCCTTGACAATACATCCTCGCCATCACTTAGTTTTGACGAACTTCTGACTGAACTCAACATTACACCAAACTTGGAAGTGGACAGTGGGCTCAAACCCAGATCCATGTTTGTCCCAGTCTTACCTCCAGATAACAACATTGACGTCTTCTACAAAGCCGTCAGCACAGAACTCTACACCCTAGAGGACAAGGCGAACACATGTACCCACAGACCAAGCAAAAACCTCGACCACAACGAACTTCGAGCGTTGCACAAACTCTCCACTTATACAGATATAGCGGGTCATTCCGACCCTGGCGGTCGGTGGCCGCCAGGGCCACCGACCACGGGAGCACCGCCAACAGGCTGGCGGTGCTCCTACGAGCATTCTGACCGCGGCGGTTTAGCCGCGGTCAGACGCGGAAAGCCAGCGGTCTCCCGCTGACTTTCCGCCGCTCGTAGGAATCCTCCATGGCTGCGGAGCGTGCTCCGCAGCCATGGAGGATTCCGACTCCCCCTCCCGCCATCCAGTTCCTGGCGGTTCTCCCGCCGGGAACCGGATGGCGGGAGGGGGAGTCGCGGGGCCCCTGGGGGCCCCTGCCGTGCCCATGCCTATGGCATGGGCACGGCAGGGGCCCCCGTAAGAGGGCCCCTAAAAGTATTTCAGTGTCTGCAAAGCAGACACTGAAATACGCGACGGGTGCAACTGCACCCGTCGCACCTTCCCACTCCGCCGGCTCTATTACGAGCCGGCGTCATCGTGGGAAGGGAGTTTTCCCCTGGGCTGGCGGGCGGTCTTGCGAAGACCGCCCGCCAGCCCAGGGGAAAACTCGGAATACCCTCCGCGGTCTTTCGACCGCGGAGCGGTATTTCGGAGGGGGGAAGTCTGGCGGGCGGCCTCCGCCGCCCGTCAGACTCAGAATTAGGGCCATAGTCATTAGGGAGGCTGACAAAGGGGGCAACGTTTTCATCATGAACAAGATGGACTACATCGCTGAAATCAACAGACAACTGTATGATACACAGGCTTACTCTGTGGTTCCAACCAACCCTTTACTTGACATCACCAATTTGATTAAAACCAAACTCACGTCTTGGAAAAATCTTTGTCTTATAACTGACTTAGAGTACAGGTATATGTACACTGAGGCGCCACGTGCTCCCTGCATATACATCCTACCCAAAATCCACAAACCAGGGGGCTTTCCTCCGGGGAGACCAATCATTTCCGGGATTGGCTCACCCACTGAACACATCTCGGAGTACATTGACTCTTTTCTCCAACCCTTAGTACGCAACCAACCCTCATACATACAGGACACCAGGGATCTGCTGTGTCAACTTGAAGATATTGAATGGACTGATGACTGTGCTTTTATCTGTCTTGATGTTAGCTCTCTCTACACATCCATTCCCCTGGAGAAGGGTCTCGAAATGCTCCAACTTGCGCTCAGTGCCCGAGATGCAACACTGTTTGAACACACACACATGCTACTTCATCTCACACGACTAGTGTTGGAAAACAATGTTTTTCTACATGACGGCAGGTGGTTTCGGCAGTGTCAAGGTGTAGCCATGGGAGCTAAGTTCTCTCCATCGTATGCCAATTTATACATGGGCCAATTTGAAAAAATGCATCTCTGGTCCAATTGTCCGACACATCTCACCCAACACATCCTCTACTGGGGGAGATATATTGACGATATCCTTGCCATTTGGACTGGCAACATTCCTGACTTACACTCACTTATTGAACACCTCAACATCAATGATTTCAACTTGACATTCACCCACAAGGTGGACACTACCCAGATTGAGTTCTTGGATCTATTTTTGTACACCATAGACAATAAAATCATGTCTAGACTTTACAGGAAACCCACTGCCTGCAATTCCATCCTGCATGCACAGAGCGCGCATCCCCTCACACAGATCAGGGCCATCCCATATGGGGAAATGGTCAGGACTCGACGCAACTGCACCGACACTGGTGTTTTTAAGCAGGAACTCAGGAATCTCACTCATCGTTTTCGTGCTAGGGGTTACCCAAACAAACTTCTCTCTAGAGCTAGCAAACGTATTTCCAACAAGAACCAACATGACCTACTAATCAAAAGCCCGAAGTATCCAGGCAAAAACAAACTCTCCAGACAAAGACCGGTCTCATTCATTACCCAATACAGCTCTGCTAGTAGGACCATACTACGGATTCTGAAGAAACATTGGCACTTGTTACTGCTGGACACGTGTCTCAAAGACTCTATAGGTGACTCACCTACCATCGTGCACAGCAGGGGGCGCACACTTAGGAACATCCTGTGCCCTAGCTTTCTCTGCCCCTCCGCTCCCACACGCTCTTTGGGGTGGATGCCAGAGAAACCTAATGGTTTTTACAAATGTGGCTGCTGCATATCCTGCCAGCTAGCCCTCAACAAAACCCTTTTCTTTTCCTATAACACCGAAAAAACATACCATATTAGGACTTTCATCAATTGTAACACAAAATATACTGTTTACTGCCTAATATGCGTGTGTGGTCTGGTCTACATTGGAAGCTCTATACGACCACTAAAAGAACGTATTCAGGAACACATCAGGGCCATTAGAAATGTCAACACTAACTATCCCCATGCTGTTCACTTCAACACTACACATGGGGACAACGATCTCCTAAAGGTTAGATTCCATGGCATCGCTCAGATACCCAACTCACCTAGATGTGGAGACAGAACCAGGGACCTGCGCAGATGTGAGGCTAAGTGGATCATACAACTCCGTGCTGTTGAACTAGGCCTCAACACGGACCGGGAATTACATGTTTTCCTGACATAACTACTCTAGCCCGCTCTCTGCTTTTCTGATGTTGCATCATATCCATTCATGCACACCTCTTAGGCGGAAGCTTAACAACATTTACAATTACATCATTCTTGTTCTCTAACTTGTATACTCTTGCTTTGTGTTCAACCGTTTTACTTATGTATGCATTACTGCTGACATTATTGATTTTTGGTACCGCAGTCCGTTCATGGAATCTGCAGGCACCATTGCTCTCTAAATCCATGTATAAAGGACACCATTGTATTGTGTTACTGTGTTCCATGGTCTCAAATTTTGTAGGCACCATTGTTTGGGTCTTGCGAGACGAGACGTCTCGCTCATGTACACACATTACTGTCAAATAAGGTCATTCTATAATACAGTCTCGTTTTCTACATGTATCGTCACCTTTGTCACTTGTTATCACCTTTACCAATGTGGACAATACAATTACTCTATCACACGCTGTTCAGATCACCTATGACCTTTTTCTCTTCCCAACTTCTCTCTTTTTATTCCTACACTTTTAAAGCTTATTGTACTGTCCTCCTTAGTGTCTCTATTACTACTGACCATCATCCCTCTGGCACACTTCTTAGCCTACTGCTATTTATAACATACCTTTCCCTGTTTCATTATTCCTCCTTTTCCTAAACTTTCTCAACACTGCTTTCCTAGTTTATGTTATTTATTTTCTTACGTTTTCCTTTTATTACATCTCCCAGCCGAGATCTCCCTGCCTCTCCTTCATTGGTTACTGCTCTATCTCTTACACTCCAATCGTTTACCTAATGCCTCACTACTACCCTAATTTGGCCGCCGTCCTACGTGCTCCGGGGACACAACTGCATTTTTTATTCATACCGCGTGTCCCTTCTCCACACCCAATATGGCCGCCATACGTTCCCATGGACCAGTTTTTTGTCCTTCGCTTATTTTGTCAGCGCCTCCTCTGACTATAAACACACGAGCGCGGGTCCTCACCGACCACTAGACGCTCTCAGACAACCGATCTTATCTCTACAACCGACGCAGTCCAGGTATGTTCTCAACTCTGGTGGATGAGTCCACCCCAGTATCGGCTTGTACTATTTGGCCATTCGTTAATCTAAAAATAACTTTTCAACTTTAATTCTAACACCGCTGGTACTACTTAAGGTTTTTTTACACTCGCGTACATGCTTATCTCGCTTTTGTTCTAACGGGCATTTTGTGGTCACCGTATCTGACATTTACGGTTTCTTCATCTATTCAATTTTATGCTCCCCCCGCTCACGTTTGCTTTTAATCACTGCCCACTACTACGTTTACCTTCTGGCACATGCGACCATTTACACTTTTCGTCTCCTTTTCCCATAATTGGTTTTGACACTAGGTCGTTGCCGGTAAACCGAATCTCGGATTCTGCCCTACGCTTGTCACACGGTCACCCTAGCCTCAATGCTTTTGCATCTGAAGGCTTTAATATTTCCTTTCCAGTATTTGTTACCTCAAGAACCTACTTTAAGAGCTAGAAATATTTTTTAACAGTCTTTCTAAATATTTTCTCTTACCTATACTCCTTCGGGAGCTTTGAGTTCGCTTTTCTCATAGTAATACAGGATTCCCCTTTCTCTCTCAATGTGTGGTAACATATTTATAGGTTTATCTCGAGGCTTATCAGGGCTTCATATACTTACCTCAACCCACGCGCTCAACATTCAACTTTCCTGTCGCTGCTCTGGCAGCACGATTACTTTTAGTTTTACCATTTCAACAAGGTATGTATACAGTGACTCAATTTTGTGCTTTAATCACAACACTTATTCTTACCATTCCTCCTCTTCCTCCTTTTCTTTCTCTCTTACTCTTTCTCCTACTCAAGTCCACCTTGTTGCCCACTGTCTACTACTTGGACCGCACAGCCCAGGTAGTAATTACCTAACTTGGCTCCAAGGGGCCCTTCCTTGTTATTTATGTACTCTGTCTGGCTCTGTACTTTCACACTTGAGTGTTTTTTTCCCACACACATGCCTGATCTCCTAGTCCCCTTTTCACTCTTGAACCATCACACCTTACCTTATAGTCTTTGTACACTCTTCTAACGTTGGCAGGGCCTACCATTTGTTATCTTTACTCGCAAACTTAAATCACACACTCATGTTGTCTCACTCCATCAGATGTGTACTGTGTAATAAATGGTCCCTCTCACACTGCTAGTTTTGCCATGTTTAGTCACATCCCTATAAAGTCTGTGACACCAAACACCAGTCACTGCACCATGTTTGGACTCTTTTTTCACTTGATCACCATAGAATCCACTATTGGATTCCACACACTCTTATATACCAATGTCTGCTCTCAATACTATTTTTTGCAGCCTTGATGAAGTCACTTGTATGACGAAACACGTGTTGGCTGTATATCTCTGATGACACCATGATTTCTAATTTCTACAATTAAAGACACCATCTAACAACAAGACTCAAGATTTTCTCTTTACCTCATACTTCTTCAAAACCTTCAACATACCACCAGGGATCCCCTATCCCCATCACATTATTGGACAATATATTCTGCGTGCTGTGGCCAATTTGTTTAGACTTTCATATTAATGAGCCAGTGGGGCTGAAGACTTTCTTTCCACAACCTCAAACTGGAGCAGAAAGATCGTTCCATTCTCTCGACTTGAAAAGATGTCTCAAATTCTACTTACAAAGAACGAGGTCAATCAGGAAATCGAACCAACTCTTCATAGCCTTTAGTGTACCCAGAAGAGGGCATCCTGTCACTAAGCAGACCATTTCCAAATGGATCTCGAACACTTCTGCCATCAGAAGGCTGGTCGACCTCTGGACACCAGAGTGCGTGCACACTCAACTAGGGCAGTTTCAACGTCTTGTGCACTGTTCTCGGGCATGTCCATGCCTAAAATATGCCGAGCAGCGACGTGGAGAGCGACACATACTTTCACAAAGCATTATTGTTTGGATGCTGAGACGCTCCGAGATGCAGCGGTTGGTCAAACAGTCCTTAGGCATTTGTTCCGATGAAGGTAAGCTATTTCTCTTTTCCCGCCATCAACTTCTGCTATTTAACACCACATTTTCTATTTAATGGTGAGGTATAATATATACATATGGATTTATCTATTGGTGTGTAAATATTGTTATTTCTCTTACATACAGTTATCTAAGTGCCGATGCTATCTTTTACATGGTAGATCGTGTTCTTATGAATACAGAAAATGTGCTATTCACTGCCTGCTATTCTTATTCAAGCATGTAAATCTATAAAAAGTTCCAATACTGGAAAGAAATAAGTTACTTACCTGTAATTGTAGTTCTCCAGTATTGGAAGCTTGTGTAGGGATGTGATGCACCTAAGTGGTGATTAGAGGATCCTTCCGTTCTTCCAGGTGACTAGTGTGGGCTAGAGTGGTGTTATGTCTTTTTGCAACAGTGCTACAAAATGAGAATATATTTCCATAGAATTCGACACGGTTGCCTGCATGGACTCAGACCCCCGAGTTTCCACTGATGTAACTGCCATGGTGAGATTATCTGTTGTCAGGGTGAGCCACTTGTCCCTTGCTTCTCTTGCTTCCATACTTTTTATTGCCCAATCCTCCCATTGAAAAGGTGCCTTTTTCTTTTGCTCTATTGATTTCTGTAGCTGCAGATCATCTTGGGCACCAGTCGATTTTTTTAAACAATTGTAGAAGAGGGGAGCAGCTGTAAGGATATTTGTAGGCCTCTTATATCCTTATTATGTGAGAACAATGCGGCGGTTAGGTTTTTTAGAAGGTCGGAGTTACTCGAAGTGCTTATCTGCTGTTCTGGCTGCTGAACATCAAGCCTTGGAGATAGAAGAAGGCTATCGCCCTCCTGAGAATGTCAAGCCATTTGCAAGGTGGGCTCAAGCTTGTCTTTGTATTTAAGACCACATGTGTGCCTCTGTTTTCGTCTTGTATTTATCAGTGCCACTCTTATCTTTCCGCATCACATGTCCCCCACTCCCGGGGCTTTATTTTCCACCAAGCACAACCCCTTCACAGGGGAGAGTGTTTAAATCAAACTGAATTATAGTAGTTAGATGAGTTCTAACCATATTAGGAGCACAAGCAAGAGTGGTCCAGATTGTGGGTGGCCAGAAAGCCAGGATCGTCCTAGCAGCCACATGTGTAGTCAGCAGATTTGCGGCGTAGGCTGCAGTCGGCGTGAACTTGTAGTAAGCAGTCGGGCAATTGGGGGGGCTAAAGACAAATGTGTTTGGCTCTGTCATTTTGCAGCTGTAAGCCACTGATCTTCCTAGATGCGGCAGGTGGTTGCAACCGTGGAAATCCACATAGGCAGCTGCCCCGGTTGCCACCTCCAGCCACCTCAACCAACTCAGTTTGCCTCAAGCCCCCCATCAGGGACAGCAAGCAGCGGCAGCAACCCTCCACGGCATCTCCATCCTGGCTCGCAGGTCGGTCACTCACTCCTTCTCCAATGTGCAGCGTCAACACATATGCAGCAATTTCCTCAGGACATGGAAAGTTAAAACAACAGATGTCCAACTTTTTAAAATAATGGAGCCTGCCATTAGGGCTCCGTAGCCCCACCCTAGGGGTGACTTAGAAATATTGAAAAGGAAGGCTTGGGCTTTGCCATTACTTTCAGCGAGTTAGACGTCGAAAAGAGAAATGGTGGGCTGGGAGTCATACTTTGCTTTGTCTCGCTTGTGGTGGCCCAATAATGCTGCAGTCTACGAGAGACACTATAAGTTACAAGCCCAGGGTACCCCTGGTACCATATACTAGGGACTTAAGTTACCTTATGCCAATTGTGGGTGACCCATTCAGACATATAGGTTTAGGGTTAGAGCACTGACACTGAGGTCTGGTTAGCAGGCCTCAGTGTACCTTCAGAGTCTTCTAAAAAACTGCTGCATTTGTCCTAAAACGTGGGGGGGGGGTCATGCAAAAAGAGGCATCCTTTCAAGTACCATGGAACACAACATTAATATTGCTCGTAATCTTTCTCAAAGGATGAAGGAGCCAAATGGTCAGTCAGCTCTAAGGATCAGTTAGTGTCAGGCACATTGTCTGGGTTTGAGGGGTCCTGTTTAGAGACATTTCATGATGACAACTCTTGCTCACTAAATCAGGGACATATTGTGCTATTCACCAACCCCAAACCTCAGTTTTTACATAATTCGTAAATGGTTTCCATCTCCCTTCAAATACTCTATGAGCTATTAAAGCAGTTCTTTTCTGTCTTGAAGATACACAACATTTTTGTCCACCATAGACCCGGCGGTGTAGGGTCAGCCTGCTTCCAGCAATGGTCCACGGTTAATCTACTCTCCACAATAAATGGGGTGAGGAGGTGTTCCTGTAGGCAAGTGCAGTGGATACAGCCCAACTTCCACAGGTGACTGAATAAAATCCCAAGTGTTCCAGCCGAAGGGTTTTTCCTGTAATTTCTTGTTTGCATTTCTCCCTATTAGCATCTCTAAAATTAAAAGTATGTTTCTAAAGCTGCATTGAGCAGTAAGCTTCAAACCCTCTCTCCCATATACCAGGTAGACAAACACATCTGCCTCACAGATGCATCTGTATATCTCTTTTTCATGGTGTGTAGTGTTTTGTTGACATCTCACCTCTACCCACTCAAGACAATGATCTGCCATTGCCAGTTCCTGGAGAGATTGTACCATTGGCTTGGAGTGGAGCTTAACTGAAATGGAAAGAGCCAAAATCCCCTCTGTGGCATTCTCCCTGCTGTTGTGAAGGGTGGCCAGATATTAAGTCTCCACAGTACTGCACAGATCAGAGTGCAGGAACAAATATATTTCTGGGAGCACCATAGACTGGTGTCAAGCTTTTGTATAACACAGCATCAGATTTTTTTCAGTACACTCGGCGAGACCCCCACACCAGCCTCATGCAGACTACCAGTGCAAGTGCATGACCTCGTGTATTTCACAGTTGCAAACTTGACATGGCACTTACCAAGAGTGCCCTGCCCACTAACACTGCATGCACTATAGGTAAGTCACCCCTCTGGCATGATTACAGCCCTAAGATAGGGTGCACTGTACTGCATGTGATGGCATATGTTTGCGTGAGCAAATATGCTAATACTGTGTCTTTACAAAACCTTAAGGCATAGTAAGTGTACAGGAAGCCATAGCAAATGCATGTGCTGGACACTGGTCATTACGAGTTCCCCAGGTACATGATGGCTACTCTGAACCCTTGGTTGTTTGGTATCAAACAACTCATAGTAATAAATCCTCACTGATACTAGTGTTGGATTTATTATAAAAATGTACCCGTGGGCCACCTTAGAGGTGCCTCTGCAAAACCTACACCGCCCTGGCGTGGTTGCTGGCTGGTCCAGAGGCTGGCTCAGTTTATGCTGTAAACCTACAGTGTGGCACCCTATACTGAGTCCAGACAACCCTTAGTAATAGTGCTTTGGTATCTATATGACCACAGCTCTATAGGGGTAGCAGTGGAGAGCAGTTCAGGCTTACCCAGGAGGAGTGTAAAGCACTTACAATACCACAATAGTCAGTCAGTGATGTTTACAAAAGAAAGAACCCCCACCAAGGTGCTGATTTTATAAGGGCCGAGCGCCACTTTATCGCTGCCTTAGCGTCATTTTTTTAGGTTAAAGCGGCGCTAAAGCGGCCTTTTACCCGCTCAATATTTACAAAGTGACGTAATGCATGCATTGCGCCATTTTGTAACCCTTTGCGCTACATTTTGCCTGCGCCAGGCACAATGTATGCAAATGGCACAAAGAAATCTAAGTGATTTCTTTGCATAGTTTTTTTTGCCACTTTTAACTTTTGCTCAGAGCAGGCGTTAAAAGGGGGCACACCATTGTTTATAAGGGGCCCCTATGTATTGTTCAGGGTTAGCGTCAAAATTTTGGCACTAACCGTGAATAGTACAACAATACAGTCAGAAATTCTGATGCTATTGCCCCTTACCCCGTGCCATGGTCTGCCATATTTTAAATACATGGTGGCAGTAGGGGGTCTCAAGGGACTGCCAGAAAAGTGGCGCTACATGTAATGTAGCACCACTTTTCATAAATCTGGCCCCAAGTTGGAGATATCTACACACAGAAAATATAGTTAGACCATACGGGGGTGGGGAACCATATACTAAGAAAGTAGTATAAGGATGGAGGTGCCCAACTAAGGTAAGTGTGTTAGGATCCCAGGGGCAGGGGAAGTACAAAATCACCCAAGGTATGTAACAGAAATCCTCACGGCGCCCGTGTGCAAAGGATTTTCAGGATTCAGGACGCTTCCCAGAGGACCCCAAGGGAACCAGTAAGCAGAAGAATGGTTTGATAGTGACCCCACCCGTGGATACCCAGAAGAGTGGAGTACATTCACCAGGGCGCCTACGTGCATATGGTTGAAGTGACATTGGAAACCTTCATTGGAGTCAGTGGGAGCCTTGTTTGTCCAGCTGCTGTTGTGCCCCTTGGACCAGGTTGGTAGAACCCAAGGGTGGATTCCGGACAAGAAGAACCTGAAAAAGAAGGGGACAGAGTCCAGACCACTTGCAGGTGTCCAGGCGGTGCAGGTAGGCAATGCCCCCCTTCTTAGGGAGAGTTCCTGCAGGTCGGTGAAGGAAGAAGTTCAGGTGTGGCGTCCAGATGAGGCAGGAAGATCCTAGGAGTCACTCACGAGCTGTCCCGCGTCAGACCGGATTGCAGAGGGGTCAGTGGTCAGCAGGACCACCAACAAACATTGGCAAATGCAGGAAGAGGCTGCAGGGACATTTGAATGATTTTAAGGACCAGCAAGGTCTTAGCGACCGAGAGGGGAGCCAGGGCTGGCCCTTAGCAAGAAAGAGAGCCAGCAGGAATTGTTGGAGCCCCCACGAGGAACCACTGAAGCGGGCACAGGGAGTCGCAGGAAGGCCACAGTAGCATAGCAAAGAAGGAGTCACACGTGCCAGAGTTGCAGAATGGATGCTGCTCTTGGAGTTGCAGAGTGCTGGAGGCTTGGACTTCTTGGAGCTCGAAGATCTCATGGAGGGGGACTCAACAAGCCTTTGTAACAGCAACAGATGCGGTGCACAGGGGTTCTGTCCCACTGACCACAGCAACGGCCCACCATCTCCCAAGTTGGACAGAAGATAAGGGCACCTCAGAACCACGACCTGTGTTGCAGAGCCTTCTCAAAATCAGTGGGACAGCAGGATACACCAGCCGGTTGTTGTTGTTGAGGTTCCTGCAGATACAGGGGAGTGACTCCTTCACTCCAAGGGAGATTCTTTCTTGCTTCCTGATGCAAACAGAGTCCTTGTGACCCTGGAGGATGCACAGCCATGGATGTTACAGAATTCTTGCAGGAGCCAGAGAACAATGTTGTAGTGGGAGCCCTCCCAACTGGATACAGTCTTGTTTCGGTTCCTAAGGCAGACCAGCAGCGGTTCCGCAGACCAGGTTGCTGAAGAGTCTTGCAGAGAGTTCCTTTGTAGAGTCTTGCTCAACAAATCTGGGGACCCACCCTCAGGGGAGCCCTTAAGTACCCCTAAAAGGGGTTTAGACACTATCTGCAGTGTCCCACCTATCATAGCAGGTCAGGGATGTTACCCACCGGGCCTAACTAGTCAGATGTTCCCAGGGGCCTCTGCACATCTTATTTCCAAGATGGCAGGATCAAGTGGCCACCCACCTGACAGAGCTCTGAGCACCACCCTAGGGGAGGAGCTGGACAGGGGGTTGGTCACTCCCTGTCCTTTGTGTGGTTTTGCGCCAGAGCAGTAACCTGAGCAGTAACCAGGGGTTCCTGCACTGGTGTGAACCCGTTTATGCAAGGAAGGCACCAAATGTGCCCTTCAAAGCAGTCTGGTGGTGAATAAAGACCACCGCACCCTAGCCCAGAGACAATTATCTCAAAGTGAGAGGTGGTCACACCTCTCCTATAGGAAATCCTTTGTTCTGCCTTCCCCTGCCCGTGTTAGACTCATCAGCAGGAGAGCAAAACAGTGTCTAGAGTTGGCAGCAGCGCGGGCTGGCATGAAGACCATGCAAGGCTGTACAGGTAGATCTGAGGGATCCTCAAAAGAACCCCCAGAGTCCATGGTATGATGCAACTAACACTGGAATCGGTGTAGTTGCATGATTCCAACATGTTTGATGCTAAACATGCCTAGGTTCGGTGAAGCCATTACGTAGTTGAACTACTCGTGTTGACCAGTGTCCACTCCATACCTTAAAATGGCTTCCCCGTAATTACAAAGCCCAAGGAATGGAGTCTGGGGTTTGTAGGGGCACCTGATCATGCAGGGGTGCACTCACACCCAGGACAATGCACCTTGGCCTTGGGCTGAAGGGCCTACCATAAGAGTGACAGTGTCCAAGTGCAGTCTACACAAAAGAAGGCAAGCCTTATATCCAAAGTGAAAAGTTGCATGCACCATTTCATGCAGGCTGTAATGGCAAGCCTGTGGACACAGTTTGCATGGGCTTCCATTGAAGGCATAAAACATGCCGCAGCCCATGGGAGATCCCTGCTGTACCAATGCCCTGGGTACTTGAGTACAATATATTAGGAACTTACATGGGTGCACCAGTTTGCAAATTGTGTAGTGTAAAAGTTGCCATGTAACCAATTTTTGAGGAGCGAGCACTGACACTGGGGTCCTGGTTAGCAGGATCCCAGGGTACTAAAAAGTGGGGGTAACTATGCTAGAAAGATGCTACTTCTCTACATTCCTAACCAGCCTGCCAACCCAAGGCACAATTCTGGATCCCTGGAGTGAGTGTTCCTGCTCTCTGGGACCAGAAGACAAAGCCTTTCCTGGGCAGAGGTGTCACACCTCCTCCCCCATGAAAGTGCCCAGCTCTTGGAGGAAGCTTCAAAGGCCATGCCGCCTTCGAAGCACCACTCCAACCATTTACTGCTAGAAGGAGATGGCCCCCTCCCCGTCCCGGACCCCACTTTTGGCAGGAAAAACCGCAGCAAAAAACTAACAAAGAATAGGGTGAGTGACCAACCTCAGTCTGCACCACTCCTCAGGTGTTGCAGGTGAGGTGACCACTCCATTTCATTAGGATTAGGGATGTGACCCCTTCCCACAGGAAATGGTCACAAAGTGGGTGTAGCTACTCAAAGGTAAGTGGCTCAGTGGCCACTACCAGGAACTCACTCTAAAGCCCACTAAATGCAGTATTTAGTGCTCATCCCTAAACCTGCAGATCGGATTTGAATGACACACGAAGACCAATGACAAAGAAGAACCAAAGCGTGAGAACAGAAGCCCTGCTGCAAAAATAAAAAGGTGCTAAACCCTGCCTGCTGCACCCAGGACTCAGCATTCGCAGCTGAGTGGTCGACTGGATAATGGACGAACTCTGGCTTCTAGAAATCGCCAAGAACCTTCCTTTGAGTGAAGGCATCATTACTGGCATTCCGCGGGCAAAAAACCAATGAAGTCCAGTTTACTGACTGTCCGTTGACCAATAAACCAGACACCGCTGCGCAACCAAACTCCACCCGCTGGACCAAATAACAAAACCAGCCAGTTTGCTAAGTTTGGTGGCAATGCAACTTTCAGGGCCTGAGATGTACCATTACCTGGGGTACTACGTTGGACCCCCAGAGGAAAAGTCCACTCCGGACTTTAAAAGGATCAGAAGCAAGTACCAGTTGAGGGACTTCAGGACACCGAAGAACCATCCCCTAGAGTGGCTCTGCTAACCTGCAATCTTCCCTCCAAATAACCTGCCCCTGGCTCCAAGGACCCTAGGCCGCACAACCCTTGGCTGACCAATCCCCGCTAAACCCAGCTTCCCTGGCCACTCCATCAACAAACCTGCTGTGCTCTAGGGGTCCCCACCCCCTTGTGCCCTCTACACTCCAAGGAGAACCACTGAACTTACCTTAAAGTCCATCTGTGCAGTGTGTGTCCAAGTGGTCCCCTTTACCGTTCTGCACCAGCTTCAAGACTTTTAGCCGCTGCTCCCGCCGAAACTGGGAACCGCCAAAACTTTTCTGGTTAGCCCACAGGACATTTTGATGATCTCTACCTAAAAACAGAAGGTGAGACTTGTGAGAACATTGCCTGATTTGATATACATTTTTAAAGTATTCTCCAATTGATTCCTATGGTGTGTAATTATGCACAGAAACAGAACAGTTTCTAAACTTTGAAAAATCACAACTTAAAAAATACCCAATTTTGATGATCTTGGTCTTCTAAATTTTATAAAAATCTGAAGTATTTTTGTAAATTGGTCTCGAGTTATTCTCCCAAGTGTGTGCCCACATTGATTAATACTGTGAGTACAACAAATGCTTAGCACATCTCCAAGATAAGAGTATTAGGTGGTCTGCTTTTTAACTCTGGAAACCAAGGTGGGGTTGCTTGGGTTCGCTGCACAGTGCACATCATTTTTGTACACTATATTGAGAGCCAGCCTCTGGCGGAGAGTCTAGGACTATGGGGCTATGATCCAAATGTTTCAGTCTTAGTCCACTGGGCATTCCCACACCATATGGTAAAATCCTGCTAAGGGTAAAGTGCAGCGTAGGCAACCCCGGATATGTATGGGGTACATGCGGTGGATGCAATGGGGGTCCAGATATGCGTGATGTATGTAATTGAATTGTGGGAATCTGAACCTAGCATTTCGGGATATCCCTTTTACCGACTGTAACGCACTGCTCCAATGCGCTTCGGTTGGTGGTTGCGGCAATGCCGCATTTCACCGTTCATGCGCAGTCTGCAGGAGGTTGATTCCAGGTATATGTAATGCGGCATATAAGGTGGTAATAGCGCGCTGAGTGCTCCTGGTCGGCAAGATAATATGTATTGCATTAGATTAGGTTGGTTCTGCATCCACTAAGCCCAGAGGCTGCGCATGGGCTGTAATATAACATAATAAAGGAGAAATTGTCCAGGTGCAATATCGTGTCCTGTGATAATGTCCTGAAATGACCTAAGTGTACCTTCCGAAAATAAATGTCCCAGCCAGGTAACCCCTTTTTCAGCCCATGAGCTCGTGTTTTCTGTACTATACCGGGTATCTCCCAGACGGGAATCTCCAGTGAATAAGGATTGTGGGGGCCCCTGAGATGTATGAAGCGGGTCTCATTGTTTTGTGAGGGCCACTATTGTCTGTTAGCCAAGTGTTCATTGCAACAGTCCCTAGACTGGCTTGTATAACGTGTGCTTCCGGGTGTAGTGGTGAGAATAACCAGGATATTTGCCATTGTAGCTGTGCCGCTTCCTGATATATATATAGTCCTGATTATTGCGAGGTATACTCTGATGCTGTTGGGTTTGATGGTCTCCTGCATCCTGCTAGTGACGCACACCAGATGGCACTTGCGGGCTTTGCAGTACGATCTAAAGTCACAGTGGATGCAGCACCAGTGGAATCTCTCCGATTGTGTCCAGATTTCGGAGGAGAATGCCAGAGATGTACTGTGATGTCTACTGAACCACCATATAATCACCAGAAGAGCCCTCTCCCTTACCGTACCAGAGCAGACAGTTATGACTGATGCCTGGCTTCTGGGATGGAGTGGCCACCTCGGAGAGGTGACAATCAGAGAACTCTAGTCTCTGGTGGAGACTCAACTCAACATCAACCTGTTTGAGTAGCAGGCCACCTGTCTGGCATCAAATGCCTTCCTGCCATCCATCAAAGGAGGCTCCTGTTGGTATTCACAGACAACACCACCATGTGTTACTGCAACAAACAGGCTGGGGTGGGGGTCATGGCCGTCGTGACAGGAGGCCCTGCATCTTGCCAGGACATCTTCCTGGTTGTACTGCACCTGGCGGGATCTCTAAATGCCAGGCAGATTAGGTCAGCCGTCGATGTCTTGCAGACCATGAAAGGCATCTATACCCTGTGGTGGTGAAAGGTTTCATCCAAGAATGTGGTGTGGGGGTGGGGGGAACTTGGCTTGTTCTATTTGCCCCTGTGAGAATGCGCATTGTCAGCACTTTGGCGCATTGGAGTTTCGAAAGCGCCTCTCTCTCAGAGACACATTCTACTTGGAGTGGATTCCTACATGACTTTCTGCCGATAGCACTCCTGCCCTGATTCCTCAAAACAACAAGGACTGACGGGGCCCATGTCATCCTAGTGGCTCCAGATTGGACAGAGAGAGTATGAGATCCTGAACACATGGGCATAAGCATCTATCCTTCATTCAGGCTGTCCTTTCGGGATTATCTCCTGTTGGGGCAACAGGGCTGGGTCCTCCAACCTACACAATCTTCATTTTCATGTTTGGAGATTGAGCAGCAACTTGAGCATTTTGGATCTTTCTTCCAAGGTTGTGGATGTCATCCTGACAACTGAGCGTCCCTCGACAAAATTTGTATAAGTCTTCCTTTTGGACAAGTTTGTGGCTTGGTGTTCAGATGAGCATGTTGCCCCACTTTGTGCTAAACTGTAGATGGTGTTACTGTTTGTGCTATCGTTAGCTCAGCAAGGACGTGCTCTGGGCACTATTAAGGGGTATTTTTCAGCTATATCTGTGTTTCTGTAGTTGGCAGATCAGCCCTCCCTATTTAAGCCAAAGTTGTGGCTCTTTTCATGAAAGGTTGCAGCACGTGTTTCCGCTTTCTCTCTTCATTAAGCCACACAAAGGCCTGAATTTGGTTTTGACCTATCTGACTTGTTTTCCATTTGAGCCCATGCAAAATAGTCCTCATATGTTCTTGACTCTTAAAATGTTCTTCTTAGTAGCCATTACATTGGAATGGAGGGTGAGCGAGCTTTTGGCCCTCTCAGCTCACCCACCATATACTGCCTTATACCTGGACAAACTAGTTCTCCAAATGCATGCCTCCTGTGTGCCTAAGGTGATGACCCCATTTCACGTCAGTTAGAAGATCACTCTTCAGATATTTTTGCTACTCCTCACTGTAGGAAAGTACCCTCTTTTTTGCATGATTCTCCCACTTTTTGCTTACTGTCAATATGTTTTGATAGTGTGCACTGGAATCCTGCTAACCAGGACCCCAGTGACTGTGCTTTCTCCCTTTAAACTTTGGTTGCTTGGACCCCAAACACCCCACATTTGGCCTACTAGTGTCCCCTTATAAGTTCCTAGTATATGGTACCCAGGTACCCAGGGCATTGGGGCACCAGGGGTTCCCCATGGGCTGCAGCATGTATTATGCCACCCATGGGAGCCCATGTAAAATGTGTCTGCAGGCCGTCCATTGCAGCCTGTGTGAAAAGGTGCATGTACCCTTTCACTTCAGGTCACTGTACCCGTTCACTATAAGTCACCACTAAGGTTGGCCCTCCTAGCCCAGAGGTCAGGGTGGAGGTATATGTGGGGTGCCCCCACAAACTCCAGCTCCATTTTCCTGGATTTCGTGAGTGCGGGGACCCCATTTTACATGTGTACTGGACATAGGTCACTACCTATGTCCAGTTACATAATGGTAACTCAAAACCTGGGCATGTTTGGTATCAAACATGTCGGAATCATACCCCAATACTGTTGCCAGTATTGGTTGTATGATGCCATGCACTCTGGGGACTCCTTAGAGGAGGACCCCCACCATTACTCCTACCAGCTTTCTGGGGTTTTCCAGGAAGCCCATGCTGCTGCCACCCCTCAGACAGGTTTCTGCCCTCCTGCTGCTTGAACAGCTCAAGCCCAGGAAGGCAGAACAAAGGATTTCCTTTGAGAGAGGGGGGTAACACCCTCTCCCTTTGGAAAGAGGTGTTACATGGCATGGGAGGGGTACCCTCCCCAAGCCACTGGTATGATTTGAAGGGCAAATTTGGTGCCCTCCCAGCATAAACCAATCTGCACTGGTTCAGAGACCTCCAGTCCCTGCTCTGGCGTAAAACTGGACAATAAAAAGGGGAGTGACCACTCCCCTGTCCGTCACCACCCCAGGGGTGGTACCCAGAGCTCCTCCAGATGGCCACTTGGTTCTGCATTCTTGAAACCAAGGTGGGCAGAGGCCTCTGGGAGCATCTGAGAAGCCAGGTCTGGCAGGTGACATCAAAGCCCCCTCCTGATAGGTGGTCAAGTGGCTAGATGACCAAGTCCCCTTTTCAGGGCTATTTAGGGTCTCCCTCTTGGGTGGGTCCTCAGATTCGACGTGCAAGATTCCAGCAGGACTTCTCTGCAATGTTTACTTCGCCTTCTAGCCACTTGATCTGCAACTGGACTTCACTGGAACCTACAATCTGCAGCTCCAGCGGACATTGTTTCTCCGGCTCCTTCCAGCAACAGCAACATTTCCCCCGCTGTGCTTCCTCTGAGGGTGGCAAGTCTTCAGCCTGTACCAAGAGGCAAGAAGGAATGTCCCTTGGAGTGAAGGACTCACTCCCCTGTATCCGCAGGCACCAACTACAACGACGACTGGTTGCATGGGTCCTCTCTCCTGCAACTCTGCATGGATCCTGCAACACAGGTGGTGGTCCAGAGTGGTCCCCGTGGTCCCCTTTACCAGCTGTCCAACTTTGGAGGTTGTGAGTCTTTGTCTGTCCTTGCAGGTTAGTACCCCTGTGCACCGTGACTCTTGCAGCTACCAAGGCTTTTTGGCTCTTCTTCCGAGGGATCTTCAGGCTCCGTGTAGCCCCATCCTTCAGCACTCTTCCCTGCAACACGTGGTCTCCTGCCTGCTGCTCCAGCGACTTTGGACTCCTTTCCAGGTGTGCTAAGTTGGCCTCACTGCGACTCCTGTGCCTACTGCCTGTGAGTTGCCTGTCGGGGCTGCATCCATGACGTCTTGCTCTCTTAACTGCTGGGGATGCTGGGGACTCTCCTTCGTGGGTTGATTCCCCACGGACCTTCCTGGTCTCCGGCAGCTCTGCAAATCTACTTCAGTAACTTTTGGATTGGCCAAGGCTTTTTGGTAGTTTTTCCACACCACTGACGGACTGCAACTCTTCTTCCGATGTGAGACATCAACTGCATCACTTCTAGAACTTCTCTGCTCCTGTGCTGCATAGCCAACTCCTGGTCCTCACTGTCGACCTGGTACTGCAACTCCAGAAGGGTGGGCAGTGGCTGCTGCTGCAACCGGACACTCTAACTGGAACTGGACTTGGTCCCCTTCATTTGCAGGTCCTCTTCTGTCTGGATCAATTTTCTGTTTCTTGCAGTCTTGCTTGGTTCTTGCATAGTCACTCTGGTATTTACCTTTTGGGGTTACTAGTTCCTCCAGCTCCCCTCTACAGATTCCACTTACCTGGGTGGGGGTCCCTCATTTGCATTCCATTTTTTTAGTATATGGTATGGGCTCCCCCTAGGGTCACTATTGTCTTTTGCTACTGCACGGTTTTCTATTGCTTTCTACGCTCATTCCTGATTACTAAGATGTATATAATAGTATGTTTACTCACCTGATAATAGAGTATTGCCTAAATAGTATTTTAGTAATTGTGTCACTAAAATAAAGTACCTTTATTTTTGTAACACTGTGTAGTTCTTTCATGTGTATGAGTGCTGTGTGACTATAAGTGGTACTGCATGAGCTTTGCATGTCTCCTAGATAAGACTTGGCTGCTTATCCACAGCTACCTCTAGAGAGTCTGGCTTCCTAGACACTGACTACTCCTCACTGATAGGGGATACCTGGACCTGATATAAAGTATACCATTGTGTCGGAAAGTACCATCTTTCTTGGCACATTACCCACAACTTCTGCCGGTTTGTCAGTATGTTTTGCCTGTCTCACTGGGATCCTGCTGGTCAGGACCCCAGTGCTCATAGTTTGTGGCCTAATGTGTGTGTTCTCAGTAGTGCTTAACTGTGTCACTGAAGTTCTGCTAACCAGAACTCCAGTGCTTATGCTCTCTCTGCTTCCAAATTAGTCACTATAGTTTAGTGACTTTGTATTCCAATGCCAGTTGGCACACTGGACCCCCACCCCTTATAAGTCCCTAGTATATGGTACCTAGGTACCCAGGGCATCGGGGTTCCAGGAGATCCTTATGGGCTGCATCATTTCTTTTGCCAGCCATAAGGAGCTCAGAGAAACCTTTCTTCAGGACTGCCACTGCAGCCTGAGTGAAATAGTGCCCACACTATTTCACAGCCATTTTCACTGCCCTTAAGTAACTTATAAGTCACCTATATGTCTAACCTTCATTTATTGAAGGCTAGGTGCAAAGCTACTGAGTGTGAGGGCACCCTTGCACTAGCAAAGGTGCCCCCACGCTGTCCAGGGCTAATGCCCCGGACTTCATGAGTGCGGGGATACCATTACACGCGTGCACTATACAGGGAGTGCAGAATTATTAGGCAAGTTGTATTTTTGAGGATTAATTTTATTATTGAACAACAACCATGTTCTCAATGAACCCAAAAAACTCATTAATATCAAAGCTGAATATTTTTGGAAGTAGTTTTTAGTTTGTTTTTAGTTTTAGCTATGTTAGGGGGATATCTGTGTGTGCAGGTGACTATTACTGTGCATAATTATTAGGCAACTTAACAAAAAAAAATATATACCCATTTCAATTATTTATTATTACCAGTGAAACCAATATAACATCTCAACATTCACAAATATACATTTCTGACATTCAAAAACAAAACAAAAACAAATCAGTGACCAATATAGCCACCTTTCTTTGCAAGGACACTCAAAAGCCTGCCATCCATGGATTCTGTCAGTGTTTTGATCTGTTCACCATCAACATTGCGTGCAGCAGCAACCACAGCCTCCCAGACACTGTTCAGAGAGGTGTACTGTTTTCCCTCCTTGTAAATCTCACATTTGATGATGGACCACAGGTTCTCAATGGGGTTCAGATCAGGTGAACAAGGAGGCCATGTCATTAGATTTCCTTCTTTTATACCCTTTCTTGCCAGCCACGCTGTGGAGTACTTGGACGCGTGTGATGGAGCATTGTCCTGCATGAAAATCATGTTTTTCTTGAAGGATGCAGACTTCTTCCTGTACCACTGCTTGAAGAAGGTGTCTTCCAGGAACTGGCAGTAGGACTGGGAGTTGAGCTTGACTCCATCCTCAACCCGAAAAGGCCCCACAAGCTCATCTTTGATGATACCAGCCCAAACCAGTACTCCACCTCCACCTTGCTGGCGTCTGAGTCGGACTGGAGCTCTCTGCCCTTTACCAATCCAGCCACGGGCCCATCCATATGGCCCATCAAGACTCACTCTCATTTCATCAGTCCATAAAACCTTAGAAAAATCAGTCTTGAGATATTTCTTGGCCCAGTCTTGACGTTTCAGCTTGTGTGTTTTGTTCAGTGGTGGTCATCTTTCAGCCTTTCTTACCTTGGCCATGTCTCTGAGTATTGCACACCTTGTGCTTTTGGGCACTCCAGTGATATTGCAGCTCTGAAATATGGCCAAACTGGTGGCAAGTGGCATCGTGGCAGCTGCACGCTTGACTTTTCTCAGTTCATGGGCAGTTAGTTTGCGCCTTGGTTTTTCCACACGCTTCTTGCGACCCTGTTGACTATTTTGAATGAAACGCTTGATTGTTCGATGATCACGCTTCAGAAGCTTTGCAATTTTAAGAGTGCTGCATCCCTCTGCAAGATATCTCACTATTTTTGACTTTTCTGAGCCTGTCAAGTCCTTCTTTTGACCCATTTTGCCAAAGGAAAGGAAGTTGCCTAATAATTATGCACACCCGATATAGGGTGTTGATGTCATTAGACCACACCCCTTCTCATTACAGAGATGCACATCACCTAATATGCTTAATTGGTAGTAGGCTTTCGAGCCTATACAGCTTGGAGTAAGACAACATGCATAAAGAGGATGATGTGGTCAAAATACTCATTTGCCTAATAATTCTGCACTCCCTGTATATAGGTCAATACCTATATGTAGCTTCACAATGGTAACTCCGAATATGGCCATGTGAGGTGCCTAAGATCATGGAATTGTCCCCCATTCCCAATCTGTTAATGGGGGGCAATCCCATGCATCCTGGGGGTTCCACCATAGATCCCCAGTACTGCCAAACTAGCTCTCTTAGGCTTGCACTGCAGCTACAGCTGCCAACAACTCACAGACAGGGTTCTGCCCTCCTGGGGTCTGAACAGCTCAGTCCCAGGAAGGCAGAACAATGCATTTCCTTTGGGAGAAGGGTGTTACACCCTCTCCCTTTGGAAATAGGTGTTACAGGCTTGGGAGCGGTAGTCCCTCAGAGCCTCTGGAAATGCTTTGAAGGGCACAGATGGGGCCCTCCATGCATCAACCAGTCTACACCAGTTAAGGGACCCCCAGTCCCTGCTCTGGCATGAAACTTGACAAAGGAAAGGGGAGTGACCACTCCCCTGCCCATCACCACCCCAGGGGTGGAGCCCAGAACTCCTCCAGTGTGTCCCTGGCGCTAGCTATCTTCTTTTCCAAGGTGTGGGGACACTCTGGATATCTCTGTGACGCCAGCGCCCACAGGTGACGTCAGAGACCCCTTCTGATAGGTGCATTCCTGGGGATGTAGCCAGTCTCCCTCTGAGGGCTATTTAGGGTCTCTCCTGTGGGTTCCTCTTCAGATTCAGCTTGCATGTTTTCTCTAGAAATCCTCTGCATCCTCTGCTTTAGCTTCTGACCATAGGATCAACCGCAGACTGCTCCAGGAACCGCTGTAACTGCAACAAAGTATCCAGACAGGCTACTGTGACCCTACAACTTCAGCTCCAGCTCCAGCCAGAAACTGCAACAGTTTCCAAGGTGTGCACACTCTAAGGACTCTCTGCCTTCACTCTGTACCAGAAGAACCGAAGGAATCTCCAGTGGAGTGACAGAGTCACTTCCCTGCTCCTGCAGGTACCTTCCAAGACAACGACCGGCTCTCTGGGACTCCTCTCCTGACAATGAGTGTGCTCCCTGGAACACAGGCAGTAGACCGCTTCGACCCAGACTGTCCTGAAGTCCAGCTGTTCAAATTTGGCAGATGTAAGAGCTTGCCTTGTGGTTTGTGGCAGTACCCCTGTGCACTGCTTCATCTCTAGCTCCTTGGGCTCCTGTACACTTCTTCCAAGAATCCTTCATGCACAGTGTAGCCCAGGTTCCCAGCACTCCATCCTGCGAGGCACAACTCGCTGAGTTGTTCTCCGGCGGCGTGGGACCTTCTTTTGTTGTGCTACACCAACCACATTTTGCATCTTCTTTGTCCCCATGTCCTGGGACTCCCGTGGGTGCTGCCTGGTCATCTGTGGGCTCTCTCCAGTGTTGGGAGCCCCCTCTGCCTCCTCAATCCGAGTTGAGGCCTCCAGGTCCCCCCTGGGTCCAGGCAGCGCCATTTTGACACAAACCGCGACCTTGCTTGAACCAAGGCTTGTTGGAGGAATCCAGCGACGCAGACAGCCTGCATCCAACTTCTCGACGTGGGACATCTCCTGCACCATGCAGGAACCTGCAGCCATCTTCTTTGGTGCTCTTCTGCAGACTTCTTCTAACCGGAGAAACCTCCTTTGCACCATCTTCTAGGTTGGCAGGGGTTCCTGTCCTTCCTGGAATCTTCTGCGACTTCTGGACTTGGTCTCCTCTCTTCACAGGTCTTCAGGTCTAGGAATCCACCTTTTGTTGCTTACAGTCTTGCTTGGTTCTTGCAATAACTCTAATCACGACTTGTAGTGTGTCCTAAAGAAACTTGTAGTACTTTACTCCTACTTTCCTGGGCTCTGGGGTGGGGTATTTTACTTACCGTTGGTGTTCTTTTACACTCCCAGCGACCCTCTACACACTACACTTGCCTAGGGAGGAATTCGTGATTCGCATTCCACTTTCTTAATATATGGTTTGTGTTGCCCCTGCCTAGAGGGGAATTTGTGATTCACATTACACTTCCTTAGTATATGGTTTGTGTTTCCCCTAGGCCTATTTCATTCTATTGTATTTTCTACTGTTTGCACTATTCTATGACTATTTCCTTACCTGATTTTGGTCTCTAGTGTATATATTGTGTATAATACTTACCTCCAGGAGGAGTATTGTCCCTAAGATATTTTTGGCCTTGTGTCACTAAAATAAAGTACCTTTATTTTTGGTAACACTGAGTATTGTCTTTTATTATGTATAAGTACTGTGTAACTGTAGTGGTATTGCAGGAGCTTTGCATGTCTCCGAGTTCAGCCTAAGCTGCTCTGCTACAGCTACCTCTAGACAGCCTAAGCTGCTAGAAGACTGCCTACATTTCACTAATAAGGTATAACTGGATCTGGTATAAGGTGTAAGTACCTTAGGCACCCACTACAAACCAGGCCAGCCTCCTACACATAGGTACTCACCATACACCAGGCCAGCTTCCTTCAGTCAACCCTCTACAGTGGAGGAGAGGCTCCATTGTCTGGATCCAAAGTAGGCCCTTAATTTTTATATCGATCTACAAAGGCTCACTGACTGGACAATTAGGTTTTCGTTGGATTCACCTGAGGAAAGAAGGTCAAGGAAGTGAAAAAAAGCATCATCTCTTTATGGATTGTATTCTGTATTAAAATCTATTATGCTCTTCAATTTACCTTTGGTAAAGCCTTCGCTAGTAGAGACTGAGGGTGTCACTATGACCCTGGCGGTCACCAGACTACCAGGGTCACGGTGCTGGTCAGACCACCGCGGTCGTGGCGGTCGGACCACCACATTATGACTGTGGTAGAGCTGCCACGGTCCCACCGCCGACAGCTTGCAGCCTGGCGGTCCAGGCAGTTGTAAACCGCCAGGGCAGTGCTGCTAGCAGCGCTGCACTTGGGGATTATGAGTCCCCATCTGCCAGCCTGTCCAAAGGCTGGCGGAATAGGGGATTCAGTGGGCCCCAGGGGGGCCCTGCACTGCCCATGCAGTTGGCATGGGCAGTGCAGGGGCCCCCATGCAAAGCCCCATCATGCATTCCACTGCCCGGCGCAATGGGTGCTGTTGCATCAGCTGCACTGCCACAGTGCCGCCGGCTCCATTAGGAGCTGGCTGCAGTGTTAAGGCCGTGTTCCCTGATGGGCCGGCAGACGAAAGCACTGTTTCTGCCCGCAGCCCAGCAGGGAACTCAAATTAGGGCCGGCGGGGTTCAGGCTGCCCGTGTGGCCTTATGGCCGAATGTCATTGGCGGGCCATAATAAGGGCCTAAATGTAAACCCAGATTCTTTAACAGTTTTCTCTCCCTACCCATTTTGTGAATTTCACTCCTTTCTCTGTAAGGTGCTCCTTATCTTCAGCACACTGGTCACAACCATTCTGACATGGCTTGCTTCTGTGGGTGAAGAATGTGTCCCAAAAGAAACTGATGTCAGTAACCCTTGGATGGCGCCTCTATAGGCACCACACATGTCACATCTGGGATGGACGATGTTGACGCAGAGTCACTGGCGCCACCTACTAGCATGAAGAGGTATGGCTAAAGATTTTCTGAATCCAGTCAATGCCTGGGGTTATTCTAAGGTAAGGAATTTGTGGTTAGTTGGAGTCTCTACCAGAAAAAGTATTACCAAAAATAAGTAACTTGGTTCATCACTTCCTGTGGTGGGGAAGCCACTGCAATAATGAGACCCTCGCTTGGCATTTATGTATCTGTTTATATAAGTTATTAACAATTCCCCATTGGGGGCGAAGCTCTTGGGGCCTGATTCAGAGTTTGGCAGACAAGGTACTTTGTTGCAAGAGACCCAAACTTTCAGTCTGCATTCCTCATTTAGAGACAGGATGACCGTATGCTTTTTGTCTACTGAGCCTCCGTTTGTTCATTGATGAAAACCCGCCTCTGATAACCTGATAGAGTAGGATCTGTCTGAAAAAGTCCATTACACCTCCCGCTGTATTTAGAGTGGATGTTGTATTGTTCATTTTTTTCTATCTGTTGATGAGAAAGAGAAAGAACACAAACTAGCCCCCAGACCCTGAGAGTAAACCCCTACTTTTTTTCAGAAAAAAGAATCTTTAAAGTTTGATTGTTGGCGTATTTGATGGCAGCCATCCAACAAACTTTTTGTACCTTGAAGGGAAGCGGCATGACGGCGGCTCATTTCATGGTACAGATATGACTGTTGGGCTGGTGATCATCATTAAATTTGGTGTTCAATACTCCATCAGGCTGGAGGAAGTAAAGTCCTCCGTAAGGATTCAACCATTGTCTGCATCGACAGAGTGTACTCCGTCGCGCTAGCTTTATCCCGCAGCTAGCACAACGGACTCCAGCCCTGGTAATTATTAACCCGTCATTGTCGGGACGGCAGGATTGTGCCGACCATATTTAGATAACACAGTCGTGCTGGCAGTGTACCAGGAGCAATCCCATGACTGCGTGAGTCCTTCACGGGGCCCATACTGCATTGTACAATGGCTGTTGCATGGATGCTACCAGCCGTAACTGATGTATATTCGACAATTGTGAACACCTACAAAAAACACTATAAAATACACTCCATTTCAGACCATGATCTTTTGCCATTCCACTTCTGCAGAACATTTTGATGCAGATTTTGAATACAGAAGCCAGGTTTTTGCACAGTTTTTGTCTCTCTTTTTATTTTATTTCCTTTCCTTTGATTTCTTTATTTATTTACACGTGTTTGGGGCACTAGATTTATTTTGTGAGCAGTCACTACGGCAGGGAGGAGGAATCCATGTTTTACAGTGAGAGCATTGTGTGTCATGGTGGATGAAATTATTAGAGTAGAGCCACAATTGTTTGGAGCACAAGTACCATATCTCAGAAAAGGGAAAAGTGGACGTGAACAGAGAGAATGCTTTAGCTAACAATCTGTGCACACAGGAGGAAATTAGGAAGAGGTGGAATGACTTGTGGAGGAGACTGCAATCACTGGCCTCCAAGCGTCATCTGGAGGTCCAAAGGACTGGTGGTGGTCCTCCCAGCCCCCCATTACAACTCTTTCCTTGGGAGGAGAAGGCCTTGCAGATCCTATATCCTGAAAGCTTGACATAAATCCCTAGTGGAGTGGAGACTGGTAAGTTGAACTTTGCAGTGTCTCCCTTATCACAAATGGAGTTTTTGACCTTAAGTTAGCTGTATAGAATGTTTCAAGACCCTTATCAAAACATATGTATCTAAACTTGAGTCTCCAGAATATCTTCTTTCATCCAAATTACAAGTGTCACAGTTGTATCTCTCATTTAAAAAATAAGCAATATGTTTTGTCAGATTTTGTGGTGTTCTCCATGGCTCACCCCTTGTGTTTGCCTAATCCTAGCTTTATTGCATTATAGGTTATTGTACTTCAAAAAACAGGTTCCGAACTCTATTTGCACATGAAGGTATAGTGCTTGTAAGTGGCATTCTCACCTATTTACATTATGCATATATGTGTGTGCATATTGTAAATGTGTCTTCTTATTCACTGAAGTTATTAAAATAGGCATGTGTAACTCACATTTTCAGTATTGTAATTGGTGTTAACAAGCGATTACAAGTACCATGATGCCCTGTTTTGTCTATGGAAAACAATAGTGCAATGTGATGTTGCTCAATCTCCTTATTCTTCCATACATGCATATGTGTTTGTCATTCACCAATTCATATTATTTATGAAAATGTCCTGTGCTGTGTTGATCCAGTATGTTGTCACCTTCTTGATCCTCCACTGAATTGATCTACTTGCTTGCATAAATCATAGTTTGTTGATTCAAAGGTTTCCAGTCATGTTCTGTGGCATGCTGAATTTTAGTATTGATATAGAATTTACTTTGCAGTGTTTATATAATGGCCAGTGCCACTAATTTAAATATGTTGTAACATAGTTTGTTTTTGAGGCTGCTAGCCCTTGGAATGGTTGAGCTCTCAAATCTCCCTTGTGCTGTATTGAGTTGCATGTCTGGTACATGTGATGCACTCTTTCTAAATAACATTTAATATTTCAGGACATCTCGCCATCATTGTTACTGAAGTTTGCATCTGGATAAATGAACATGCGTGTGCAAAACTTTCAAAATCACACAAAGGCCTCATCATTCCATTCATCTTCATTTATTTTCTTTAGGTTGCTTCATATGTAGCTGAAGACACATTTGAGGTACAATACAGATCTTTAATTTAATTTTGTTTGCAATTCATATTAGGTCCAACTCCCAGGGCTAAAGGATCACCATCTGAAACCGAAGACACCTCCACTCTAAACCAGGATCAAGCCTTCAGTGAGGATACCACTCCTGCATGTCCGGAGGATGTGGATATGCCTATTCCATCTGGTCTGTCTGGGTAGAGAGCTCTAGTGAGTTACACTCTGTCCACACCTACACCTCCCACCCCAGCTGCTGCAACACCTCAGCCTCTTGTGTCCGGAGGAACACAACTACCATCTTGTGCCCCCCAGCCATAGCTACTGTTGAGCAGCAACCACCTCCATTTGTGACAATACCCAGTGGGATGCAAACAAGAAGAATAAAACAAGAAGAATAGAAATATGGAGATTTCAGCCAGCGTACCATATGTACATAGGCTGCATTATCTGTCTGCTTCTTTTGTGACTTTGCAGGCCTTCCTGAAGAAAGGAGAAAACTTCCACTAAAGAAGATATTTTGAAGAAGTATGCCGGGGTTCCTGCATGTGGGCAGGACTATTCAGTGCTTATGACTTATCATGGAAATTCCCCTATGAGAGAACTGGAGTTACAGGTAAGAAACCATTCCTTTTATGGCATCAACTTGTTGGTTGACACACATCCAACACACACGAGGATTTCTGGAGTTTTTCAGACGGGATCTGATGTTGTGTTTGGTCAATTGAAATGTGCTAAGGGTTGCCACTAGATGCCTCATCACAAGCCAAGTACTGTTTTGAGCATACACATGGCTGCATAAGAAAAAAGGGGTACCTGCATCTTTTCTGTGTTATGAGGGACAGTTGAACCAAACATGCCCCATTTGAGTATTGGGTCATGTATGGTACTCCATAACAAATGTGAGTAGATAATGTAGGCCCTATTACAGGTGACATGGCATACTAAGCACTTATCATACAGTTGATGTTTCAGACTTTACATTGGTGAGTTGGTACAATGACCAGTTGATAATGAGCATCCGGGACAACAGGACTGGAAACATGAGTACAATGGCATCATTCCTTATCAAAAACATATTAGAAATATGTTTTCACAGCAAGATTCAAGTCACTTCATGTTGACAATATCAGATTGGCATGAAGCCTTAGTCCTTCACAAATGTGCATGTAAGCCAGTCTGTTTCAACAAACATGTTATTTTAGCCAAACTGTATTGATTAAAACAGAGAGGAATGTTTCCACATTGCTGCCATATTTACAATACCCCAAACACTTTAGTGTCCTTTGTTATGTCCAGATGAGAAATCAATGATGGTGAGAAATGTGTAAGGGACATTTGCAGATGGAAGGTTATACATCACATATGTGTTGGAATACCCATCTTGAAAAGACAATATCAGCTCCAAAAATATGACTCTTTTGGAAATGCGAATATGTTTTTGCTTTGTACTGAAGTGGGTTAGAATTGTATCAAGGCCTATGTATTAACTCATGATGTCTAAGCCATTTGTCAATCCACCACAAAAATTTTGCTTAAAATATCTTCAACAGCATAGGTAAGTACATAGTGCGTAATACATTGCTAAGCTAATTCAGTACAGACTCTACATGATGTATATTACATTTGAAATATACTTAATAGTTAATTGAAGTAAGTGTTACCATTGTGAAATGGTCAGACAAATGAAACAGGCTTTCAGTTTATAGACATGTTGGTACAACATTGCAGAATTTTTGCACTCACATTGATCCATATTTTACTTTCGGTGAATGTAAATGATGCAGATTATTTGACCTTGTAAACACACTGTACAAATGTATTTCTGGTTAATGTAATTTTTGTAGTCATAAGTTCAGTATTCTACATAACAAAGCCCTACCAATCAGAGACGTGAAACAGTCCTGTAGAGAAATAAAAGTGGAAAAGAGACAAGGGCATACATGATATATTATTATATATATAATTTCAAAACTGTGAGCAAATGGTTTAAGAAAATGTTCGTGATATACTGATGATAAAGAAGCCAAGTCTGAAAACCTTGAAGCTGGTTAAATATGTAGGCTTGGCAAATGTTTTGTGAGCACAGTTTATGTTCAATTATATTTGCACAGATACAGTCAGACTGTTGTATCTGTCTTTTTCAGCATCTTCAAGTACAGGAGGAGGAGAAATTGGCCACGTCGGCGGGGAAGAAGCTGGCTACTGTGGTTCCGGTGCAGACACCACCAACACCAAGGGAGCCAGTGCCACAGAGGGTGAGGGGAACTGGCACAGAGGCTACAAGTTCATCTACATCATCTTTGGAGGACTAGAAGGAAGACTAGTCCCTGGTAGTGGCTGACCCTACTGCGACTTTACCATCTGCATCCTTGTCCAGTACCCACGTTCCCATCTCCTCCCTCACTCTTGCGCTGTTGACCTCTTGTGGACTTTATCTGTAGACTAGACTGCACTCATTAAATGCCATCCAGGAGCTTAATGTTGGCTTACCTAGAAGGCATTCATAGTGCAACATCATCCTACAGAAGTCATTCCAAGGTCTGACCTCCTCACTGACCGCATCCTCCTAACCTTCCCACCCTCGTGCCTCAACTCTCGTCTCTTTCCCCATCCCAGTTTCCTGTTCAAAGCACACTCATTCCGTTGCACGCACCGACTCCAACACAGACAAGCAGCACATCCGCACATGAACACAGGCACCCACACAAACATACAGACACAACCACCACAACTGCAACTACCAGCACACCTGCAGACACCACACCCACATGAACCACCAGAACACCTGCAGACACCACACCCACCACCACACCCACATGCACCACCAGTACACATGCAGACACAACACCCACATGCACCACCAAATCTGCAAGCACCACATCCACACCCACACTCACAGGACACAAATGCCCACACTCACTGGAACAACAAACACCCAAGAAAAAACAAACACTCAGACATACACCATATACATCAGACCCACAGGCACCTCCACCCTCAACAGACACACACAAATCACCCACTTCCAATCCCTCTACCTTCCAACCCCAACTCCCTGCCAAGCCTCTACACATTTTCCTAAAGAAGACCTTTTATTTGCATTGGCCCTGACTCCTTCCACATCCGAAATCACCCATCCCAAATATAAATCCACCCCTCCCTCACCCACACCCACCCCTCCCAAACTCACATCCACCCCTCCCACACCCAAAACCACCCCTCCCAACCCACCTCTCCCAAACGCAAACCTCCACCTTACAAGTAGGATCATTGAGGTGCCTGCTGTGTGCCCAATAAGTGCTCCTTCCTGAGGAGGTTGTACTTGCAGTGCAATGAGGAGGCAAGGTGAGGGCCTGAAGCCCCCTTGTGCAAGTTGGGCTATTTGGACATTGTATTATCTTTCTGGATATGATGATACACTGAGAGAAGTAGCTCATTGGCATATCAAAAGTGTTTAATTTTTAATACCTTTGTCCTTGCATTAATTGTATATTATTAGTCATTTTTTGCTGATAATGCTATCTATGTTAGTGTGTGTGATACACTAATGTGTGTGACATGCACGTAGTCTCATTTCTGACAGTGACATGCACAGGTTATTATTTTGACATTTATATTGTGCATACATTAGTGTTGTACATTTGTGATGGGCATGTTAATTTTGGTGCAAGCATTCCTATATGTTACTGGACAGTTACAGCAAAATGATATATGTGTCTATGTTTGTGACTTGAGAATGGATGTGTGTTTATATCAATATGATGTGTTGATATACACATGCACTACACAGGGAATATGACACTTCAGAGTTAAATGAAATCTAAGGTGTAACAGAAATTGCACAAACCAAAGGGACATGTGACCTTAATACATCTCTGACATGTTTAAATTTTAGAGGTTACTTTGGTTTTGTATTCTGTGTAAACCCAGTTGTTCATTGTGTAGTGCAAATACTACATTATATTGGTTTTATGTATTTAAAATGATGTTGTACTGTTTATGAATATGATATGGTAGTTTGTGGTAAATGATTACGCACACACCTGTATGGACACATTCCCATTTAGGGTTTGTAGTGACTTTTTGTATAGGTGTCGATTGTCATGCAGGCAGTTGGCACCAGATTGGTGAGTGTTAATGATATTACAAGGTGTTTTATTTTAAGTTTTTGTAACTACCACATTACACACATATGCAGTGCATATCATTGTACTATTGCTTGCATGTAGTCTTTTAAACATGCACAATTCTAGTGCTAATGTACACAGGGAGTTCCGATGGTGACCGGTAAAACAGTGACTTAACTTTGGTCCTGGTGATGACAGGGGTGGATTTACATCTTGGTCCAGTAGCAGCAGCAAAAGTAACACTTGTACGATTGGATTAATGGTGGCAGGAAATTAGAAAACTAGTAAAAAGGTAAGTTTTGTGCTTTTATCCCCATGAATCCGCCACAGTTGCGTTGGCGGAAAGGCACATCATGATTGATTCAGCAGTAAAAGTGACTGGAGTCTCGCCCCCAGCCGATTTTGCCTGTGGCATCGCCGACATGTGTAAAGAATCCTGGAAGTGATGGCGGTTCATCAGCGGTCTTTGGTCTATGGGATCACCAACATCTAAAAAGAGTGGGTGGACCGCCAAAGCAGCGGACGGGTTTTCCAGCGGAAAACCGGCAGCGGGACCATTACCGCCATGATCCAAATCAGGACCTAAATCAGGCTATTGGCCTTTTATGTTATGAGAAGCAGTTTAAGAGCTTTTGTGTTTTCATGAATCGATTCTGGTTATATGCGGATTGGGAAGCTTTGCAGTATATAGAAATAATTTAAAAGAAACTTACTTTGTTGTTACTGTTCAGCCTACTTGGCCATGACATTTCTAACATATTTTGTTGCTGCAGTTGAGTGAACAACAAATGAAGTAATGATGTGATTACTTGTTTGTGTAGTTTATTGTCATACTTCCTAATGTGCTACCCTAGGTATTTAATAATATTGTGTGCCCATTGGAATGGATGCAAACCAAAAGTTGTAACTTATCAGGGTTCCTTCTATATTGAGCCCTGCGAATTCGAACTGGTTGAGTAAGAGCGCTGAAACTTCAGAACCTTTCTAGTGCGTGTGTAATTACTGCTAACATCGCTTCTCTGTGGCTAGTCATAAAAGAAAAAGCAATCATCCTTGTATAATGCAATCTTGTGTGCCTGTCCGTTTGTCTAAGGACCTTTAAGACAGGTAAGCTCACATAAACTGTGCACCAGGGATTATCTGATGAGACAAAAACCAGTGCCTATATGGGGACCTCTACGGGGTTATATGTTCTTCTAACAGCTTGTATGAGTCTCCTACTAAAGTTTTTTAGAGACACAGAGTGCAAGAAATGGTAGACTGTACATCATCCATGACCTGTTCACTATATAGCTTGATAAGTAGCCTCTAATCTGTGTCTCCTTCTTCATCTGAGACAGAGAATGCTTCCTCTACATTTTTTAGCTTATAGGTGTTGAATGGTTACTTTTAATTACTGCTTTTGGGATATTCACTATTATTGTACCTGAATAATAGAGTTCTCTCATAGGAGATCTCCATTGATAGTCATAAGCACTGAATAGGCCCTTTTTTTTTTTTTTACAATATAGCTTCTTAAGTGTAGATGTTTGCCTTTCTTCAGGAAGACCTGCAGTCACTTAAGAGAGAAAAATATTATGCAGCCTATAGGAGCAGGCTACAATGGCCTAATTCTTCATCTTGTACTTAAAAAGGGGAAGAGTTTAATTATATATGTATATGATTTCATGATGTTTTTGTAAAACAGCATAATTATCTTTCACAAACCCTTTTTTTATTACAAGCTGAAGACGGAGACAGGGAAGAAGAGGAGAGGCATTTAGTCATCTCTAGATTCTCAATATTAGACAATACATTCTCCTCCCATTATACTACCATCTTCGTTTCCATCTCCTCCACCTCCTCTGCCTACACCACCACTGGCATCGCTTCATCCACTGCCACCTCCATCACCAGCAACCCTTCCAGTGGCGCCAATTCCACCAACTATAAAGGCTTGTCATAAGGACTCTGGGGTAGGGACAGCAGCTGGGTTAGGGACAACAGCACCTCTGCCTGTAGGTGACTGAGTCGCTCATACACCACTTGGCAACCATCGGCCTAATCCTTCCGGCTCTCTAGCAGCACCTCACCAAAACCTAAATCGTAAAGGTGATTTCTGGCAGCCTAGCACATGGACTCTGAAAACCTCTTAGGGAAATTGTGGTGGAAGAAGTCTTACCCTTTTCTCTAATTAGAAATAAGTCTCTTACACACACACACAGGCAAGAAAGAAGATACAGTATAGTTTTCAATACATATATTAAAAAGACTGCAGTCTACAATTAAATACATGAGCTGCAATGATTAGGATAATGCCGAATAACAAAATCAGGATTGTAAAAATAAGTAATGTAAATATGAACAACCCCAACATATTGCAATAAACATAGATATGCAAACTCCTACCTAAAGAGGATCCCTGAAGAAAGCAAGGCGTGATAAACCTTATCTGACCTTGCCATGTCCATGAGAAGCGCTACCAACCCCCGCTACCTTAGGACAAGGTTTGTCTCCAATCAGGCTCCGTAGAGACACAAAGACTGAGGTCTGCTGCAAAGTGACGTGCAGTGTAGATGGGCTATCATTGGGTGGAACCCCCTATAATGGCCTTGGTCTCACAAGGTGTTTTTATAAGGCACATGTTATTGTTCATGCAGACATCCTGACATGGGTATGTACCTAAACTTTTGATTGTGTGCGCAAACATGTATCGGCAGTAGTTCAAAGACAAGTAGCCAAGGTCCAATTCTCCCTTCCTCAAAACTGCCCAGTTTGCTATTTAACAGTGGGTAATCAATTGGGGTATGGACCAGTTTGCCCCAAGTCAGAAATGGATATCCAAAAGAATTGAGAACCCACTTTAAAGATATCAAAATTATTCTGATGTTTCAGATTACGTTCAAGCAATGATACATCGAATCCGCTTGTTCAGTTTAAGTGCACTTATTAGACCCATACACAGAAATGTTTTCAGGGGATACAAGGAGAGACAGCCAGACGAACGAGTTACTTACCTTCGGTAACGACTTTTCTGGTGGATACATTAGCTACCTGTGGATTCCTCACCTAATGAATACTCCCATGGCGCCAGCATTCAACGGAAATCTTCTTACTAGTCTCTGCACGTCGACGAGGACGTCACTCTAGCCCACGCGACGCCGTCTGACGTCATACAGGCAATAAGAGGTCCTCGACGACGTGCGGACGTCAGTACCAATCATTTTTTACGTGCATGAGAACAACCAGGCAATGCAATGAAAGAGCAAGGCAACATCCCATTACATTGTAAAAATACACAACATTGCATGAATAACTGTAAATCTTTTATATATATATATAACTCTCTCTTTTTAAAATATATATACACATCAAGTATATACACAAAGATATATACATATATACATATATATAAATACAATATATACAACATCTATTGCACCCTCAAAGACCAAGAGGAGCGTAGTCAAGGATTACTTGGTAAGACCAGAAAGGCAACGGGGAGGCGGGTGGGACCGTGAGGAATCCACAGGTAGCTAATGTATCCACCAGAAAAGTCGTTACCGAAGGTAAGTAACTCGTTCTTCTGATGGATACACCTACCTGTGGATTCCTCACCTAATGAATAGAGTCCCAAAGCAGTACCACGCCCGGCGGTGGGTGCCTAAATGGTCAAACCAAGAAATCCTGCAGCACTGACCGTGCAAAATGGCCGTCCCTTCTAACCTCAGAATCCAAACAGTAATGTTTTGCAAAAGTGTGAAGGGACGACCAAGTTGCGGCCTTGCAGATGTCGACCACAGGAACACCTCTGGCCAAGGCCGAAGTGGCCGACTTAGCTCTGGTGGAATGAGCTCTAATGCCCTCAGGAGGATCCTTCTTTGCCAAAGAGTAACAGATTTTAATGCAAAGAACAACCCACCTGGATAGTGTTCTCTTGTGGACTGCCTTTCCTCTCCTCTTGCCCACGTATCCAATAAACAGCTGATCCTCCAGCCTGAAATCCTTTGTTCTATCAATAAAGAAGCTCAACGCCCTCTTTGGGTCCAGACGGTGCAGTCTTTCTTCCTCTTTGGAAGGATGAGGCGGAGGATAGAACGTGGACAAAGTAATTGCCTGAGCCAAATGGAAAGGTGAAACAACCTTCGGGAGGAAAGCAGCCTTGGTCCTCAACACCACCTTATCCCCATAAAAAGTTGTATAAGGGGGCTTTACTGATAAGGCCTGCAACTCACTCACTCTCCTTGCTGATGTTATAGCTATCAGGAAGACTGTTTTTAAAAACAAATACCTTAAGGGGCAAGAATGCATAGGTTCAAAAGGGGACCCCATAAGGAAAGTCAGGACCAAGGACAAATCCCATTGCGGCATAACGAATGGCTTTGGAGGATATTTATTTAGAAGACCTTTCAAGAATCTGATAACAATAGGGGATTTAAATAAAGATGGTTGGTCTGGAAGACATATGAAGGCTGACAAGGCCGATAAATAACCCTTAATGGTAGCCACCGCACAACCTTTCTGCGCTAGAGACAGAGCAAAAGACAAAACGTCCGATAGATGAGCATGCAAAGGATCAATCTGCCTCTCTCCACACCACGCAACAAATTTAGACCATCTATTAGCGTAGATAGATTTAGTGGAGTGTCGCCTGGCCGCTAATATAACATCCACTACCTCAGGCGGGAGAGAGAAGGAACTCAGGTTGCCCCGTTCAATCTCCAGGCATGTAGGTGCAGACTCTGGAGGTTGGGGTGTAGAACCTGCCCCTGCGACTGCGAGAGGAGGTCTGCCCTGAAAGGGAGACGGAGCGGAGGGCACATTGAGAGTTGGAGAAGGTCGGAGTACCATACCCTCCTTGGCCAATCCGGAGCTATTAGGATGACTAGAGCCCGGTCCTGGCGAATCTTCCTCAATACTCGAGGAATCAAGGGTATGGGAGGAAACGCGTAAAGCAACTGGCCGCACCAGGTTATTTGAAACACGTCCCCCAACGCTCCCTGCATCGGATACTGGAGGCTGCAGAATAACGGACAATGCGCGTTCTCTCGAGTGGCAAACAGATCTACCCGAGGAAACCCCCACCTCTGGAAGATTAAACGGACTTGATCTGGATGGAGACGCCACTCGTGGTCTGCCGAGAATTGCCGACTGAGACTGTCCGCACGCACGTTCAAGACTCCGGCCAGATGGTTTGCTATCAAGCAAATCTGATGGTCCTTTGCCCAGGACCATAGTCGAAGAGCTTCTCTGCAGAGAAGGTACGACCCCACTCCTCCCTGCTTGTTTATGTACCACATCGTGGTAGTATTGTCCGTTAGGACCTGTACCGACTGACCACGAAGGGAAGGGAGGAAGGCCTTGAGAGCCAGACGTACAGCCCGTAACTCTAACAGATTGATGTGAAACATCTGTTCCTCTGGAGACCAAATAACTTTGATCTCCAGATCCCCCAGATGAGCTCCCCACCCTAGAGTGGAAGCATCCGTTATGACTGTGGCCACTGGTGGCGACTGCTGGAACGGCTTTCCTTGTGAAAGATTGTTGCTTGCAATCCACCACTTCAAATCCACAGCAGCATCTCTGGAGATCTTGACAGCACCCTCTAGATCCCCTTTGTGTTGAGACCACTGCCTTCGGAGGCACCACTGAAGAGCCCTCATGTGCCAGCGAGCATGCGTGACCAACAGAATGCAGGAGGCAAACAGACCGAGCAGACGAAGGACCTTGAGGACTGGAACTACTGCTCCATTTCGAAACATTGGAACCAAATCCTGAATATCTTGAATCCGCTGAGGCGGAGGAAAGGCCCGACCCAGTGTTGTATCCAGTACTGCCCCTATGAACAGGAGGCGCTGAGAGGGCTCTAGGTGAGATTTGGGCTCGTTCACCGAAAAGCCCAGGTCGAACAACAACTGGGTTGTTGACTGCAGATGATGCGACACAAGCTCCGAGGGACTTGGCTTTGATCAACCAGTCGTCCAAGTAAGGGAATACTGCTATCCCCTTCCTTCTGAGTTCTGCCGCAACCACCGACATCACCTTCGTGAAGACTGGAGGTGCTGAAGTAAGACCAAACGGAAGGACCGCAAACTGATAGTGCTGCGATCCCACCACAAACCGGAGATACTTCCTGTGTGACTTGAGTATCGGGATATGAAAGTAAGCATCCTGCAAGTCGACAGACACCATCCAGTCTTCCTTGTTCAACGCCAAAAGCACCTGTGCTAGGGTCAGCATCTTGAACTTTTCCTGCTTGAGGAACCAATTCAAGATCCTCAGGTCCAGGATTGGTCTCAAACGACCATCCTTCTTGGGAATCAGGAAATACCTTGAGTAACATCCTCGACCCCTTTCCTGCTCTGGGACCAACTCCACCGCACCCTTTGAAAGGAGGGCTTGTACCTCCTGTTCTAGCAACAGGAGGTGTTCTTACCTCCCCAGGATACAGGTTGCGTTGGTGGCTTTCAACGCCAGACTGCAGGACGAAAAAATCTTCTTGGACTGCGCCTCTAGTTTCTTTGAATCTCTGTCCCCAGGCACCGTCGGGAAAGAACCAGGCGCCGACTTGGATGAACAGGAGGCCTGCACCACCAAGCTCTCCGGCGTAGGGTGCCTAGACAGAAAACCAGGGTCAGTCGGAGCCGCCCGATACCTCCTGGCCACGGCTCTGTGAACTGCTGGGGAAGATGCCGCCCTCTTCCACACCTCTAACACCGGATCCAGCAGAGCGTCATTAAATGGCAAAAGAGGCTCCGCCGCAGCTGAGGCCGGATGTAGCACCTCTGTTAGAAGGTTTTGTTTAGCCTCCACCACCGGCAAAGGCAGGTCCAAAAAACTAGCTGCCTTCCGTACCACTGCATGAAAGGAAGCCGCCTCCTCAGTGTATTCTCACGGGGACGAAAGATCCCACTCAGGGGAAGTGTCCAGCCCACTGGCCGACTCCAGGCCACGCAGCCCATCACCCGAGTCCTCTAGCTCTCCTTCCTCCAGGGCTCGTTGGTACTCCTGCTCCTCTAATACACGGAGAGCACGTCTCCTCGAATGAAGCCGTTGTTCAATACGCGGAGTCGACAATGCCTCCGCCGAAGTCGAAGATCGGCGCCGATCTTCAGAAGCCACCGACGCCGCGTCCGGCGCCACAGGTAACTTCGGCGCCGACGAAAGAGCAGTCGAAGCAGATGGACCCACCGGAGTCACAGGCCGAAATCCCGACGTCGACGTCGACGGGATGGAAATCCCCGGGGCCAATCCCTCTGAAGCCACCGGAGCGGCCACCGGCGCCGACACTGGCGCCGAGCCCACGTTCCCAAAAGGGAGAAAGGGCATAAAGGGTGCCGGCCGAAGAGGCGCAGGATCACCCAATGAAAAGGCCAAAGGCCCAGCCGGAGCACCCCCTGGAGCCATCTGTTGGAAGATGGCATACATCGCATTCAAGAATGCGGAACTATTGGCTCCAGGGGTGGGAAAAGCCGGATACTGGGGTGCCTGTCTCGGAGGCGACCCCGACGCCGGCCTCGACGTCTGCAACGCCGGAGAAAACACCTGAGGCTCCAATACCTCAATCACCGACGCCTGTCCAGGTGAAGTTGGAGACGCCGGAGAGGGCAACGGCGTCGAAGGATGCGGCGTAACCGTGGGACTGATCTCCCATGTCCTTCGGCGCCGATCCGAAGACCTGGAACGAGTCTCCTTCGAATGACGCCGAGATTCTCTACGGCGCCGGGAGTCTCGATGACGCCGATGTCTTGGAGAAGAAGACTTCTTGTGATGCCCCTCCTTCGATTTCGCCATAAACAGCTTCGCCTCACGTTCCTTGAGGGCCTTTGGATTCATGTGCTGGCATGAATCACAAGTCGAGACGTCGTGGTCGGAGCTCAAACACCAAAGGCAATCGGAATGAGGATCCGTCACCGACATCTTGCCTCCACACTCACGACAAGGCTTGAATCCAGACTTTCTCTGCGACGTTATTACCACAGCGAAAGACTACGCAGCAAAAATACACTGTAACCACAAAAGTAACAGTTGCTCCCTCGAAGATAACCGTTTCGAATGCACGGAAAAAAGGGAACTGACGTCCGCACGTCGTCGAGGACCTCTTATTGCCTGTATGACGTCAGACGGCGTCGCGTGGGCTAGAGTGATGTCCTCGTCGACGTGCAGAGACTAGTAAGAAGATTTCCGTCGAATGCTGGCGCCATGGGAGTATTCATTAGGTGAGGAATCCACAGGTAGTTGTATCCATCAGAAGTATTGAATAGTTGGTCAAGTCTACTACTTCTTTGTTCTCGTCTGGTTTGATAGTTCACCATATTAGTTCAGAACTGAGGTTACTAGATTGTAGTCCATATATCGGGCTTAGCGGGAGGGAGAAATTTTGCAGTTCAAAGACAAGTAGCCAAGGTGCAATTCTCCCTTCCTCAACACCACCCAGTTTTGCTATTTAACAGTGGGTAATCAATTGGGGTATGGACCAGTTTGCCCCAGGCCAGAAATAGAGATCCAAAAGAATTGAGAACCCACTTTAAAGATATCAAAGTTATTGTGATGTTTCAGATTATGTTCAAGCAATGATACATCGAATCCGCATGTTCAGTTTAAGTGCATTTATTGGTCCCATACACAGAAATATTTTCAGGGGATACAAGGAGAGACAGCCAGACGTATTGAATACTTGGTCAAGTCTACTACGTCTTTGTTCTCGTCTGGTTTGATAGTTCGCTATATTAGTTCAGAACTGAGGTTACTAGATTGTAGTCCATATATCGGGCTTAGCGGGAGGGAGACATTTGATAGTTCAAAGACAAGTAGCCAAGGTCCAATTCTCCCTTCCTCAAAACTGCCCAGTTTTGCTGGGTAATCAATTGGGGTATGGACCAGTTTACCCCAAGGCAGAAATGGAGATCCAAAAGAATCGAGAACCCACTGTAAGGATATCAAAATTATTGTGATGTTTCAGATTAAGTTCAAGCAATGATACATCGAATCTGCGTGTTCAATGCAGTATAAAATATGCCTGACATGTTTGCATTCTGTTCTTGTTTAACATACAGCAAAGAACATGATGACAGTCTAATACTCACATTACTGATAATGGCACTTTCAACGAATGACAACAGATTATGAATTAAAAAACATTTCTTCTAAAATGCAAGCAATGATCAAATAAATAAAAACCAATAGTAGAAACAGAGCACGTTATCTTGGCAAAAGGGCACAGGCCTACAAGCTGAAGCTAAGCTAAACTCCTCTACGCAGGCAAAAACTAAAATGGACCTACAGCACCCTCCCCTATTGCGGAAACAAAGGTGCGAAGTCCAAAATCTAAAAATGCTCTAAACCAAAAACCTAAAAGCAAACTTAAAATCAGACGTAAGAAACATAGGCCCTCGTTATGACAATGGCGGTCTTTCTCAAGACCGCCGATACTATGGGCGCTAGAAGACCGCCAGTACTGGTGGTCTTCTGCCTGCAATAATATGGACACTGCCGGATTTCCGCCACAATTAGGGTGGAAATCTGGCAGTAGCCATGCTGGCGGGTGAGGTGCCTGGGCGCTGCTACCACCCGCACCGCCCTGCCAGAAAGATGCCGTCAGCCGTATGATGGCCATTCATATGGCTTAGCGGTGTCCTGCTTGTGGGGTGCTGCTGGCGGTACCAGTTGCCCTCTCTGCTCCCTGCCAGACGACCTCCTCGCCGGACAAGGTAAGTCGGGCGTCCGTCAGGGGAGGCGGGCAGAGTGTGTGGGGTGTTGTGTGTGAGTGTGTACTGTCTGCGTGGATGTATGCATGTGAGTGAATGCGTGTATAAATGTTACAGTGAGTGAGTGTCTGCATGTCAGTGTGTGCGTGTGAGCATGTGTCAGTGAATGCGTGTATGGATGACTGTGAGTGAATGCGTGTATGAAAGTGGTGGTGCATACGTTGTGTGTGTGGGTGTGTGTGTGCATGATTGCAGGGAGTGGGTGGGACACGGGGAATGGAGGATGGGGCTTGGGGAGGTTAGGTGATTGCTGAAGTGGGAGGGTGGGGGAGCCTTCTACCAGTGACAGGGAAGGAATTCCCTGTCACCGGTAGCCCTAGCGCCATAGTTTTCGTGCTGTAGTACTACCACTAAAACCATGGCGGTAGGCCGGCTCGTTATATTGCTGGTGTTCATGTGTGGACCTCCGAGTCGGAGATGCACATCTCCGGCCCAGCAGTTCATACCGACATGGCAGTATTAGTGGTGATGTGGCGGGTTGGCTGCAGCCAACCCGTAACACTCATAATGTGGCGGTATACACCGCCATCCTGTTGGCGGTAATACCGCCACATAAACCCTGGCGGTCAAAAGACCGCCAGGGTTAACATGAGGACAATAATGTCAAAATTGACAAGCAAAGCAGTCCCGCAAACAGGCTGAATTTGAAGGCAATTTGGTGTACATTTTACACTTTGAGAAAAAGCCAATGGTCGAATCAACAATAATCATCATCAATGGAGATTGAGACCAGAAAGGACTCCACTTCGGGAGGCGATAGATGGATCGAAGGATTAGCAGAGGGATCCACGGAGCAGAAGTGTGCAGGGACCTCAAACGCAGAATGACCTGTGGAGGTGACACCATCCATTGTGCCAAATGTCATTGGAGCCAGGAAATCCACAAGCAGTGGCTCATAAGATGCCTCATGAATCAACCTCACTGTCAAGGGGCATGTCCGTGAATGAACCCTCATTGAGAACATTAACAGATCCTTGTCCACAGGAGGCACAGGCTGCACGGCAAGAGCACACTACTGGTGCACATTCGAAGTGGCACCTAATGCAGTGCAAAATCAGCTGCACATTTGTTACGACTGGTCGGAACATCAATGACCAATCATGCTCCGGCTCTTCCAGTAAGGATGCTCCAAAGTACTGCATCATACAATCTTTACACAGCTGGGCTGGTGGTAGCTCCATCACTCCACTTTGCTGAGGTAGGACAGCCACTTCGTAGCAAAAATAGAAGCAGCCAATTAACGCCAAAGTAATTGGGAACCGTAAAGGAGTGAATGTATGGCTGAAGGTATGACTCCAAACATGGTGCTAACAAATCCACAACCAACAGCTCCGAAAAAATGCACAGTCTCTGCAGGTCTAGAAGCGTTGCAAATTCTGCTCACCAATTCTCAAAGTGTCTGGGGAAATCTAAATTTACTGCGTCTCAGCTGATGACCTTGCTATCTGGAGATCATATGTCTCTATAGCCGATGTCAAGGCCACTTCCTTTTGAAACAATACACTAGAAGTGGTAATGTGGGGCCCCAAGTCTGCTACTCTCATCTCTTGTATTGGGGGGGGGGATAAAACATGGCTGCAGCAAGTTACCATTTGAGAAACCAAAATGACATAGGAAATTCCATTATCTGGTGCTGCCTGGACACATTAAAAGCAGCAAACAATTTGCTACTATTTATGTGTTTTCAGGGCAGGCAGCCATTTTTCAGACCCTGCTGTCCATCCTAACAGCATGATGAAACACAGCTGCCTTTGCCCATGTTGTAAAAAAAAGTATGTCATTCTGAATGATGTCAATCGCAGATGACACAATATTGTTTAAGGTGTAAATTCTGTTGGACAGTATTCATACCATTATCAACAACATCTGAAGCCTTTTCCATGTTTTCTTTATCTATCAGCCTTAAATGTGCAGCAGATTCCATTTGTGAGAGCTTCCATATCTCATTATATATGACATACAGGAAACGTTTTGAGCGTGGCTTTGTAGGCCCTAACAAGAATCTTTGTATGCCTAGCTACTTAGAAAGGAGACTAGGATGTTGTTCTACAGCTGCTAAAGTGGAAGAACATAACCATCGATGGCACAATTTACCCACACTGTATGTAGTTACAATACCTAGTGCTCGCTGGAGACATAGTGAGGGTCTGGCCGGCTTGCTTTGAAACCCCCCCGAGGAATTAACAAAACGTGCCTGGCAACCATTGTGTGTCTTTTGGCCACAATAACCACCCGCCGGGACTTAAAAGTGAGGAATTAAGGGTACCATTATGAACCCAAGCCTTGAGTTGATCTTCAGTGACATCTTAAAATGTTTGCCAGTTGTGAAATTTAGCTGGTGTGGGGATGCCGGGCGGTTCTTCTCTTTTATTTTTGATAATCCCAAGCATGATGTTTCCTGGGCATTTTCATTTAAAATATAATTTGTGAAGGAATAAGGCATGCTCTAAAGAAAGCTTCCCTGTCCTGTATCTGCCAATCTTTTGTTCCCCATTCATGCCTAGTGAAATATGCAAACTTATGTACATATGTTTTGGAGCTCCCACAGGTGGGGACAGACAATGTAATTTGTGTAGTTGAAAATGTATCTTAGTTTACTAGCTCAGTGCAGAAAGTAATGTCCCCAATAGTGATAACAACATTTCCCCATAATTCGCTGTGTTCATACACACATCTTCACTTTAAAATACAGTGTAATATTCAAGTTCAGAAAGCATTGTATCAACTATTTTAACATCCCAGTCATCAGAAACAACACCAGGTGTAATAACATCAGTCATTGATATTTTAAACACATATGGAATTTGAATGACCTTAGTAGGACTGTATATATGAAAGGGCACTTTATCCCAAACAGTCCCATCTGGAATAGGAACTGCTGAGATGTTCACAAGCAACAAGTCTTTTCAAATTTTATGAGAAAATAGGTAAGGTGTTAAGACCTCATCCACCGGCTCAATGGCAGAGCGTTCAGGAAGATAATGACCATTTAACAAGAGAAAGAAAACAATAACAAAACCAATCCGAAGCAGAAAGCCAAGCAGTGTCAACAGTATCCACAAGTAATACCATGGATAAACCAAATAGTTATTTTACGGCATATGTACAGGTTACGTGTCTTTGATACAGTCTCAGTTGCAGAAGCAGATGAGTTAGAAGAAAATTAATTAATGTCTATGAAATAACCAGAAGCCGTTTGTGCAAACACAGGAGCTGGTGCAGAGCTGGTGGAGGTATCCACTTGTTATGAAGGTTCATAGTAGACAATGCCGTCTGTCTGTGTTGAATTGGAGTAGTATAGTTCCACATCTTGGACGTGTGTTGCCAGGCAATTGGTGACTGGAATCAGCAGAAGCTCATTCCCCGCCCTCCCCATGCTCAAGGAGGCAATTGCAGCATTGTTGTATCATTGGTGCTTCCAGAAACGTTGTTTGCTGCTTTTGGAGGTATGTTGGGTAGTGAGAGGGTGAACGGCAACTACCCAAGATACCTACTGTGCAGGATCAGCAACATAGTGCAATTTGATGTTGTCAATGGAGATTAATTTGTTCCCTTTGGAACCAGGCAGCAGTGGTAGGAAGACAGTTCTGGTACTGTGTATTCCCAGGACTGGAACCGGTGCTCTGTAGGATGGGCCATACTCCTTCTTCACCGCAAGCTTTTCACAAACCTGATTACCAACTTTAGGAATCCAGACTTTAGATGTTTTTGGCAAATCTCTTATTCCCAAGGTGACAGTACAGGCGGATTAATTGTCATCTCAAAATTGTTGAAGCTCCTGTAAAACAGCAACACGTTCATTCATGTCAAACGTGTGTCCGCTGCCACCACGGCAGGATCTTCAAGATCTGGGACATACACAGGTATCCCAAAAAACATGTGTATCCCAAATAACACCTCATAAGGAGTGCGACATCCCAAGGACCTTCTGGGTAGATTGTTTAATGCTCTCTAGGACCCATATAGGTGATGGAGCCAACTATTGCCTGAAACTAATACTCTTGCTGGTAAGGATTGCATTAAGTTTCGATTCCTCCTCTCCACAACCAAACTCAGGATTGTAGCAGGAGGAGTACTGGAGCTAAACACCCATTGTCCCTGAATGCCCTAGAGACACAAGCACTGCCCTGCTCCAAACGGGGCAGCACATGTACTGATAAAGACCTGCAAATCTTTAATAACAGTTCAAGCATCAGCCGACCATTGTGACCATACCCACAGGAATCTAGATCAGGAATCAACAGCAACTAAGATGTATTTGTATGGACAAGCAGGTTGTAAGGGACCACAATGATCCCGGTACACACATTGTAGTGGTCTGTTTGACACTAAAAGGGATGTCTGCGGTGGGAGTTTAATGGTGGATCTTTTTATTTGTTGGCAAATGTCACAACAAAGGACACATTGCTTGGTCTGGGTGTAGAGACCTGGCCACCAAAAGTGCTTTTGCAAAAGAGAAATTGTGGCTGCCACACATGTGTGAGCAGGAGCGACACCCTCACGCGCTGCTTTGATGAAATCTAATCTCTAGTCTAGGTTGGAGATCACATGATCTCCCACCTCTGGAATGGTTGCAAATGCAATGTTCTGAGCACTAACATGAATGAAATATCTTGCAGGGTATGCTTTTGGTAAAGGCTGGTCGTCAGCCAAAGCTTTCACTGAAGCCATTTTCTCATTATCTAATCTCATATGAGAATAAGTTATTGCAGCAACAGAAGCCGTAGCTACTGTGGATTTGGCAGCTTCGTCAGCCAAAGTATTTTCTACAACATGTATCCCCACACTTTGATGGCCCACTGTATGTACTACATGAGCATCAAGTACCCTGTCCTTAAGATCAGCTACCCTCCCCCACAACGTTATGCCTTTAATGGTGTTTCCCTTGTATTCTCTGAGCCCGTTCAAATGCCTGTGATTGAGATAATCATTGTAGGACTGTACACACTTATACGAATTACACACAGTTGGTGAGGGCTATTCCAGATCTGTATGTTCCAGTGCCAAGATGAGAGCTCGAGCTCTGACAACTGTACAATGCAGTCCCCTAAGGTCTGTATTTAAGTACTTTGAGGGTGGAATGCACCATCTCTCATTACTCCGCTTATGGCTGCGCAAGCAGCTGAATATTGATGTTTGGTGCCTCCAGCTCGTTGTGCTGAACCATCAGTGTAAATGTTAGTTTGGTATTGATCTGGTGATAGTATATAAGTAGGTTCGGGGTACACCTGCTCATATTGGAGAACTTCTTCTGTTTGTAATTTTAGTTCAAAAATGTAATCAACATAAGTGGCAGTCAGGGGGTTGCCCATTGATTCCAGCGTGGATGTAATGCTTTAGTATTAGGAACGTTGCTTTGGTAACATCCTTTATGACTGGTACCAGGGTAACAACAATAATTAATTTCTCTTCGGCCCATGGCCTCTCCTTAATGACAGCCATCTGTACAGCAGTCAGTATTTTTTCTGTGGTTGCAAAATGTTGTTCTTCATTAGAATACAACCAAGATTTGTATGCTATGTCACCCTCATTGAAAGTGACATAGGTAAACCTGATGGCACCAGCAATTATTCTGATGACCAGGTTTGTTTTATTGTTGCATGTGTGTGAGTGTTTTAGCATGTCCTGCTGAAGTTCTCTGAGAATGCATGTATGTTCTGGTGTCCAGTGTTTGCTTGAGAAATCTGGACGAATTAAGTCATAAATAGGTTTTTTGTGTTGTGCATAATCAGGTATGTATGTTTTGCCAAAATAGAAGAAACCCAGCAATGACTGTTGTTTCTTAATGATATTTGGCGGTTGAAGATGTGTGCATTTTTCTAGAAAGTGTGGGGCCAGGCTTTTGTCTTCACCTGATGATTTGTATCCCAGGAATAAGACACTGAGAAGAGCATTTTCTTTCTTTAATTTGAATTTATAGCCCTGGGCAGCGAATCCAAGCAGGATCCGATCTACCCTGATAAGAAGAATGTAGAGGTCATATTGAGATGAATATCATCCACATAGGACAGAGCCTTGGGGTCCATATCACATAATATTGATGTTCTCTTCCAGGGGATCCTCATCAATAGTCATAAACATTGAATATTCCCGCCCTTGTGCGGGGACCCCGGAGCATATATAAAATACACACATATTATACATGTGTAAAACAGCAATGCAGGCTATAATGTTAAAACAGGCTAAAATGCTTTATTTCTATGAAGTTTTTTTTTTTTTTTTTATATTATAAAATTACAATAGAGAATAAATATCTACCCAAGCCCCCAAAACTGGGCTTAGGGAAGTAAGCAGCAGTAAACTCTAGAGAAAAAGAGAAAAAACTGCATTGAAAAACAATGGAGCATTCTTAGCCAATAGGCTGCATGCAGGTTAACACAGGAGAACCATAAAAACTTTGGCACCGTGCCTTTAAGACCCTGAGCACCTCCAGTATCCCACCATGCCTCAGGGGTGAAGGAAAGGTGACAGTTGGTTCACAGTTAGGTCAGTTCTTTTTTCCGGCTTCTTCTGAGAGGATCCTGGAGCATTGAGCTCTCAGTTTTTCTGAGTTTTCCTCAGAAAAATTCTTTAAAAAAGCGTTTTTTCACTTTTTCATTCGACAAATAACATCTTTGTCTGAGCTAGGCAGTTTTTTCCTGACAGAAAAATGCCTTCACTTTTTGTCAAATGCCCTGCTTGTGGGAAGAAGAAGGCCCAGTCAGATCCCCACCCTCTGTGTATAGTGTGCCTGCCTCAGAGTCACTGCCCTGACACTTGTAAGTACTGCAAGAACATGTCTAAGAGGACTCTGAAAGACAGAGAGAAGATCCGGCTACATGGGCTTCAGGAGAGGCAAAGAACATCGTCCTCCTCACTTCCCAGACAACCAGAAGGCCATTCTCAGGAGAGAATGGCTCGGTCGACGTCAGCAGGTAGGAAAGTACCTGTTTGTTCACCGTCGACGTCGTCGCTACCACCGTCTCACCGGCATAGGTCGACGGCGACACACCCGACGTCGAAGGAAACGGCGTCGAGGGAACATCATCGCAGGGGCAGGTCTCCGTCGACGGCAGCCCGCCGATCGACGTCGAGCCATCGCCGGCTTGCCCGGTCGCCGCCAAAGGCTGTGCGCCCCCGACATCAGGGCACACGACGTCGAAATCACCACGACGGCATGAGAGACATCCGCCGTCGACCTCCCACCGTTCCACGTCGAGGCACACGACGGCGAGCAGGTCGAGGTCCAAGGATCGCCGTTCGACGTCGAGGCACTCAACGTCGAGGCACTCAACGTCGAGGCAAGAGCAACCGGCTGGGCGCCCTTCGATGTCGACACAGCCATCGACGTCGATGCAGGTTTTACCTGTCCCACAGGGAGCAGAACATCGCCCCACGCCAGACAAGGCCGCGCCATCTCCAGTGGTCTCCATACCGAGCGACTCTTCTCGGTCAAGAGCGGCATCATCTGGGCATGTCTCGCCCATCAATCTATCTCCGAGATGGCTGGAGAGCCTTAACAGATCAACGGCCTCCCCAGATTCGCAATATTCGCGAATGTATTCGCCTACTGCCTCCCTGCCAAGAACGCCATCACCGACAGCCAGGGCAGAACGGGCTCGTTCTGCTCCTCGCCAACCGGCCGCGAGGCCTAGGCGCTCTGCTACAGCGTCTCGCAGCAGGTCTCGTTCTCAACGAAGATCCAGGTCTCGTTCAAGAAGAAGATCACCCTCTTGGTCTTCATCAGGTTCATCTGTGAGGCGTTACTCACCCACCCTAACAGATTCACCACCTGCTAGAGTCTCACCGGTGGATGACATTACCACGTTTAACGAGGTGCTGCTAAGAGGAGCGCAGAAACTCAACATAGAGGTTCCAGAGCCATCTACCTCCTCATCAGTCATCTTTGAGACTCTACAACAGAGATCAGCATCAAAAAAGCTGCTGCCTCTAGTGCCTGGTTTGTTGCAGCCAACCATGGACACTTTTCTGGCCCCAGTCTCGCTTAAATCTGCCCCGGCTAGGATTCTCAAAAAATACAAGGCTCCCGAACAGGACCCTTTGTTCCTCAGGAAGGATCCGCCACCGGACTCGGTTATAATAGCTGCCGCCCGAAAAACCCACTCGGTGGCATCTTCATCCACGGTACCCCCGGATAAAGAGAGCAGGCATCTAGACTCTCTGGGGAGAAAGATATGCGGGACAGCGGCTTCGGCAATGAAAGTCTCCAGTGCGTCTGCGCTCCTGGGCAGGTATGATCGTTCTCTGTGGGACTCGCTCAGTTGATTCACAGAAAAATTGCCCAGAGAGGACAGACAAGATTTCCAGGAGATACTGCAAGAAGGATGCCTGGTATCCAACCAGGTTATCAGCGCGGCAGCAGATGGGGCGGATTTAGCTGCTCATGGGTACGCACTTGGAATCTGTGCAAGGAGATCTTCCTGGCTGAGACTCACTGGTTTGAAACAGGAAGCACAACAACGCATCCTGAATCTCCCATTCGCCGGGAACTCTCTATTCGGTGCCCATGCAGACGAAGAAATGGCCCGCATGAAGACCGAGGTGGATACCATGAGGGCATTGGGCCTGGAAAGAAAGAAAGATTTCAGGCGGAGGTACAGGCCGTATGACAGGCGCCCTTTCCAGCAGAGGGTTCAAACCCCTCACTGGTCGCAAAGGTCACAGCAACGACAGGGACGCCCTCTTTTTCAACGGAGAAACACAAGGGAGCGAGGGTCAAGTAGACCTCAACAGTCCACTCCGAAAGCACCCACCAAACAATGAAATCTCGCTTCCCTCGACACTGTACACCACTCCGGTGGGGGGAAGTATTACAGCTTATCTTCGCGAGTGGCACTCTATCACAAGAGACAAATGGGTGCTCAATATTGTCGAACATGGCTATTCTCTTCTTTTCAAACAGCCTCCACCACACTTGCCACCAACCCAAGACAATCCATCTCATCTCAGCTTGCTACGCAAGGAGGCTCTTGCCCTCCTAAAAAAGAATGCCATAGAAAAGGTTCCACCTGCACACAGAGGACAGGGGGTCTACTCCCGTTACTTTCTGGTGGCGAAGAAGGGTCGAGAGGGCGTTTTCAGGCCAATTCTGGACCTACGGCTGCTGAACAAATACATAAGGAAGCAGAAGTTCAGGATGCTAGCGCTTCACCAGATTTTCCCTCAACTACATCAGGGAGACTGGATGTGCTCCATCGACCTGCAGAATGCGTATTTTCACATCCCAATAGCTCCCAAACATCGAAAATTCCTGCGCTTCAGAGTAGCGTTACAGCATTACCAGTTCAGAGTTCTACCCTTTGGCCTGAAATCTGCCCCAAGAGTTTTCTCGAAATGTATGGCAGTGGTGGCGGCGCATCTTCGAAAACAAAGGATATACATATATCCATTTACTGGCTACTAAAGGCTTCTTCTCCGGAGCAGGCGAGAAGCCATCGGGACATTGTACTCGGAGTTTGCGAAGCTCTAGGTCTTCAGGTCAATTACCAAAAGTCAACCTTGATTCCAACACAGAATCTTCACTACCTGGGAGCTATCATAAACACAGAACTCCGAAAAGTGTATCCTTCGGAGGAACGACTATCCTCAATAGGCAGGAAGTGTCAGGACCTGTTGAGAGCCAACGCACCTACGGCACGTCAGGTGACATCGCTGCTGGGCTCCATGGCATCATGCATTTTTATTGTCCCAAATGCCAGACTCCACATGAGACCCCTCCAAGAGGCATTGGAGACCAACTGGAGCCAAAGAACAGGTCGCTGGGAGGACACGGTGCAGCTACCGGCGGTAGCACTTCAGTCATTGAGATGGTGGATGCACAGACCTCACCTGTCAGTGGGTGCTCCGTTTCACCAGGTGCTTCCATCCGACACCCTAGTAACGGATGCGTCTCTTCAGGGATGGGGGGCTCATCTGGGTCCCTTTCAAGCGCAAGGTCTGTGGTCAGACAAGGAAAAGCAGTACCACATCAATCTGCTAGAACTCAGAGCAGTCCATCTGGCTCTCAAGTCTTTCATACCACTAATTCAGGGGAAAACGCTCTTAATACAGACGGACAATACAACCACAATGTATTACTTGAACAAACAAGGGGGAACGAGATCCCTACCCCTATCGCGAGAGTCCCAAGCGATATGGCATTGGCTCCTGGCCAGAGGAATGTCAATTACAGCGGTTCACCTGCCAGGTCAGCAGAACGTGGAAGCAGATTTTCTGAGCAGACACCTAGAGGACGCTCACTATTGGGTCCTACACGGCGAAGTCGCAGAATACATCTTCGCGCAATGGGGTCGGCCTCAACTGGATCTCTTCGCAGACGAAGTAAACAAGAAATGCCCAGACTTCGCATCCAGGTTCTACCGTCCGGGATCTCGACGGAATGCCCTGTTGATCGACTGGTCAGGGATATTTCTCTACGCTTTTCCGCCGATTCCCCTCATTCCGGCAGTGATCAGCAAACTTTACAGATCCAGGACCAGAATGATTCTTATAGCGCCACAATGGCCCCGTCAATTCTGGTACACAGATCTCCTCAACCTGTCGGAAAAACCTCACAGGAGGCTGCCGTGCAGACCGGATCTTCTGAGCAGAATGGAGGGCAGAATTCTACATCCCAACCTACCCTCTCTGAGCTTAACAGCATGGCTCCTGAATTCCTGCAGTATGGGCACCTAGGACTCTCACAGGAGTGCATGAACATCTTGAAAGAGTCCAAACGGCCTTCCACACGGCGTTCTTACGCTTTTAAGTGGAAGAGATTCTACATATGGTGCTGTCAGCAAGGTCATAATCCCATACGGGCGCAGGAGGATGTCATACTGTCCTATTTGCTTCATCTAGCCAAGTCCGGTCTGCAGGTATCGTCTATTAAGGTACATTTGTCTGCTATTACAGCCTATCGCAAGTCACCTTCTCAGGAATCCTTCTTTACGAAACCTGTAGTCAAGGATTTCTTAGAAGGTTTGAAGAAAGTTTTTCCGCCCATTCGGAGACCTTCTCCTCCATGGGAACTGAACATAGTCTTGGCAAAACTTATGGGCCCTCCTTTTGAGCTTATACATAAGGCCTCTTTACAACACCTTACGTGGAAGACGGCTTTTCTAGTGGCCATTACTTCAGCGAGGAGGGTCAGTGAAATCCAGGCCTTGTCTTCCAAAGAACCGTACACGTTTTTTCATGACAATAGAGTGGTTCTACGAACTCACCCATCTTTCCTTCCGAAGGTGGTGTCAGAATTCCATATCAATCAGACCATATCTTTACCGACTTTCTTTCCCAATCCGGAGACTCCGGCAGAGAAAGCATTGCACTCCTTAGACTTGAAAAGAGTGCTGAAATTTTATCTAGATAAGACAAAATCGATTAGACATTCTAACCGCTTGTTTATAAACTATAGTCATTTTAGGACAGGAGAGGCAGCATCTAAACGAACAATATCAAGATGGATAGTTTCTTGTATTGTTAATACTTACCAGCTAGCTAATAAACAATTACTAGCGCGGCCTAGAGCGCATTCCACAAGGGGAAAAGCGGCTACTGCTGTCCTCCTTAACAATGTTCCGATATCTGAGATTTGTAAGGCTACTACATGGAAGTCTGTCCATACGTTTATGAGACATTACTGTTTAGACTCAGATGCAAGAGCGGATGCCCAAGTGGGGCAGGCCTCTCTAAGAAATCTATTTGCGTAATACCTATCTATTCCTGCACTTCTATCGGACAGTCCGCTGGATTTAGGGATGGGCTTGCTAATCTATTCAATGTTTATGACTATTGATGAGGATCCCCTGGAAGAGAAGGATAAGTTACTTACCTGTAAATCCTAGTTCTCTTCCAGGGGTATCCTCATCAAACTCATAAACAACCCACCCTCCTCCCCAGACGCACGTCTCCTAGAAGTGCAGAACAGACTGTATTTTGAATCTGTTATACAAATTGTCACCGTAAAAAGAACTGACCTAACTGTGAACCAACTGTCACCTTTCCTTCACCCCTGAGGCATGGTGGGATACTGGAGGTGCTCAGGGTCTTAAAGGCACGGTGCCAAAGTTTTTATGGTTCTCCTGTGTTAACCTGCATGCAGCCTATTGGCTAAGAATGCTCCATTGTTTTTCAATGCAGTTTTTTCTCTTTTTCTCTAGAGTTTACTGCTGCTTACTTCCCTAAACCCAGTTTTGGGGGCTTGGGTAGATATTTATTCTCTATTGTAATTTTATAATATAAAAAAAAAAACTTCATAGAAATAAAGCATTTTAGCCTGTTTTAACATTATAGCCTGCATTGCTGTTTTACACATGTATAATATGTGTGTATTTTATATATGCTCCGGGGTCCCCGCACAAGGGCGGGAATATTCAATGTTTATGACTTTGATGAGGATACCCCTGGAAGAGAACTAGGATTTACAGGTAAGTAACTTATCCTTACATAACCTGAAAAAAACCGTGGGCTGTTCTTGTACCCCTGAGGCAAATGACAAAAGTGATGTTGTAAACCTAATGAGCTGAAAGTGCTTAGATCCTGACTTTCAGGTGCTAGATTTTGGCAGGAAAAACATTGGAAATATCCAAGGTTGTGTTGTATTTTTTGTGCACTAAATTGTTAGTGTTGTGCTGTGTGCCTTTTGTATTGTATTTGTGGGTGTGTGACTGTTTAAGTGTCTGTAATCTAAGACTATTCTGTATGAATGGTCTGGTTTTGTAACAGGGAATAATGGGTTATGAATTGCAGAGACACTGGGTTCAGTTGTGTGAGAATCTCACTGGGGCTTAGCCTCAAGTTTAATAGGCTATTGAGGTTGAGGCTGGGGTTGTGGATCTAATAGGTATTACATGGTAGGGGGAATCTTTATCCCACCCTATGTGGTTGCGGTACAGTGTGGGAGACTGCGCTATAGCCCAATCAGCAGCATAGGCTTCCTTTACCGTGTCTGGAACTAGGAATGAAAAAGAAGACAAAATCACATCTTCCCCATGTGGGAGCTTGTGGACAAATTCAGGTGGCCAATCTTTTTCTGCCAATAGGATATCACAATTAAGTGCTTCCCAGAAGATTTTTTCTATGGTGTGCTCTTTGTCTCCCTATATCTGGATATTTAATTCATAAACCCTATTGGGTAGCCTGTCTGCCATCTCTATGACCAGAAAGTCATTAGTTGCTTTCACATCCAGATGATCTATAAGATTTTGGCAACAAATCGTAAACTCTGCCGCGATGTCTCGGAGAGTCACTGCCCACGTCTGGTTCTTCAACAACATTCTCAGTGTTGCTGGCATGTTTAAGGGAAATTACTACCACATTTTTTCTTTTTAAATTGGGGCTTTTGTTGGGAAGATTTGTGCTCCTTTTTAATATAAGCTTCTGAGAAACATTGTAAGTCCTTCTGCTTCACGTAGTCAATGCGGTGTTCTGACCAGCCCACTCTCTCACTCATTTTATCTGGTGGGTTCCTGAAAGGAACAAGAGGAACATGTATCAGTATATTCATATCTATCCGGAGTTTTTAAAGTTTCACTATTTCTGAGATTATATCTTCTTTGAGAGGTCTCAAGTTGAGGTGGTACTCTGAATTTGTGGTTTAGTTGGTCTGGCCCCCAGACTATCCCGATCTATACTAGTATAGGTTTCGGAGATAATATTTGCCAGCTCACGCTCCAGGTTTTGTTGAGGAATCACCTGGAGCCATTGGCGAATGGCCAATGCTGCTGCTTCCCCTTTAATATTGCTTAAGATGATTGAGGATACTGTGTCAAAATTACGCATCAGTTTCATCACCAAGTCCAGGGCCAGAGCTGCCCCGTGTTTATTTAGAATATGTTTAACAGTTTCGGCAAATTCGCAAGTGTCGGAGTACCATGTGTGGTAGTGTAGATTGCGGTGAAGACTGTACCCCAAGTGAAGCAGTCCTCTATGGAGGGAAGCATTCTGAATGGCATGCACGTTGTGAGAATTCTCTGTTTATATTGGGGTCCTGTATGGGGAAACACTGCTGCCTGCTGATTTGTTTTTTGTGCGATCCAGAACTGAATCTTTTCCTGTTCCATGGGTGCTTTGCCCATTATTGAGTGTACTGTTTGAGTATTAATTCCTGTAATTGCCAATTGATGGACAGATAGAGCAGCCCTCACTGAGGCAGTTCAAAGTCCTCCTTATGAACTGTATTAGTTGGCTATATATTGCTACTAGCTCATTGTAAAGTGTTTGTATATCAGCTACTTGAATTGCCTGCACATTGTGGTGTGATGTGTATGTGGCAAACGTGGGCCACGTTGGTCTCTCATTACTTAAAGGACCTAATCTCACAGGTTGTATTACATGTGAAAGGGCGCCATTGAACCAGTTTTGATGGTCTTGATAAGAAAGTGGTATTTCTAAGTGTTGGTAAGCTCGGTACCGCTTTGGTACTTTCACTTTTTTGTAGGTGCAAAGTGTATTTGAATATTGTACAAAATGAGTATTGCCTCAGACTCACGAGTCATCCACCACCCATACCTCTGAAACTGTCAAATTTCCATTTCCAATTGTTATGGTCGGAAGTCAACATCCTCTTGCAGAAGACGTTGGTGGAAGCTGTTTCCCACAGACAACAGGGAACAGGCATTTATTCCAGATCTTTCTGGTGAGAAAGAAAGACGAGCTAATACTCAACCTCAAAATAGCCAACAAATGGATTTGATGAAAAAAGTTCTGGATGCTCGCATTACTCAGATCTATCCTCATTTACACCATGGAGATTGGCTTTGCTCCGTCAACCTTAAAGATGCATATTTTCATATTCCAATCATCAGAAAGTATTGAAAGTTCTTGAGGTTTATTGTGAGGCAGGATCATTATAAGTACCAAGTACTTCCATTTGGCCTAAAGTCAGCACCCAGAACATTCTCAAAGCGCATGGCAGTAGTGGCGGTCCACCTCAGAAAACACTAAATACTCATCTACCCATACCTAGACGATTGGCTTATAAATGCGTAAACTCCTCAGGAAGCCCAACTTCATTACAACTGGACCTGCAATCTCCTTCAATGGTTGAGGCTTCATGTTAGCCTAAGCAAATCAACACCTATCCCGGTTCACACCTTGCATTATTTGGGAGCCTCCATCGACACCAAACAAGCAAGAGTGTGACCTTTGGAGGAGAGACGCTTATCAATCCTTCAGAAGTGTCACTCTCTCATGAAAGTCGCTCATCCAATGCAGTGTTGTCTCTTCTCAGCTTGATGGCCTCTTGCATCTTCCTCACACCGAATGCCCACCGCCACATGCGACCTCTCCAGGAATGTCAGGAGGACTAGAGGGACCGATTGACGGGCAGCTGTGAGGACAGGATCCCAATATCCTGTCATGCGAAGCAGTCCCTGAAATGGTGGTGCTCTCCAGCCAACTTGCTTCGAGGAAAGCCATTTAATCAGCAGGTTCCTCTTCAAACCATAGTGATGGATGCATCACTACTAGGATGGGGAGCCCACATGGATCACTTCCAAATTCAGGGCACGTGGTCACAGAAAAAGACGACCTATCACATCAATCTCCTGGAACTACGAGCAGTCCATCTGGGGCTGAAGACATTTCGTTCATCGTTCAAAACCCAGTCCCTGCCTGTTCAGAGGGACAATACAACCACCATGTACTACCAGGCCCAAACAATCTAAATAGCGCATAGCCAGGGGTCTGACGATCACAGTAGTTCACCTTCCAGGTGTCCAAAATGCTCAGACAGACGCTCTCAGCAGAGTTCTGCAAGAAAACCACGAATGGGTCTTACACGAGTATCTCGTACGAAACATCTTCAAGCTATGGGGCACTCCAGCCATCGATTTGTTTGTCACAACAGAAAACAAATAATGCTGAAGCTTCGCCTCAAGGTACTTCCATCCAGGGACTGTTGGATTGACTGGTCTAGCAAATGTCTTTATGCCTTTCCACTGATTCCCCTGATCCCGCCAGTCCTTATCAAGATGTCCCTCAAGAGACAAGATGATCCCAATAGCTCTGGAGTAGTCATGTCAGTGGTAGTTCATCAACCTTCATCACTGGTCAGAGTGTCTAAATTGCAAGCTGCCAAGCAGACCAGACCTACTAATGAAATTTGGAGGACAGATGGTACACCACAGCCTCTACTCCTTGAATTTGGCTGCGTGGCTCCTTAACTAGTGCAGTTAAGTCATTTGAATCTGCCACAAGACTGCGTGGAGATCCTCAAGGAGGCTAAGCTGCCTTGAACCTGTTCTGCATTTGCTTCCAAGCGCCAGAGATCTTGTATGTGGTGTTCCTCCATAAACATGGAGCATATAACTTGCCAAGAAGATGTCATTCTTCCATACTTGCTACACTTGGCAAAACCTGGCTTGAAATTCTCTTCCATAAAGGTTCACTTGGAAGAAAATGACCTTCACAAACCTCTTTTTTTTTAAATTCCAGTAATCAAGGATTTTCTAGAAGGGTTGAAGAAGGTTTTTCCTCCCAATAGGCGTCCTTCACTTCCCTGGGAACTCAACATAGTCCTTTTAAGGCTTATGAAGGACCTTTTCAAGCCAATCCACAAGGCATCCCTGCAACCTCTTTCTTGAAAAACAGCTTTCTTTGTAGCAATAACATCAGCCTGTAGAGTTAGCAAGATCCAAGCATTCTGTTCTCACAAACCATGTACAGTCTTTCACTCTAAAAAAGTGGTCATGAGGGCTCACCCGAAATACCTCCCTTAGTTTATTTCTGATTTCCACTTTAATCAGATCATCTCACTACCATCATTCTTTCAGAATCCCACTACTCCAGCTGAAAGAACACTTCATTCTAGAGATGTGAGGAGAGTCTTGAAGCTTAATCTAGATAAGACATGTGATATCCGCAGATCGAGCCAATTATTTATCAACTGTGGCCCAGTCCATACAGGGTTAGCCACTTCCAAGCAATCTATTTCCCGATGGATAGTTTTCTGTATCATGTTGTGCTGTCAAAAAGTAGACACTATCAACTAGAACAAAAACACATTCCACTAGAGATAAAGTGGATACTGCTGCTTTAATGAGGAATATCCCTATAGTGGATATTTGCAATGCAGCCACATGGAGATCTGTTCACACTTTCACCAAGCACTACTGCCTGGACTCGAATGCTACAGTGGATACTCAAGTAGGAACAGCTTCCCTCAGAAATTTAGAGCCAGATGTATCATACAACCGATTTGCGATTCTCAAATAGCGATTTAAGAAATCGCTATTTCAGAAATGCAAAAAGGTATGTATGATTTTTGCGATTCGGTAATAGCGATTTCTTAAAAATCGCAATTCCTATTACTGAATCACAAATAGAGAATCTGTCCCCATTTGCACCTATGGGCCTGTTGGCCCATATCTGCATATTTTTTGCATTTCCAAAATTGCGATTTCTTAACCAGAAATCGCAATTTTGGAAATGCAAAGCCCCAGGGTGCTGGGGGCCTAAGGCCCCCTCTGCTGCACCCCTAATTTTATTTTTTGGACATGTAAGGTGCACACATGCCAAAAGGGCATGTGTGCTTTACATGTACATTTTAAAAATGCATTTTAAATGCATTTTTTAATTTTGCACATGGTTATCACCAGGTTTAACCTGGTGGTAAATAGCGATTCCTAAATGCCCAAATCGCATTTAGGAATGGCTTCATACATGTGCTAAGAAATCGCAAATAAGGAATCCTTATTTCCAATTTCTTATTTAGAGAGTCGCAATTTGCGACTCTCTAAACAGGGTCGCAATTTTAAGGAATCGATATTTTTGTGATTCCTTAAAATTGCGTTCAGAATGTCTTTCATACATTCTGAACTGGCTTTTTACATTCGCAAATGGGCATTCGCACCGTTTGCGAATGCAAAAAACCTTGATACATCTGGCTCTTATTTGCTTAAATGGCTACTTTACTCACTCCTCTGTCTTCTCCGCCCTTAGTAGGGTTGGGCTTGCAACTCTATTCAGTGCTTATTACTATCAATGGAGATCGCCTGCAAGAGAGGGATTCGTTTCTCAATTGCAACTCCAGTTCTCTCATAGGGAAATCACCATTGAAGTCATAAGCAACCCTCCCTCCTCCCCAGTGGAGTGGACAGAGGTAACTATAGGACCTGTCACGGTTTCGGGCGGGTCTGATCAGGACTCTGGTTGGGACACCCCTTGAGGTCACCGAATAGCCTAAAGAGGTAGTATACTGGGGAAGAAGAGCAGCTAAAGGCATACACGGGAAGGACAGCTATGAACAGGCACAAGAAAGTAAAAGCAGAGCAACCCTTGTGTGAACAAACAGGAAACAGATACTAGTGGACAAACACGCTGGGGTTGTACACAGAGTAAGGCGCAGAACCTCCCACAGTGACAGGGAATCTCAATGCCTCTGTGCAGTTTGCTCTTACAGATAGTCACCCTGCCAACCCCATAGAAAGGAGGCAGCAGAGTGATTCTGTCTCTGGACCCTAGAGCACAAACAAGGATAGTACTTACATACACAGGACACGCTCTTGTGGGTCCAGCTGGAAACACAGTGGCGATTCCTGAGAAAACAGCAATGGCACACCGTCACTGTTAGGCACGAAAGACAACGTATAACACTAGACAAGGATGGGGGCTGGAATTGCCTCCTGGAAACCAGGAGCCAACCCCAGTACAAAGGAGGACACTTATACACTGGTGAAGACTGATAGAACACTTACCAGACACAAAGAACCAAGAAGAAACAGAAACAGAAGGGAACAAACAAAGAGGCAGAGGCAAGAACTGGGAACAGGCTCAGGTTGAAGTAAAGGCAGGATTACGACATGAAAACAGGGTGCAAACTTCTGGCTGGAACAAACAGAGATAGGACTGGGAAACTGAGAGCAGGCTCTGGCTGGAACAGGCAAGGACAGGACTGGAATACAGGGAGCAGGGATGAGTAGAAAACAGGACTGGGAAACAGAGAGCAGGTTCAGGCTGAAACAAGGCAGGAGCATGGCAGAGAAACAGGGAGCAGGCTCTGGAAGAAACAAACAGGTATAAGGCTAAGCGATGGGGAGCAGACTGGCTGGAACAATCAGGAGCAGGGCAGAGAAACAGGAAACAGGATCGAGCTGGAACAGAACAGGAACAAAACTGGAACACCATCCGACAAAGGGTCTGCAACACAAAGGAATCGAAGTCCAATGCACGAGGGGGAGCTTGAGGAAATGGCTGCTTATAAGCAGTTCCAAGCTGGGCTGCACAGAAGAGGTCACAGGTGTGTGTAGTTTCAGACACTTGCAAGTCCTGGAGGAGAGGATCCGGTGAAAAGGAGCAACTGGACTTCTCCCATTGAAAACAATGGGAAACAGAATTCACGCTTTCCTGACTACCAGGCTGTGCATTATGGGATTTGCAGTCCCAGGAAGCAAATGTAGTACTACACAAGTGTACCATGGAGAAAAGAGAAACAAACAGGAGTCAGCAAGGGACTCTAGATAGGTGTTCAAGGTGATTCCCAGGCTTCCGACAGTCCTCTTACAGCACCCCCTGGAAATGGGACGACAGAGTTGTAACAGGGACCTATATATCATTCGCGCATTGCCTCAAAAAGAACTGAAGCAATTGCCACCTGCTGGTGGTCTCTACGTTCTTAAAGGCATAGTCTCAATTTTTATTCATATAATGACAACCTATTTGGCTACGCTGTTGTGCTTTTCTTCATTTCTATATTCTATCACAAAGGATTTATGAAAGACATGTATGCTGTTTTCTAAAAATATCCTGAATTCATATACATATATAATAATTCTACTGGTCCCTTTTTAAAGAAGATGGCATTGTAGTCTGTTCCTATGGGCCTTCCTGAAGCAAGATGAAGATCTAAACTTAAGAAGATACAGTGTGAAAAAGTGCTCCTGGAAAACCACACGTGGGCGGGACTATTCAGTGCTTATTACTTCAATGGAGATTCCCCTATGAGAGAACTGGAGTTACAGGTAAGAAACTATTCATTCTTTGGAATTCATGAGTTGCCTCAAACTTTTGCGAGGCTCATCTCCATCTGTGTTTTATGGGGGCCCCTTGTTTTATAATGGCGTTCAAGGGGTTTCATTTTAGTATTCAACTTTAATGTGTAATTTTTTTTTCTCTTGCTTTAACGGCGCTCAAGTACAGAAACACATCTTTTAAGGACTGATTTTAGTGCATCCCAGGTTGCATTCCATGCAGTATCTTAAATAAGATTAATCTCTAAGTAGTGGGATATGGTTTTCATAATGTTACGCTTATGCAATGGGCCCTGCAGAAGCACATCTTTCAGTTTCCATTCATAGATTTATGAGTTAACTTAGTGTAGTTCAGAGCATGGAGTACTGATGAGTAATCTGAAATAGCTTTAAATGCTATTTCCCCCAACTGGCCTTTTTCCTTGAGATCACCAATCATTACAAAATAATCCACTATAAGGCGTGTATGTGTGTTTTTCTCCAATAATGAATGAACACTAGATCTTCAATTCCATTCAACAGTGAGGATGTGGACCTAGAAAGGCAAATAATACTGGAATACAACTTGTCCACAACCGAATCAACAACTGTGTAGAAGTCGTCTGTGGGCAGCTCTTGTCAGCAAGGTAGAAATGTTGGGGACACATCAGAGAGTCCTCATGGTTATGCTTCTTAGGGCCATAAATGGAAAATTACATCTTGATTAATACATCTTGATTAAACTTGCCCCAATTTTAACAAGCACTAATCATAATGGCAACATCCATCATATTATAGTAGTAAGAATAGATAAATCCTTTAGGAATCTTTTGAACCTCAAAACTTTTTCATCAGATGCGAAGAGATTTGTCTCATTCAGACAAACAAATCTACTTGCAGCTCAATCAGCCTGTTCAAAATATATGTTCGCCTTTTCTTGTTGGTGCAACTCCTGAACATTCAACGAAAGGAGTCTCTCATCTTGTACTTATTCCTCAAACGTAATAGTATTTTATGGAAAGACGCAGAACACCACATTTAGCCTAAATTTGCAAAGGCCTTTGTATATATCAACAAAGTGGAGAAGTGTGTCTTTAACTTCTTGAACACAATGTATAAAGATCCTCTACCTTCACCCCAACCATTCTTAAGCAAACATACATTTCACTACATTTCTACAAACCAAAAAAGAATCAACGGACTAGATCTCCCCTAGCCCAACCCTAGAGTTTCTATCCTAACCCTAGTGTTTCTATCCCATATTCACACTAGGGGTTGGGTTTGAAAACGTAAGGGTAATTGTTCAATAGCAACCACCAATACATTGCAAGCCACACCTCTGAGCACGAACAGTAACACCACAGAAGCTGCAAAATACTGTTTTGTGACATAGCGGGCATGCCTACATACCATCCTGGAAGAAAACCCAGAATTTGGCCAAAGGACGGTGAAAAAGGTGCTAAGCTATTCGTCACATCCATCTCACAGGAACTGTTGTGAAAATGCAGTTTAAATGTAAACCAAAGACACATTCAGGGAGCATAACAATGTTTACAGCAAGATGGAAAGTATATAGTCCCTTTAGTGTTAGTGGTTTGCTCAGAGGCTCATTGTCCAAAGCCCTCTGCTCATGTTTTATCTCCTAGCTACCAGAAATCACCTTCTTGTATTGTGCTGCATTCCATTTGTGTGTTACTTTTCAAGTCCACTTTGCTCCTCCTGGATCTGTAAATTACAAATGGGAGGCTCTGTATCATCCTCATTGCTCAAAATATGCTTTTTAGCGCACATCTATTAGCCAATGTAGAGGGTGCCAAATCATTAAAGAGTATATGTTTAGTGTCACAAGATAGAATGCGTGGCACACCCCGAGCTTTCATCCTGATATGCTTCTTTGTTCCGAAGCAGTACATCTCATCAGATGGTCTTTGCAAAGTGTCCTCCTCAGCTTAAAAAAGTTAATTTGATGCATGCTGTTGAGTTCCACTTTAGCTATGATTGGATCATAACGGTCTAGCAGGCAGTCCTCAAGCAGCATGTGGTCCTTGAACACCGAGCATGAGGGTGAGTCTTGCAGTGCCTCAGCTCGACGAGGCTCCAACATCGATGGCTGCCAATCCTGCCCAAGCCGTAGCAGTGACTTGCTCATAGACTAAGCGTGCCCCTGCAGACCAACTCTTCTGCTGTGCTGCAAGCTTTAGAGTACTTGAAGCTTAAAGCATAGACGCACAAATGTAGTTTTTGAGACATCAGTTACTAAAGCAAATAGGTTGCGCACTGGTGACGAATACCTTGAACACTACAGTAAGAAGCCTGCTGCTTCCCCTTTTGCTACCCAGGGTGAAGAGATTCAAGCGGTTGCTTTATTGCTATATTAAATTTGTATCTTGCTATGTTAAATGTACCAAGCCCAAGGATTCCTAGTCTAATGACTGTAAGTAATTATAAGCCTGTGAGCTCTGAGAAATGTGACGACACATTCAGCTGGTGGTGTGGCATTTGGCCCGCATGGCTATGCAGTCAGTGAGGTTCAAAATCAGCTGTTGTATCTTGATGATTGCACCACACAGATTTACTTTTTGAAGGGATTGCTTTTCAGCTCCTTCACAAAAGAGACCTGGATAATCAGTAATTAGTATAAACATTTTTCTTGTTGAGAAGAAGATTTTTACACATCCTCTAAATGTTACCATGACAACACCACATTGGCATTGATACAGTATTGCATTGTATTATATAGTATTGTAATTGTATTTATTTAGAGCTTTCTACCCCTGGCGAGGCATCAAAGTGCCTTTCCGCGAGTAGCACACTACTCCGGAACCCAAGAGGAATTAGAGGTCGATTACCATAGGGAAATATGAGTACAGTATTAGTATTAGTTAATTTGATCAGAGGATACGTGAGTTTGTTAGTTGGATTGACTTGAGTAATGGAGGGATAGAGGAGGGATGAATCCAGAAGTGTTAATTGGGAGCTTATAGTAGTAGGGGTGAGTAAAGGAGAGATGGAGGAGGGAAGAGTCTGTGGAAAGGGGGTTTGGAGATCATAGTAGCAGAAGGGGGTTTGGATGGGTCAAAGGTGAGATACATGAGGGAGATTTTAGTCGGGTTGTTTGGGAGATCATAGTAGTAAACTGAGGTTTGGGGTGAGCTAGATGTGGTAGAGGAGTGAAAAGCTTAGGCACAGTTATTTTGGAGATCAAAGTAGTAGAATGGGTTTGGGATGAGTGAGAGTGGGGATGGAGGATAGGTAGATAGAGACATAGGGTGATGGGAGACAGTAAAGCTTACGAGAGAGTACTTTAAAAAAAAATATATATATATTTCTTTTTTCTCTACTACAGTAGGATTAAAGTGATAAATAGATATGTAAATTCATAGTAAGGGAATATGGCCCTCATAATGACATTGGCAGTAAAAACTGCCTACAGACCGTCGCCGCAGCTACCATCCGTCTGCCATATAATGACCACATATGGATTTCCGCCACAAGAAGGGCGGAAATCCGGCTGTGGCCATACTGGCAGATGACAGTAAGATGGCGCTACTACCACCAGAAGCGCCAAGCCAGTAGACCGCTGCCAGCCGTATTATGACAAATAATACGGCCTGGCGGTGTTCTGCTGGCGGGTACTGCTGGCGGTAGCCGCGCCCGTCCCTTCTCCAGCCGGAAGACCCCCTGGATCCAGGTAAGTCAGGTCTCTGACAGGGGAGGGAGGTGGGGGGTGTTGTGTGTGGGGGGGGGTGTGCATGTATGTGTGAGTGCGTGCGTGAATGTGATTGTGTGTTTAGTGTTGTTTGCGTGCACGCATGCGTGTATGTATGGAAGTGTGAGTGCGTATATGTATGGAAGTGTGAGTGGTGTATGTATGGAAGTGTGAGTGCGTGTATATATGGAAATTGGAATGCATGTCTGCGTGTATGTTTTGATGTGTATGCGGATGTTTGCATGAGTAGATGAATGCATGCGTATATGTATGTGTGAATGAGTGTGTGTCTGCGTTTGTGTGTGTGAATGGAGGGGTGTTTGGAGAGGTTTGGGGGTCCCTATCAGTGACAGGGACGGAATTCCCTGTCACTGATAGGGCCTGCCGCCATGGTTTTCGTGGCGTTATAAACCCCACGAAAATCATGGCGGAAGGCAGGGACATAATACTGCCGGCAGCACAATGGCGGCTGCCGGACTGTAGATGGTTATCTCCAGCCAGAGGTCTGCTACTGCCATGGCGGTCGAAAAGGTACATTGACGGGTTGGCTTCAGTCAACCCACCAATGTTTTATGTGGCGGTAAGTACCGCCAGCCTGTTGGGGGTACTACCGCCACATTAGCGCCGACCGCCGGGGTCATAATGACCCCCTATATGTGCAAGGAATAATATATTGGCTATAATAATATGAGAAGTAAAGTTGTATAAACACAGACTTACAAGATTTGTAATATTTGATGTCAATTTATAAGTGTACTTTTCTAGCATTAATTTATCTTTCCTCAAGTTTTCAATAGCGAAATGCTTGCTGTTAAATAGTTGAGATAACATTTGCTCATCGTGATATAAAAAAGAAAGCAGGGATTAATAAGTATCTAATATAACAACTTATCTAGGAGCTATGCAATGATAGTGAATCTATTTCAAGCATGGCATAGCGTCAGTCGTGTACTCTACCCCTATAAAGTTTCATTACATCTAGCAACAGAGAATTTAAGCTGCCTATGGTAAAACATTAAAGTGGACAAAGAACATGCCCTTTAAAAAAGAACAAGCATTGGCAATGTCTACAGGCCTGGCTTCCAAATGAAAATGCCTCTTCAGTCACTGGTGAGTTTAGGCATTCAATAACCCATCATACAGGTACTATGTCACTCAAACTTGCTTGAATGGATCCATTCATCGTCCTACAATTTTTTTCTTCTGTTGCCCCGTTTACACATCCACAATAAAGTATATATACACTCAATAAGCACAGGGATGATACATTTAAAAACTAAAACTAAAAGTAGAAAAAAAATACTACTGCCTAAACAAGGAGAATATTTGCATGCAGTCAAAAAAAGAAAATTAAACATAAGTGGATGGCTATCTTTCAATAATAATTTGCACAATATATAAAGAGTGTAATAATAGTCCACCCTTAACGGTCTATTGTCTTTAATGCTAGCATATACTTTTCACAGTAGATAAGCCAAGCCTACTATATAATAACTTTATATAATAAAGAGATCAAACTTATGGCATCTGACATAACTTTTCCCAATGAACCAATGGGGCCTGTAGCCTTTATTGTTGGCCTGTCACCATAACCAACTCAAGCCTACTGTATTGCGCATAAGCTTCCCCAAAAGGCAACCATCAGGTAAACCATCACAAACTCACAAATATGTATAGAATGACAGTTGGTAAATCAACATAAAGCTCTAGCAAGGATTACCACAGTGCAGTCTTTCAGTCATAGCGAGAAGTACCCAACACCAAACCACCTGCCTAATATGGTAATCTGTGTGATTCCATACAATGAAACAGGCGGCAGTTGGCATTAATTAGCCTAGTCATAATAAACAGATAGGCATTGATCATTGGCTTGTCAACATAGCCAAATGAGTCCTGTGTTGAGCATAGGATTTCTCAAGGCAAAAGTACAGTATAGAGATTCTTTATAGCAGAAACACATATATTTTGCCCAATTAAAATCTTGTGGAGAGAAAGATTAACATGTAGGTCAAACTTGAACCCCACTTTTATGAGACCTCTTAAAGCTCTTATTTCTAGTGCGCTACAGCTCGCTGTTAAGCCAGAACTAAAAAGTAAAATATTTTTGCTTCACTCTTTGGCATATTTAAAATTTGGTGTGGATTTAAGGAATATGTTGAGATTAACAGTATTTTTAATCTGATGTACCTTTAAAAGCAGCTGATACTTCGTTATCCTCTGGACCGGCTTTAGCAGATATGCATCAAGAGAAAGCTTGTGATCCAGTTTTCGTTGACAGTCCTTTTGGTGAGAATTGAAAGAAAAATATAGCATTTTCTTAATAAAAGAACAGCACGTGTTTCCATTAATTATTGCAGAGCTGAAAATAGAATATGCTTTTGTGGGACACACTAGCTTATTTTGTGGTGTTTTCACAGCTTAAAAAGGTTGTGACTTAAACAACTACACCTAAAACACACATTTCTTTATACCTGATAAATGTAATTGCTAGAACTTTTAATTTCTCTCCCCTGTGGCCCCGCCCCCTTTACCAGAAAATGATCAAAAACAAAGTGAATGATTATTTTCTGGTAAAGGTTTTGCAGCTGCCGCTGCTGGCGGGTGGGCAACGCTCCTCCGCCCAGAGAAGCCACCACTGATGTGTAGTAGGTCTCGTCTTCTGACGATGGCACAAAGCCCCAGGAAGTGCATTTTATGCCACAAAGTATTTATCTGTGAAGGCGGCACTCGAGGGTGCTAAATGTACCTTGTGGGTACAGATCACCCTGTGTCCTAAAGTGGAGGCTCCTGAGTTGAGATTGTGCCTCTTGTTCAGATGATGCAGGGAACAGCTTGTGATTCTCTTGTGTAGATTCTGTTTGACCAACTTCTTACCATAGGTTACTAAAGAGTCCCCCATTTACTTTCATAATCTGTAAACTGCCCTTCAGTTTTATGTGCCAGTCTTTATCGCACAAATTGTCCATAGCCTAAAGCAGCATAGCTCCACAGAATGTAAAAATGTTTGTTTTTTTCCAGTTAAATGCTAGTCTCAGTTTCACCACCCAAAGACTGTGTAAGACAGCATACCATTCTTATCTCTGTGGGGTTTTGAATCCTGAAGGGTATAGGCCTAGGGCCATCACCCCAACTTCCTTCAGAAAAAGGAAAGCCAGAATCTGTGAGTGTACCTCTCACCATTTTCCACAAAGATCTTTCCCTCTGGCATTCCCACCATGTGTGGTGCACTACCTATACCACTAACATTCCCCTCTTTTATTCGAATAGATACTTTTAAAAATCTTATTGGTGTGTAGTATCTTCCGTACATTACCTTGTAATGCATTCCTCTATTTTGTGGTGCTCATTGAGCTTTTATGGATACGTCTGCCTGTGGTTTGGTGTTATTTACATTTCTAGATCTCTCTCCGATCTGTTCATGTTCGCCCGGTGAACTTACCGTTTAGGTGCAGTGAGGTATCTTAACACCAAATAATTCCTCCCTTTGTAGCTATGTGCCTCTTGATTTTATTTTCAAGCTGTGTTATATTTCAGGTAGCTGCATCTTTATTTACTTGCTGCATTACCCAATGCCTAAAGGTAAGCATTTCTTAACCTTTCTCTCTCATGAAGTTTAAACTCTGCATTAAATTCCAGAAATAATCTAATCAACCCATTCATAAACATCTGCAAGCATTCTTCTGCTTCCCTCCTTTTATTTATATAAATCGCGATTGGACATGGTTGCATTAAGGCTGGATTTATGTGGATTGGAGTGTAGGAGGAATGGAAGGTGGTCAGCTCTAGTCATCGCACTCTCTGGTCTAATATGTGTAATTTCATTGCTACAAGGGTACTTAGGTAAGTGTTGACAGGTCTATTTTCTTTAGCTAAGCAACTTATATCCCATTTTAATTTTATTTAGCCTTCCTGTCCAAGACAGGGAAATCCACTGCCATTCGTAATAATCTTAAACAGGTGGAAAGTTCATTTTAAATAATTCACTACTCTTCAGAGTGATCTTCACAACCAGATAGTTGATATCGGCTTTAGGAGGAGGACAGTTGCCAAGCTCCCCACCTCTTCCTCTGGCACTGATAGATTCAAGACTTCTAATTTTCCCATATTTATTTTATAGCCAGCGACCTCTTCTAAAAGCTGCAGGTGATGAGTTATTGATGTTACGGACTGGCCCAAGGTTTCCCAGTATGAGGAGAACATCATCAGCATAAAACATAATTTTATATTCATCTGAGCTAAATATTATACCCTGAATACTTTCTGATGCCCTGATCGCATTAGCAAGAGGTTCTGTACAAAGTGCGAATAGTATTGGGCATAAGGAACACCCCAGCTGTGTCTATGTCCCAACTGGATCTTCTCTAATAAATTTCCATTTAAAGTTATTCTCCCACTCGCTCCAATGTGAGCTTCAAGAAGGACCAATCCACATGGTTTGAAGCTTTTTCCGCATCTAATGATATGAGAATGGCCAGTATCTTCTTTCTCTATCTTTTCAACCGGGTGAACTGCTCTGCGAATTTTTATCGTGTTGCTGTTTGCCAGAAACAAATCTGCTTTGATCAGCAACAGTCAATTCTGACACCACTTTTTCTAGACTGTGTAGCAACAGGGTAAATGGGCGTATGATATGCATTATTTCCTGTTATGAAGATAATTGTTATGAATGCCTCCAGCATGAATGGGGTAATGTCTCCATTTTGTGCACAGTAATTAAATAATACAGTCAACCAGAGCGCACGTTTACTACAGTACATTTTATAAAAAAAATACCTGAAAACCCATCTGGACCCTAGGCTTTATTGTGTTTTAATTGTTTTATCATCATTGTAGCTTCTTCCTCACAAAATGGCATTTGCTGGTGCTTTTGCCTCTGAGTCGTTAGATGCTGCAATTTTGCCAGGTCCAGGTATACCTGTTGCATCTGAAAGAGTGTGCCTTTTGCCTAGAGTAATATGTAAAAGTCTCGAAAATACACCAGCTTATCAGTTTCCTTTGTTAGTGTGTCACCACCCCTGATTTTCTTTCTTTAAAATACTCGCATACTTAGTGATACCACAGTAGAGACGCCAGCGGTATGCACACCTTATCTCCCATTACATGTAGCTTTCTTTTTAAATGGAATCCTGCCAGCTCTGATTGGTCAATATAAACCATGCTTAATTGATTTGTGTTTAAGTGTCAGTGTGGGGTTCATCCTGTATGGTACCTCAGTCTTCCTCAGTTTTAATTCTAACTCCAAGGGCTCTTTTGCCCACTGTGTATTTACATGTGTCACATAAGAGATACAGCATCCTCTGATTAATGCCTTTCAGGCATCCCATACTTTGGCATATGGTATATTGTCTGATTAATTTTCAATAAAATAGCCCTAAATTTGTTGGCAGACGTCTTCCCCCAATAAATGATCCCTCAACAAGGATGGACGCAATCTTCCCATCAGTCTTTCAATCAAATAATGCAGTAGAAGTTTTATGTGCTCCGTTGAGTGGGCAGACACAGAGATTGTGCCTGTCTCTGGGGTACATGCCTCAGTGGCTAAGGTATAGATTGCCCAAATGTAATCAATACCAGCTTTTGTTTGATGAAAGCGTGAGTGAAATGTATATTCTGTATCTGTTATATGTAAATCTCTCCAAATATCTCATTACCCCAACTCTCTCATCTTATTCTTCTTGTGCTCTGAAATCACATCTCCCACACACTGACATTTCTGTGTCTTATCCAGCAGGGGAGGCCCCATACTGCATTAAAATCTCTCAGGTGGATAATCAAGCTCCATGCAAAATTCGCATGTGTCTCCAGAAATGTAATTAGAAAGGTGTACTGTACTGCATTGAGTGCATATATATAATTGTATCTTACCTCCTTTACTACTCTTTTAGCTTCAATTATAAATGGAATAACAGATTTTATGAAAATCACCACCCTGGTATGTTTTCTATTACCTGATGCATAGTAAGCCATTGAAATGCCCTGTCCATCATTCCAGATTGGTCAGCATGCATCAAATGGATTTCTTGTAACCCTATCACATCAGACTGTGCAGCTTGCAAGTATTATTCACAGTAAGAGATGTGATTTTGATTATATGATCTATGATAGTTCCCATTTTTTTGCTTCAGTCAGTGGTGCCTCCATATCTCATCCACCCCCCGCTGCTGTTTCTGTAGATCTTAATCTGTATGCAACACTCAAAATCACCCCTTGCCAGCCACTCCAACATGAAAACTGGACATAGACGTGCAACTTGAAAAAGGTGATCAACCTTGTGGATTTCCCTTCTCCATCTTCCCCCTCAGTACAGCTCATAGGGTACATCCTATTGGACAACAGGTTTGGTTAATTTTATGGTACGTCCTTCTCTCCTCACCACCTTCACCCCTTCCCTCTGAAAAAGATACTTCTCAGTTCTCTTCCAGGGGATCCTCATCAATAGTCATAAACATTGAATATTCCCGCCCTTGTGCGGGGACCCCGGAGCATATATAAAATATACACATATTATACATGTGTAACAAACAGTCCTGCAGGCTATCATGTTAAAAACAGGCTAAAATGCTTTATTTCTATGAAGTTTTTTTTTAATTTTTTTTTTTTTATATTAAATACTACAATAGAGCATAAATATGTACCCAAGCTCCTAAAACTAGGCTTAGGGAAGTAATCAGTAGCAAACTCTAGAGAAAAAAATAGAAAAAACTGCATTGAAAAACAATGAAGCATTCTTAGCCAATAGGTTGCATGCAGGTTAGCACTGGAGAACCATAAAAACTTTGGCACCGTGCCTTTAAGACCCTGAGCACCTCCAGTATCCCACCATGCCTCAGGGGTGAAGGAAAGGTGACAGTTGGTTCACAGTTAGGTCAGTTCTTTTTTCCGGCTTCTTATGAGAGGATCCTGGAGCATTGAGCTCTCAGTTTTTCTGAGTTTTTCTCAGAAAAATTCTTTAAAAAAGCGTTTTTTCACTTTTTACTCGACAAATAACACCTTTGTCTGAGCTAGGCAGGTTTTTTCTGACAGAAAAATGCCTTCACTTTTTGTCAAATGCCCTGCTTGTGGGAAGAAGAAGGCCCAGTCAGATCCCCACTCTCTGTGCATAGTGTGCCTGCCTCAGAGTCACTGCCCTGACACTTGTAAGTACTGCAAGAACATGTCTAGGAGGACTCTGAAAGACAGAGAGAAGATCCGGCTACATGGGCTTCAGGAGAGGAAAAGAACATCGTCCTCCTCACTTCCCAGACAGCCAGAAGGCCATTCTCAGGAGAGAATGGCCCGGTCGACGTCGACAGGTAGGAAAGTACCTGTTTGTTCACCGTCGACGTCGTTGCTACCACCGTCTCACCGGCATAGATCGCCGTCGACGGCGACACACCCGACGTCGAAGGAAACGGCGTCGAGGGAACATCGCAGGGGCAGGTCTCCGTCGACGACAGCCCGCCGATCGATGTCGAGCCATCGCCGGCGTACCCGGTCGCCGCCAAACGCTGTGCGCCCCCCGACGTCAGGACACACGACGTCGAAATCGCCACGACGGCACGAGAGACATCCGCCGTCGACCTCCCATCGCTCCACGTCGAGGCACACGACGGCGAGCAGGTCGAGGTCCAAGGATCGCCGTTCGACGTCAAGGCACTCAACGTCGAGTCATGAGCAACCGGCTGGGCGTCCTTCGACGTCGAAGCCATCGACGTCGACACAGGTTTTACCTGTCCCACAGGGAGCAGAACATCGCCCCACGCCAGACAAGGCGCCATCTCCAGTGGTCTCCATACCGAGCGACTCTTCTCGGTCAAGAGCGGCATCTTCTGGGCATGTCTCGCCCATCAACCTATCTCCGAGATGGCTGGAGAGCCTCAACAGACCAGCGGCCTCCCCAGATTCGCAATATTCGCGAATGTATTCACCTACTGCCTCCCTGCCAAGAACGCCATCACCGACAGCCAGGGCAGAACGAGCTCGTTCAGCTCCTCGCCAACCGACCGCGAGGCCTAGACGCTCGGCTACAGCGTCTCGCAGCAGGTCTCGCTCTCAACGAAGATCCAGGTCGCGGTCAAGAAGAAGATCACCCTCTTGGTCTTCATCAGGTTCATCTGTCGGGCGTTACTCACCCACCCTAACAGATTCACCACCTGCTAGAGTCTCACCGGTGGATGACATTACCACATTCAACGAGGTGTTGCTAAGAGGAGCGCAGAAACTCAACATAGAGGTTCCAGAACCATCTACCTCCTCATCGGTCATCTTTGAGACTCTACAACAGAGATCAGCGTCAAAAAAGTTGCTGCCTCTAGTGCCTGGCTTGTTGCAGCCAAACATGGACACTTTTCTGGCCCCATTTCGCTTAAGTCTGCCCCGGCTAGAATTCTCAAAAAATACAAGGCTCCAGAACAGGACCCTTTATTCCTTAGAAAGGATCCGCCACCGGACTCGGTTATCATAGCTGCCGCCCGAAAGACCCACTCGGTGGCATCTTCATCCACGGTACCTCCGGATAAAGAGAGCAGGCATCTAGACTCTCTGGGGAGGAAGATATGCTTGACAGCGGCTTCAGCAATGAAGGTCTCCAGTGCGTCTGCGCTCCTGGGCAGGTATGATCGTTCTCTGTGGGACTCCCTCAGTAGATTTACAGAAAAATTGCCCAGAGAAGACAGACAAGATTTCCAGGAGATACTACAAGAAGGATGCCTGGTATCCAACCAGGTTATCAGCGCGGCAGCAGATGGGGCGGATTTGGCTGCTCATGGATACGCACATGGTATCTGTGCGAGGAGATCTTCCTGGCTGAGGCTCACTGGCTTGAAACAGGAAGCACAACAACGCATCCTGAATCTCCCATTTGCCGGGAACTCTCTATTCGGTGCCCATGCAGACGAAGAGATGGCCCGCATGAAGACCGAGGTGGATACCATGAAGGCGGTGGGCCTCGAAAGAAAGAAAGATTTCAGGCGGAGGTACAGGCCGTATGACAGGTGCCCTTTCCAGCAGAGGGTTCAAACCCCTCATTGGTCGCAAAGGTCACAGCAACGACAGGGACGCCCTCTTTTTCAAAGGAGAAACACAAGGGAGCGAGGGTCAAGTAGACCTCAACAGTCCACTCCGAAAGCACCCACCAAGCAATGAAATCTCGCTTCCCTCGACACTGTACACCACTCCGGTGGGGGGAAGTATTACGGCTTATCTTCACGAGTGGCACTCTATCACAAGAGACAAATGGGTGCTCAATATTGTCGAACATGGCTATTCTCTTCTTTTCAAACAGCCTCCACCACGCTTGCCACCAACCAAAGACAATCCATCTCATCTCAGCTTGCTACGCAAGGAGGCTCTCGCCCTCCTAAAAAAGAATGCCATAGAAAAGGTTCCACCTGCACGCAGAGGACAGGGGGTCTACTCCCGTTACTTTCTAGTGGCAAAGAAGGGTCGAGAGGGCGTTTTCAGGCCAATTCTGGACCTACGGCTGCTGAACAAATACATAAGGAAGCAGAAGTTCAGAATGCTAGCGCTTCACCAGATTTTCCCTCAACTGCATCAGGGAGACTGGATGTGCTCCATCGACCTACAGGATGCGTACTTTCACATCCCGATAGCTCCCAAACATCGAAAATTCCTGCGCTTCCGAGTAGCGTTACAGCATTACCAGTTCAGAGTTCTACCCTTTGGCCTGAAATCTGCCCCAAGAGTTTTCTCGAAATGTATGGCAGTGGTGGCGGCACATCTCCGAAGACAAAGGATATACATATATCCATACCTAGACGACTGGCTACTAAAGGCTTCTTCTCCGGAGCAGGCGAGAAGCCATCGGGACATTGTACTAGGAGTTTGCGAAGCTCTAGGTCTTCAGGTCAATTACCAGAAGTCAACCTTGATTCCAACGCAGAATCTTCACTACCTAGGAGCTATCATAAACACAGAACTCCAAAAAGTGTATCCTTCGGAGGAACGACTATCCTCAATAGACAGGAAGTGCCAGGACCTGTTGAGAGGCAGCGCACCTACGGCACGTCAGGTGACATCACTGCTGGGCTCCATGGCATCGTGCATTTTTATTGTCCCAAATGCCAGACTCCACATGAGACCCCTCCAAGAGGCATTGGAGACCAACTGGAGCCAAAGAACAGGTCGCTGGGAGGACACGGTGCGGCTACCGGCGGTAGCACTTCAGTCATTGAGATGGTGGATGCACAGACCTCACCTGTCAGTGGGTGCTCCGTTTCACCAGGTGCTTCCATCCGACACCCTAGTAACGGATGCATCTCTTCAGGGATGGGGGGCTCATTTGGGTCCTTTTCAAGCGCAGGGTCTGTGGTCAGACAAGGAAAAGCAGTACCACATCAATCTGCTAGAACTCAGAGCGGTCCATCTGGCTCTCAAGTCTTTCATACCGCTAATTCAGGGGAAAACTCTCTTGATACAGACGGACAATACAACCACGATGTATTACTTGAACAAACAAGGGGGAACGAGGTCCCTACCCCTATCGCGAGAGTCCCAAGCGATATGGCATTGGCTCCTGGCCAGAGGAATGTCAATTACAGCAGTTCACCTGCCAGGTCAGCAGAACGTGGAAGCAGACTTTCTAAGCAGACACCTGGAGGACGTTCACGATTGGGTCCTACACGGCGAAGTCGCAGAATACATCTTTGCGCAATGGGGTCGGCCTCAACTGGATCTCTTCGCAGACGAAGTAAACAAGAAATGCCCAGACTTCGCATCCAGGTTCTACCGTCCGGGATCTCGAGGGAATGCCCTGTTGATCGACTGGTCAGGGATATTTCTTTACACTTTTCCGCCGATTCCCCTCATTCCGGCAGTGATCAGCAAACTTTACAGATCCAGGACCAGAATGATTCTTATAGCGCCACAATGGCCCCGACAGTTCTGGTACACGGATCTCCTCAACCTGTCGGAAAAACCTCACAGGAGGCTGCCGTGCAGACCGGATCTTCTGAGCAGAATGGAGGGCAGGATTCTACATCCCAACCTGCCCTCTCTGAGCTTAACAGCATGGCTCCTGAATTCCTGCAGTATGGGCACCTAGGGCTCTCGCAGGAGTGCATGAACATCTTGAAAGAGTCCAAACGGCCTTCCACGCGGCGTTCTTACGCTTTTAAGTGGAAGAGATTCTACATATGGTGCTGTCAGAAAGGTCATAATCCCATACGGGCGCAGGAGGATGTCATACTGTCCTATTTGCTTCATCTAGCGAAGTCCGGTCTGCAGGTATCGTCTATTAAGGTACATTTGTCTGCTATTACAGCCTATCGCAAGTCACCTTCTCAGGAATCCTTCTTTACAAAACCTGTAGTCAAGGATTTCTTAGAGGGTTTGAAGAAAGTTTTTCCGCCAATTCGGAGGCCTTCTCCTCCATGGGAACTGAACATAGTCCTGGCAAAACTTATGGGCCCTCCTTTCGAGCCTATACATAAGGCCTCTTTACAACACCTTACGTGGAAGACGGCTTTTCTAGTGGCCATTACTTCAGCGAGGAGGGTCAGTGAAATCCAGGCCTTGTCTTCAAAAGAACCGTACACGGTTTTTCATGACAATAGAGTGGTTCTTCGAACTCACCCATCTTTCCTTCCGAAGGTGGTGTCAGAATTCCATATTAATCAGACCATATCTTTACCGATGTTCTTTCCCAATCCGGAGACTCCGGCAGAGAAAGCATTGCACTCATTAGACTTGAAAAGAGTGCTGAAATTTTATCTGGACAAGACATAATCGATTAGACACTCTAACCGCTTGTTTGTAAACTATGGTCATTTAAGGACAGGAGAGGCAGCATCTAAGCGAACAATATCAAGATGGATAGTTTCTTGTATTGTTAATACTTACCAGCTAGCTAATAAACAATTACTAGCGCGGCCTAGAGCGCATTCCACAAGGGGTAAAGCGGCTACTGCTGCTCTCCTTAACAATGTTCCGATATCTGAGATTTGTAAGGCTGCTACATGGAAGTCTGTCCATACGTTTACAAGACATTATTGTTTAGACTCAGATGCAAGAGCGGATGCCCAAGTGGGGCAGGCCTCTCTAAGAAATCTATTTGCGTAAGACATATCTATTCCTGCACTTCTATCGGACAGTCCGCTGGGTTTAGGGATGGGCTTGCTAATCTATTCAATGTTTATGACTATTGATGAGGATCCCCTGGAAGAGAAGGATAAGTTACTTACCTGTAAATCCTAGTTCTCTTCCAGGGGTATCCTCATCAAAGTCATAAACAACCCACCCTCCTCCCCGGACGCACGTCTCCTAGAAGTGCAGGACAGACTGTGTCTGGAATCAGTTATACAAATTGTCACCGTAAAAAGAACTGACCTAACTGTGAACCAACTGCCACCTTTCCTTCACCCCTGAGGCATGGTGGGATACTGGAGGTGCTCAGAGTCTTAAAGGCACGGTGCCAAAGTTTTTATGGTTCTCCTGTGCTAACCTGCATGCAGCCTATTGGCTAAGAATGCTTCATTATTTTTCAATGCAGTTTTTTCTATTTTTTTCTCTAGAGTTTGCTACTGCTTACTTCCCTAAGCCTAGTTTTAGGAGCTTGGGTACATATTTATGCTCTATTGTAGTATTTAATATTAAAAAAATAAAATAAAAAAAAACTTCATAGAAATAAAGCATTTTAGCCTGTTTTTAACATGATAGCCTGCATGACTGATTGTTACACATGTATAATATGTGTATATTTTATATATGCTCCGGGGTCCCCGCACAAGGGCGGGAATATTCAATGTTTATGACTTTGATGAGGATACCCCTGGAAGAGAACTAGGATTTACAGGTAAGTAACTTATCCTTACTTGTTGTCCATGGGTCTCAACTTAGAGTGTCACACTAGTGAGATATGACCAAATGTAATCAGTGTACTCCCTTGGGTTTCCAATTGCAGGTTGCCCAATATTTCCACTGCCTTGTTCCCAGGATCTGATCACATTATAATCCTACTTTCCATAGTATTTATGTCTTTGTGTCATCCTCATCCAACTGCTTAGTAGTGTTCATCTTATCCGGTCATTATTTTGGAGTTTGTCAGCGGTTTGAAGGTTCCCTTTGCCCTCTGGTGTGTTTTTGTAGTCTAGTGGTGGTAGATTGTCCTTGTTCAAATTTTATTTTCAGAATCATTGCTTTCCTCTTGTTTTTAGAACTTGTTAGTGGTTGTTTACCTTCAAATTTAAATGCTAGGCCACAGGGGTTCAGCCACCTGTATCTTATTTGTTCTTTTCTAAGTTCGTCTACGATTTGTTTAAATTTACTCTGTCTCTGCAGTGTGACCTGTACTATGTCCTGAAATATTTTGCACTTCTTTTTGACTTCTAGTAACGACGTGCTGACGGTGTTGTCTGGGAAGACCATCACGTGTAGTGTTGCAATGTACTTAGCCTTGATTTCCAGAGTTGCGTAGGATGAAATCGCAGTCTGCATAGTTGAGAATGCCTACAATCATCTGTCTTGGTTGGGCTCCTGGAGGTGCCTGTCTGACCAATGAGCAATATGCGTGTTCAGTTATGTAGCATGGTGACAGTGCTTCTGCTGGGAGCTAGAAATTTAGCCAGTCTCTGATAAATTGAGTGGGCTTGATACACTCCTCGCCTTCTGTTATGCCCATGATCTGGACATTGCTCTGTCGGTCCTCAGCTATGGGTTCCAGGTGATGTACTGTTTTCTGTAGTTTCAGGATATTGATAGAATCTTTGGCTTTCAATATCCGTTCCTCTGCTTCAGAAACTCTAGTGACCACTTTTCAGAGGTCTTGCTGGAGTAGGAACAGGTCACCACTTACCGCTCAGATCTTTCTCTCCAGGGAGGTTTTTGAATCTTGTGTACCTTGGAGTACTGTGGCAAGATTAAATCGGGGCACTTTGTTTTCTATGTTGGAGTGTTCTTCCTCCTATTTGTAGATCCTATTTTGTCCTTGCCTATTTGTCCTTGCCCTTGATAAGGTATTTTATAGTGTGGGGGGCAGTGAGCAAGAGGGAGGCCCAGGAGCTTTTCACCAAGTCTCAATGTGGGAGAAAGAGGGGACACATTTGTTAGGTGCCCGTGTTTCTCCAGTATTAGGGTATCTTTCATAGATTCACATGCTTGAATCATTCCCCGTTGTCGAAGTGGGAGTCCCACGGTACATAGAAAGCAATAAATAGATTTAAAAAAACTTTTTCTCCTTTTTTTTTTTTCATTGTAGTCAATAGGAAAAAACACATTCAGTTTTGTAACTATCAGCCTCATTAGAAAAGGCCCAAACTTCAGCCAATCAGGCGATACCACCCCTTTAGAATCCTCAGCACAGAGGCTCAGTCTCTCAGATTTTCTACTGCACGTTGTGTGTAAGGGAGTCTCCCTGAGCTCTGCTCAGTTTACTTTCTCTTCAAAAGATATTCTTCAGCTTTCACTTTTGTTCTTGCTGTAGTACTTCTTCCATCATGTCTACAGCAAAAAAAGGTTTGTTTAGACCTTGTGGTACCTGTGGAAAGCTAAGGCTTCATTGTGAGGACCCTCACAAGGAATGCATATACTGTCTCCATCCAGAGCATAAGGTCAAAGACTGTAAAATCTGCAGGACTTTTCCTAACAAGACTCTCAGAGACAGAGAAGCCAGGCTCCTACTTTGGCTTCAGAAATGAAAAGCCAGAGAAGCTTTTTCTGAGGAGGAGGACAGCGACACATCAGTGGCCTCAAAGAAGAGGAAAAAGTCTGTGGAGAGCTTCTCCCCCAAGAGCAGTAAGTCAGCCAAGAAGCTGCATGCATTTAAGGACAGACCTGAGGACAGGCTTCAACATCCAGGGAACTTGGTGGTAAGGTTAATCCAGAGCCATCTACGCCTGCTACCACCTCAAAGAAGCTCAAAAAATCTTCAAGTTCCCTACCACTGTCGACGTCCAGGATATCCACACCGTCGACGGCACCGTCGTCGAGCGCATCGTCGACGGCAGGTCTTCCTTCATCGACGACAACAGCTATGGCCACGTTTACGGCTCCGTTGTCACCAATGATTGTTACCTCATCTCCGCTGTCATCTACGACTATAACGTGGGTGAGCTTAAAATACGGTCCCTCACCTGCTCACACCTTGAAGATCGCAAAGAAACCGTCGACGGGTAAGAAGATGAAGTCTCTATCGTCGATGCATTCATCGACGGGTAAGCTCCGGGGTTTTTCGTCGACGATCCCACCGACGGAGGCAGCGACAGCGCGCCAATCGAGTTTGCCCTCAGAGACGACTACTCAATCGACGACACACCCGTCGACGGCACCCCCGTCGACGGTAGCCCCGTCGACGGCAGCTTCATCGACATTGGCCCCGTCGACGGCAACTCCATCGACGCTCGCATCGCCGATGACGGCTCCGCTATTGACGGCTCCGTCGACGCCTACACCGTCGACGCGAACACCATCGATGAACGTACCGTCGACGACGACTCCGTCGACGGCTCCATTTCCTGATCCTATACCCAAGCATTTTGGAGCATCTCCTTACCTACCTCAGAGGATTCTGCCAATAAAAAACAAGTCTTCTCTCCTACTACCATCCCATACATCACCTAGTAAAGTCACACCAGTACCTCCGCAGCATCTCTTTGCTGACGAGGAGGAGGAAGATGATGTATATTCGGATGATGGGTTTTTCCCAGTGGCACGAAGCCCCTCAGAACTCCGTATTAAATGTCAGGAGGAGGATGAAGAGGAAAGTGACCAGCTTTATTTAGATCAGCAGAGGCAGAGTCACCTGCAACCTCAAGAGCAGCAGGAGCAGACAATTCAGATGCCTGTTTCTTTGATAGCCAATCTACAGCAAATGATGCAGGACTATTATTCTAGATTTCCTCCACCTGGCTCCTCTACCCCGGTACAACCTCTGCATACGCCAATTTCCACCCCTGTTCGGCCATCAGATTCTACGGAACCTATCCCAGGTCCTTCATCTGGACAGGATGTTGATCCACCTTCGTCAGAGGATGAGCAGGAAGAGGGTGAAATTCAGGACACTGACTCAATCATTCCAGAATGGGATGAATACCAGATTCAAACACCATCTCCTTCTACGCCTCCACCAGTGGACTCTCCACCGCAGGACATTGGTGGTTTTCATAGTGTGATGGAAAGAGCTGCAAAAAGATTTCAACTACCAATAATATCAAAGCAGTCAGACTGTTTCCTATATGACTTTAAAGAGGATACTAGGAAGTCAGTAAGAGCTATACCCATTGTTGACTTCATTTGGGAAGAGGGGCTTAAGGTCATGCAGACGCCATCTTCTATAGCAGCAGTATTACCGAGACTTGAAAAGAAATATAAGGCACCGGACAATTCTCCAGCATGTTTGGTTAGTCACCCTAAACCAGTGTCATATCACAGGCAGCTCAGAGAAGGTCCAGAAATCCATCTTCATCTTTGACTGCCCCCCCAGATAAGGAGGGACGACAGTTGGATTTAATTGGGAAAAAGTTCTCAACGATGGCGGCCACTACTGTCAGAGCAGCAAATTCCCTAGCAGTCCTGGGAAGGTACGACCGTCAGATATGGTCCGATATGTCGCAGTTTATAGATCTATTACCGGAAGATAGTAGAGCGGAAGCGCGCAATATTTTACAGGAGGGTGAGAAGATCTCGGCTGAGATTATAGACTGCGCCACAGAAGTCTTGTCTACAGGTTTCTGCCAGTTAGCCAGAGCAGCCGTACTCAGGCGTCAGGGGTGGCTGAAATCTACATCGTTTAGACCAGAGGTACAATTGAAGATACTAGACATGCCCTATGATGGTGAGCTCTTGTTCGGCAAGCATGTAGATGATGCTTTGCAGTCTATTAAAACAGACACCGAGACAGCCAGATCTCTGGGAGCATTACAATACAGAAGACAGCCCTTTCGGGGAGCGAGAGGGAGAGGAAGCTTTTCTTATAGAGGCGGCGCACATCAATACCGTCAATACTCTTCTTATCAGGGACAGTTTTATTCCATCTTTGGCCAGCAACAGCCACATACCTTTCGAAAGCAGTCATCCACACATTTCAGACAGCAGGCAAGAGGAAAGTCGACTTATAAAGCCAAAGAGGCAGCAAGGGAACACTGACCTTCATCAGTTGCCTGCATCCAACCCCTATACCAACACTCTAATAGGGGGCAGAATTTCCAAGTTCTTCCACCAGTGGTCCCAGATTACTTCAGACAAATGGGTGCTCAATATTGTCAACCAAGGACATACACTAGAATTCAATCAGCCTCCCCCTCATGTACCACCAAGAGGTCCCCCGCCGGCCCATCTCAACGAACTTCTAGCGCAGATTGCTATCCTAATGGAGAAGGGAGCAATAGAGATCGTACCGAAGTACCAGAGGGGAACAGGTTTTTACTCCCGCTTCTTCCTTATACGGAAAAAGACAGGAGACTGGAGACCTATTTTAGATCTTCGTTCTCTCAACAAATACCTCAAGAAGCAATCATTTTGCATGATCTCCCTTCAAGACGTCCTACGCCTACTCAACCGGGGGGATTTTATGACATCCTTAGATCTCCAGGACGCATATTTCCACATTCCCATTCACCCCAGTCATCGGAAATTCTTACGATTCAGGGTTGCAGGCACTCATTACCAGTTCAGAGTGTTGCCCTTTGGCCTCAGATCGGCCCCAAGAGTGTTCACCAAGGTTTTGGCACCAGTTGCAGCCTACCTCAGGCAACTAGGGATTCAGGTGTTCTCGTACTTAGACGACTGGCTAATAAAAGCACGAACAACGACAAAAGCTGCCAGGGACACAAAGACATGTTTATCTCTCTTCGGGACACTAGGCTTAACAGTCAATTACCCCAAGACTCATCTAGATCCTTCCCAGAACATTACCTTTTTAGGAGCCGTCTTGGACACGGTCCAAGCAAGAGCCTTTGCTTCGCACGACAGACGGAAGAGACTTCAAGATCTAGCAACACGTCTCAGCAGAAGAAGGTCCGCTTCTGTTCGGACTTACAAGTCTTTTCTGGGGATGCTTTCGTCTTGCATTCCATTGATAGAAAACTGTCGTCTGCACATGAGAACACTTCAACAGCAATTAGACAATCAATGGAAACAAATAGAAGGATCTTTCGACGATGTCGTTCGAATAACCCCATCAGCAAAACAAGCTCTCAAATGGTGGAAGGATATCACCCTCATCTCGGAAGGTCAAACATTCCTGAAAGACAAGCCAGTGCATATTATAACAACAGATGCATCCTTAGAGGGATGGGGAGCACATTTACAAGATCTATCAGTGAGAGGGAAATGGTCCACTCAGGAGTCGACTCCTCACATAAACGTATTGGAGTTAAGAGCAGTTTCCTTGGCGCTCAAGTCTTTCCTCACCAACATCAGGGGTTCCTCAGTCTTGATAAGAACAGACAACACCACAGTCATGCATTACCTCAACAAACAGGGGGGTACAAGATTGCAGGCATTGTCGCTAGAAGCACAGAAACTGGCATTGGGTGATTCAGCGTCAGATATCCATCAGAGCAGAACATCTCCCGGGGATCTCCAACACCTGGGCAGATGCCTTAAGCAGGACTCGAACCAGCTGCCATGAATGGGAACTCAATCAGACAGATCTCGACCACCTCTTTCGTCGCTGTGGCAAGCCCAGTATGGATCTGTTTGCGACCAGAGACAACAAAAAATGCCAACACTTCGCAAGCTGGCGACCGCAAAAAGGATCAAAGGGGAATGCGTTTTTTATCAAATGGTCAGGGATTTATGCATACGCTTTTCCCCCGCTTCCTCTCATCCCGAGACTTCTGCAGAAAATGAAGAGGCAACCATGCCGGCTTCTATTGATTGCTCCCAAATGGCCACACCAGTTTTGGTTCACAGAACTTCTATTACTCTCGGAGCAGCCTCACATACGGCTGAGGACAATACCGGACTTGTTAACAACGAATCAGGGGCAGGTCCGTCATCCCAACCCAACATCTCTTCGATTATCAGCTTGGCTCCTGAATTATATGAATTTGACGGCCTAGATATCCCTTCAGACTGCAGGGAGGTACTTGCCTGTGCCAGAGCTCAATCTACAAACAGGACGTATAAGTTCAAGTGGAAGAGGTTCTGCATATGGTGTTCAACTTCCAACGTTCATCTTCTGAAGTCCTCTCCTGAACAGATCCTCCCATATCTGTTTCATTTAGCGAAATCGGGCCTTTCCCATTCGTCTATCAATGTCCACCTTGCTGCTATATCCCGTTTCCGACGAACATCACAATCACCATCTTTATGGTCATCCAGGATAATAAAACAATTTCTAAAAGGCTTGTTCAGGATGTTCCCGCCGCTTCACCGTCCTCCACCTCCATGGCATTTAAATATTGTGCTCTCCCAATTAATGAAGCATCCGTTTGAGCCCATTCATAAGGCAGACCTGAAATATATTTCTTTGAAAACAGCCCTCCTTCTGGCCCTCACTTCCGCGAAGAGGGTTAGTGATATACAGGCTTTCACAGTCTCACCACCTTTTCTTCAATTCAAATCAGAGGTGGTCATTCTAAGAACTAATCCAAAATTTATCCCCAAGGTTCCATCGACTTTTCATTTAAACGAGCCGGTGGTTTTGAGAACATTTTTTCCAAATCCGCGAACTCCAGCGGAGCGGGCATTACATTCGCTAGACATTAAACGATGTTTAAAATTCTATATACAAAGGACTAGCAGTTTCCGTAAATCTGAGCAATTGTTTATTAGTTATGGGCGGACCAATAAAGGCAAGGCCGTTACCAAGCAGACCATAGCATGCTGGATCTCTTCTACCATACAACTCTGCCACCAGTTAGCAGGGAAGCCGTTATCGTCCAATGTCAGAGCACACTCCACTAGAGCGGTATCCACTTCGGCAGCTCTATTCGCAGGAGTCCCTCTGAACCAGATCTGCAGAGCGGCAACGTGGACACGTGCCCACACCTTCACCCAGCACTACTGCCTGGAAGCTACTGACAGGATGGATGCCGTGGTAGGACAAGCAGTGTTACGTAATTTATTTGCATAAGGTGAGCCAATAATCTCTTTACCCTCCATCCTCTATGTATTACCAGACTAATATTTTTCATGTATATATATATCTATGTGTATATGTATATATTCATGTATATAATCTTTTAGAAGGTTGATTAGCATATTTTAACTACCTATATGAGTCCATATAGGAGGAATTGGGAGCAGGCATGCTTCTGGTGTTTAGGAACTCAACCATCTTTCTTACTGCTGACTACTCTGATTCAAGCATGTGAATCTATGAAAGATACCCTAATACTGGAGAAGAAAATAAGTTACTTACCTGTAACTGTGGTTCTCCAGTATTGGTATCTTTCATAGATTCACATGCGACCCACCCTCCTCCCCATAGGGGCTCACCTCTTTTATTTTCTTGTAATCACTAGTGAGGAGAAATCTTAGAGCCTGAGCCTCTGTGCTGAAGATTCTAAAGGGGTGGTATCGCCTGATTGGCTGAAGTTTGGCCTTTTCTGAGGCTGATAGTTACAAAACTGAATGTGTTTTTTCCTATTGACTACAATGAAAAGAGAGAAAAAGGTTTTTTTAATCTATTTATTGCTTTCTATGTACCGTGGGACTCCAACTTCGACGATGGGGAATGATTCAAGCATGTGAATCTATGAAAGATACCAATACTGGAGAACCACAGTTACAGGTAAGTAACTTATTTTCTTCTGTGTGTGGTTCCAATCCGTGTGGGCCAGGTATGCAACCTTATTTGCACTGTGGACTCCCTGCTTCTAGGCTAACTGGGAAAAAACTGTCTCTGGGTGGCACAAGGGGCCTTGTGGTCGAGCGGGCTGTATCACCCAGTGTCCAGATCTCACCCCTGGAGCAGCCCAATGAACAACTGTTAGGGGGCGGATGAGTACAGTACTAATGGGCATGGGGTAGTCCCAAGAGGAAGGCCTCTGCTCCGGTTCCCTTAATGGTGCATGGTGGCCCTGTTGATCCTCACCTGCTGCCGTGCCCCACTCGTCCATGGGTGACTGATTCAGGTCAAGGTGTGGAGCGGGATCCGGCTCCGATGCTCCATTCGTTGGGAGAGAAGCCCACCTCTGCTCCACCTCAGGCTGTCAGCTACTCAGTTGGGCCCTTTGTCCTGTGGCCCTGGGTTCATCTCCCCCTTTGCGTCTCCCGGGCCTGCTTATCTGAAGGCAGGATGTCTCATAATTGGCCCTCCCCCCAAAGGGGGCTGGGGGTGGGCATGCCACTCTGGCCCTGTGAGCACATCGGCAGCCCCGGCTGAGATTCATGCCTCTGTTTCCAGGCATGGCTGCTCTCCTCAGACAACTGAGGCCTTGCCTCGGTCTCCGCAGACCTCCTACCTCTCCCCAGGAGCTCCTGACCTTGCCTCAGACTCTGTGGACCTCGCCCCTTTCCCGAGCACCTCCAGGGCTTGCCTTAGTCACTTTCCGCAACAACCCACTCCGCTACTTTGGATTGGGCCCCTAGATTCAGAGGGTCACCAGAGTGACTCGTATGAGTTGGGAAGTGGTGCTGATGGCCAGGATAATGTCAGATTGTACAAGCTTGTCATGGGGTTTAAGATGTTGCATCCGTCATCTTGGTTGGCAGCAAACACCCCTCCCCCCCCCCCCCCCACTGTCTTGCCTCATTTAAGGCCAAGGAGTTTGACTCCATCCAACCAGCTGCTGCTGCGTATAAGACAACTCTCAATTTTGCAGTGGCCATAGATGGGTTCGCATGAAGTCTGATGACAAGTTATGCATCGCATGCTTCAATATGATGTACCAAGGGTGTGATGTAGAGGTTTTAAAGCATGAACTTATCACTGAACCTTGCAATACTTCTGTAGAAATTTGCTTGAGGGATTACATGAAGTCTGCAATTTTCACCACATGGGACCAAGTGTCAAAAAGGAGGTACACCATGCCAGCACTGACCCCAGTATGCCAAAGGCAAGCAGCTGATTGATCATCACAGTGTGAGATGGTATCTGGTCTCCTATGGAAACCTACCTTCAGACCAGTTTGTTGGAGTTGTTGACGATCCGTTTGGAATTGAAAGCCTTCTTTCAAACCATCAAGCCTTCTTTCAAACCATCAAGCCAAGGCTAGAACAGGGTTTTCATTACAATGCTTCAGCCATGTGGTACTGTAACAAGTTGGGCAGAGTGGGGTCTTGGGTCCTCTGCCACAAAGCGCTGTGCCTCTACAAGTGGCTGATTTGCCAGGGCATTTCTCTGGCCGTGGACCACCTAGCGGGATCTCTAAATGCCAGGGTGGCTCACCGTGGACCACCTAGCACGATCTCTCTAAATGCCAGGGTGGATGAACTGAGTTGCCCATGCCTAGTGGATCATGAATGGCGGTTACACCCAGAGGTGGTGCAATGTGCTTTCAGGCACCCTGTCTTGATCTTTTCGCCACCACTAAGAACATGGAATGTCAACTTTTTTGAGAGATAGAGTTCCAAAGAAGACTCCTCTTTGTAGGTTTTTCTGGTGCTAAGAAGGGCCAGGGAGTGTAGAAAAGAACCAACCCCAGATGAATTGTCCTCTGCATGAAAATCTGCAATGTACTAGCTAAGAAGCAGCCACATAAAGGATTAAGGGTTCATTCCACTCGAGCCAAGGTTGCTACTACTGCATTAACACATAGAGTGCCTTCCTGGATATCTGTCAGGCTGCTACGTGAGCATTGGTGCAAATGGTTCAGAAGCACTATTGCATTGACAGTCAGGTCTGCCGGGATAGGCTTCTTTTTCTTTTTCCATTCAGTCTGGCAGGGAATTTTGTTCTGAGCCATTCCACAGACCCTTCACTTGAGAAGGTACTGCTTTGGTATCTGTTCACATGGTGAGGAGCCTGCAGTTAGAGGTATTCATCAGAACAAGTTATTTACAACTCTTCCTCGTCTCTGGTCTGTGGAATGTACTCTTTTTCTATCAAAAAATGTCCCAAACTAGGGATCTGCACATTGGTCAAGCCAATTTGTCAATGGGCTTTGCATTTGAGGATGTATTCAAGCCTTCCAAAGCAAATGGTATCAGCACACCTGGTTGGTGCTTATATGTAGCCCTGCTAGTTACTTCCGGAGTGGAATGACAGGCATGCATGAGTGATGCTTTTGAATTTTGAGAACCAGTCTGGTGCCTTGGGGAATATTCACAAGGTGGGCAATCTGCTGTTAGATGGAGTGTCCACCAGAAAGAGCATTACCGAGAGTAAGTAATGTGTCCAAAAATAGACTTTAATAAAATATAAATCAAGTTGGTTAATTGTATACAGCATGATTAATAATCATTGATGCTTAATAAAAAATATTTTTTTTAACTCCAGGTGAAAATGTATTTTTTTTATTTAAGTGTAAGAAATCTAAATATAATTTGATATATTTTAAATAATGGAATTTTTAATTCAAAATCATAATAATGCAGTGACATGTTTTCTTTAGATCTACATTAACAAAAATTGTACAAAAATATTTTACATTAATATTTAATGTAAGCATAACAGTAACATAAAAGTATTGTTCAGTCTTTTTCCTAGTTGAATAAACTTTTTTACTTTTCCCTATACCTTGCCTTGCAGAGATCTCCATGTTCAGATTGGAGATCTCCCTTCTGTATAGTATCAGGAACTCTGCCCTATACCTAACCATAATAAGATATCTGCAATGATTGCAGAGATCTCCCTATGCTAAAACGTAGCAAGCTTTTCCCTATACTTTACCATACCTAGATCTCTGTCCTGGCGGCAGAGCCTTCCTATAGTAAAGTATAGAGAAAGGTAAAAAACGTTTATTAAACTTGGAAAAAGTTTGTGAAAATAATTATATTTTACATATTAATGTAAATTAATTTTATTTATTTTATAGGTAGAACAAAAACAAAAATGCTATAGAACTATTAATTTAATTATGAATGAAAGCTTTAATTAGTGTACATTTATTAAAGTACATTTAAATGATTTTTATGTTTAAAATAAAAAATAAATTCTCACCTAAAGCAAAAAATATATATATATTTCATTGTGCATTACTATTGATTGAACGTGATGTCAAATAATTAAAACTCAAACACAGGGCAATGGGATGAACTGACCAGAACCACTTTTGGGGGATAGGGCAGAGACGTCCCCTCACCAAGACAGGCACTAGGTCCAAAAGTGACACTTTCAGAACCTCTCATAAGACCAGTCCTGGACATATGGAAGATTCAGAAGAAGGACTGCCCTCCATCTAAAGAAGGAAGTTTGGAACTGCCTTCCTTGAGCCGGGCTCCCCAGAAGAGACTCCAAGGATCAATTAGCTGGCCTTCCGTTAGAGGAACAGGGACATAACAAGCTTCCTGAGGCCTCCCTGTAACTGCCCTGCTAACCAGCCCCAACTGGACCTGCATGAGTTCTGCTGCTGGCCTCTCGTGGAGCGAGTCCTGCTCCTGAAGAGGTGGTCCCACAGGCCTTGTACCTTTGGCTGTCATTAGAGTCAGTGTACTACTCCTGAAGACAAGGTGAAGATAAAGATGTTTTTTTGCACCAAGAATTGACTGCTCGTGTTTAGCTGCCAGTGACAAGATCTAGCGGGACCTGTTCTTCCTGCTGACAGCAACTGTCTGCCAGAGCCGCCACAGCGAAGTTCCAGCAAGACCTTCTCTCTGCACTGACATTGCCAGCCCGTGTCGAGCTCCAACGTGAATCTCCAGCAACAACCTGTAATTCGCACTACAGTAGGGACAGTCAGCCTAAACTTGTAATTTTTCCTGGTCTGGCCGACCAGATAACACGAGTGGTGCTTTAATATGTGTGGCAATATTTTCACCTTAGATTTAAAAATTCATATTTGTGGTTCTACAGATAGGATTTTTGTCATTTTGGTGTTATTTTATTTATTAAAATGTGCTCTTCTATTCTAAATTGGGTTGGGATTTTTCGCGTGTTGTGCTTTCACTTTATTACTGTTTGAGTGCTGCATAAATACTTGTGCCTCTAAAATAAGCCTGACTGCTTTTGTACTTAACTACCAGAGGATTAAGTGCAGATTAATTTAGTAACTCTTGTGGTTCACCATAACAAGGATTGTGTTTATTATTTGAGTAGGGCTTCCATCTCGCTCAAATAATAACCCAATTCCTTGCAATGACTTTGTTAAAATGTATCTGTTTTAATGAATGACAACTTAATATCCACTAACGAAATGAACACTAACAACATTGCCAATAAATTATTGTGACTGCTCTTTTACTGTACCTGAAAAAAAGAACTGTCTCCACACTGTCTCCATAAAGCTTCTGACCTTGGTTTATTTTGACAGTATTTCTCATAAACTTTGAGGTCTTCTTTCTAAAAAACAGATAATGTGTTTTACACATTTATATACAAATAGTTTTTTTCAAAACGCCATTAACACAGGCCACTCACTTGGTATAACATGTTAGTACATCAAATGATAAATGACGAATATTATGGAAAAATGTTGCAATGTTTTGTAACCAGGCTTGCAAAGAAGATTGAATTCTATGATCTTAACAGAGATATCTTGTTGCCTTTATGTCTTACCTTGAAGTGACTCAGTGCAGGTTTGACACATAAATTCTCCTCCATATGAGTTGTAATATTACTTTTGAGATCCACAGCCATATTTTTGTACATATATTTAAAATGTTTAAAAATCAGATGGCTTGTTATGTTATAATTGCTAAATAAAATATATCCTTATTTTTTTAAAAACGTTTGGTTTCAATTGTTGTGTTCTGATCAGTGAGAACCATAAACTGCTTTGGGTCATAGTAGGCCCTACTTGGCAAGAACCATACACAAGCAATGTGAGGTGACAAATATGATACACCACAAGGTGCTCAAGTCTATGGTCTACACTCCTAAATACAACCTAAATGTCAAAATGTCAAAAATACATTATAGTGATTATTTACACAGATAGAACTGGCAACTTACACTTAAAGTAATTGCTTACTGATGTTGTTAACCAGTAAGACAGCACTATCATGGCATAGTTATTGTGGACTGATATGGCTGTTAGCACTCACTATGTCAATTTGACTGGCCCTTCTATGCATACTCTGTAACTATTGGGAGAACATAGCAGAAAAAGAAGTTATTCAAGAGATAACTGTCTGTGTATTAAAAATTCCGCAATTCCCTGAAAAAAAGTTGAAGTTAGAGCTGGGAAACAAATCTAAAAACCCTTTTGGCTACTAATGTTAACTGCATTTGCCATAACACAGGCATCCTCCATGCTCTGCTCATGATCTCACACACAACATCACTGCTATCTTCTGAAATGATATCATCAGAATGATCACTGATGACATTTTAAATTATGTTATAGCTGACATCACTGAGATCTCATCTGACATCATCAACGATATCCCTATATGAACATGTCATGTGTGATGCCTAGTGTGTGCTTCTCAAGCAAGTATGGGAAATAATTAAATACCAATTTGTATATGCCAGTGAGAATACAAAGATATGAAACATTAATTCTGAGGAAAAGGACCAACATCTTAAGATATCGTTGAAGAACCAAGAGCATGTTTATTATATACTAGATATGAATATCAATTCATCAAATCTCCATAGGTAGCAAAGGTGCCATCACATAATATTTGACCTCAGTGACATCAGAGAGTTGACTTTTTCCTCTAATCTTATCCATTTGACAGGTTTATTATTCCTGCTAAGAGGCAGGACGAGGGCTAAGACTGGAAGCTACAGTTAACAAGGCTCATGGAGTCCTGCTTACTTTCTGATCCTGCCTCTGCTTTTATGAGGCTTAAAACAGGGGGTAGGAAGAGCAGTGCTAAGTGTACCAAAGCACACTGAAACTGCTACGACTGGCGTTCACTAAGTGACATCAAAGATATGTGCACCTGTTTGTTGGTAGTTGATAGTGTCATGTACTATATGTATAATTTGCACCACGCAGAAAACGATCTTGTTAATGAGATGCAGGAATTTCTTCAAAATGATTGGTATATGACCTTCACATGTACTTTACCAGATAGAAGAACTGTTTATGTGTTTTTCTACTGATAATGGTATTTCATGTAGTTTACATTACCTCGTGAGTCAAATCTGCCTCGCATAGTTTCGATGGACAGTGTTGCAGGGTAGTGTTTCATTGTAGAGCAAAACTAATTTTAAACTTTTGCAAACAGATAGCATATTGAGTAAAATAATAACTGGAATCATGGAAAGTCTGCTTATAGTGCATCTGAGAGAAAAGAGAGTCTTTGATGCTGTAGAAGATGTTCTGAAAGGCTATTGTCTAAGCTAGCCATGCAGTTTGAAGAATGAGGGTGGGCTAAAGTTTTAACAATATATGCCAAAACTACATTCTGTGTGTGTCAACAGCATAATTTTGTTATGCCGCGGGCGTGTCTGCATGCAGTGTGTCTCCTTTTCCTGGCAGCAAGGTCGAGTGGCCCGGGGTTGGGCCGTGGATCTCGCCGCTGTTACTTCACACCTTGCTCTTGCGTTGCGGGTTTTCCCCACGAAGCACACATAATGCTTACCTGTTCTTGGGCTGTTTGTCCCTGAACATTGGCACCATACTTTCTCTTTCCCAGGGGCCTATTCTTTTCCCAGCTTGCACTGTTTCTCTTTTTATCATGCCCTTTTCAAGATGGCGTTCTGTCTAGCTTTTTCTATGGCACTTTTCCCAATCCAGTATGGTGCTTTTCCTTTTTCCTGTTTTTCCACTTCTCTTCCAGGGGATCCTCATCAATAGTCATAAACATTGAATATTCCCGCCCTTGTGCGGGGACCCCGGAGCATATATAAAATATATATACACATTATACATGTGTAACAAACAGTCATGCAGGCTATCATGTTAAAAACAGGCTAAAATGCTTTATTTCTATGAAGTTTTTTTTTTTTTTTTTTTTAAATACTACAATAGAGCATAAATAAGTACCCAAGCTCCTAAAACTAGGCTTGGGGAAGTAAGCAGTAGCAAACTCTAGTGAAAAAATAGAGAAAACTGCATTGAAAAACAATGAAGCATTCTTAGCCAATAGGCTGCATGTAGGTTAACACAGGAGAACCATAAAAACTTTGGCACTGTGCCTTTAAGACCCTGAGCACCTCCAGTATCCCACCATGCCTCAGGGGTGAAGGAAAGGTGACAGTTGGTTCACAGTTAGGTCAGTTCTTTTTTCCGGCTCCTTCTGAGAGGATCCTGGAGCATTGAGCTCTCAGTTTTTCTGAGTTTTCCTCAGAAAAATTCTTTAAAAAAGCGTTTTTTCACTTTTCACTCGACAAATAACATCTTTGTCTGAGCTGGGAAGGTTTTTTCTGACAGAAAAATGCCTTCTTTTTTTGTCAAATGCCCTGCTTGTGGGAAGAAGAAGGCCCAGTCAGATCCCCACTCTCTGTGCATAGTGTGCCTGCCTCAGAGTCACTGCCCTGACACTTGTCAGTACTGTAAGAACATGTCTAGGAGGACTCTGAAAGACAGAGAGAAGATCCGACTTCATGGGCTTCAGGAGAGGAAAAGAACATCGTCCTCCTCGCTCCCCAGGCATCCAGAAGGCCATTCTCAGGAGAGAATGGCCCGGTCGACGTCGACAGGTAGGAAAATACCTGCTTGTTCACCGTCGACGTCGTCGCTACCACCGTCCCACCGGCATAGATCGCCGTCGACGGCGACGCACCCGACGTCGAAGGGAACGGCGTCGAGGGAACATCAGAGTAGGGGCAGGTCTCCGTCGACGGCAGCCCGCCGATCGACGTCGAGCCACCGCCGGCATGCCCGGTCGCCGTCAAAGGCTGTGCGCCCCCCGACGTCAGGACACACGACGTCGAGATCTCCACGACGGCACGGCAAACATCCGCCGTCAACCTCCCATCGCTCCACGTCGAGGCACACGACGGCGAGCAGGTCGAGGTCCAAGGAACGCCGTTCGACGCCAAGGCACTCAACGTCGAGGCAATCAACGTCGAGGCAGGACCAACCGACTGGGCGTCCTTCGACGTCGAAACAGCCATCGACGTCGAAGCAGGTCTTACCTGTCCAACAGGGAGCAGAACATCGCCCCTCGCCAGACAAGGCTCAGTCTCCAGTGGTCTCCATACCGAGCGACTCTTCTCGGTCAAGAGCATCTCCTGGGCATGTCTCGCCCATCAACCTATCTCCGAGATGGCTGGAGAGCCTCAACAGACCAGCGGCCTCCCCAGATTCGCAATATTCGCGAATGTATTCACCCACTGCCTCCCCGCCAAGAACGCCATCGCCGACAGCCGGGGCAGAACGGGCTCGTTCAGCTCCTCGACAGCCGACCGCGAGGACTAGGCGCTCGGCTACAGCGTCCCGCAGCAGATCTCGCTCTCAACGGAGATCCAGGTCGCGCTCAAGAAGATCACCCTCTTGGTCTTCATCAGGTTCTTCTGTCAGGCGTTACTCACCTACTCTTACAGATTCACCACCTGCTAGAGTCTCACCAGTGGATGACATAACCACTTTCAACGAGGTGTTACTAAGAGGAGCACAGAAACTCAATATAGAGGTTCCAGAACCATCTACCTCCTCATCAATCATATTTGAGACACTACAACAGAGGTCAGCGTCGAAAAAGTTGCTGCCTCTAGTGCCTGGTTTGTTGCAGCCGACCATGGACACTTTTCTGGCCCCAGCCTCGCTTAAGTCTGCCCCGGCTCGGATTCTTAAAAAGTACAAGGCTCCAGAGCAAGACCCTTTATTCCTTAGGAAGGATCCGCCACCAGACTCAGTGATCATAGCTGCCGCCCGAAAGACCCACTCGGTGGCATCTTCATCCACAGTACCCCCGGATAAAGAGAGCAGGCATTTAGACTCTCTGGGAAGAAAGATGTGCGGGACAGCGGCTTCAGCAATGAAGGTCTCTAGTGCGTCTGCGCTCCTGGGCAGGTACGATCGTTCTCTGTGGGATTCCCTCAGTAGATTTACGGAAAAACTGCCCAGAGAAGACAGGCAAGATTTCCAAGAGATTCTACAGGAAGGATGCCTGGTATCTAACCAAGTTATCAGCGCGGCAGCGGATGGGGCGGATTTGGCGGCTCATGGGTACGCACATGGTATCTGTGCGAGGAGATCTTCCTGGCTGAGGCTCACTGGCTTGAAACAGGAGGCACAACAACGTATCCTGAATCTCCCATTTGCCGGGAATTCTCTATTCGGTGCCCATGCAGACGAAGAGATGGCCCGCATGAAGACCGAGGTGGATACCATGAAGGCGGTAGGCCTCGAAAGAAGGAAAGATTTCAGGCGGAGGTACAGACCGTACGATAGACGCCCTTTCCAACAGAGGGTTCAAACCCCTCATTGGTCGCAAAGGTCTCAGCAACGACAGGGGCGCCCTCTGTTTCAGCGAAGAAACACAAGGGAGCGAGGGTCAAGCAGACCTCAACAGTCCACTCCAAAAGCACCCACTAAACAATGAAGTCTCGCTTCCCTCGACACTGTACACCACTCCGGTGGGGGGAAGTATTATTGCTCATCTTCACGAGTGGCACTCTATCACAAGAGACAAATGGGTGCTCAATATTGTCGAACATGGCTATTCTCTTCTTTTCAAGCAGCCTCCACCACACTTGCCACCAACCAAACACAATCCGGCTCATCTCACCTTGCTACGCAAGGAGGCTCTCGCCCTCCTAAGAAAGAATGCCATAGAAAGGGTTCCACCTGCCCACAGAGGAAAGGGGGTCTACTCCCGTTATTTTCTAGTAACAAAGAAGGGTCAAGAGGGCGTTTTCAGGCCAATCCTGGATCTAAGACTGCTGAACAAATACATAAGAAAACAGAAGTTCAGAATGCTAGCGCTTCATCAAATTTTCCCTCAACTGCATCAGGGAGACTGGATGTGCTCCATCGACCTGCAGGATGCGTATTTCCACATCCCAATAGCTCCAAAGCATCGAAAATTCCTGCGCTTTCGAGTAGCGTTACAGCATTACCAGTTCAGGGTTCTACCCTTTGGCCTGAAATCTGCTCCAAGAGTTTTCTCGAAATGTATGGCAGTGGTGGCAGCGCATCTACGAAGACGAAGGATATACATATATCCATACCTAGACGACTGGCTACTAAAGGCTTCTTCTCCGGAGCAGGCGAGAAGCCATCGGGACATTGTACTAGGAGTTTGCGAAGCTCTAGGTCTTCAGGTCAATTACCAGAAGTCAACCTTGACTCCAACGCAGAGTCTTCACTACCTAGGAGCTATCATAAACACAAAACTACAAAAAGTGTATCCTTCGGAGGAACGACTGTCCTCAATAAACATGAAGTGCCAGGACCTGTTGAGAGCCAGCGCACCTACGGCACGTCAAGTGACATCACTACTGGGCTCCATGGCATCGTGCATCTTTATTGTCCCAAATGCCAGACTCCACATGAGACCCCTCCAAGAGGCATTGGAGGCCAATTGGAGCCAAAGAACAGGTCGCTGGGAAGACACAATGCAGCTACCGGAGGTAGCACTGCAGTCATTGAGATGGTGGATGCACAGACCTCACCTGTCAGTGGGCGCTCCGTTTCACCAGGTACTTCCATCCGACACTCTGGTAACGGATGCGTCTCTTCAGGGATGGGGGGCTCATCTGGGTCCTTTTCAAGCGCAGGGTCTGTGGTCAGACAAGGAGAAGCAGTACCACATCAATCTGCTAGAACTCAGAGCGGTCCATCTGGCTCTCAAGTCTTTCACACCGCTAATTCAGGGGAAAACTCTATTGATACAGACGGACAATACAACCACGATGTATTACTTGAACAAACAAGGGGGAACGAGATCCCTACCCCTTTCACGAGAGTCCCAAGCGATATGGCATTGGCTCCTGGCCAGAGGAATGTCAATCACAGCAGTTCACCTGCCAGGTCAGCAGAACGTAGAAGCAGACTTTCTAAGCAGACACCTGGAGGACGTTCACGATTGGGTCCTGCACGACGAAGTCGCAGAATACATCTTCGCGCAATGGGGTCGGCCTCAACTGGACCTCTTCGCAGACGATGTAAACAGGAAATGCCCAGACTTCGCATCCAGGTTCTACCGTCCAGGATCTCGAGGGAATGCCCTGTTGATCGACTGGTCAGGGACATTTCTTTACGCTTTTCCTCCGATTCCCCTCATTCCGGCAGTGATCAGCAAACTTTACGGATCCAGGACCAGAATGATTCTTATAGCGCCACAATGGCCTCGACAATTCTGGTACACGGATCTCCTCAACCTGTCGGAAAAACCTCACAGGAGGTTGCCGTGCAGACCGGATCTTCTGAGCAGAATGGAGGGCAGGATTCTGCATCCCAACCTACCCTCTCTGAGCTTAACAGCATGGCTCCTGAATTCCTGCAGTATGGGCACCTAGGACTCTCGCAGGAGTGCATGAACATTTTGAAAGAGTCCAAACGGCCTTCCACGCGGCGTTCCTACGCTTTTAAGTGGAAGAGATTCTACATATGGTGCTGTCAGCAAGGCCATAATCCCATACGGGCGCAGGAGGACGTCATACTGTCCTATTTGCTTCACCTAGCGAAATCCGGTCTGCAGGTATCATCTATTAAGGTACATTTGTCTGCTATTACTGCCTATCGCAAGTCACCTTCTCAGGAATCCTTCTTTACGAAACCTGTAGTCAAGGATTTCTTAGAAGGTTTGAAGAAAGTTTTTCCGCCAATTCGGAGGCCTTCTCCTCCGTGGGAACTGAACATAGTCCTAGCAAAACTTATGGGCCCTCCTTTCGAGCCTATCCATAAGGCTTCCTTACAACACCTTACGTGGAAAACGGCTTTTCTGGTGGCCATTACTTCAGCGAGGAGGGTCAGTGAGATCCAGGCCTTGTCTGCAGAAGAACCGTACACGGTTTTTCATGACAATAGAGTAGTTCTGCGAACTCACCCATCTTTCCTTCCGAAGGTGGTGTCAGAATTCCATATTAATCAGACCATAACTTTACCGACGTTCTTTCCCAATCCGGAAACTCCGGCTGAGAAAGCATTGCACTCATTAGACTTGAAAAGAGTGCTGAAATTTTATCTGGACAAGACAAAATCGATTAGAAATTCTAACCGCTTGTTTGTGAACTATGGTCATTTAAGGACAGGAGAAGCAGCATCTAAGCGAACAATATCAAGATGGATAGTCTCTTGTATTGTTAATACTTACCAGCTAGCTAATAAACAATTGCTAGCCCGGCCTAGAGCGCATTCCACAAGGGGAAAAGCGGCTACAGCTGCTCTCCTTAACAATGTTCCTATATCTGAGATTTGTAAGGCTGCTACATGGAAGTCTGTACATACTTTTACAAGACATTATTGTTTAGACTCAGATGCAAGAGCGGATGCCCAAGTGGGGCAGGCCTCTCTAAGGAATTTATTTGCGTAAGTCATGTCTATTCCTGCACTTCTATCGGACAGTCCGCTGGGTTTAGGGATGGGCTTGCTAATCTATTCAATGTTTATGACTATTGATGAGGATCCCCTGGAAGAGAAGGATAAGTTACTTACCTGTAAATCCTAGTTCTCTTCCAGGGGTATCCTCATCAAAGTCATAAACAACCCACCCTCCTCCCCGGACACACGTCTACTGGAAGTGCAGGACAGACAGTATTTTGATTCAATTATACAAATTGTCACCGTAAAAAGAACTGACCTAACTGTGAACCAACTGTCACCTTTCCTTCACCCCTGAGGCATGGTGGGATACTGGAGGTGCTCAGGGTCTTAAAGGCACAGTGCCAAAGTTTTTATGGTTCTCCTGTGTTAACCTACATGCAGCCTATTGGCTAAGAATGCTTCATTGTTTTTCAATGCAGTTTTCTCTATTTTTTCACTAGAGTTTGCTACTGCTTACTTCCCCAAGCCTAGTTTTAGGAGCTTGGGTACTTATTTATGCTCTATTGTAGTATTTAAAAAAAAAAAAAAAAAAAAAACTTCATAGAAATAAAGCATTTTAGCCTGTTTTTAACATGATAGCCTGCATGACTGTTTGTTACACATGTATAATGTGTATATATATTTTATATATGCTCCGGGGTCCCCGCACAAGGGCGGGAATATTCAATGTTTATGACTTTGATGAGGATACCCCTGGAAGAGAACTAGGATTTACAGGTAAGTAACTTATCCTTCCTGTCCATCGGTATATAAGGAGTTTCGATTGCAACGCTCCCTGTTGGTGGTGGTCCTCGCTCCTGCTTGTTGCTCCTGTGGATTTGTTCCTGCTTGTTTCTCCCTGCAGCTTCCTGTTGTCCCGTCCTTGGAGTCCTGGTCTCCTGCTGCTCTTTCTCCTGTTCCTTGGAGTTCCTGCATAGAGGTGTTTTCCCATGTGGTTTTTTCCTCTGTTGCTCCTTCTGGAGGGCACGGACTGCCTTGGCACCTACTTTGACAGCAGCACCGTGGCTACCGGAAGGGGTTGCCCCTATCTTGGCCAAACCAAACATGCAAGATCTGAAGTCATACCCTGCTTTCATCTGACAAAGGCGGTAAGAGGGGAGCAGAATGTGACAAGTGTGCCTGTACAGTAGTATAAGTAGGTGGTGTGAGAGAATAAAAGCTCTGAAATTGTGCCTTCAAAAAGGACTATATCATACATAGTTAAACTGTATTCTTTTAATCAGAATTGACCAGTGTATTACATTGAAGTTTTCAAATAAGCTTCTAATATACATGAAAATATGCAGCTTGACAAACCTACATCCGGATCTGCTGCTCCCACTAGAAAAAACAGGGGCATATTGTTTTACCTTTGGGGCACTATCTGGCTAGATGGGCTCCTCACTTCCTCCTTGGGGTAATTGGAAGCCCCTCCTGTCCCTCTTATAAGCTTTGAGACTTATTTTATGGCACAGGCCTTAGTGTCTGGCATTCTGTAAGGGCTAGCGCAACAACAATTCTCTGCAGCTGCCAGCCAGTGAGATTGCCTGATTCTGAAATCTTCTGAATATTTGCAGATCTTGTATTTTATTAAGGAAAAAATGCTCCCTTTTTGAATAGAATGTATTTATTTTTCAAATTTATTATCAACAGATGGTTAGAACAAATAATCTAAAGTAAAAATGGACAAGATCTACAAAATGTCTTTTCCTATTAACCCTTCAAGGCCTTTCCCTCACCTTTTTGTAACACAAATCTCTGAAAAGCTACTGAATGGCATTACACCAAACAACAAAAAGCATCCAAGCAGAGTAAAGTTCTAGTTTCATCACAAGTTTTGTGTAATGTCATTCAGTAGTTTTGCTGTGACTGTCAGCATAAATCATTAAGCTTTGGAATGTTTATATATTCACATGCTTGAATCATTCCCTTTGTCGGCCTGGGTGCCCCAAGTATCTTTAAATAGCCTAACTTCTCTAATGAGGTGGAAGTGCTTGGCTCTCATACGCTCACAAATCGTGTGTAAATCCATGAGAAGAGCTTTATTCTAACCTGTATTTGACAGTAGATTAGTTACTTTTGCAGGGTTGCCCTGTCTGAATTTCAGCCAGCCTTTTGTTCAGCTCACTGTTGTTTGTAGGAAATTTATGGGATTTTCAGTGCTGTCTGAGTAGGACTGACAGCTGTCAACAACTTCCATTATAACTGACAAGGAGAAAAGTCTGTTTTGAAGTACTGCTTGGACTGTGGACAAAGGAAGATTTGAAGTGAAAATTCTCATAAATTCGTTGATTGCTTTAATCCCATTCAAAAAGCATTTATCTGTGACATCTGTAGGACCTTCCTCTCAAAGATATTTAATAAAAGGGAAAGGTGGTTGGATCGAAACTTGTTGGAAGGAACAGAATAACCCCTTCAAAAAGGGGATGCCCCCTCCTCTGAGGAAGATTCTGTGAAAAGTTCCAAATCAAGCACTTTCACAAAGGTGGCACAAGATTGGTAGCATATGGACCTTCTGCAGTGGAATATTCTTTAACAGAGTCTGCAGCCACCTCCTCGAACCAAGAGAAAAAGCCTTCCTCAGAGTAGTCACTAAAAAGAGACGTAGAACATTGCAAATAATTGTATGAAAATCGAGCGTTTGACACATTCTGTCAGACTTTCTGCGCAAGTCCACGAAAACCAAAGATCTGCAATTGACAAGAGAGGCCCCATTGTTGATAACATTGATCTGACAGGCCACTCACCAGTGAAGTCTATCGGCGGTGCTTCTGCATCAGTAAGCAATAACCCATCATGACAAGACCCTAGTCATAGAAAGCAATGTTGACAATCCATGTAAGCGTGACACCTTTGATGTCTGTCCCTCTAACAATGACAATGTATCCACTTTTGACAGCGCTTCCCACCTCATTGGCACTGATTAGCTCGATGATGACCCCCTTGACAGCAAGAATTCCTTGCCAACCGTTAATTTTCTTGCAGCAAATGTTTTCAGTGTACCAGTCGACGTACATACCTGACATACAACTGGAAGCTGATTGCAGCGAGCAGAAACAGGCATCAAGTCCTGTGCAGTTAGACATACGCTATGTTCCTGGATGTGAGGAGGGACTATGGGAGGAGGAAAAATGTCAGGAGTATGACTGTCAGACTCACACCTTTGCAGGCTGCCTGAGCCGTTATGATCAGTCTTAACCACAGTGTATATACAGGAACCCAACTATGAAGTATGTCCCTGTGGCATTTATAGCTGTGTTGCAACAGATGATGGACACATTCCAGAGGTTACTTCCACAGAAGCCTCAATCTCAACCACCAACAGCACCAATGCCACTGCCTCTTCCCTGGATGCTAACACCTCCACTATCACCCCATCCACCAATGGAGAGTCCTCTCTGCCTACCCCCCTTGCTTCTACAAAGCCAGATCCAGTTCTGTGCCCTGTTCCACCTATGTCTAGAGGCATCGGGAAACAGAACAAATGTCTCAGACCATAAATTAGATATGGAAGAAGAAGGGAAACTGTTTGAGCATAGGCAGGATGAGATGATGATGGACAAGAGGAGTGGGAGGACTGCATTTCTCCTTAGGATGGCAGTACAACATCTCCAGATGACAGCACCGGCTGTTGCACTCACATAGAAAGAGCAGTAAAAAGGTTGTTCTTTCCATGTATTCTGTGGAGCAAAATTGTCCTCTATAAGATTTCAATGAACAACCTCAGACAATCACAGGATCCATTGTGGTCGCCTGTAGTCAGAGGGTCTTAAACTAATGCGTACACCAACCACAGTTCAGGCAGTAATACCGTACTTCTGAAAGTAGTAAAGGTCTTCAGAATCTGTATCAGCCTGCTTCCTGACTACCCGAACCCTGACTCCATCTTTGCAGTTGTGGCTCACATTAGATCTAAAAACCCTGTCTCTGCAGCTTTTACTCCTCCAGATATGCACAGCAGGCACTTATACAATCTGGGACGTACTGTCATCATTGTGGCTGCAACATTCATCGAAGTTTCTAGTGCCTTGGCCATGCGGAGACAATATGATCTCCAGATGTAGCACATTTCACCAGACAACTTTATCCTAGATGACAGAAGGGTAGAGGCTAAGATCATTATCAAGGAATGTGTAGATTCACTGGCTGACATTATTGACATAGCTATGGATATTTTCAATGCAGGTTTCTGTCAACTAGCAGGGCCAGCAGTCATTCGCAGGCATGGATGATCTTGATCAACACCCTTCCAGCCAGAAGTCCAGCCAAAAATTGACATGCTGTTTGTTGATCAGTCTTAGGGCCTGATTACGACCCTGGTGGATGGGATACTCCATCACAAATGTGACAGATATCCTGTCTGCCATATTACAAGGTCCATTATGTCCTATGGAACTTGTAAAACAGCGGGTGAGATATCCATCACGTTTGCGACGGAATATCCCATCCGCCAAGGTCGTAATGAGGCCCTTTGTTTGGAAAACATGTAGATGACACTTTGCAGGACAACAGGATAGACATGGTCTCAGCACACTTCCTAGGAGCTTTTCAGTTCAGATGCCCAGCTTCCACTTCTTTTCCTGGCTCAGGGAGACCTCAGGCCTACATAGGGGGTTTCTCTCATTATTGTGGCTGTTGAAGACTTTCTATGCTCCAAGACAGTCAGGCTATGATCATGACCACTCTTCAGGAGGGGATCAGTGCCAAGACTATGGCAGAACATCTGAGAATAAGAGGGAACTATCTCATCCACACCTCCAGGTCAACCAGAAGAGAGCTTGACTTCCCCCATTTGTCCCATTCCTTCCAGTCTTCTGATTGGGGAAGAATAGCTGTAGAATTTTGGGTGCTCCAAAAAGTACATTCTGATCACATGCTGGAGTTTATACAAAAAGCACCCTTCCACCCAGAAGGGAACATCATCTACACTTGTGGGAGCCAGAGCAAGAGATAGTCATCATTCTTCTAAAAGGAGGCATAGAAAATGTCTCAAAGAACTGAAGCAATCAAGGATTCTACTCGACAGTATTTCTTATCAAGAAAAAAAGAATCACTCCAAATGATTACCCTTCAGGAAGTCCTTCTGATGCTTCAGAAAGCGGGGTACCTCATCTCTCTGGATCTTCACAATGCCTGTCTTCACAATTTCTACTTTGTAAAGATATGAGACGCAGACTTCAGTCCAAATGGTAGCACCCTGAATTGATAATGCTACCTGTCACTGGAATTTGCAGGTATTGCCTGTGATTTGGATATTTCTGATGAATACTTATAACTGCAGAAGTCTCGCCTCTGAATATCCTAGGTGCCAGACTGGATCCACAGACTTCTGACTTAGCTCTCCCATGGAAGTAGGAGGTGCTGGCTCCATGGGGATGCTGTAAGTGGAATTATGGTGAAGTCACTGGAGTCGTATAGCACCCACCGTGGCACCCTGACAAACCTGTTCAATTTTTTCTGTGCCTTTCAACGTGGATCCAGCCTTCTCTCCACTGTTTCTGAGGTTATGGTTTCAGCTCTCCAGATCATTTTCAAACAGTACTTTAGGGACACGTCCCGACAAAGAAGTCAAGTTTTAAACCCTGACACATATGTGAAGCCTAAATGTCCATCATGGATCAAAAGATAACTGTGTGTAGTGTCTGAGCTCCTTGTTCTATGTCAACAGATGAACTGGAAGGCAATAAATGTGAGGGAGTCTAAGTTTTTTATGGCCTGGGCCAGAGATGACCATCACAGTAGGTCCGCATCTTCCGCTTCTCTCCCTCTTCTAGGTTCTCCAGGAACAAAAGAAAGAAGTACAAAAAGTGTGATTTTTGTTTTACAGGAGACAGTCCCGAAAGGTAGGTTTCCATCTCCGATATCCTTTCTGGTTCAGTTCTCCTTTGAACAAGAACGGGTGAAGGTTCAGCCACTAGATACTTCGTTAGCACCATCCCTGACAGCACTGCCTACATCAGTGACAGTTATAGTACAGACACCAGCCTACCCAGAGTTGCTGGCACCAAACCCTCCCATATTCTTTCAGGTTAGGTTGGAGGTTGTCAAATTAGTGTTAGTCTTCTCTGGAGTGCTACCAGGCCCCATGAGACCATATGGGGGCTCAGCATGGGGCTCCACAGAGTGTTCACACTTGGTTCTGTTCACTTCCCTTATGCCCTTAAATCCTTTACTGGTGCCATATGAGGTTGTATCTGCACCACATTATTTGCCTCTTCCCCTCTCCCCAGCAGTGATGCTGGCTACTGCACTTCTGTCACCAACTCCACCTTTGCAAACCCCACCCCCCTACACAAACACACACACACACACACATACACACAGAACTTCTCAAGAGGTACTGGTGGCCCTGATTAAACATCAGCATTACAGAAAGGAGGCCCAGCGAATTCTTGAAGAAGAGCAGCATGGAGAGAGTTGTGGTGACCACTAGCAATGCTAGGAGTAAACCCACATCATATTTGGCACAGACTTAGAGCTGGACCTCTCAGAAGCCCTATGTGAAAAGGATGATGGAAGCCCATTGGCACCACTGTTTTTCTGAAAGGTTGGGGATCTGCAGGCCCTACAGAATGCAAGTGAACTTGTTATTGCTCCAAATAGATATAGACCCACCCCTGGCCCTGCCCCAATGTAGATAGCATCATTTCATACAGTCCCAAAAAGGACTTTTGAGGGGTTAAAGTTGCCCAGGCATTTTCACAAAGCTGGGCCAACTATTGTTACTGAAGTTCCCTAGTCAGCCACAGCTTTGTCTGAGCCGCCGATTTAATGATGTTCTGCTAATGCCGGCCATAGGGGCATAAGCAAAGCCAGCTAAAGCTCATGTGGGCAGCTGAGTGGTTGTGAGTTGCTATAGGTCGGTTCTTGTGAACCTCATATTTATTTTAGTCATCCTTTCCCCAGAAAGGTGGGTCATGCAAGGCTCCTCTGCACCCAAGTTCAATTCAGGATCTTTCCATACCCATCCACCAGAGAGAAAATGAAAGAAAGTGGTGAGGGTAGAAAAAAAGTTCTTCTCTTTAACCATTTCACTTTAGTGGTTCAGCATGGTCAGGATACTTCCAAGCACAAAATCAGAGCAGGCTGGATTCTGCAGATTTCAAGGACTTTCGTCCCTTCCAAAGTTTTAATGGATTTTCAAGGGACTTCCAAAGCAACCAGTCAAGCCCGTCATGCCAACAGAAGCAAAACCCTTTTGTGCTCAGTACAGGGATAGTGACAACAACAGAGGCTGCCAAACTCAGCCTTCCTCCCCCTCCTCCTCTTCCTTCTCCCGAGCACCACTAGGGAAGTTCCTGTAGTTCATCCTGGAAGGAGCTTGTAATGCCGAAGGGTACTTCTGTTCTTTAGGTTTTGAGGGCCATTACTTTAGCCCAGTGTGTCCTGCGAACTGTAGAAAAGGGGTGACACCATACCATTGCAAAACTAACCTTCCACCTCTCCCCAAGCAGCCGGAGGTCTCCCTCTGGTCCTGGACCTCAGGCCTTAAACTTTCATCTGTACAAGGAAATATTAAAGATGCTGTCCCCTACTGAGGTACTTTTAATGCCTGAAGTGGAAGACTAGATGGTGTTCCTCAACTTGTAGGATGTGTACTTTCACATACTGATCCTGAAGTGGCACAGGAGGTACTTGCTTTTATTGGTAGGATCCAGTCACTACCAGTTTGTAGTCCTCGTTTTGGGTGTCTGCTCCTTGACTCTTCACAAAGGTGATGGCGGTGGTTGCAGCTCATCTCAGTAGGTCAGAGATCCTGATATTGTTCGATATTATATTTACATAGATTCACATGCTTGAAACTTTCCAGTCGTCATGGTGGAAGTCCCAAAATATAAGCAGTGTTAAAGCATTAACATTAAACCCCATAGAAAATAATAGACATTGGTAGCCAATTCACATTGTTTTAAAGAATCCAAACTTTAACTAGTCAGAGCTGAGACCCTGAAGCACTTATCCCCTGCAGAGCTATCATCCCTCAGATTTCTTACTCCATGTCATGTGTTAGGGATTCTCCCTGAGTTCTGCTCAGTCACAGTTTTTCTCAGCCCAATTTCTGACCTGACAGTTATTAGGTTACTGGCCAAACCAACAGGAAATATCTGAGGTACAGTTTGGGAGTTTGCTTGCGTATCTTTCTGCATGGCTGAGGGTTCCAAAAAGAGGCTTTTCAAGCCTTTTAGGTCCTGTGGGAAGTCTAGGCTCTTCTCAGAAGACCCCCACAAGGAATGACTATATTGTTTGTACCCTCATCACAAGCATAAGGATTGCAAATACTGTTGCACTTTCTCTTTGAAGACACTCAAGGATCGTGAGGCCAGACTGCTCCTGTCAGTGCAAAAGAAAAAGGCACAATCTGATTCCGACTGAGGAGAAGGGACATTCCTCCTCAAGCAAAAAAGAAAAGATGAGACTTCTGCCTTGTTTGTCAGAGGCACTAAAAAGGCTAGGCCTCACTCTAGAGAGTTGCTGTCTAAGGGGAGGGACTGAGTCTGCATTATGGTACAGCATACATGCTCCCAATTATTCTAATATTTCAACAATGGAATATGCAGTTCCTTTTTCATGTTTCTTAAAAAGAGGTGAAGAAATAAACATTTTGGTTGAGTGCTGAGGAATCAGAAGGGGCATCTGATTCCTCAGGAGCAAGAGCCCTCCCACACCCAAATGGGTGTCATACTTTATCATCCGGGGTGCTCCACATTGGGTCGGTGCTGCAGTGTCCAACGGCCCTGCAGGGGGGCATTTACCAGAGATCTTTTTCTTATTGCCGTGTGAGAAGCATATGTATTGTAAGTGTGAAGGTGTAGATTGGGATGGATATAAGTGAGTTAAAATAGACTAAGTGGTACTGTAACAATTCTAATCTATGGATCCCCTTGCCTAGATTAAAAACTATGATGATAGCTGCTAGGACCAAAGATAATGGTCTGTTCTCAGCTCCAAGTAAAGTGGTATCAATAGGTCAACATGCTTCTTGCCATAAATAGTCGTTATAGAGGGTGTTGCCTGACAGTCAATGGTGTAGGAATGGGTAGCTCGCACTCCTCTACCCGAAGAAGGCCCCAGTGCAAAATTATGCTGTTTATGGTGCTCGCTGGCCCCACAACTGCTGCAGCACCTTCCCGTTAACCGTAGTGACCACACAATGCCACAGGTTACACCAATTGGCCAAGGAGTTCAGCCAAAGAAAGTAAAAAACGTGTGGCTGAGTGCGAGACCAAGAAAGCGCCCATCTGTGATGGGACTTAAGCTGTAAATTTCTCAGCAGCACCACAAAGACAGAATCAGAGGACCCAAGCTATGGCAACTGCTTGGTGGCACATTCGTCTTGTTGCGATTACTTCAGCCAGAAGAGTCAGGGAAATTCAGGCTTTTTGTTCAAAAGAACCCTATACAGTGTTTCATGATAACATGGTGGTTTTATGGACCCATCCTGGGTTCTTACCTAAGGTGGTTTATGACTATCATATTAATTAATAGACCATATCGCTTCCATCATTCTTCCCCAACCCATATACACCAGCAGAGAGAACTTTGCACTCCCTAGACTTGAAGAGAGTGTTAAAGTTTTATCTCGATAAGACTAAAGACATCAGACAATCTGATCAATTAGTCATAAACTATGGCCACATGAGAATGGGCAGGGCGGCCTCAAAACAGACTATTTCTAGGTGGTAGTCTCATGTATTCCGATTGCGTATCAATTAGCTAACCCACAATTGACTGCCAGGCCTAAAGCTCATTCCACAAGAGACAAGGCGGCAATGACAGCCCTTCTCAACAATGTACCAATCTCTGAAATTTGCAAGGCTGCAACATGGAGATCGGTACATACTTTTACAAGGCGTTACTGTCTAGATTCATATGCTAAGACAGACCGTCAAGTAGGTCAGGCTTCATTAAGAAATGTATTTAACTAAGAAAAGTAGACTGCTTGTGCTTCCACCTCTCCGTCCACAGAGGTATGGGATGGGCTTGCTAATCTATTCAATGTTTATGACTATTGATGAGGAGCCCCTGGAAGAGAAGGATAAGTTACTTACCTGTAAATCCTAGTTCTCTCGTAGGGGATTTCCATGTATAGTCATAAGCACTGAATAGTTCCGCGCGCCTGCGGGGACCCCGGAGCACTGATGTGAAGTATATTCTTAAGTGAAGATACCAGCCCTTTGAAAAAAGGTCTGTCAAAACCACTTAAGAATACACTGTGCAGCCTATGTGAACAGCTAAACAAGCCAAATTGTTAAAAAGAAAACGGCTGCATTGTAAATTCACGTTCAAACACTAATTTATTCTAGAAATGTAATAAAAAATACATTCTCATACTTTATTTACACCTCCCATGAGAATAAAACAATGCAGGGCAGTGTAGCCCATAGGCTGCCATTATACAGAATGTAAATAGAGCTGTGCCTTTAAGAAAGTAAAGTTTTCCTGTGTCCCATCATGCACAGCAAAAGGCAGATGCCTCAGTTCTTTTTTCCGGCTTCTTCTGACAGGACCCTGAAGCATTGAGCTCTACCTCACAAAGCCTTTTTTTGACAGAAATTCAATTAAAACCTTTTGAATTTCAATTTCACTCGACGTTTTTAATATTGAGTGAACATTTGCTAACCTTTTCTGTCAAATTCTGACAGAAATGTAAGGTTTTTCTATTTTAGAAATGCCTTCACTTTTTGATAAATGTCCTTCTTGTGGCAGAAAAAAGGCTAAAACAGACCCACACCGGGTCTGTATAATTTGCCTTCCATCCAGCCACAAACCTGACTGAAGGACCCTTCGGGATAGGGAGAAAATTCTACTTCAGGCAAGAGAGGACAGGAGAAGAAGTGGTCAATCTGCCACAGAGCGAGGAGAAGGTCAGTCTTCTACCAGGGCTCACCCTGTTTCCTCTGCAACTTCTGCCAGACCTGCTCAGAAACGGCATAGGTCTCCGACGCCGTCGAGGGCATCGACGTCGAGGCCAGGAACGGCGCCAACATGCTCGCCGTCGAGGACCGGTTCACCGGCGAGAAAGAAGCATCGCTCAACGTCGGCAGCCGTTTCGCCGTCGAGACTGCGTGGACGCTTGCCATCGAGAACATCCGGGTCGCCGTCGACGCGACGAGGACTGTCGGCGTCGAGAAGATCTGGGTCGGGTTGCCGTCGACGCGACGAGGACGATCGGCGTCGAGAGAGAGTGCTCGCCGTCGAAGACGGTCGCCGTCATCACATAGACGTCAAGGAAGGTCGTCGTCGAGAGGATCTCACGACGGGGGGGATCAACGCCAAGAGGCACCCGCCGTCACCGTACTTCGACATCGAGGGGTGTGTCGACGTCGAGGCGACAGTCAAAGAGGCCTAGAAGGGTTTATACCACTTCAGAATCCTCGGCCTCACTTCCAGCTTCACCTCAGCTGTCTCCCCAACAGCCACCGTTGCCGCAGACACCAGTAACACCTACGGCTCCTCTTCCGACTCCCCCTTCAGAGTCTGTGCCGGTGACTCCAGCGGAATCCATAAGACATTCCAGGCATTCCTCTAGACGTTCATCTTCCTCTCGGCACCATCGACATGAGTCACTTCAGAGATCTTCACATTCACGTCATAGACATTCCTCTTCGTCTACACGGGATTACTCTCCAACCCTGTCAGACTCACCGTCCCCGAGGGTGTCCCCCATAGATGACGTGAATACCTTCCAAGAGGTCCTAGTGCGTGGGCGACCAAACTAAATATCCCGCTGGCGGTACCCGCCCCATCGACCACAGTGATCTTCGAGACTTTACACCAGAGAGCATCCTCAAGACCTTTAATTCCACTGGTGCCGGGTCTTCTTGAACCGGCAATGGATATTTTTCTGACACCGGCCACAACGAAATCTGCTCCTTCCAGGCTTATTAAAAAGTATCGCCCACCGGAACAAGACCCTCTATTCCTAAGGTCGGACCCAGTGCCGGACTCGGTGGTTATAGTAGCGGCAAAGAAATTACACTCTACATCTCCGTCTTCTTCCTCACCTCCGGACAAGGAGAGTAGAAAGATCGATGCCGCAGGCCGAAAAGTATGTTCTACCGCAGCCATCACAATGAAAGCAGCCAGTGCTACTGCTTTATTAGGAAGATACGATCGTTCTCTTTGGGACTCTATGCTACAGTTTGCGGAGCACCTACCCAAAGACAAAAGGGAAGATTTCTTGGAGGTCGTGGGTGAGGGTGCCATGGTTTCCAACCAGGTGATAAGCGCTGCTGCTGATTCTTCAGTGCTGTCGGCACATAACTACGCTCATGGAGTAGCTTTACGACGACAAGCTTGGTTGCGATTAAAATCACTCAAACCAGAGGCACAGCAGAGAATTCAGAATTTACCATTTTGAGGCTCCACCTTGTTCGGCTCTCATGCCAATGACGAGATGTCAAGAATGAAGTCTGAGCTAGACACTTTAAAAGCGGTAGGCATCGAACACCCAAAAGAACAACGAAAAGTATTCCGTCCCTACCAGCGAAGACTATTCACCCATAGGTATCAGACACCACACTGGATGTCCTCACGTCCCCAGCAGCAACAACAGCATCAAAGGGCCTTCTCGACACAGCGAAAGTCGACAAGGGGTCGTTCCACGCCGCAAACTCAGGCAACTCGCCAGTCTCCCGCGTCTAAGCCCTGAATCTTCGCTTCCCCCTCCTCCGTTATCCACTTCGGTAGGGGGAAGTATCTCAAATCAAATGGACGAGTGGCTACGCATCACATCAGATGCCTGGGTATTGAATATTGTGCGAAATGGTTACGCTCTCAGATTCATCAGTCCTCCTCCATCTGTTCCACCCAAACCAGCCAGCCACCACCTTGAAGCTCTTCAGTTAGAAGTAGCAATCCTATTACAAAAAAGAGCAATAGAGCCCGTCCTGATCAATCAACGCGGGAAAGGGATTTATTCGAGGTATTTTCTAGTGCCAAAGAAGGACAAACAAGAGCTTCATCCCATTCTAGACCTAAGGACAGCAAACAAGTGGATTCGCAGAGAGAAATTCAGGATGCTATCCTTACACCAAATTTACCTGCAACTTCGTCAGGGCGACTGGCTCTGCGCAATAGACCTTCGCAACGCTTATTTTCACATTCCGGTGAGCGAGAAACATCGAAAATTTCTAAGGTTCACAGTCGGCAAAAGTCATTACCAATTTGCGGTTCTACCCTTCGGCCTCAAATCAGCACCGAGAACTTTTTCCAAATGCATGGCGGTGGTAGCCGCCCATTTGAGGAAGCATCGAATATTTGTCTACCCCTATCTAGACGATTGGCTCATAAAGGCCTCCAACTATCTAGAGGCTCAACAACATTTCAACTGGGCACAACAGCTGCTCCAGAATCTCGGTCTTCAAGTCAATCTTCTCAAGTCCACAGTAACGCCTGTTCAGAGGCTGCACTACTTAGGGGCCATTATAGATACCAATCAAGGAAAGGTGTTTCCTCCGGAGGAACGACGATTATCGATTCTCCAAAAGTGCAAACAACTAGAGAGAACACCACAGACCACTGCAAGAGTAATATCCTCTCTACTGGGCTCAATGGGGTCTTGTATCCATCTCGTTCCCAATGCTCGCCTCCATATGAGACCCTTACAGGAGGGTTTGGAGGATCAATGGTGCCAACTGATGGACGATTGGGAGAGCAGAGTCCTTCTTTCTCCCCACGCCCTACAATCCCTCAAGTGGTGGTGTTCACCCAACAATCTTTTGGTGGGGATTCCTTTCCAGCAAAAGACTCCAGCTCAAACCATCGTAACAGACGCATCGCTGCTCGGATGGGGAGCGCACATGGATCATCTTCGAGTCCAAGGCAAGTGGTCACAGAGAGAGAGTCTCTATCATATCAACCTGCTGGAGCTTCGCGTAGTCCATCTTGTGCTCAAGGCCTTCCTACCTTCTCTGAAAACGGAAACTCTCCTCCTCCAGACGGACAACGAGGCCACCGTGTATTACGTAAACAAACAAGGAGGCACCAGGTCCAGGATATTATCCAGAGAGGCTCAGACAATCTGGCATTGGCTTCTAGCCAGGAACCTGTTGTTAGTGGCAACTCACCTGCCGGGCAGGCAGAATGTTCAAGCGGATACTCTCAGCCGCGTAATGGACGAGAACCACGAATGGGTATTACACGACGGTGTCGTTCGTTCCATTTTCGCACTACGGGGTACCCCCTCTATAGACCTATTCGCAACCCCAGTAAACAAAAAATGCCAAAGCTTCGCCTCCAGATATTACCATCCAGGGACGCTGGGGAATGCCCTGTGGATAAATTGGTCAGGAGCATTTCTTTACGCCTTTCCACCGCTTCCCCTGATACCGGCAGTCCTCCAGAAGCTATCCAATGCTCAATCCAAAATGATTCTAATTGCTCCAGAATGGCCACGCCAATGGTGGTTTCCAGACCTTCTTCACCGGTCACTCAAGCCACACATCAGACTGCCTCATCGTCCGGACCTTCTCACGAAGTTCCGAGGGCAGATATGTCATCCCAACCTCTCATCGTTGAGTTTGGCAGCATGGCTCCTGAGTTAGTGCAATATGGACACTTGAACTTACCTCAGGACTGTATGGAAATCCTAATAGAAGCAAAGCGCCCTTCCACACGATCGGCTTATGCATGCAAGTGGAAAAGATTCTGGGCCTGATTCTAAGCTTGGCGGCCGGCGGGAGCCGCCCGCCAAGCGGGAACCGCCAGAAGACCGTACCGCGGTCAAAAGACCGCGGCGGTCATTCTGGGTTTCCCACAGGGCTGGCGGGCGACTGCCAAAAGTCCGCCCGCCAGCCCAGTGGGAAACACCCTTCCCACGAGGAAGCCGGCTCCGAATGGAGCCGGCGGAGTGGGAAGGTGCGACGGGTGCAGTTGCACCCGTCGCGAATTTCAGTGTCTGCAAAGCAGACACTGAAATTCTTTGTGGGGCCCTCTTACGGGGGCCCCTGCAGTGCCCATGCCATTGGCATGGGCACTGCAGGGGCCCCCAGGGGCCCCACGACACCCCATACCGCCATCCTGTTCCTGGCGGGCGACCCGCCAGGAACAGGATGCCGGTATGGGGTGTCCTAATCCCCATGGCGGCGCAGCAAGCTGCGGCGCCATGGCGGATTCCCATGGGCAGCGGAAAGTCGGCGGTACACCGCCGGCTTTCCGCTTCTGGCCGCGGCTGTACCGCCGCGTCAGAATGCTCGGCGGAGCACCGCCAGCGTGTTGGCGGTGCTACCGCCGACCCAAATGCCGCCAGGGTCAGAATGACCCCCTCTGTGTGTGGTGTTTGGACAACAACGTTGACCCGATATCCTGCGGAGAGGAAACTATCCTGCCATACTTGCTAAGTTTGGCAAAATCGGGTTTACAATTGACATCAATAAAAGTGCACTTGGCGGCTCTAAAGGCATATAGAAAGAGCCCCTCTCAACCCTCCTTTTTTAGGATCCCAATTATCAAGGACTTCCTGGAGGGCTTAAAGAAGGTCTTCCCTCCCATTAGGAGACCATCTCCTCCTTGGGAACTGAATGTTGTCCTCTCGCGTCTGATGCTACCTCAGTTCGAGCCAATACATAAAGCATCACTTCAACATCTCACGTGGAAAACTGCTTTTCTGGTTGCAATCACATCAGCGCGTAGGGTCAGCGAAATCCAGGCCCTTTGCGCTCAAGAACCCTACACAGTCTTTCATTCTGCGAAAGTAGTGATGAGGACGCATCCGAAATTTTTGCCTAAAGTCGTTTCCGACTTTCATGTGAACCAAACCATTTCATTAGCAACTTTCTTTCAAAATCCATCTACCCCTGCCGAGAGAACCCTGCATTCCCTGGATGTAAAGAGGGTTTTGAAATTTTACTTGGACAGGACAAAATGCTTGCGTAAACCACAGCAGCTCTTTGTTAACTATGGCCCAGTTAGAACAGGGTTGGGCACGTCTAAGCAATCATTATCCAGATGGATTGTTTCATGTATACTGTTGTGTTATCAGTTAGCGAACAAATCTCTTGGTGGCAGGCCAAAAGCCCATTCTACTAGAGGGAAGGCAGCTACTGCGGCCTTAATGAGAAATATCCCTTTGGCTGAGATATGCAAGGCAGCCACTTGGAAATCGGTCCATACCTTTACACAGCATTACTGCCTTGATACAGACGCTAGGGCAGATGCGCAGGTTGGACAGGCATCTCTTAAGAATTTATTTGCATGATTCATGTTTTTTCAGTATTACTTTGTCTACTCCGCCGCGGTTATGGGGATGGGCTTGCTAGTCTATTCAGTGCTTATGACTATACATGGAAATCCCCTACGAGAGAAGGAATGGTTTCTTACCTGTAACTCCAGTTCTCTCGTAGGGGTATTTCCATGATAGTCATAAGCAACCCTCCCTCCTCCCCAGTGGAGTTGACATAAGAAAAGTTGACATAGTAGTATCGATGTTGGTACTCCAACTAATGTTTTGTTCCTTCATGTCAGGTTACAAGCCTTCAAAAAGAACTGAGGCAACTGCCTTTTGCTGTGCATGATTGGATACAGGAAGACTTTACTTTCTTAAAGGCACAGCTCTATTTACATTCTGTATAAAGGCAGCCTATGGGCTACACTGCCCTGCATTGTTTTATTCTCATGGGAGGTGTAAATAAAGTATGAGAATGTATTTTTTATTACATTTCTAGAATAAATGAGTGTTTGAACGTGAATTTACAATACAGCTGTTTTCATTTTAACAATTTGGCCTGTGTAGCTGTTCACATAGGCTGCACAGTGTATTCTTAAGTGGTTTTGACAGACCTTTTTTCAAAGGGCTGGTATCTGCACTTAAGAATATACTTCACATCAGTGCTCCGGGGTCCCCGCAGGCGCGCAGAACTATTCAGTGCTTATGACTATCATGGAAATACCCCTACGAGAGAACTGGAGTTACAGGTAAGAAACCATTCCTTCTCTTCCAGGGGTATCCTCATCAAAGTCATAAACAACCCACCCTACTCCCCAGACGTAACAGCAGTCTTCATTTGTCTAACCTATTTTGTTCTTATCACAGTAAACAAGTACTGACCTAACTGTAACCCAGCTGTCACCTCACTCTCACCTCTGAGGCTTTGTGGGAGACTGGAGGTGCTCAGGGCCTTAAAGGCATGGTACCAGTTTTTTTGGTTCTGCTATGATAATTTGGATGCAGCCTCTTGCCTAATAATGCCCCTCTATTTTCAATGCAGTTTTTTTCTTTCTATGTGGAATTGTTTACACTTTCTATGCTCTCTTCTTTGATTGCAGAAAGAGTTTAGCTCAAATTGAGGAGTTTAATTAAAGAAAAGCTTCACAAAAAATGAGACATTTTTAGCCTGTTTGTCAACATAGATTGCATTACTCCTTATACATGTATATGATGTATTTGTACTACAATTCTCTACACAATTATTTCTTTTACATATACATTTGAGATATATACATGTATGTTTATATATGCTCTGGGGTCTCCGCATATGAGCGGGAATATTCAGGGTTTATGACTTTGATGAGGATACCCCTGGAAGAGAACTAGGATTTACAGTTAAGTAACTTATCCTTCTAGGGTTGGAATGCCTTTTTGAGTCTGTGCAAACCTACCAACCTGCATATTTTAAGGGTTTTCACAAGCTCTTCTGCAATCTTTTCCTATACAGAGAAAGGCTGGAAATGTACTCCTGACAAGTGCAAAAGTAATACCTCTTCCAGGGCTGGGAACAAGTGGTTGGAGGGAAAGAGAACCTGTAAATGCTCAACAGATTTTCGAATGAGCAAATCTACACACACACATATGCATGTGCTAAAATGCAGTTCACAAATATTTTCTAGGAGTACGATTTGCTGACCTACTCCTGTAAATCCTTCTGAATTCATTAAAGCTGTAAACCTGCACTAATGCAAATATACTTATACTATCTGTGTGTTTTTTGTGTTTAGGGCCCCCAATTGGTTGTTCAAGACTTTATATTTTTAGTAAAATTCTATCTCTCCATTGTTGACAGTCGTCACTGTGAGTGACAGCATTCTACTCTTTCATAAGGAGCATTCTGGTACATAAAGTAGTTTTGTTTGGGGCCCTGAACTACTGTGGTAAGGTGTGCTTTTTGAGACCAAAAGTATTTTTGCGTTTTGCCAATGTTTGTTATGAGGGTGAGGGCCCGGCAACTCCCACAACAATAACGTTTCACAAAAACTATGTCAAAACAAGACACGCATTGACAAAACCAAAAGGCTGACCACCAATGTCAGACCTATTGGCTTTGGTGATGCTTATTTATTTTCATGTTTTCCATAATCTTATTTGAAATCGTTACACTGATTTTTCCATTATGAATCTTTTTTTGGAAATATTAGCATGCATCAATACATTCTACTGAATGATACTTCAAAGAAATTGTATCTACATTTCACAATAGTTTAGAAAAACGTTTTATTTCATAGTTGCATTTTTTGTGATCATTTTATGGTGAAAGCAAAGAATCGCCAATTTTGCTTTCAAGCTTCTGCAAATATTTGCATCAAACCAGAGAGCTTTTTCTAGAGCATTATACATAGCCTCATATTGTTAAATGTTGCAAATATGTGTACACATTTTATATGCAGGAAACACTGTCAGTAATGCAGTCCAAGCTTACAATATTGTCTCAAAGTGCAGGCCCTAATAATAAAGACTTTGCATTACTGAGCCCTAACTACAAGTTGGAACAGCATTAGCATATAGACACAAATATTACCTTAATTGAAGACAATGCCCTTTACTGATCCATAATGTGGTATTGTAAACTGGCAACCGAAGGGTTTGTGCTGCAGTGGGCTGGGCCTACTTGTCCCAAGGACAAAATAAACATGAAAACCTGTTGTCATTAACCTCAAACAATAGATCCTGGGCTTCGGGCTATAAGGACCATAGTTTTTAATTTAGGCAAGAGGACCCATAGATTAAAATTGTTAGGGTACCAGTTAGCCTATTTTAATGTACTCATACCCATCCCAATCTACACCTTTACCTTCACACTCACAATACATTAACTTCTCACAGCAATAAGAAAGAAGATCTCTGGTAACGAGCCCCCCCCACCCCATGGGTCCTGTTGGGCACTGTAGTGCCAGCCCAACATGGAGCACGCCCGATGATGAAGCATGACACCTATTTGAGTGTGTGAAGGCCCTTGCTCATGAGCAATCAGATGCCCCTTCTGTTTCCTCAACTCTCAGCCAATCTATTTATTTCTACACCTCTTAACAAAACATGAAAAATGAACTGCATACTCCATTGTTGAAATACTCACCCTAGAGAGACCAGTATTGAAAGGTTGAGAGATAAGGAGCTGGCTGTTCTTTCTTCCTCTTAGGGATAATCTGTAGCCTCAACTTCATCCGCTCCTTCTACGCCATTCAAGGAGCCGCTGACAAAGAAAACTCTGTTGATGGATCCATCAATGAAGATTACCCCGTCGATCACTGCTGCAATGTCTCAGGTAACAACAACCCAGACCTGTGACAATGACAATATCGTCAACGATGACGACCAGAACCACAACAACTACTTCTTATAGTTGACGAAGACTCTCACAACAGCATCATCGTCATGGACGAGACAGTCTTTGATGGCACAAATATCACCATTGATGATGTCACCGTCATCAACCTTACTCGAGGTTTTTCCACCTTTCGAAGATTCCATCCGTGGCTACATCCTTGGCTACATGGTCAACGGTCAAAAAAGATACAGCTTTATTTTTTCTAAGGGCATAACCTAATCTATGCCACTGGACCTTTCCAAAATACGCCTTTGCCACCAGTATGCCTGCTGGAAATGCGGAAATCGGGAGATGAAAGTCTATGTGGCCCTGCTTATCGCCCTTCTCAGCTCAACATCAAGTGCCAAGAGACTGAGGATGAAGAGGCAGAGCAAGATCTGCCTACATATTGAGAGGGCGATTTTTAATTTCACTGACAAGGCCTATCAGCCAGCTCAGGAGTACAACTCATTCCAGGAGCTTTATCTTTATGAGGAATCAGAAGAAGGGCAACATCATGTGCAGAATCCTTCTGTTGCGATCCCTGTATCATTGGTCACTGATCTGGACATGATGATCAGTGATTACCATCGAAGGTTCCCAGATGCCAAAGCCCCGGCTCATCATTCACCACTCAGACAGGATGTTCAGCAGGCTGCATCGACTCCTAAGAATCCTCCCCCCTGACTGCAAAGAGACAGAACTGTGCTGCCAATTACTGCAATTAGAGACACCTTTAGGGACAGTAACGGTGATCAGCAACTGAAAGAAGGGGAGATACAATTTGATTCAGGGGACCATCCTGAATGGGACAATTACCTGGGCCCATTGTCAGCCTCGCCTACTCCTTCTCAGGTGGATTCTCCGCCGGCAGTTATTGGTCACTTCCACAATATATTAGAGAGGGTGTCCAAACGCTTTGACCTTCCACTTCCAGTAAAGCAGTCGGAATGATTTTTATACGATTTTAAAGCAGAGGCCCAGCGCACCATGTGTTACATCCCAATTGTAGATTTTATAAGACAGGAGAATCTAAAATTAATGTGTCTATTCCAGCAGTCATCCCAAAACAGGAGAAGAAGTACAAGACGCCAGATTTGGCTCCTATGTGCCTTTTTGGTCAATCCTAGCCAGACTCAGTCATAATGCAGGCCACTAAAAAGCGAGCAAAAAACCCATCATAGCCATGCACAGCTCTCCCTGATAAGGAGGGCCGCAGGCTCAACAACATTGGCAAGCGATTCTCTGCCATGGAGGCAATGTCTATTAGGGCCTCCAATGCTCCGGCAATCCTAGGGAGATACACCCGTCAGATATGGTCTGACTTTTCATCATTCTTGAAATATCTCCCAGAGAACAAGAAAAAAGTTGCTCATGAAGTCCTAGCAGAAGGAGAGAAGGCCTTGTCAAAGCTAATAAACGTGGCCATGGAGATTTCAGCCACAGTCTTTTGACAAATGGCAGGGACAGCAGCATCGTGCCAACAGGGAAGGCTGAAAGCTACTTTTTTTCATCCAGAGGACCAATCCAAGATCCTCGATATGCCAATTGATAGGGAGAACATATTTGGCAAGCAAGTGGACGAGGCATTGTAATCCATAAAATCATACACTCGTTCATTAGACATGTTGCAGCACAGAAGATTTCAGTCTCTTCATGGCAGAGATAGACGCTAATTTGTTTCCTGAACGCATCGCAGCAGACCAGATATCAGCCATACCCACAGCAGGGTTCTCGTGCCCCTTAGTTGGCCCAGGAATCCTACAGGCGAACAGCAGCAGCTGGCTATTCCAGACAGCCTGTGCGTTGACGATCAGCGGCTGGAGGAAAGACGCAGGATAGTTCCAGGAAGCAATAATGTGATGCAGGTACCTGTCGCCTCGGTCTCACTTCAGTTCGGCAACTCTTTTTCTCTTTTTCCTGATTCAATCATCAGAAGCTCATCTCTTCTGACAGATGGGCATTAGACGTAATCCAACATGGTCACACCCTAGACTGTGTTCAAAAGCCTCCCACTCTCCCTCAGCGCAAATCCTCCCATCACCATCTTTTGATTTCCAAGGAGGAGATTTGATTGCTTCTAGCCAATAACACGATAGAGGAAGTACTGCCAAGCCAACGCAACAGGGGATTTTATTCAAGTATCTTCCTCATCAGAAAGAAGTTGGAAAAGTAGAGGTAGGTGATGGATCTGAGGCTCTTAAACAAATTCATCAAAAAGCAGCCCTTCAGGATGTTATCAGTGCAGGAGATTCTACAACTGGTGGAGACATGGGACCACATGACCTTCGTAGATCTGTTGGATGCATATTTCCATATCCCGATTCGTCCGATGCACAGAAAGTTTTTGAGATTCAAGGTGTCAGGATGCCATTATCAGTTCAGAGTGCTCCCCTTCAGATAAAATTAGGCTCCCAGAGTCTTATTCAATTGCATGGCACCAGTGATGGCTTTTCTCAGACGTTCCGAACACCAGGTATTCCCGCACCTGGACGGCTTGTTAATTAAGGGTTCCACTTTTCACATAGCAAAACAATCGACTCAAGCCTGTCTACAACTTTTCTGGGTCTAAAGGTAAACAAGAAAAAATCATCACTCACTTTGTCCACATCGCCTGTGTTTTTATGGGCAATTCGACACTAAGTTGTCAAGGGCTTTTCCCAAACAAGAAAGGATTTTACATCTAAAATCAATCACGGAGTCTCTGCAAGAAAGTTTACTACTTTAACCTCTCGGGTGGCAGGCCTTTTTTTGGCTATTTGCGGCAGTTCGCGCTTAGGCCCTCATAACTTTTTGTCCACATAAGCTACCCACGCCAAATTGGCATCCTTTTTTTCCAACATTATAGAGATTCTAGAGGTACCTAGAGTTTGTTGGTTCCCATGGAGGAGACCATGAAATTAACCAAAATACAGCAAATATTTTGGTTTTAAAAAAAAAGAAAATGGGGAAAAGGGACTGCAGAAGAAAGCTTGTGTGTTTCCCCTGAAAATGGCATCAAAAAAGGGTTTGTGGTGCTAAAATCACCATCTTCCCAGCTTTCAGGAACAGGCAGACTTGAATCAGAAAACCAAATTTTTCAACCCAATTTTGGCATTTTACTGGGATGTACCCCATTTTTACTATTGTTTGTGCTTTCAGCATCCCTCCAGTTAGTGCCAGTAATGGGTGTGAAACCAATGCCGGATACCAGACAGCGAAACATTTCTGAAAAGTAGACAAAATTCTGAATTCAGCAAGGGGTCATTTGTGGAGATCCTTCAAAGTTTTCCTACAGAAAGTAACAGCTCAAATAAAAATAAAAAAGAAATTGAGGTAAAAAAGAGCCATTTCTGTCCACGTTTTCTTCTATAACTTTTTTCAGTTATGGTAGAGTTTTGAAAGCAATATACCATTACGTCTGCTGGACTTTTCTGGTTGTGGGGATATGTAGAGCTTGTAGGTTCAACAAGAACCCTAGGTACCCAGAGCTAATAAAAGCGCTGCACCTTGCAATGGGTTTTCATTGTATACCGGGTATACAGAAATTCATTTGGTGAAATATAAAGAGTGAAAAATAGGTATCCAGGAAACTTTTGTATTTCGAAAATGGGCACAAGATAAGGTGTTGAGAACCAGTGGTTATTTGCACATCTCTGAATTCTGGGTTCCACATACTAGCATGTGAAGTACAGGGCATCTCTCAAATAGACGTCTTTTTTACACACTGCCTTACATTTGGAAGGAAAAAATGTAGAGAAAGAAAAGGGGCAATAACACTTGTTCTGCTATTCTGTGTTCCCCTAAGTCTCCCTGTAAAAATGATACCTCACTAGTCTGGCCTTGTAGGACTAGTGCCCGCGACAGGAAACACAACACGGACACATCACATTTCTACACTGAAATCTGACGTACTTTTTGGAAAGTGCCTAGCTGTGGATTTTGGCCTGTAGCTGAGCCGCACATAGGGAATCCTACCAAACCTGTGCATTTTTTAAAATTAGACACCTAGGGGAACCCAGGATGGGGTGACTTGTGGGGCTCTCACGAGGTTCTGTTACTCAGAATCCTTTGCAAACCTCAAAATTTGGCAACAAAAAACTATTTTTCCTCACATTTCGGTAATAGAATGTTCTGGAATCTGAGAGGAGCCACAAATTTCCTTCCACCCAGCATTCCCTCAAGACTCCCAATAAAACTGGTACCTTACTTGTGTGGATAGGCCTCGTGCGTGCAACAGGAAACGCCCCAAAGCACAACATGGACACATCACATTTTTACATTGACAACTGACGTGTTTTTTGGAAAGTGCCAAGCTGTGGATTTTGGTCTCTAGCTCAGCCGCACCTAGAGAATCCTACCAAACATATGCATTTTTCAAAACTAGACACATAGGGGAACCCAGGATGGAGTAACTTGGGGCGCTCTAACCATGTTGTGTTACCCAGAATTCTTTGCAAACCTCAAAATTTGGCCCAAAAAAAAACTTTTTCCTCACATTTTGGTGATAGGAAATTCTAGAATCTGAGAGGAGCCACAAATTTCCTCCCACTCAGCATTCCCCCAAGTCTCCCGATAAAAATGGTACCTCAATTGTGTGGGTAGGCCTAGTGCCCGCAACAGGAAATGCCTCAAACACTATGTGGACACATCAAAATTATCAAAATCAAAACTACCTGTTTTTGCAGGGTCGCACCTGTGTTTTTGGTCCTTGGCTCAGCAGCCATCTAGGGAAGCCTATGAAACCCAGACATTTATGAAAACTAGACACCTGAGGGAGTCCAGGGAGGTGTGACTTGTGTGGATCCCCCAGTATTTTCTTACCCAGAATCCTGAGCAAACCTCATTTAGCTAACAAATCAAATTTTTCCCACATTCCTGTCTGGGATAACCACACTGGCAGAAGTTTCCTACAACCCAACATTCCCCTCAGTCTCCCGATAAAAATGATACCTCACTTGTGTAGGTGGGCCAAGTGCCTATGACAGGGAAAAGCCAAAAACGTGTTGAAATTAAGGGGGAACCAAAGCAGGTCCAAAAGGGCAGTTTGAAAAAAACGTTTTTAGGCTGACAAGTGGGGCAGAGCTTTTATCGATATAGAGGCAACATGGTTGGGTGGTAGGAATTTAGTGGATTCCTGCAGATTCCGGAAGGTTCCATCTAACAAATGTGTGGAAAATGTGTGATTTCAAGCAAAGTTGGAGGTTTGCAGGGCTTTTTTGTAGGAAAATGGTGCGGAGTGCATGTAAAGCACACCACCCTGGACTCACCCAGATGTTTAGTTTTCAGATGTGCCTAGGTCTCCTAGATTTTTCTACATGGCAGCATCTTCAAGTCCAAAAAGTGCAGCCCTCACCATTCCAAGTGGGACGACTATGAGAGTTAGACAAGCTCTCATGGCTCAAATGTAAAACCAAAACCCCAAATAATCAAATGTCCTCTTGCTTGCCATTGGGATAAGGGGGGTCATTTTGACCTCAGTGGTCTTTTTTAAAGACCGCCAAGGGACCGCCGTGCGGAAGACCGCCAGTGTTGGCGGTTTGCCGCTCGGCCTATTATGACCGTTGGCAGCTCTCCGTTTACTGGCGGGAGGCGGGGAAGTGGAGGTTGCTCCACCTCCACCGCCACGCCAACAGAACACCGCCCAGCGAATCATGTCCTGTGATTCGCCGTGGCGGTGTTCTGTTGGCAGTGTGGTGTCGGCGGAGCTGCCCCCATGGATCCCGTCCCCTCCCGCAGGATCGTCGGACCAGGTAAGTCGATCGTCCGTGAGGGGAGGGGGGTTGGGGGGCATTGTGTGTTGTGTGGGTGCATGGGGGTGTGCGTGTGTGTATGTAGAGGGGGTGTGTGAGTGCGTGTATGCTTGCGGGTGTTGTGTGTATGGGAATGAGTGCGTGTATGCCTGTGGGTACGTCTGTATGGATGTGTGCGTGTATGTTTGAATGTGGGTGTGCGTGTCTGACTGTGTGTGTGGATGTAGGCATGTATGTCAGCGTGTGTGCATGTAAGTGTGTAGGTGGTGCCTGCGTGCGTGTCGTGTGGGTATGGGTGATGTGATGCTGGGGGTCGGGGTGGGGAGGGGGCCCTGCCACCCTTGGGGGGTGGCAGGGGTGGTGGGGGGGTAGGGGAGGGAGTCGGGGTGGAGGTGGGGGGTGGGGGAGACCCCTATCAGTGCCAGGGAAGGAATTCCCTGGCACTGATAGTGCTTACTGCCATGGATTTCATGGCGGTTCAAACCGCTGGAAATCCACGGCGGTAAGCCGGGTCAAAATACCGCTGGCGGTATAGTGACGGCCGCCGGGCTGGAGACCCAGGTCTCCAGCCCAGCGGTCGTCTCCGCCCTGGCGGGCGGAACGGAGAACCGGCGGATGACCATGGCTGTAACCACCATGGTCATAATTCCACCAAGTAAGACTGCCAGCCTGTTGGCGGTCTTACCGCCGGTTCTCCGCCTTCCGCCAGGGTCATAATGACCCCCAAGATCTTTTAGTGTGCGGGTGGAGAGCTGAAAGACTTACCCGCTTTGGTTGGGGTGAGGGGAATAACAATGCCCAAACTTGTTGGTAGCCTCCACCCCACTATTTTTTTTTTTTTGTAATTCCCTGGCATCTGGTAGGCTTTCTGCCCCCGGGGAGTGGATCTAGGGTAATTGCCCAATCTGACCACTGGTGGGCAGAACAACTTTGTCCCCATTTATTTGGGGTGGTGGTATGGCCATAACCCACCCTCTTTAAAAACAAAAACAAAATCTTCCCTGTTCACTGCTTGGCATTCATCCCCCCCCCCCCTCTGGGAGCAGATGGGCCTTCCGAAAATAGTTAGATCTGCCCCTACGGAAGGCAGAAATGGCCAACAGTAATTTGCCCCCATGGGGAGTGACTCTTGCCCAAGGGGCTGCCCCCTCAAACAACACACAGACACCAATCCCTGGTGCCTAAGTGGTTTCTGCTCCCTCCCGGGGGCAGTTCGGCCTAAGATAAATAGGCCGATCTGCACCCGGAGGGGGCAGAAATGGCCTAAAATAAAGTTGCCCCTTGCCTAAGGGATCACTCCCCATCTGTTATTTTTTTTTTTTTAAATCCCTGGTGCCTAGTGTTTTCTGCCCCCAAGGAGGGCAGAAATGGCCTAAAATAAGTTTGCCCTTGCATAAAGGGTCGCTCCCCTTGTGTGAAATTGGCGCGCAAAAAAATCCCTATTGTCTAGTGGTTTCTGCCCCCTGCCGAGATCAGATTTGCCTAAGAGAAATAGGCCAATCTGCCCCAAAGAGGGGCAGAAATGGCCTAAAATAAAATTGCCCCCCCCAGGGGAGCAGCCCTTGCCTAAGGGGTCACAACCCATCTCGGGGGCAGGATGGAAGGGGAAGCGATTCCTCTTCCATCCTTGCCCATGGGAGGAGGTGTGAGGCCCTCGGGAAGCCCGGTACCAGGATGACGTGGTTACGTCCCTAGTGCCTGAGCGCCACGGCCGAGGTCGTAACCACCTCGTCCTGGGCACCCAAGGATTTAACAAAGTACAAGTCCATGTTGGGGATGATGTCATCCTGCATCCCATTAATACTGAACTGTTGTCCCCACATGCAACCTTTACAAGAGCAGCTCGATGCTCGGTAGATAAAGTGTCAAGGACACTATTGTAATCAAGCCTGGAGATGGAGTCGCAATGTTCTGGTCGTGAATCACGGAGAATTTCTCCCAACGTCTTTTGTTCATTCCCGTGATACCAAAGGTGGTACTGATGATGGACGCCTCCCTGGAAGGATGTGGAACTCATTTACAGGACTTGGAGGCTCAAGGAAAATGGTCCAGTCAGGAAGCTGTTACACATAAACCTCATGGAGCTCAAAGCGGAGTTCTTGGGTCTTCAGGCATTTATTCCCAGACTATGCAACTCGTCGGTGTTGGTGAGATACGACAACACTACAGCCATGTTGCATCTCACAAAACAAGGAAGGTCACGGTCACAGGTGCTTTTGCCACAACTTCAACTAATTAGGGTTTGGTTGCGAGCCAACAGCATCTCTCTAAAAATAGAACACGTTTTGGGGGTGCAGAACGCGTGGGCGGATACCTTTCAGCAGAACAGGCAGTCAATGTCACAAGTAGCAGCTCAACCAACAGCAATTACAAAAGATTTTTAAGCGTTGGGGTTCTCCATACCTAGATCTGTTTGTCACTCGTCACAACAAGAAGTGCAACTTGTAGGCCAGCATATACCCTCAGCCAGGGTCTTGGGGAAACGCATTCCACTTTGCTGGGACAGGGATGTTCGCTAATGCGTTCCCTCCATTTCCAAGGTCATTCCCAAGATGAAGGGGGAACCTTGCCGTCTCATACTCATAGCCCCAGCATGGCCAAGACAGTATAAGTTTCCCAAGCTTTTTCTCCTATCAGAGTGCCACCACATACTGTTCAAACCAGCAGAGAATCTCCTTTTGATGAACGAGGGACAGGAGACGCATGCACATTCATTCTCTCAACTTGTCAGCTAGACTTCTCACGACATTGAGTTTGGGACTCTAGGTCTTTCTGAGGAGTGCACTTCTATTCTCGAAAATGCTTGTGCTGCATCTACAACCAAATATTTATCCACTAAGTGGAAGAGGTTTTGTTCATGGTGTGCTTCCTAATCTTGTCATCCCATCTCATCTACACCGGAGCAAATTCTCCCTTATCTGGGCAAAATCCCAAACTCAGGACTCACTCATTCATCCATTAAAGTTCATCTAGCAGCTATTTCTAGATTCAGGATGCGCTCTGGGCAATTGTTGTTATGTTCTGATTGACTGGTGAAAAAGTTCATGAAGGAACTTTTTCGGTTCTACCCTCCAATTAGGCCTCCTCCTGTGCAGTAGCAGCTTAACACAGCCTTAGCTCATCAGATTTCCTTTCAAACCGATTCACAAAGCAGATCTAAAATTTCTGTCTTGGAAAGTGGGCTTTTTGTTGGCTATCACATCCGCCTGAAGGATAAGTGAGATCCAAGTTTTCACAATTCAAGAGCCTTATTTACAATTTCGTGATGCTAGTCATCCTTTGGACTAACCCTACATTTATCCTGACTGCCAACCTATTTCCACTTAAATGAACCAGTCATTTTGCCAAACTTCTTTTTGAAACAGTCATCACCTGGGGAGAGGGCCTTCCATTCTCTGAACATTAGATGTTGTTTGAAATTCTACCTGCAAAGAACAAAAACTTGCTGAAAGTCCAATCAATTCTTGATTTCTTTTTCACCACCAAGAAAATGACAAGCCTTCGTTGCGAGAAAGCATTGTTTGCTGGGTGCCTGCGACTATAGGTTTCTGCCATGAGAAGGCCAGAGGACCACTGTGCTCAGACTTAATATATTGAGTGTACAAAAGGGATTCTGATGACCAGCTGTTCATAGGGTACATGAGCAGCCAAAAAAGCCAGGTGGTTCAGAAGAGGACTTTGTCCTTCTTGATTCTACTATGCATCAAAATGTGCTATGCCATTGCAAAGAAGGAGAAATCCGTACTTATTCCTTCAGGATGAAATCTTCCACTTCAGTATTAGTGTTCTAGTGGCCAAGATCTTCACAGCAGCGAAATGGGCTTTCCTTTACAACTTCAGCAAATATTATTTGTCAGGTTTCTATAAACATATGTTAAGGGCAGATAATCAAACTAACCATAACTTAAATTTAACCTTTGTTTTATTCTAGTGAATTTTTGCTGTTTTTTTAATCACTTATTACATCAAACTGGTACTTGACTTAACCTGCTAGTTATGGCTAACCTCTACATCGTATGACATTCAGCAGTGTGCAGCGGTTTTTGGTAGATAGTGGTTGCCTTTGGCTAAAGGCCAGGCCCTATGCCCAAACCTTTGCAGGTTGCCAGGCCCCACTGAGCATAGCCTTCAGCCGTGCACAGCGGAGATTGACTGCAGAGCCTGGTCTACAGTTTGACCCTGCTCTCAGTCCTCTGTGGGTGACCATCCCATGCTGAATACTTCCTTCGGCTGTGCACATTAGCATCTGGCATATGGCCTGGTCGTAGACCAGGTACTGAGCCCAGACCTCCATGCGTGGCTAACCCCTGCTGCACATGACAAATGTAACATGACCTTAATACGTAGTGAGAATTTGTGACAGAGCCAAACATTCCGTGGGTGGGATCTCCTTGCTGTGCATACCCTTTGACAATGCACAAAAGAGGGTGATCACAAAGTCAGGCACAGCACCCAACCTTCTGTGGGTTGTCAACCCCTAGTAAGTTTGCCGAAGGTTTGCAGTTTGCAGAGTTGTGACTAGGTTTCGTGGATTTCATGGGCTATACTGGGATCCACAAATTCCTGCTGGAAGTTCTGTGAAACTCTGTGACAAAACATGCTTTTTAATTTGTTCTTTGGGTGCCTTTAAATCCACTCTCCTCACCTTCCCCCAACTGAGCCAGGGATTTGACAGTTTGCTACATCTTCCCCTATTGGCTATTTTTTTTTTTTTTTAGAACTGGGGGACCAAGTCCTTGAGTCCTGTAATGGCGGCTGCAGCATATTTTTCTCTGTTATAAACATACCTGGATTAACAGTACAGATAGCTCTATAAATATCTTCATGTTACGACTCTGCCATCCCATCTCTAGGGGGCACTTTAAACGGACTCTCTGTAGACTGGGAATCATCATTAACACTCACCCAGAGTTATTTTCTGACTTCTGTTTGCTTCCCTTTTCGAAATGGCATGCTATGGAAGAACTAAATTTGCTCCCATGGACTTCAGGTCCCATAATGCACTGCCTGGTAGTCAGTAAGACCTGCAGTCTTTTGTCCATTGCTTCTTATGGGAAAAGTCCAGTTGTTCCCTTATACTGGATTCTCTCCTTCAGGACTTGAGAGAGACTGAAACTGCACACACCTGTGACTTATCTTGTGCAGCCCAACCATGTGACTCTGCCCTGGGCTTGCTACTGCCTTTAACTGCTTATAAGATGCCATTTCCTGAAGCTCCTTGTTGTGCATTGGAGTTCGATTCCTTTGTGTACCAGACCGTTCTAGTCCTGTTCCTGTTCTGCTTCAGCCTGAACTTGCTCTCTGTTCCTCAGCCCTGTTCCTGCTTGTTTCTGCCAGAGTCTGCTCCCTGTTTCTCAGCCTTTTTCCTGCTTATTTCAGCCAGATCCTGCTCCCTGTCTTCCAGTCCTATTCCTGCATTGTTTCAGCCTGAACCTTCTCTCTGTTTCTGAGTCCTGTTCCTGCTTGTTCCAGCTCCCTGTATTTCAGTCCTTTTCTTGCTTGTTCCAGCCAGAGCTTCCTCTCTGTTTCCGAGTGGTATCTTCTGCCAAGGGTAGTTCAGGACATTTTTGTTCACTGGTGTACGCCATAGGTAGACTTGTTCACCTCCTCGAAAACTGCTTAATGGCAGCAGTTCTGGGCCCTCTTATATCTGTTGAAAGGAGCTTTGCGGGACATGTTTCAGTCGAGGTGCAACTTTTCACTGTATTACGTGTTTCATCCCCACCCTTGTTTCCTCGGGTTCTGATGAAGACCAGCAGAGATTGGGCCCAAGTAATTTTCATTGCCCTGGACTGGCCAAGAAGAGTGTGGTATGTAGACCTTCTATGTTTATCCACTAGCCCCCTACTCAAGATACAATTCACATTGGATAAAGTCAGGGCGGATGATGCTGCATCTCTGTCTCTGAGGTCTCCATGGATATGCCTGAAGATTGAGCACTGACATTAGAGTTCCTTTCAGTTGCAACCGAGGAGGTTGAAGTTACTATAAGGTGATTTGATTTTGTGAATAAAAAACCGGGAGAGGCTACAAAAATAAAGGTAGAACTCCTACTGAGAAGTAGTAGCATAGGGCAAAAGTAACTACCCACCAACCTAGGACTATGGCTGGACTGCTCCAGAGACATTGCTAGCTATGTGTTTGTTACATTTCAAACTACAAATAATGTATCCATTTTTCTCAGCACATGGAAATTCCACATTAAGGCTCTGTCTGTCGTAGCCGCTGAGATCCACTCTGCCAGTTTTTTTTTTGTGAATAGTGCATGAAGCTCAGAAATTATCTTTGGGATTCTATTAATATTGATATCTCTGTTACTAACTTGACCATCGGCAGCCCCAGAGCGAACCAAATGATGAAGCTGAAGGCAAATTTCGCTTTTTTGTCACCCAAGTGTTCGATAGTATATTGTTTAATCTGTGACTGTGCAATGTTACCAGATGAATATCTGGGTTCAGCTAGTCAATCAATTTTCAAGAAGCGGTCTCCTGCCTCATTTCTGGAGCTCTGAAAATTGCTCTTATAGATGTGGATGTCAGTGTTTATGCTGAAAGCTATTTACATGATGTAATCTCTTTGGCGAAAAATGGCACTATGTTACAGGCCTATCAAACTGATTTCCAGGCTGAATGTGAAGCACCCTGCAATATTCAGAATCTTATTAAAGATCCATAGTAGAGTGGCCTTTTCTTACAAACTCTCTGTACATGTGTGATCTATAGAATTTACATATGTTTCATATTCTAACCAGACTCCATGTGTACCTTTGTGTGTGGTCATCTTTGAATGACGTTTCTTAAAATAAAATAAAAAATCATTCCAAAATGGCCTGTGCATATGCTTGAGTGCACACTCTGGTGGCAATCTTGGAATGGCTTTAAATTCATTTAAAAGTTTCCTCCTGCCAATACCAAAAATTGGTGGCAGTGAGATCACGAAGGGCCTTGTGGGGTAAAGAAGCCCTTAGGAGACAAAAGATTTTTAAAGAGACTAGAGTGGCATAACAGAACAGAGAGATGCATAGAGAGGGAGAAACAATAGTCTCTCATGAATAGTAGTGCAGTGTTTTGACATAAGCAGGGTAAGGATTCATCCATTCAAAACAAAGTGAAAACGAAATGCTCTTTGGGTGTGACAAACACACAAATAGGGAGGAAAGCCAATGAATTGGGGGGAGAATTGAAATAGACAGTGAAGCTATCAAATTGAGTGAGATGGGCAGGCACACACTTCACCTTGAGTCTTTATTGAATGTAATAGGTCTTTTTGCAAACTCTCTGTAAGGGAGACCTAAAGAGAAATAGTAATGTAAATAATCCACTTTCTAACTCGTTTTTCCATTTATGTCTGAATCATAATTGGAGAAATTGTGAAAATGTCACTTTTTCTTCAAGAATTATTGAGGATAATGAGAGCAGGCTGGTTCTAATTCTTCTCAAAGAGATATGTGCCTCCACATCATCTTTTACTCTGAGGAAGAATAAAAAGGAAGTACACCTTAATCTCATCAAAAGTGAAGCCTTCTCACCAATTTACAAAGAGTCTGATCCTGCTCTTACACTCAGAGTTCAACTCTGGAATCTACCCCTGCCATGACATTGGCCTCTGGTTTGGTACATGCCTCTTTCATCTATTGTTCTGACACCTCCTAATCAGCTTGATATCACACTGCATTCCAGAATATAATTTGTTTAAAAATCGAATATTCCCGTTTAAAGGCTGATACGTTCACTGCTGACGGCCTTGTCATCATCAAAGCATTCTATCACACTGCGGGTTGTGTGTAATGCTACCAGGTTTCAGACAAGAAGGCCTCATCGGCCTCACACTGCCAGCTGTTCTTTCGCTGGTGCAACCAGAACCTTAAATTGCCTGCTCGTCTGCAGTTCTATAGCCTGCGGAAATGACTGCAACTTTGTCTGAAACACATTATTGAGGTGCCGTTGGTTGGTGGCCCATTATCAACTGTCACTAGTTGGCCTGTGCGCAACCTCTTGTCTCGCTGTTTGTTGCAGCTTAGCAAGCTATGTTGCAAACCACTGAATCACCGTCTCCTTTACCATTGGTTACAGGTGAAACAAAAGACTCCTTGTCATTTGTCTTGTCTTGACTTTAACTTCATTGGTTAGCGGTAACAGTCAGAAGTCTCAAAAAGCACTTGGTTGCATCTTTTCTTGCATTCAGCTTGTTCCACAGTGGTAGCTTTCGAAGTGGCCTATTCACGAGCAAATGAACCTGCAGTGAACTCAAGTTGATGCAGATTGAAACCAGTACATAATCATTACGTTGCAAGAGAAGAAAGCAGTCACATGGTGGCAAGCTAAAGCAATGTCGTTTTGGTCTCCACATTGAATCGAATTATTTCAGAGTCATTTCTAAACAAACAATGCTTCCTTCAGATTTGTGAGGCTTCATCTTATAGGCTGCTTTCCGGTAAATTATAGTTCCCAGCAACACTGTTGTGAGCCAACCTCTGGTTATACAATTTTACATCTGTTCCTATCAATCAATGCTTCACACATGGGTGGAGTGCTCATGTGTTGGAATGTGACAGGATTGTGCCACCTGGCAGAGATCACCTTAACATATCAACTTGTAGGAACATACTCAGGCTTGCTCTAAAAGCATTCCTACTACAAGTGTATAATTCAGAGGTAAAATGGACAGCACTGTATTTTATATATGTATATATACATATATATATATATATATATATATATATATATATATATATATATACAGGCCACACTCAATCCCTCCATCGCTAGAAGCCCTAATTCTGAGGTACTGCGCACTAATATACAAAGGGGACATTTAGTTTGAGTATATACTAGGGATAGACGTATTTGCGTACATATTTTCACCTGATAGCTTACAGCCAAACGAACCGTGAGAGAAAGCTTGACAGCAAACAACAGTTGTTGATCTTCAGTTATCGGGAAGTTCTCATTTTGACCTGTTCGCAGCAATCATAAAAGCAAAATATCTCCTACTGGGAGGCTGAAGAAAGTACTAAGGATCTCGGGGGACTGGGCTGGACTTTTTCCACATACAGTTTTTAAATGCATTTCTGTCAATTGCTGTAATACTGAGGGTCCTGTACAAACGAAAAGGGAGCCTTGCACATTGCCCATTTCTAGTGGCCAGCTTTCGTTTTCGGAGCTGTGGAACGTGTCAGAGCAATTCCTGTTGAGCTTGATCGCATCTACAGTCCTGAGACACAGTCGAGTGCCGGATTTAGGGCGGTGCGACCAGTGCCGCCGCATCAGGAGCTAAGTTTTGAGGGTGCCATGTACACCGTGCTCAAATTGAGCGCTGTTCCCCATATTTAATTTTCACAATGTCGAGGAAATAAAAGACGAACAACAGCACTCACGCGGTCAACATGAGCATTGCACCGAGGATGCTTATCTTTAATTCTTTCATATATTGACAAAAGGAATAGACTTCCATTTGGCGATAATGACAGTTAAAGTTCCAAAAGCAATTTAGTTAATAGTTAAAGGCCTACAAAGTGGTGTGTCATTCATATGCACCACAAAGGCTGTGTACCCAGAGCGGGGTGGGGTCCTATATTGCCAATTCGTTGTTCAGGTAACATTTTTAAACTGGTAAGCCTTCGGCATCCTGGTTTGCAAATGCAAACAGTAACCATCAATGGCAGTATAGACCCATATTACACAATTACTTTTTGTTCACATGAGTGTGTGTTCATGTATCAGCAGAACCCAGAGATGGCAAAATGTTATGTGGATTTGTAGAGTGCTCTTATCACTCGAGGGGCATCGAGGCGCTGGAGTGGGTCAGTGGGCTGATGGAGCACCTAGTTGAGATATTGTGAAGGGTTGGGGAGATCCTGATATGGTATGAAAGGTCGTTCCTGGATTTGGCAGCAATGTAGGAGAAGGAACTCTCTCCTTACTAGCTCCAGCAGATGCAGGGTATTTCCGTGAGGAAGAGTGAGGCTGAGTATGGGTGCCTGCTAGGTTGGTGGTGGAAATTGAGGCAGTGGTTGAGGTGGTCAGGTCTGGTATTGTGGACAGCTTTCTGTGTGTGGGGAGCAGTTTGAATTGGCATCCCTTCTGGATTGGTAGCCAGTGTAGCTGCCTGAGGTGAGGCTGATGTGTGGATTGCGGGGGATGTTGAGGATGAATCTGGCATAGGTGTTCTGGGGACTTTGTAAGAGTTGATTTGTGCTGCTGGCATAGAGTGTGGTGAGGTAGTCCAGTCTGCTGATGATGAGGACCTGGGTGACCATGTGTCTGGTGTCAGTGGGAGGCCAGTGGAATATGTTGCAGAGTATGTGTAGGATGAAGAAGCAGGAGGAGGATACCAAGGTTTTTGGCGTGGTCGGTGGGGGTGTGCGTGGGTCTCAGGCGTGTTGCCCACCAAGAGCAGCAGCATGGAGAGCACTTGTTGCCGAAGATCAGAACTTCAGTTTTATCTGTGTTGAACTTTAGGCAGTTCTGTTTTATCCAGTTAGCTGTGTTGGACATGCAGCTGTTGAACCTGGTCCTGGTGGAATGGTAGTTGTCTTTGATGGGGAGGATGAGCTGGATGTGGTCTGCGTAGGATTCAATGTTGATTCCGTGGGAACTTATAACAAGGGCAAGTGGGGGCATGTAGACATAGAAGAGGATAGGGCTCAGTGATGATCCTTGAGAGATTGCAGATGAGGTTTGTAGGTTCAAAGGTGTAGGGCAGGAACCTGATTTCCTGAGTCCATTCAGAGAAGAAGAAAGCCAGCCAGACCAGAGCAGGGCCATGTATTACAGTGTTGTGGAGCCTTGTGATATGGGTGCTATGAGAGAGAGTGTTGAAGGCTGCAGATAGGTTAAGTAGTATTAGTGTGTTCAGCGGCGTGGAAAGTGTCAAGCAAGAAACTGACGTTGATACACAGGGGTGATGCTTATATGCGGCTCTGCATCCATCCGGCGGAATGAGCCCAACATGGAACTGCACAGAGCCACCTAGCAGCACAAGGACCACTGCTATGAAAACTTCTAGATCTAGTCTGGTGAATATTCTAAAGGTGAAGAATCTGCGATTATATAGAGTATTCATCAAGAAATGTGTTACCAAAGGTAAGTAACTTGTTTTTTAAGACTTTGCTAACCTTTATTGAATACACTGCTAATAATCAGTGGTTAGTGGTGAGAGTCAGTCGATTTAGGAGATTCTGTGGTTGCAGTTTTTAACCACATAATTATGGATTTACAGCATTTGCCATATAATTTGACAAATTTGAAGATTATACCAAAGTGTTGTTTTTCAAGTGGCTAAAAGTAATAGAGACAGAATGTCCTGCATAATTATCATTTTTGCTTCAAATTTTAGGTAACTTGACACATAATTTGGTTTTCCATGCTGCATCGCTCTAGTAGCCCTAAGGTTGTTCATGTAATGTGGTTTTCCATGCTGCATAACTCTAATGGCCCTGAGATTGTTCATATCTCATGATTCCCTTTGAAATATGGATTTTATAGCACTGACAGCACCATTTTGTACAGTAAAAGCACCAAAACATGATGTTTTACACAGTGTCTTCGCCAATGTATAGTTATAGTTAGGACCGTCTTTCCATGAGAATTATATTTTTTGGTTTCCTAATAACTTTGACTGTGCTTGGCGAATCTTCACAAACCTTCAGGTTCATTCACCTCAGCTTCTTACTGGAACGTTTCAGGGTAATCTGTCAAGTAGGCAGAGGGAAAAAAAAAGGGGGTGTGGGTCCCAAAACCTCATGCAATATTCCACAGAAAAATTGAACAGCGTTACAGCCAAAGTGGCTGAACGGCATTACACCAAATTTGGCAGAAAGACATATCTTTCCTAGGAAGCATGCTTTTTGTGATTTGGTGTAAATCTGTTCAATAGTTTTAAAGAAATGAATGTTCAAAATGTATAGATATATCTGATAGAGACTTCTAGTTGCAGATTCCTTACCTTTGAATTTCCCCAGGCGTCTGACTGGATCCAGAGATTTTTCTTCGAGCAGTACCCCTGTGCGCCGTCAGGTGGCGTCGGTCGACTCTGTGGGCGTCGTGCTCGCCGTGATGGCATTTCAGTCATATATAGACACCACCCCGGCGGGCTGACATAAGTTCTTTTCTTTACGCGCCAGCCTACACTCAGATCCAGAGAGAACTACCTCAGTCATTTTTTGACTACGTCAACACTTTTGTCGAAGTTTTTGACAAGTTTGTGGATGTGTCGAGGGATGTCCCACAAGACCGGATTCAAGCCCTGCAACTCCTGTCACTGAACCATGTCGGTGATGGATCCGCACCTGGTGTGTCTTTGAAGCCTGGAGCGCGATCACGACCCGAAGTCGTGCTCCGAGTGTCAGACCATGAACCCGAAACCTTTGAGAGAGCAGTCCCTAGAGCTCATGGCGGCCAGACACTCGACTTTGCGGCACTCACGGTCCTGTTCGAGAGGGAGGTCTCGAGACCGGCTGCGGAGTCACCACCACTCCTCGTCTTCCAAGTCATCAGGACATTCGGGTCACAAAAAGAAGAAGTAAAAGAAGGACAAGCGTTCTTTGGCTACACCTCATTGATTGGATGATATGAGGCGGGAAGAGCGTCAACGCTCTAGGCCTCCATCAACAGAGCCTTCATCTGGGTCGGCTCCGGGCTTCCCCGACTTCCTGGGAGCCACCCCTGCCCAACTAAAGGAATTTTACAAGGCCATGCGTCTCATTTTTGGGCAGTCCGACCCACCTCCGGCGCCTTCGGGCACAGGTGAGTCAGTTGGGGTTCCCTCGGTTTCAAAGCAGTCGGCTTCGGCCATGGCTCCGGAGGGCCTCTCTGGATCCAATCGCAGATCCGTCCCATTGCCGGTCGTGCCACGGCGACCTTCCCCGGCGTTGGGTCAGACGTCGATGCTCCCGATGTCAGTTGGGCCTACAATCAACGTCGATCCCATCCGCATACCCGACGACCCGGAGCCGGACCAACATCTATAGATGCTGATTCCATTCTCTGTGGGCTCTACTGGGCCCTGGGTTGATCCAGACCCTTGTGGGTACTGATACGGGGAGAGTATGGCGGGGACACTGGACCCTTTAGAATACCAGCTTGACCCCCAAATTAACTGGGTGCAGGATTTGGGTGATGCCAGTGGTCTAGACACCTCCTTGGTGCTTCTTATTCGTTGGTGGTGAGAAGAGCGGCTGAGGTCCTGGACCTCCAGCTACCTTCTGTGGAGGTTAGGCCTAACATCCTAATCAACATGCTGCAGCCGGGGTCTTCCTCTTCCGAACCCCTTCTACCCTTTAATTAAGAATTGACAGACATCCTTTTGGGTACTTGGTCCAGGCCCACCACAGGGGCTCCTGTGAATAGGGCAATTGCCTGCCGCCATCGGCCGACTCTGTCAGACCCGAAATTCCTCACCCAACACTCCACGCCTGAGAGCCTTGTCACCCAGGCTTCTTTTTCATCTGGTGCATTAACTGACACACCCCGGATAGGGAATTAAAAGGACTGGATCATTTAGGGAAAACTTGTTTTCTTCCAACAGTCTAGCACTGTGGTCTGTGAACACCGCATGCCTTTTGGGCCGCTATTCCCATACTCTCTGGGATACGGTCGCGCAAGTGCTGCCTGCAGTTCTGGAGGAGTCCTAGACTGTCCTTTCCCAAGCTGTAACAGATGGTAGGGATGCAGCGAAGTTCATGATTCATTGTGGACTGGATACAACCGACTCTGGGCAGATCGGTTGCATCGACGGTGGTATTGAGACACCATGCCTGGCTGAGAACATCTGGCTTTTCAGGGAATGTCCAGCAATCCTTGATGGACATGCCGCTTGATGGCATACGTCTCTTTGGATACAAGGCGGACTCGGCGCTCGAGCGCTTTGAGGATTCCCGAGCCACGGCTCAGTCTGCCTTTCGCCCCTTTCGTGGCTACAGAAGGGGCACTCAACCGCATCCTTTTCTCCCTGGCCACCGACCCGCGCATGCCATACAGCCCCTGCGCAGACGTGGGATCCCACGGCCCAGGGATCAGGGAGCCTGCGGGTCGCCTAGTCCAACCCGCCCCCTCTTCAGCCTCCAAGCCTTCCTAGTCCGCGGGTAAATCAGGAACCAGTGGGTGGCAGGATATGCCATCACCTGCCCCAATGGCAATCCATTACCTCCCCTTCAAGACATCTCCTCCAGCCATGCCACCTTCATACAATCTGATACTGGAGGATAATATGGTGCTTCTCTTCGAGGAAGTCTAAGCCATTATGACCAAAGGAGGTATGGAGAGGGTTCTGTTGCCAGACGTAGGTTGTGTTTGATATTCCCGACACTTTCTGGTTTCGAAAAAGGACAAAGGTCTTCGGCCTATATTAGACCTTTGGTCCCTCAATCTCTTCCTAAAAAAGGAGAAGTTCAAAATGTTGACATTGGCTCAGGTCCTATTTCCCCTGAAAGACTGGATGGTACCGTTGGACTTGCAAGACGCATACTTCCACCATCTTGCCGGCCCACAGACATTACCTACGATTCGTGGTAGGTCACGAGCACTTTCGGTTTACGATGCTCCCCTTTGGCCTTACCAGTGTACCTCGGATGTTTATGAAAGTGATGGTAGTGGTGGCAGCTCATCTGCGTGGGTTAGGGGTCCCAGTCTTCCCCTACCTTGACGATTGGATGTTGAAGGCAAACTTGCCCCAGACAGTCATCCCCCACCTCCAGACTATGGCAAACCTTTTGTATTCGCTGGGGTTCATTATCAACGTGCCAAAGTCACATCTGACATCTTCTCAGACGCTCCCTTTCATCTGAGCTGTTCTGGATACAGTGCAGGATATTCAGGCTATGATGCCGATGTTTCAGCTTCTGTCCTGGATTTCGGTGGGAAAGACTCTGAGGCTGCTGGGCCTCATGGCCTCCTGCTGGTTCAAAATGCCAGATGGCGTATGCGGGTTCTGCAGTGGGACCTGAAGTTCCAGTGGGTGCAGCATCAGGGGAATCTCTCCGACAAGGTCCAGATGTCAGAAGGGACTGCAAAGACCTGCAGTGGTGGTTAACAAATCAGGATTGGGTCAAGGGCAGATCCCTCTCTTTTCCCTAACCAGATCTTACGGTTGTGACAGATGCGTCACTCCTGGGATAGGGTGGCCACATGGGAGAGGCAGAAATCAGAGGCATCTGGTCTCTGGCGGAAACCATGATCTATATCAATCATCTGGAGCTCCGAGTGATTCTACTGGCATTGAAAGCATTTCTACCTCCCTCAAGGGGAAAGCAGTGCAGGTGTCCACAGACAACACCACCGCCATGTGGTATTGCAACAATCAAGGCGGAGTGGGGTCGTGGACCCTCTGTCAAGAGGCCCTTCGCCTTTGGACTTGGCTGGAACATCAGGGCATGTCCCTGGTGGTTCAACACCTGGCAGGCTCCTTAAATGCCAGAGCAGACGCACTCAGCCGATGATGCGCGGTCGACCACGCATGGTGTCTCGATGCGGAGGTGGCGCAAGGTCTCCTCCTGCAGTGGGGAGAACCTTGGTTAGACTTGTTCACCTCTGTAGAGAATGCACAATGTCAGCTGTTTTGCGTGTTGGAGTTTCCAATGCGGCACTCGCTAAGCGACGCTTTTCCTTGCGAGTGGAATTCAGGCCTCCTGAACGCCTTTCCACCTATAACACTTCTGCCCAGAATTCTGAAGATCAGGCAAGACCGGGCCCTAGTAATACTGGTGGCTCTGGACTTAGGCACGAAGAGTCTGGTACCCTAAGCTTTTGAACATGGCCATAGTTCTCTGATCAGACTGCCCCTTTGGGATGATCTTCTGTCGCAGCAGCAGGGGAGGGTCCTCCACCCGCCCCTGTCAACTCTGCGGCTTCATTCGTGGAGATTGAGTGGCGACAGTTGACGTCTTTTGACTTGCCACCCGAAGTCTGTGACGTTATCCTGGCAGCCAGGCGTCCCTTAACCAAAACTGTATACGCCTGTCGTTGGAAGAAATTTGTGGCATGGTGCATCGACAATTCTGTCGATCCTCTATCTGCTCCTCTTTCTCAAGTTCTTCTCTTTAGTCTTTCGTTGCCCGGCAGGGTATCACTGTGGGCACTCTTAAGGGATATCTCTCTGCTATCTCTGCTTTCTTGAGGTTACCAGATCAGCCTTCCTTAATTAAATCTCCCATAGTTGAGAGGTTTCTTAAAGGTCTCACACATCTCTTTCCTCCTGTCCCATTCATCATGCCCCAATGGGATCTCAACCTGGCCTTAACATACCTTATGTGTACCCCGTTTGAACCTCTTCACAACTGTCCTCTAAGGCATTTAACTATAAAGACTGTCTTTTTAGTTGCCATTACTTCTGCCCGCAGAGTTAGTGAACTCCAGGCTCTGTCATCTAAGCCATCTTTTCTTGCCATACATCCTGACAAAGCGGTGCTTCGCACGAGGGCTTCGTTTCTACCTAAGGTAGTGACACCCTTCCATGTCGGACAGTCCATCACCTTGCCTACCTTTTATGCACTCCCACATCCCTCTCATGAAAAGGAGACACTCCACCGTCTGGACCCAGAAAGAGCATTGGCGTTCTATCTCGATCGTACGAAAGACTTCCGGGTGGACAATCAATTCTTTGTGGGATATGTGGGTGCAAAGAAGGGGAATGCGGTGCAGAAGAGGACCATTTCACGATCGGTACTCTTATGCATCCAAATGTGCTACGCCATGGCTAAAAAGCAACCTCCCGAAGGTTTGTGAAGTCACTCCACCAGAGCTACCCCTGCTACCACAGCGCTAGCTCGGGGTGTTCCAGTCCTGGCTATTTTTCAGGCAGAAACGTGGGCATCTCTGCACACTTCTACCAAACACTCCTGCCTAGACAATCAGGTCCGAAGGGACAGCTACTTTGGCCGTTCGGTCCTGCAGGACTTTTTGGTGTGATCTTAGTTCGCAGCCCACCACCGGGGATGGTATTGCTTCGGTATCTTTTCAAAGGTAAGGAATCTGCAACTAGAAGTCTCTATCAGATGTACAAGTTACTTACCTTCGGTAACGAAATATCTGGTAGAGACATATTATAGTTGCAGATTACTGACCCGCCCATCCTCCACGCACTGCAAACTGATTTCTAGGGACAGGAACTTCCCCCTTAAGGGCACTAGTTTTGACACACCACTCTCAGTCTTCTTCATGGCTCTGCGCTACTGGTGTGGAAAGTAGAGAAAAGAAACTGATGTCAGCGTTTCCGGGGGTGGCGCCAATATACCCGGCGACGTCATCACGGCAAGCATGATGCCAACGCTGCCCGTGTAGTCAACCGGCGCCACCACCTGACGGCGTGCAGAGGTACTGCTCGAAGAAAAATTTCCAGAACCAGTCTGACGCCTGGGGAAATTCAAAGGTAAGGAATCTGCAACTAGAATATGTCTCTACCAGATATTTTGTTACTGAAGGTAAGTGACGTGCACTTCAGGCTGTCCTAGGATCTCGGGACCTGGTGACCAAAAGAAAATATCAAAAACGTTATGGTAGCCATTTTAGGACTCGGGGACTCAGTCCCAGTTGCCTGGAAAAAATAAAAATTGGGGGGGGCAGGATAGGGACTGGGGCACCCACTATATTAAAAAAAAAACGTTAATAGAAAACATTTAAAAAAAACGTGCAACCCAATGCCGTGTAGAAATACTGGACTGTGTCTTGGCCGCTCATTAAATATTCACTGCTCTATAAAGAGGTGAGGGTTCATTAAGTTTAGTTTTACTTCTTTGTGGTGTCCCAATGAGGGACAAGGGCACCACAAACAATTATTTTAAGAATTGTGTGGGGCTGCAGGGAGCACAGCATGCTCCCCAAGAATGTTTATACATACTCTTGGGAATACACTGGATTATTGTTATTGATAAATTATCACCGTGATTTATTGACAAAGCCAATAGTTTTGCTTTATATATGTTGATATGCTAACTCCTGAGAAAGCCAATAGACCTGCCATTTATATTTTAGTGTTCTGACCCTTTGACAAAGCCTGTAAGTCTGCCTTATTCAAATAACACTCTTTATAGTGTTACTTTACATTAAAAATATTCACTGACAAAACAAAGGTTAAGGTGTTGTTATTATAAGGCATGGTAATAATGTATTAATTTACATTTAAAAAGCTCAAAGACTCACTGAAAAAAAGGTTAAAGTGATGTTATCTCGTAGGAGATTTCGTTTATAGCCTTCAGCACTGATTAGTTCCGCCCAAATGCTGGGACCCTGGAGCACTTTTTCACAGTATATCTTCTTAACTGTAGATGTTTGCCTTTCTTAGGGAAGGTCTGCAGAATCACTTAAGAGAGAAAGATATTATGCAGCCTATAGGAACAGGTGGCAATGGCCCAGTTTTTAATCCTGTACTTAGAAAAGGGCCCAGGAAATTATATATAAATATAATTTCATGATGGTTTTGTAAACACAGCATAAATGTCTTTCACAAACTCTTTTTTGGTAGAGTAGGGAAAGGAAGTAAAGCAGGGCAGTGTCACCATATATGCAGTCATTATGTGGGTTTAAAATAGAGACTGTGCCTTTAAGAACCCAGGGACCCTCAGTATCCCATCATGCTGAGCAGGTGGCAGTTGCTTCAGTTCTTTTTTCCAGCTCCTGCTGACAGGAACCTGGAGCTTTGAGCTCTGCCAAATTTTGGCTTTTTTCCTAAAAACTGTCAATTTAATTTTGGTGATAACTATTTTCCTCAATGTCTTTGGTCTCTTTCTGGCCGTTTCCGTATTTTCCTGGCAGAAATTAAAGTTTTTTTGACAGAATAATGCCATCTCTTTTTGACAAATGCCCACCCTGAGGGAGAAAAAAGGCCAAGACAGACCCTCATGAGATGTGTAAACTCTGCCTCCCACAAAATCATGTTCCTGAGTCTTGCCATCAGTGTAGGAACTTTCCAAGATGCACCCTGAAAGACAGGGAGCAAATTCACCTTCATGGTACTGAGGAACGAAGAATACAGAAGGCGCAGTTTGAAAGTGGCACCTCAGGTTAAGGAGAGGATCAGACCTCTACCAGAGCTCTACCAGAGCTTTGTCATCTGTCTCTGAAAGGAATGCCAAGAAGAAAAGGGCAAAAAAATGCCATTGTTCCCGGTTGCCGTTGAGAGGATCGACGTTGAGGAGAGGTACGGTGCCAACCTGTTCACTGTCTATCCATGTTTTGACGTCGAGTAAGCTCAACAGGTCAATGTTAAGGGAAGGGGTGTTGACGTCGATAACAACACTATCAGCATGCAGACCTAATTGCCCATCGACTACGAGACCACCACGAGGCTCGCTGTTGAGATCCAAATCGACATCGAGGTGCCGGTGAAGATCAACATCGAGTTCCATGCCATTGTCGAGGTGCCAAACATGATCACCACTGACAAGCAGGTCGACATTGAGGCGTAGACACCGGTCGACATTGAGAACTTTCTTGACTTCCTCAAGACTACAGATGACAAGAAGGAAGAGTAGACTTACCTAATCCTCTCCAGATTCAAATTATTCAAGAACATACTCCCCTTCAAGGGTCCCACAATGTTCTCCGCCCACGCCATCTCCATCTCCTCAACCACCTCCTCCTCCACCAACTCCACCTCTGCCTCTTCCTCCTTTGGCACCAGTTGCTCCCACAGCGAGGCCCACATCTCACTGTATCCCACTCACATCATTCTAAGCTTCACTGTCACAGCTCAAGGCTCTCATCTTCCTTGCCAAGGCGCTACCGTCATCGTCACCATTCATCTTCCCCTACTACAGGACGATACTCTCCAACTCTTTCAGACTCCCCACCTCCACGCAAATCACCAGTGGACGACACCACCACATTTCAGAAGGTCTTGGTGAGGGAAGGTACAAAATGTAATATTGAGATGTCAACTCCAACACCAACAACATCAGTGGTTTTTGAAACCCTTTAACATAGGTTAGCATCAAGACCCTTGTTGCCACTAGTGCCAAGACTATTATAACCAGCTATGGACCTCTTCTTAACACCAGCCCCTGTCAATCCTGCTCCATCTAGGCTTCAGAAAAAATACATCCCTCCAGAGCAGGATCCTGCCTTTCTCTACACAGACCCAACACCAGACCCTGTCATTGAAAGTAGTGGCAAAGAAACACCATGCCACTACTCCTACTTCAACAGTTCCTCATGATAAGGAGAGTCAGAGGTTAGACTCTGTGTGTCAGAAGGTTTGCAGTACAATGGCAACCACGATTAAAGCGGCAAGCACCACTGCCCTGTTAAGAAGATATGACAGGGCTCTGTGGGAATCCACTGAACTGTTTGTTGAACATCTCCCATGAGAGAAACAGGAAGACTTTGAGGAAATCCTCAATGAAGGATTACTGGTTTCTAATCAAATTAGCAGTGCTGCAGCAGATTCTTCCCTAGTAGCAGCACCTCAGTACCTCCATGGGTCGCTCTCCAGAGGCACTCTTGGCTTCGCCTTATCTCCCTCAAGCCAGAATCAAAGCAGACATATTGAATCTTCCATTCTCTAGTACTACTCTATTGAGTAGCCAGGCCAATGATGAGATGACAAGAATGAAAGCGGAAATGGAGACTTGAAAGCAGTTGGCTTAGAGAGACCCAGAGAGCAAAGAAGATCTTTCCATTCCTACCAACGCCGTTACAACTCGCAGAGGGTTCAAACCACTCAGTGGGGTCACCACCAAGGTGGTGGACAGCAACTGCAACAACAACCTTACCAACTATACCAAAGGAAACAGACCAGGGGTAGATCCACCTATCAGCCTGCTCAAGGAGGCAAGCACCCACCCAGGTCAAAACCCTGAACTATTACTTCCCCCTCTTCTGTTAGCCACTCCGGTGGGGGTGAGGGGGGTATAGCTTCTTATCTGGCTGAGTGGCAAAACATAACAAAAGATGCCTGGGTTCAGAATATAGTTCAAAATGGATATTGTTCTCTACTGTCAATCCTTCCAAAACTGTCCAGTTTCCAAATCTTGCTGACACGGTTGGAAGTCCTTTTACAAAAGAAAGCGGTGGAACCCATTCCTCAACAACAACGAGGCACAGGCATTTATTCCAGGTACTTTCTGGTAAAAAAGATAGACAAGAATGAATCCAGACCCATACTCGACCACAAAATAGCGAAAAAATGGATTTGGAGAGAAAAGTTCTGGATGCAAGCATTACACCAGATCTATCCCCAGTTACACCAGGGGGATTGGCTTTGCTCCATCAACCTTCAAGACTCATACTTTCATATTCCAATTGCCAAAAAGCATTGAAACGTCTTGAGGTTCCTAGTGAGGACAGACCACTATCAGTACCAAGTACTTCCATTTTGTCTCAAGTCAGCACTAAGGACATTCTCCAAGTACATGGCAGTGGTGGCTGCCCATCTCAGAGAGCACAAAATATTTGTCTACCCATACCTAGACGATTGGCTAATCAAGGCGTCAACGTGACAAGAAGCTCAGCTTCACTACAATTGGACTTGCAGTCTCCTTCAAAGGTTAGACCTTGGCTTGGCAGTTTGGGCTGGACTGTTTTCATGGGAGCAGTGTCAAGACTGATTTGCATATGGCTGGGTCCAGGCAGGGGTGGTGTGGTTTGCAAAAAAAGCAATGGATTCAACCCAGTTCTTTGTGACTGGGGATGAATGTTTGGATTGTTCAGTATTCCATCAATAATCTGTTATTTTTGCTTTTTTCTCTTTAACTGGGAAGGGTATGGCCAGACGTGTGTCCCTGCTCACTGCACCTCTGTACTCAAGCTAGCCTGGCTGATGAGGGGTGATACCCCAAAACCGGTACAAGGATGCTTGTTTCTGGTTCAGGGAGGTCCTGGCTTGGCAGTTCGGGCTGGACTGTTCCGATGAGGAGAAGGGTCAAAACTGATTTGCATTTGGCCATGTCCAAACTGGGCTGGCATGGGGGGCAACAAAATGATGAATTAAACCCAGATCTTTGTGGCTGGGGTAAATGTTTGCATTGTTCAGCATTCCGTCCATCATCTGTTCTTTTTGCTTTAGGCTTCATGTCAACATCACAGGATCAACACTTGTCCTGGTTCAAACCTTACATTTTCTTGGAGCCACCATCTACACATTCCAGGCAAGAGTGTGTTCTCTGAGGAGAGATGCTTCTTGATCCTTTGGAAGTGCCACTCATTACAACTTCCCGTCCAACGTGGAGAACAGTATCCTCTCATCTTGGCTCGATGACCTCCTGCATCTTCCTCAAACCAAATGCTTGTCTCCACATGCACCCCCTGCAAGAATGTCTCGAGGACCAGTGGGACCAACTAACAGGCACCTGGGAAGACAGGATAGTACTATCTTGCCATGTGAAACTGTCCCTGAATTTAGGGCAAATGTTCAGAGAGAGAAAGACAACATACCATATCAATCTCCTGGAGCTATGTGCAGTCCATCTAGTGTTGTAGGCATTTTACCTGTCATTCAGATTCCACTCCCTGCTTGTTCAGACAGAAAATACAACCACCATGTACTACCTCAACAAGCAGTGAGGGATGAGGGCCTGGCCCCTATCACACAAGGCCCAGGCAGTTTGGAATCGGCTCATAGCCAGGGATCTAATGAGCACCACAACTCACCTTCCAGGTGTGCAAAACTCAGCAGGATTCTACAAGAAATTCACAAGTGGGTCTTACATGATGTTATCCTCCACAACATCTTTTAACTGTGGGGAACCCCAACCATTGACCAGTTCGCCACCACAGAAAACAAAAAATGCCAAAACTTTGTCTCGAGGTACTTCCAGCAAGGGGCACTAGGAAACGCCCTATGGATCAACTGGTCTGGCAGATTTCTCTACGCTTTTCAGCCTATTCCCCTGATTGCATCAGTCCTAATCAAGCTGTCCCACTCAAGAGCCAAGATGATCCTAATAGAGCCAGAGTGGCCATGTCATTGGTTGTTCAAGGACCGTCTGTCAGTCTACATTGCAAACTCCCATGCAGCCGAGACTTACTAACCAAGGTCGGAGGTCAGATGGTACACCCCAATCTCTCCTCTTTGAATTTCGCAGATGGCTCCTGTGCTAGTGCAGCACAGACACTTGAATCTACCAAAGGACTGTATGGACGTCATCAGAGAGATTAAGAGGCCGTCCACCCGTTCCGCAGATGCCTTCAAATGGAAGAGATTCTGCATCTGGTGTCCCTCTAAGAACGTAGACCCTACATCTTGCCAGGTAGATGTAATTCTCCCATACTTACTCCATCTGGCAAAATTTGGGCTTGCAATTCTCTTCTATATAGGTTCACATGGCAGCCCTTACTGCCTACAGAAAATGTCCTTCACAAACCTCTTTTTTCAAAATCCCAGTTATCAAGGTTTTCCCTCCTCTTACGCACCCTTCACCTCCCTGGGAGCTTAACATTGTACTCTTGTCTCATGCATGATCCTTTTGAGTCTATACACAAAGCCTCCCTGCAACACCTTCTTGGAAGAAAGCTTTCCTTGTAGCGATAACATCAGCTCACAGGGTTAGCGCGATCCAATCTCTTTGTTCTCACAAACCATACACAATCTTCTACTCTTGCACAGCCGTTATGAGAACTCACCCTAATATCCTCCCTAAGGTTATTTCAGACTTCCATGTTAACCAGACCATATCTTTACCTACATTCTTTCCAAATCCCTCTACTCCAGCTGAAATAACTCTTCATTCCCTGGATGTAAGAATGGTTTTAAAATTCTATCTCAATAAGACACAAGACATCATCAGGTTGAACCAGTTGTTTTATCAACTGTGGTCTGATCCGTAAAGATCTTGCCACTTCCAAACAATCCATCTCCTGATGGATAGTTTCCTTTTGTGCTATCAGAAACCTAACAAGACACTGTCAACTAAACCTAAAGCACAATCCACTGGCTGCAAAAGAGCTACAACTGCTTTAATAAGTAATATCGCTATACCACATATTTGCAAAGCAGCCACCTGGAGAGCTATCCATACATTTACCAAACATTACTGCCTGGACTCTGATGCTAGAGCGTACCTTTAAGTTGGACAGGCCTCCCTCAGAAATCTATTTGTTTAAAATTCTGCCTTAGTTCACTTTCTGCCTTCTCCACCCCTTTAAGTAGGGATGGGCTTGCTACTCTGTCCAGTGCTTATGACTATGAATGGAAATGCCCTACGAGAGAAGGAATAGTTTCTTACTTAGGAGAATTTCCAATATAGTCATAAGCAACGCTTCCTCCTCCCCAGTGGAGTGGACAAAAGTATCCAGGGAACCTCTATATCATCATGCATCACCTCAAAAAGAACTGAAGCAACTGTCACCTGCTCAGCATAATGGGATAGTGGCAGTCCCTGGGTTTTTAACCCATATTATGACAGCGTTTGGGGCTACACTGCCCTGCTTTACTTCATCCTTCTACTCTACCAAAAAAGGGTTTGTGAAATACATTTATGTTGATTTTTAAAAAAACATCATGAAATGATATACATATATAATTGCCTCTCCCGTTTTTAAATACAAAATGAAGAACTGAGCTAATGTAGCCTGTTCCTGTAGGCTGCACAATATTTTTCTCTCTTAAGGGACTCTGCAGGCCTTTCCAATGAAAGGCGAACATCTACACTTAAGAATATATTCTGTGGGGGGCGTGGCCAACATGGCGACCGGAGCGGCAGAGTAATACTGCAGATCCGTGCCTGGCCCACAAAAAGCATCCTGAAATCGGCACCCAGAACCTTCTTTGAGGAGGGTGCCATCTGCCCAGCTGTTCGTGACCACCAACAGATGCGGTGACCCTCTGCGGGACTCCGGGGTCACCTCGGGCGACGGAGAGGAGCTGGCGGCCTGCTAGGTCGACGCTCGCGGCCGCGTCGGGTGAGTTGGCTGCCCGGGGCCGTGGGCCGGCCCCGCCCCCAGACCTCTAGCGCTCGGCGCTGAAATGGAGAGGCACCACGGGGAGCCGTGAGGCATCGGAGTTCGGGAGGACTCGCATCCCGGGGATTGCTCTGCAGTGGAGTGATTGCTCGCGCCCCACCGCCTGAAGCGGTGCTGCCGTTGCGGGACTGGGCCTTGTGGGGCGCACGGCGCCGCAAGACACGTCGGACTGTGGCCGCGCTTGGGCTCTCCGGCCCGCGGGGCTCCCTTACCGGCTGATCACCGCCTCTCTCTGCGCTGACCGGACGACTCCTGTGCCATTAATTGCGGCCCCCCCTTGGCGCTGGAATATGGCGACTAATCCGTGCACGGCCCGAGCGCACTGAGGCTTCCGGCTCGGCGGGTGTTCGGGGAGCTGCGGCGGCTGTACCGCCGTCGTGTCCGCGCCGCCTGGAGCGGCCGCTCGGGGGATCCCCTGCTGAGCCCCAGGCGCCCACACACGGTGGGAACAATAAAGAGCAGCACATCCTTCGGCGACGCAGACCAAATCGCGGAGAGGGGACGGATCGCTCTCCCCCCCCCCTCACTCGGCGACACGGCTCGGGTCGCGGCGCGCAGGGGGCTCGATCTCACTGAGTGCCTCAACGGGCGCGCCAACTGCCTTAACAGCACGCTGTAACCCTCACACTCTGTCCACGGAAGCACTGGGCATTGTGCTGCCCCTTCTGGCGTGGAATACACGTATGGTACCGGATCCACCCTGAGTCTGCGGGCTATCGAGAGTGGTGGGAGCCACCTGGCGTGGATCAGTTAGACATTAACTTGGGCCAAAACAACAAGACGGAGTGGGTAATCGGTGAATCTAAACCAGCGCCAATATCAGAAAAGGACACTCAACCCCCTCCTGTATTACAGCCTAGCAAACCAGGGGACGTGCTGAAGGAAGCTAGAAGTCGTAGGTGATCACTCCCGGCAGACAACTGTCCGATAAAGCTGGAGTAACAAACCAATGTAAAACAGCGCGGAAATCATGGTCAAACCAAAACACCCCAAGACGGGGTCCACTGGAGAAGCTGATCCTCTCCAACCGTCCTGCCAAGGGGTCTCGCAACCGTCCACACAGCTACAGTTGAATGAAACATTACGCACGCACTCCCTACAATTTGACAAAATTATGCAAGCAATAATGGACACTAAATCCTCGTTAGAGGGGAAAATAGATGCTGCAGTACAGGAAGTCTCATTGCTGCGAGCGGACCACCGCAAATTAACCGGTAGGGTACACGACACTGAAACGTCACTGAAAACTATTCAGCCCGAAGTGGAAGAAATGAGAACTAGAATGCGAAAAATGGAACTGGACATAACTCAACTACAACGTAAGGCTGAGGAAGCTGAGGGTCGTTCCAGGCGGAATAATATCAGATTCCTCGGAATCCCTGAGAGAATCGAACTTCCTAAGGCAGAGGAGTTCTTAGAGGCATGGCTGAGGAACACACTTAAAGAGCAGTACCCCACCACAACACCGGTGATTGAAAGAGCGCACAGAATTCCGGGCAGGCCACCTAGGCCGGGAGCACCGCCCAGACCACTAATAGCTCGCTTCTTGAATTATAGGGATAGAGACTTGGTCCTCCAACACTTTAGAGAGGCTGACAATATCGTGATGGAGAATAGCAGGATAGCAGCCTATCCTGATTATACAATGGAGGTACAAAGCAGGAGGATTGCGTATAGCAAGATCAAGCAACTGCTAAGAGAGAAAGGCATCACTTACTCCCTCATGTTCCCTGCACGACTGCGCATCGTTATGGACGAGAAAACCTTAATGTTCCCCACTCCTGAAGATGCATGGACCTGGATACACGCTAAGGGATTGGCTGACCCACCCGAGGATGACACGGTTTCCGGTGAGTGGTCCACAGCTAAACCCAGAAAAAGGAAGAAGAACACCAAAACATCCGCCCGCCCCACAAAAGCGCAAATGGCATTGGACCGGGCGCAAATATTAAAAGACACAAATTCATTCGCTCGTGGGTTGCTGGACTCAAGGAGTGAAACGGACACTAATGACACTGCCTCACAGGGGGAAGATACAAGCCTGTCCCCCTCTCCGTTACGGGTGGGCCCTGACCTCACACCGCGATTGGCAGACGAACTTTGAAGGGGTGGAGTTGCCGTTTGTGGCCCCTCTCTGTCGGCGACAGCAACTAAGGTGCTGCATGACACTATCATCGGGACCCTCGCCCTAAGCTCCACAGTGAATAACAGCTATTAAAATGAAGAACTACGTCTGAATCCTCGTAAATTGTACAAAGGCGAATGGGTCTGTGGAAGAGGATAATATCCTGCAGGTGGGCCACCCAAGGGCTAGTCGTCAGGTGATCCACGACCCCCCACACCGGAACGGTATCCGAATGGAACTGTCTTCTTTGGAAGCCACCTTAGGCACCGGTTGTGCCATTTTATTTAACGGACGTACACAGCCCGTAATATCCTTTTGGTTGTTATATCTATCTCTTTTTTTTCTATCTTTAGCCCACTATGGGCTTATTCTTTTATCACTGATGCTGGGGTGGAGGGGCTGGGGACCGGTGGGGGGCGTCTGGGGTGGGGCCGGGGAGGTGGGAGGGGGTGGGCGTGTTGGGTACAGATCAGATAACCCCCTGCGCCTAACCATAACACAATGAATAAGATACCTAGTTATAACCTCATAACATGGAATGTGAAGGGCATGGCAGGGACTAGTAAACGTCATAGAATACATGCGTACCTAAAGCGCCACCGCATACACATAGCAATACTGCAGGAAACACACATCACACCCACAGAGGCTGCTCGGATAGAAAAGTGCTGGTTGGGCTCAATATATAGCGCTGGCGATTCCTCCTTCGCCAGAGGAGTGCTGGTTTGGATCGCGCCGGGTGTCCCTTATACAGTACAACACTGCACAAAAGATAAGGAGGGCAGGTTTATACAGCTAAGGGGCTCACTGGATGGGGAGGATCTTGTAATAAATGGATTATATGTACCGAATATCAAGCAAGGTGAATTTTTACAAACCAAGACCTCTCAATTAACCAATGATCTAACTTCATCATGCATATGGGGGGGGGACATGAACTGTGTCCCACATATAGATAAGGATAGATCACATCCCCCGCTAGTGGCCGCTCCAATAACGAAAAACTCCCAAATGCTGGGCGCATGGATGGAAGAACGTTGACTGATCGACATATGGAGACACATGCATCCACATGAAAATGTGTATTCCTATTATTCCCCAGTACACTTATTACATACCCGTATAGACCTCATCCTCACCTCACAGAATATAACGCATAAAATAACAAGAGCGGAGTATTCCGCTAGGGTAATCTCAGACCACTGCCCACTCATAGTACAAATAAGATGGGGAAGGCCCCGCTCATGCATTCCCACCTGGCGTCTGCAAACGCAATTACTACAAGACCCCCCTTTTAGGAAGGACATTGCTACACACATCTCAGCATACTTCACATTGAACAAAGGGACAGCCACCTCCAGAGCCATTGAATGGGACGCACATAAGACAGTCATAAGAGGGGTATGTATATGAACCACAGTGGGAGTCCGGCAAACGCTAATGCGCGAACTCCGTGCATTAGAACAAGAAATTCAAATCGCTGAGGGTGAGTTCACTAAAGATACCACAACAGCGACTAAGCTCACTAACTTGCGCACTAAATGGTCCGAGACAGACAGACGCCTCGGACAGTTCGACTATCGGCACCATATGGCTCGCACGCATGCAGAGGGCGACAGATCCGGTAAATTATTAGCGTGGCTCATAAAGAGTGAACACCGGAACGCCCCTATAGGCGCTATCCGCCTGGAGTCTGGTCGTATAGTTAATACCCAGGTGGAGATAAATAACGCTTTTAAAGAGTATTATAGCTTGTTGTACCGGGCACGGCCCCCCCCCCACTAAAATCCAGTTAGAGGAATTCTTCAACGATATAACTCTAAGCAGCCTAACAGCCTCTCAAACCATAGAATTGGACAGCCCGATTGAGATAGCAGAAATCCAACGTGCGCTGCTACAGTTGACACATGGCAAAGCACCCGGCAGCGATGGCATTCCCATAGAATACTACAGCACGTTCCAATCTCAGACTCTAGCCCCATATCTAGCAATGCTAAAGGAAGCGCTGGAACGGGGCCAACTCCCTGAAACTTGCCGTGAGGCTTTGATAGCAGTTTTACCAAAGGCAGGCCGTGACCCCTTGGATGTTCGCTCATACAGGCCATTATCACTACTAAATACCGATTGCAAATTACTCGGAAAAATACTAGCTAATCGCCTGCTTCCCTGTGTGTCAGAGTTGGTACACCAGGATCAGGCAGGCTTCATTCCCGGCCGCAATACCTTCAGCAATATCAGGAATTTACTGCGTCTAATGAGAAACTCCCCGGTAGAAAGCAGACACCGGGTGGCAGTATCACTGGACATAGAAAAAGCGTTTGATACTCTGGGTTGGCCTTTCTTAACAGAAACACTCAAGCGGATGGGGTTCGGGCAAGTGTACATTGGTTGGGTGAAAACATTATACACTGACCCAACGGCTAGGGTTAAGACGGGCGATACGGTCTCCGAAAAATTCAATATCGGTAGGGGCACCAGAGAGGGATGCCCGCTCTCTCCACTATTATTCGCATTAGCCATTGAACCGCTGGCCGCCCGCCTTCGCATAATGGCCCCCACGTGGGGTATCTTGGATGGCCAGAAGCACCAGATAGTATCCTTATATGCGGATGATGCGTTGATCTTCCTACGAGATCATGTGGGAGCCCTGCCGGGCCTACTGGAACTCCTAGAAAAATTGAGCTTGGTTGCCGGATTAACAGTGAACTGGACAAAATCCTGCATATTCCCTTTGCGTCCGGTCCCTGAGGCACTGAGAACACCGATGGGTCCGGGAGGCTTGAAATGGTGCTATACAACATTTAAATATTTAGGGGTAAATATATACCATGACAGCCTAGATCTCAGGGATGGTAACCTCGGCCAAGTGGTCAGATCAACGAGGGGCTCCCTGCCCTTCTGGTGCTCACTGCCACTCTCTCCTATGGGCAGAGTAGCCATCGCAAAGATGATAGTATTACCCCGACTACTCTATTATTTTATGGCGCTACCCTTAATACTCCCGAGCTCATTCTTTAAACTACTGAATACCTTACTAACGGACTTAACATGGGGCAATGGCCGCAGACGCGTTGCATTAACAAAGGTCCTCCTACCGCTTAGGTTGGGGGGACTGGGCGCCCCCAGATTTGAAGCGTACTATGCAGCTGCCCAACTACAATGGATATCCACATGGGTTGGTCACCCGGCCGGGCCCGAAACTCAGAGGGTGTTGCAGGATCTTGAAGGCAAGGAGATAATGCAATACCTCATGAACCGCACCGATCCAGTGAACACTAGCAGTGTGCTGCTGCACACTGCACATTGGGACTGGGGCCGATATGCGCTGCAAAACGCAAAAGTCCCGCAGTACTCACCGAAGATTCCACTGCTGGCCCTACCGACATTAGCAAAAATAGCAGCCAAAGTGGGCCTGAATACATGGGGTAGCAGGGGCATACTTACACTAGGTGACATCTACCAGGACGGGCAACTTCAAACTTACGAAGCGCTAGCCGATAGGTACGTGCTCGGCCGAGGAGGCTTCATAGCTTACGGTGCAATTAGGCAGGTAATGAGAGAGAGTTGGAGTAAAGGCAACGCGGAACCGGATACCTCCCCTTTGCTACACAAACGTTTGGGAAGCATAAGCACCCCATCAAGCATTTCAAAGATATATAATATCATAGCCGCCCAGGCTGAACATAAACAGGATCAGGCAAAAAACAAATGGGACTGCGTGCTACCGGAACCACTATCCCCTAATTCATGGGAACAAGCGTTGAAGCTGACTCGCGAGGTTTCACGCAACCCGCGCTTCCGATACACACAGTTTAATTATGTGCATCAGACTTACCTATCACCTCACCGCATAACACGCATGTATCCCCGGTCGCCGCAGACATGCCCCAGATGCGAAACAGAAGAGGCCACATTCTACCACATGACATGGGAATGCCTCCCGATCCGGAACACATGGATAGAGATAATAACGTTGCTAGCGGAATGGACGGATACTACACTATCTCCCACTCCCGAGGTGTGCCTACTGGGCTTAACATCTCATCCCAAGAAACGCAAACGTACATATAAATGCATTGCCTTGGCACTGGTGCTGTATAGACGCCTGATCGCCATGAAGTGGAAAGCCCCCGATGCCCCCAGGGTGGCCCAATGGCGCGAAGAGGTAATACGATGGACCAAAGCAGAAACACAGACATTGCAGAATCTACTGGATAGGGGTATACTAGTTAAAGGCTTGGAGGTATGGAACTCGTTTTTGACAGCTGTGGAAAAAAAAGACGATGTGCGTCCCCCCTGAACTAATGAAAGGAGCGATTTTTTACATCATCGCAGTGGCCACAGGGTGACATTAACATATGGTGCGTTCGGGACATGCGGGTGTGAGGGCGGGGGGGGGTTAAAGGAACAGTATAAAGGAAATATTTAAAAAAAAAAAAAAAAAAAAAAAAATACATAAATAAAAAATAATAATAATAATAATAAAGTAAATGAACCACTATAAAATTGCGATGCCTTGTGCGTTTTCCCCTGGGCGCGTCACGGGTGCCTTGCGTTGCGCTCGGGGGTACTGGGGCTGGGAGACATTGGTACCCTCTGGCTCCCTCCTGCTGTGCCCCGTCCCTCACGCATGGCGCTCCACGGCCAATGGTGGGCCAGTCCCCTGGGGCCGTGGGGTGGCATGGCCACGGGCTGATGTGATGTGTCGCGTGGAGACTCGCGCAAATGTCATGCAAGCCTCATGTAGATTGCTCCCTGATCCCTCCGAAAACTGGTTTCTCGTCCTCCTGGGCCCCTCCTCTCCTCCTTTGTCGGTCCCCTCTTTCTCCCCAGCCGTTGCGTCTCGGCTGTAGCCTACTCAGCGTCTATCTTACTCTTTTTTCTCTATGTTCTCTGTTCTCTTGGAATGATCTTGCATATGTTTAATACAACCCCTACGTGAACGTGCCATTTGTGAAGCCCCCTTCGGGCGTTGTTGCATGTATACGTGAGTAGCGTTTTGCTCATACGTAACAGTTATCTGTGTAATGCACGATGAAACATAATGTAACATATTGCATTTTATTCCAATGTGGCCACTTGGCCGATAAAACAATAAAAATATATTTTAAAAAAAAATATATATATATATTCTGTGAAAAAGTGCTCAGGGGTCCCGCATGTGGGCGGGACTACTCAGTGCTTATGACTATAATGAAAATTCCCCTACGAGAGAACTAAAGTTACAGGTAGGAAACTAGTCTTTATAGTTAGGTGAAAAGCTCAGAAAAACATAACATTTTAAACTAAAAGATACACTGAAAATTCACCAGTTATAGTTATCTGAAGTATCTATACCTTGCTCACTTGCCATGCACTACTTATGACCTCACATATTACATCCCTTAAGACATGTTCTGTGACATTATTGGTAACATTACTGTTGACATCTGAAATCATATCATTAACGACAACACTCATTAATGATGGCACAGGTTATTGGTACTTTAGTTAACTGTAACTGGTGAATTTCAGTGTTTTATTTAGTTGCAAATGTTAAGTTTTTGCTTACATTTTCACATACCTATAACATCACTTAAACCTTTGGTTGTTTTTTCAATGAACACAAACACGTTTATTATTACATCATGTGGTATTTGGATATGTGGATCCATTTATTACTGTAGGTCAAAGGTCAAATTCCATGTCATTACCACAGTACAATTTAAATGACTGGAGAAAACAATGCTTACTCGGTTGAGGGAAGAAATCAACTGAGCCATCCTCACAAAGCTTAGTTATTGTTACTGCACAGATTTAACTATCTGTACTCAGTAAATGGTTGTATACCTACTGAACAGGAACAAACATAATACATAAACTATACTTGCACATTCACTTAGTGTAATTTATTATTTATTATCTTGGTTAATGGAGTTGGGGGACATCATGATCCATGCAAAGTTTTGCCTTTTGTGAATCATAGCACGTCCCAACACAACAATTGCAATAATGGTCATGTTACAGCTTGCATATTTGCATATATGGTAAACGTATCATCTTGGTCATCAAGTACACAGACTTTGCACTTAGAAGAAAGAGGAATCCAACATTAATTTGCAGAACTACATTAGTGGGCATGCATGAAATTGTCATACTTTGAGCAATTATGTATTCTTTATGTCCTCTTACCCGTTTTAGAAAGCATGTTCCAAGTGAATCTGGATTTTCTATACAGTTCGTTAACTCATTCAGGAAAATGCTACGAAAAAGGTAAGAAAATAGTGAATGATAATTAAATCTGGACGTATTAGAAACAATTTGTTTGATATTATATGCTTAAAATATAAATATCAATTAAGGGTATATACTGTATCAGGTGCATATCACATGAAGACATTTAGTTTATATAACAAAATTTTTTCTGTACCACAGTTTTTTACAATACAAAATCAACAGCTCATGAATAATGCGTTATAGAATAAAGGAGTAGCAGCATAATAGTACATACCAACTACATTCATATAAGCTAATCAGTGTATGTAAGCGAAATGGCCTTTGTTATTGGATCAACCACTCAACCATAGATAGATAAATAGTCTTTTCAATATTGGTATTGTGAGAGAAAGTTACTTCCTTAAATTGACCGGTTGATGTGGGATATTCGTTACCATTTGCGTAATTTGTATATGCTATTATGCTAAGCCCCTATTCGATGAGAGATTATTCATGAGCTGTTGTTTTGGTACTGAAAAAGCTGTTCTATAAATTAAATGGCTTTTCATTCTATGCTCCAGACACAAAGTATATTTTCATTCATAAACAACTGATTGATCGTGTGGTAAAACTGTATATGAGAGTGTTGGATTTGAAATTTTTATAAACATTGACACCAATTACTACTTCTAGAGCTTCACTTTATATTCTACTTATTCATACCCAATCTCCCGAAGGAATACTGGGTTAACCTATTGTGTACATAATAAAATATAAAGATATCTACTTAATTAGTAAATATTTCTGTTGTATAGATGTTAGTGTTTGCATGTGGTTAGAAAGCAATGTGGTTCTCTGTAAATGTAGCATCTCAAACCGATTTGTAGTTAATAGTCATGTATTTTCCATCTCTATTGGTATCATGATGTTTTGCCGGCTTTGTCCCGAACCAATGTGGATTCAGTGATGTGTATTAGAAATAATATACTTTTAAAATACAGCTGTAACTATTTGAGCCATATGAGTTGTAATTTGGTTATCTAACACAGAAACTATATTTTCCACTTGAAGTCTCCTACATGAGTTTGTCAAACATGTAAAATCTGCACATTAAGGGCCAGATATAGTAAAGGAAAATTTTGCGACTTGCAAATTGCAGGTGTGACCGACTCGCAAAATGGGATGCAGAAAGGTGTCCCATGGGGACCCCTTCCCTTTTGTGAATGAGTTACCACCAGTGTGACACTGGTGGTAACTGCGAGTTGGTTTGCGACCGCATTCGCGGTCACAAAGCAACTCAGCATGGCGATGCGGTCGCAAATAGGAAGGGAACACCTCTACCTATTTGCGAGTCGCATCCTCAAATTGCGAGTCGGTACCGACTCGCAATTTGAGGATGAGCATCGCGTTCGGCCTTTTGCATGCCGCAAACTGCGTTTTTCGCAGTTTGCGACATGCAAAAGGCTTCCTACATCTGGCCCTAAGTCACTGCTGAGCTTATGGTCCTGTAAAGGTTAGTCGTATGTATAGACTCCTCCCAGAGACATAGCTATCAATAGTCCAACAGGCACAGTGGTACTAGAAGCTAGGGAATTAAAGAGCCCTTTGCTTAAAGATTATGCATGCATTTTGATACCCATGAGATAGAGGAACTAATTTTACTTGCCTGCGTTAAGGCCCATAATGCTTGCATGCCCCTGACTATACCAACTCCTTGCTGGTCCATAACCATACAATAAACACTATCATACCTCAGTTAGCCCTCTTTGGGAATCTAGAGACGAATTTAATTGTCCTTCATGGTTCTTGCATTCTTTATAAGCTATTAAATCGAAATCATGTGGAAGGTTAATGAAAAGAAACCTTCAGCTGCCTTGTGGTAAAGGTTTTAACTAGAAGGGAATGCCTTACTTTAAGAGCAATATTGTTATAAGTTTCTGCTATGGAACATTTTAACTTCACACATATCACACATATCAAAAGGAGGCTAAATAGTCCAACTTTTCCAATCCTGAGTCTATATGAGGTTGAGTTGTCTGAATATTTGTAAGGCAATTTAAATATGAAATTCCCACAAAAACTACATTTCAGCTTCTAAAAGCATCTAAAAGTGAACTTGTAAACGCACCTCTAAACGTGAACACATCCCTCAGCGTTACACAGATATCTTCAGGAAGACAGCATACACCACCCAAGAGAAGGACTATGCCATTTGGGTTCCCAGCTCATTTTGGGCCTCCATCCTTTATAATTCAAACATAAGATACATTGTGGGCTCCATTGAAACCACTCCTGATAGCTCAATTTTTAGCTCCAAAATCCCTTTATGTCCTGACAAACGTCAGTGTCGTCAGTTTGAAAGAATAGACCTTCTCCTTGGTTGTCACATAAACTATGGCTGTTTCCAGCAGATATACCACCTCCTCATCCTCTACTTCTCCTCTACCTCCTCCTCGGCATCCATCACAACAATTTGAGGAAGCTCAGCTTCCTTGTGGGACTAGACATAAAAAAGATCCCACTTCCATCTCCTGTGAGACAGTGATACTACATCATCCTACGCTACTACTGCCTTGGCCCGGTAACCGTCACAAGCCTTGCTGGTTGATGACATTTCAACTTTTCAGGGTATGTTGGCTTAATAAGCACGTAAGTTTAACATCTTGTTGGAGGCTCCTCACACAGTGGTGCATGGCATAATGAGGACCTTGGTGACACTGGCACCAGAATTGCAGGAAATATTAAAGACACATTTCTAACACCAGCTATGAGGAAGGCAGGCCCTTCACAGCTGATACAGAAGGACAGTCCTCTGGAGCAGGACCCTGCTTTGCCACAGTTTGACCCTAAACCTGACCCTATGATTGCATCATCTTTCTGGAAATGACATAGATCAGGTCCTGATCTTTGTTGGGTCTTCATTATAAAAAGAGGATGGATCTGCTGTGCAGAAAAGATGTGGGGTCAAACTATATAGCCATAAAGGCTGCCAGAGATGCAGTCTTTTTAGGGAGATCGGGCTGTCCTCTCCGGAAAGGCGTCAAAAAATGTACAGATAAGCTCACGAAAGACCACAGATAGGATTTTTCAAGAGTGGTGCAAAATACGTTTTTGTCTCTCTCACGTTTCTCATTGACCCTCTGAACTTGTTGTTTCAGGCTACTGTCATGATATTATACTAAGGGAATCATAAAGGTTGTGCCTCTCAACATTGAACTCTGATGCCTAACTCATAATATTGAACTATTCATTTTGGCGATTATACTGATGATGAGAGGCAGCCATTGAGGAATAAGGCTGAAGCATTAAAAGCTGTTGCCTTGGATGAAAGAAGAAATTCTTCAAATTGACATTCTACAACAAAGATCTCCACTATTCCTATCATGGTCATATGAGTCTCAACAGCAGCACCAAAAATACATGTGCCATCAAAGGTGCAGTTCCAGAAAGAAGTCTCCCAACTCATCAGGATGACTGCCAAATAAACTCTAGGCATGACTACGTTTCCACTACTTCAGTATTCCACTCTATTGGGTGGGATGAGATGAATATATCAACACCTCTAAGAGCAACAGTTGTGTACTGACTGTTCTATGAGAAACCTGCTCGCTTTGTTTCAAAGCCCCTCCATCTATTATTTCAATATTAATGGCAAAGAACCAGCTGACCAACTTGCGCAGGGAGACCTCATTGTTACTAAAAAGGTGAGCAATAGAACTAGTACCCCTCACATGGATACAGGCATCTATTTGTAGTGTGGAAAACCGAAAAGACCCACAAGAGAAGTCAGGCCTATTCTACATTTGAGATTTGCCAGCAAGTGGCTTAAAAGAGACAGATTTTACATATTTTCATTTCACTAGATATAACCCCATTGGATGTGTGAAGTCAACTTGCACAATTTATGCCTATACATTTTAGAGTCAATGAAGCAGAGGAATGCCCTATGGCTTAATGCGTGGACATTTTATTACCAACATACAGTACTCCTCTTCAGACTTGAGTAGGTGCTTCAAGCATTTTCAAAATGTATAGCAGTGGCTGAGGCCTGCCTATGTCTGCAACAGATTTCCTGTCAACCAGTATCTGGATGAATAGCTCATAAAAGCGGACAGTCCAGTCAAGGTGACCCAGAAACTCCAGGCCACAGCCTACCTATTACACTGTTTTTATCTATAAATACATTTTTAGAAGTTTGTCCTATTGTAGTTTAGATTCCATTATTCCTAGAAGCGACTGGAGAGAGAAAGTGGCATTAGAAAAAGTATCAACAGTTAATGAAAAGGTTGAATTCAATGGTTCAGGAAATTGTATCCCTTCTGGGATAAATAGCATCATGCATCTTCATTGTCCTGATTGCAAGGCTACAAATGAGACCACTACAACAGTGTCTGGAGGATCAGTGGACACTGTGGCAGGACAATTAGAACGACAAGCTCCAACTGTCTCAAGCAGCAAAACATTCTCTTTTATGATAGTGGGAGAGAGAGAACCTGCTCCAGGGAGTCCCATTCCTACAGATTCTTCCTTCTCAAATGACTCCTATAAACACGTATATAGGCTGCAGAGTGCACCTAAGCAACATATCAGTTAAGGGTCTGTGGTTGGCAAGAGATAAATTATACCAAATCAGCTTTGTGGACCCCTGTGCCTTCCTACCTTCTCTATGGTCATACCAACTTCCTAGAGCTCTGTCGTTCTGCCTTCTCTGACAGCAGACGTGTCTAGCCCACACAGACCACAGCACCATAATGTAATATCTAAACAGATAAGGAGATATCAGATGCAGGCTACTGTGTTTGGAGGCACATAAAATTTGGATGTGGTGCTTGACCAGGAACCTCTCAATAAAAGCGGCCCATTTACCATGGGTACATGATCAACAAGCAGACTTTCTCTAGAGGGTCTGTGGGGACTAACACAAATGGGCCACAGATGACAAAATGGTTTGAGATGTCTTGTCAGATGTCTTCTTAGACTGAGGTTTCCCACAGGTGGACCTATCTGCTACAGCTTAAAATTCCAAATGCTCAAGCTTTGCCCTCCAGCAGATGGAAGCCAAGCTCCCTTGTCTCTTCCATTTTTATGAAGAGGTCAGGGGAATTACTGTATGATTTTACCCCATCCCACATGGCTCAACCAGGGCTAAAAGGAGGGACGAGACCTACAAGGATGAGAGAGACACAGCAAGGAAACAATAGGAAGAAATAAGAATGGATTATTTGAAGGGGTAGTCACAGGGGGCTGGGACATAAAGTTATGAGGTAGGCAGACTGCATAAAAGAGATACTGAGCGTGAAAAGACTGGGTGCAGGTAGTTGAGGCCTGATATTAAAATTGGAGAGGATAGGAGAGACACCTACCATGCACCAATGTTATGTGAGGATGTCGAATTCATATCCTCCAAGTGAACTCAACCCACAAACTGAATCTCCTGTTATGCCATAAATAACAAGTGGATAGAACTACAAGGGAGAATCTTTAGTACCTTGAGGTACAGGTACATATAAGAAGTGAGTATTTCCCAGAAGAGATTTGGGAGTTTGGAGAAGAGAGTAATGGGAAAAGCCTTGCTACTGGGTTCTTGGACTGAGACAAGAAAGTTTATATTATATGGAAATGGAAGTAAAGGCATAGAACTGAACCCCTACGGGCACAAGTAGTAAAATAAAAATAATTAAAAGGTGACAGAAAGGTCTTTTACATGTGTGGAGGCAGTAGTCACCGTGGAAGAATAAACACTAAGGTGGTCCTTATGACTTTGGCGGTCTTCCATGAAGACTGCCAAAGCCACGGGTGCCAGAAGACCACCAGTGCTGGCGGTCTTCTGCCCGGTTATTGCTGGATTGGCAGAAATCCAGCAGTAGTCGTGCTGGCGGGCGGAGGTACTGGATAGGTTTGAACACCTGCCACGCTTGCCAGAATGACACCGCCCGCTGTATTAAATGCAATAATACGGCCTGGCAGTGTCTTCCTGGCAGGGCGCTGTCAGAGGTGGAAGTGCCCGTTCCTGTTCCCTGCCAGACGACCTCCTCCCCTGACCAGGTAAGTTGATTGTCTGACAGGGAAGGGGGGGGTGGGAGGGTGAAGGGTGTTGTGTGTGTGTTGTCTGCGTGTGTGCATGAATGTATGTATGCATGGTTGTATGCATGTCTGAATGTAGAAGTGAGTGTGTGTATGCATGTAAGTGTGTATGTGTGTGTGTATGCGAGTATGAGTGTTGTGGCGAATGTGTGTCTGTCTGCGTGTGAGTATGCATGATTGGATGGGTGTGAGTATGCGTGGCTGAATGCATGTCTGAGTGCTGAGGTGAATGCGAGTATGGATGCGTGTGGCTGAATGCGTGTATGTAAGTGTAGGTGAATGAGTATATGTGTGGTGTGTGTGGGTGTCTGTGTGCGTGTGCATGTATGCGGGGTGGGGGCGCTGTGTCTGGAGGGAGGTAGGGGGAAGAGGGCGTTGTGTCTGGTGGAGGGGTGGGGAGGTTTAGTGCTTGTTGGGGTGGTGGGGGAGTCGTCTACTGGTGAGAGGGAAGAAATTCCCTGTCACTGGTAGCCTTTCCGCCATGGTTTTCGTGGCAGTGCTACCTGTGTTTTCTGTTGGGTATACGAACCCACCTCGAAGGGACTGAACGGCCTGTTGTGTAGTTGGCGCAGTCTGGTCCTACTGGTATGCCAAGCCTCTGGCATATCCCCCAAAAGGGTGAAACTGTTGAGGAAATTGCCAAAATGGTCCCGAAAGGCCCAGTGAACTTGTCATGGTGTAGCTCTCCTTAAACGCTCCTGGGCAGAGTCTGCATTTTTGTTGACCAGATGGGAGCCATAAAAAAGGAAGTTCCTTAGGGATGCCGGTAGGTGCTAAAGAGCCCATGGCCCTTGTCCACAAATGGAGCTGAAGCGCTGCACTTGTACCAATTGCCCATCCTCGACTATCAGTGGGTCAAGGCCTGATAGAATTTCAAACTTGGCCACATCCTGAATGGTCTGGGCCAAGGAACCCTGTAAGTCTTCTGGAACCACTGGTAAGATCTCACCAGCCATGTTCTGGAGTGCATGGGTGTAGCTTCCCAGAAGGCAGCTTGTGTTGACCGATCTCAAGGCAAAGCTGCCTGATGAAAACATTCTCTTACCAAACATCTCCATATGTTTTGACTCTCTGTCTGGAGAAGTTAGAAAGGCCCTAAAAATTCACTCTGCTGGTGGATGCCTGCATAACAAAATAAATGGTGGGTTAAAAAAAATGTAGGTCGCCTGGAGCGGGTCTGTGATGACATGTGACTTGATGATTGACGAGAGGTCCAGAACATTGTTTAGCCCCAGTGTCAAGAGAGTGTCAGTGAGGGCCTTGTTGAATCATTGCCTGGTCAGGCTGGAGGACCTCAGTCATGACATCAGATTTTACCTCCATAGCGGGGAGGTGCAGGTCAAGAATTTCAGCAGCTTTCCATGTGCTTTTCTTAGTTGCTGGTCTGGGCCAAACCAACCCTATATCAGGTGAGGTACCCAGTCCACTGGAATCTTGCCGGTCCACATATCAGTTTTTCTCCTCATAAGGTGGGACAAACGTGTCCCTACCATCCCTATTTTCATGTCCATATGGTTAACTCCAGAGCCAAAAAGTTGGAGCAGTATCTGTGCACGACTGTGTGATAATGGTGTTGTGTCTGAGTTGGATTTTTAGCTGTGCCATGTCAGGATCAGGTTGTGGCCTCAATATAGATAAATTTGGCTCAGAGTTGGATAACATGATAGGTTATCGATCTTCCTTCAGTGTCAGCAGTGTTGCCTTCTTTCTCCAAGGGACCAGCTTAGTTTGGTGCCAGAACTGAAGTTGGCACTGGTGCCAGTGCAGAACCCAAAACAGGTTTGAAGGGCATAGACAGCACTGAGAATGGATATGCCATCCTTTGGGACTAAAGAACAGGAAGCCAGGCACATGCCAAAGATACAAAACATGGCCTTTCTAAAGGCTTCAGTCTGCTTCAGCATTGCAGATGGAACTGGTAAGTTGGGTGCATCAAGGACAGGGTTCGAATTAGCTCCTTGGTAGAATAGGAGCGAGATCGAGAGGCACAGTGGCGCCTTCACGCCTTCTGGTGATCAAGATTGACAGGAAAGGGCTACGTCCCACCAGAACTTCTTATGCTTTGTCTTGGACTTAATCGAAAACTTCAACAGTGATGAAGATTTGTTGCAGGAAGGACTTCAGGAGTGGGAGTGATTCTGAACTCTCTACTTCGACTAGGAACAGGACTTGCAAGGAGTCTTGTAGTGTTTAGCCAGGTACGGCATTGCCTTACATTCTCGTATGGCCTTCAGGTACATTTGGGTGCAGTCTTTGCAAGCCTTGGAGTTGTGTGGCAAACTCAAACAGCAGAGTCCCACCTCATGTGGTTATGTTTACAACAGTCCCTACAATGTTTAAACCCTGTAGTATTCAGGGGTGATGTCCCCTTGCACGCTGATAGATGTTTTGAGGAAAAAAATGCTAAGAAATAAAAACCCTTCAAGAAAAGAGCAAACCTCCAATCCTGTGTCTTAAGGTGTGGAAAGAAAGGTACTCCCATCAGCCTGTACTTATATGTGGCTCTGTTCAGCACTTTTGGAGTGGAAAGAACTCAGTGTGGAGCCACGCAACACAACCTACCGGCTTGCAAGAGAATTGCTTTTTGAGTTTTCTTACTTAACTGGTGCCTGGGGATATATTCACATGGTGAGGAATCTGCAGTTAGAATAATCCATCAGAAATAAACTCTCAGACCTGTAGTGAATTTAATACTGGATGGTGGGTATGAGCCAGTGGAGTGTTGGCCCCAGCGCTGAAAAGGATAGGGAAGCATACACTAATTGATGTAAACCTCTTTGCTTGTCAATGGCAGGAAGTTTTGAATGTTTGAAGTGAGAGACTTGCCTACTGTACCCAGCATTGAAGTGAACTACTTTCTTTGTGGATGTGCACCAGTGTAAGACCAGAATGTTGTCTCTCATAATGAAGTAACCCAGTGACTGATGTGGGCTGTCCAGTTGTCCTACAGTGTATGCTATATGGGTGAAAGAAAAATGTGAATGGCACAACAACAAATCAGTGGATGAAGAGGGGTAGCTTAAATAGTTTCTTATACATAATTTTATTAAAATCAAAAGGTTTTAGCGAACCCCAGGCCTACAAAATGCCACAGGTGATTTGTTAAAAGAGGAACTAGTGTTTTTAGATGCTCTATATCTGTGTATCTTCATTGATAATCATGCGCATTAGAATTATTCTACAATGCATGCATGGATCCCAGAACACTTTACATACTTTGTCCATAAATCTATATATATACAGTATGTTGCGAATGTCATCAGATCTAAATAATGAGCAGCACCCTTCAGAGGCTTGTTCAAGCCAAGACTTTTCCTAAATATAGACCGTTAGAATTTCAAAAAATACTATTTTAAGACTGCATTGTAGCATCTGATGTGTAAAATTTTAAAAGCCTGTCTACCATTAGGCAAATATGCAGCCTGGTAAGATGACATTGGAAATCTGTCTATTTAAGGAACCAGGAGCTTCCCCATCCAATTCTTCATCATACTGCCAATTGCCTCTCAAAGGTAGTTCTTTTTTCCTGCTTACAAGAGAAGGATCTGAGAACACAGTAGGCTTCACAACTCTCTGTTTTGTCAGTGAATTTTTACTCAGAACTTGGCATTTCTCATCTTCACTTGACATTTTTCACTATATTTAATAAAGTGAATAAATTTTGCCTGATTTTGACTGTTATTTTCCTGTCAGAAATGTTGTCTCTCTGCTTGTCATATGCTCTTCCATGGGAGGAAGGAGGCAACCACAGATCCACCCACACATGTTGTGTGTGGTCTGTCTTCCAGCTACACATGCGGTAGAAGGTTGTGAATTCTGCCAGAAGTTATCTAAAAAATATTAAAGACCGAAAAGGCATCATGCTGCAAGGAATGTCAAACATCATTAGAAATGAGGAGGAAATGAAGAGGAAAAGGGCAGAGGAGTCCCTTAATTCATCAGCCTTTGGAAAAAAGCCAGCACCTAAAAAATAATCTAGGAAAGGAAGACCTAATGAAATAAGATCAAATATAAAAGAAAACATCACAATCAGTCTTGATGTCAGTATAGTCAATGTCAAAGCTAATAAATTGCAATCGAAGGCTTATGCCCCAATATGCTCACCAACAAAAGCTGGCTTGGTGCTATTGGATCAATATCATAGAAGACCATCCACATCTTTTTTTGTTAACACTTTTATTTTATTGCCATTTCAGCTGAAGCTTAAGCAGGCATAACACAACACATTGTTCTTTTCGTAACGCAAATCTTAGTATTTTTACAAGAAACACAGTTAGAGCATACAAGTTTGGTGAACCTTATGCATGACATGGTGGTTTTGCTTTGCCATTAAGATTATCACTCCTCAATTAGGATATAAGGATAACTCAATTGTTTAAAAAAACTTATTAGAGACCTTGATCGGGGAACGAAAATATAGGTAAACGTGCCGTATAGGGCCAGTGTATAGTTTCCCCATCGGTAAATACTCATGCCATCCTTGGATTACCAATCAACTTCACTAGTTACAATACATAAAGAAAACTAGAAATTAAATCAACAGTATAGAAAAACTAAGAGTCTGCCCGTTGTCCATGTATATATGCAAGCAAGCTGTATAACGATAGTAAGGATGTATATAATCTTTTATGTAATATCTTTAAGTCAGTGCGTGAGACCAGATCCTTGATTGAGTGGGAATGCAGGGGAGGCAGCAACTTGTTTATTTGTCAATCTCTTGGAGGTCCTGAAATTCTTCCAAGCATGCCCGTCCTATATGTCTCTTCTACTAACTTGTTGTAGTGCTCCCTTTATTGCTTCCGAAGTCTGTTTCTACTCCTGCAGCAATGTTTTCCCAGCTATCAATGACCTCCATCCACAGTGAGGCCAGTGGCCTGCGCCTCATCCCCTTGCTTTCTTCCCTTCTCAGAGCTATCTCCTCCGCCTTACCCAATCTCGTTACATCTAGTGTCCAGGTCTGCAGGCTAGGTCCCTTAGCATGTTTCCATACCATCGACTCTCTTCGGTTAGCCAGCATCAGTGCTAGGTCAGCAAATCTGTTACCCATTTTTTGGGAGCGTGGCTTGGCATAATGCCCCATGAGGCCGGAATCCATCGTAATCTCTAGTCGTCTATGCAGTACTTGGTTAGTTTTTTTGTATGACTCCTCTTCAAAATTCTTGCAGCTGTGGTCATCCCCATGTCATGTGACTGAATCCTGCATCCGGTAAACTGCACCGTTGACAACCTATCCCATTTCCCCCGTTTATGAGCTTCAGCCGATGTGGGGTTAGGTAAATCCTGTGTGTGTAGTTATATTGTATATATTTTAGTCGGGTGTTTCGGGAGAGTGAGGGTGCGTATGCCAAACTCTGCTCCACTCTGTGTCAGTGAGGGGTCTATCCAAGTCCATCTCCCATTTAGCCCAAAGAGCATCTAGGAGATTATGAACCCTCCCCAATAGACAGCAGAGTTTGTAAGACCTTGTGTGTGGGAGGTTAACCCTCTGACTCTCTGCAGAGGTCCCAGATAGTCCCTACTATTGCATCATATGTCAGAAATTGCCCGCGTGGCAAGCCAGTCTGATCCGCAAGATCCTCAAATGGGATGAGCATTCCCTGACTATACAGTGCGCCTAGTGTATGTAAGTCCGTGCCCGTCCAACAGTTGAGTTGTCTTTTGGTAAAGCAAGAGAGGGGGGTCTCCATGGGGCATTCCTACTAATGGGATATCTGGTGCATAGGGCACCTCTGTGTGTGTTCTTCTGAGAACTCTCCGCCAGTTGGCAAGGCCTGTTGCCAATAATATTCCCCTCTTAGTGCCTCGTGTTTTAGGAATATGTAGCCCAGACTCCAAGCCCTCCAGCGTCCAGAGGTAGGCGTAGAGTGGCCAGGGCCACTCGCTGCCGCCCACCATCCCATAGCAATTTCGTAATTAGTATGTCTAGCGGACGAAACCAAGAGGGCAGCAGGGTAATAGGCAATGAGAGATACGTGCGCCATAATAGGCAAGCAAAGGGAGGGCCAAAAAGCGACACTGGACGACAGTGCCCGAATTGCTAGTCCCAAGTTGCTCTCCCTAAGATCCTGTATCTCATGATAAATCTGGATGCCCAGATTGCGGAAAGTATGTGGAGCCCAGGACACTTCCTCCGGGCATGAAGACGGACGACCCGTTCCACAAATCGCCGGGAAGACACAAGTCTTTATTTTATTTATTCGGAGGCCAGACATGCACCGAACTCGTCTAGCAGTTGGAACACCTGGGGTAGTGTTGCTGGACCATTGTTAAGATAAATAAGCAGGTCACCTGTGTACAGGGAGACAATGTGAAATTGTCCGCGTCAACATATTCCCCATTCTCGGGCCTTATCCAGGAGTCTCACCGCCAGCGGTTCTATGGCAATGACGAATAGCAGGGGGGATAAAGGACACCCCTGTCTGGTTCCTCTGTGTATGTCATAGCTGCAGGAAATCGTTCATCCTGTTTGGACGCACGCAGTCGGCTTTGTGTAAAGCAACCTAACCCAATCACCCCAGGCCTCACCCAAACCCATTCGCAACATAGTGGCATCGAGAAATTCCCAGCTCACTGTGTCGAAGGCTTTTTCAAGATCCACAGACACAATCATTGCCGTCGAAGCAGGAGGATGCAAATCGTCATACAGCAGGGAGAACATCCCCAGTTTTTTTTTGGAGGTGCTACGGGTTGCAATGAACCCATGCTGGTCCTCATGTATGAGGTTATTCATATGGGGAAGCAATCTCACGGTAAGTGCCTTAATGAGGATTTTAAAATCAGTGTTAAGCAGGGAAAGGGGACTGAAATCGGTAACTCTCCTGTCGGCATGCTTAGATTTGGGCAAAGGGATCACTATGTCCTCCCTAGTAGTGGCTGGCAACAGCATGATCTCATATGCTTCAGTGTACATCACCATCAACCTTGGAGCCAGGACATCACAGCCCAATTTATAGAACTCCGAGGGCAGGACATCAGCGCCTGGGGTCTTGCCCCTTGCCAGAGTTTTAATGGCTGTCTTAATCTCCCCCACCGTCATTCGTGTGCCCAACGCCTCTCTATCCTCATCAGCGAGGACATTCCAAGGCAGTGCGGACAAGAAGCTTTCCCTCTTGTTAGATTAGTCCACTCGGAAGCGACCATACAAGGACTTATAATAGGTCGTGAACTCAGCACTGATCTGAGTAGGTGCGTAGATAGTGTCACCCACCCTGGTCATCAAGCTAGTTATTGGTGTCCCACCAGCCTCTGGGCCTACCAACCATGCCAGCAGTCTCCCCGCCTTTCCTTCTTCTTCATGCACTTTGCCCATATAAGTCTTGTAATCGTGACAACTAAGGCGCTTTAGTTCTGTCTGATATTTCTCCCTGAGCTCCAGTAGTTTTGCCTGTGCTTCTGGTGTGCCATCCAAGTCATTATCATGTCTGTGTGATTCGTCCTCTAAGTGCAAAATGTCCCGTTCAAGGTCTCGTCTGATGCCCACAGTCTGTCCAAGGCAATGACCCCGCACTACCACTTTTAAGGCCTCCCATTTAATGCCTCTACTGGACGTCAACCCCTGGTTCAGCGTCAAGTATCCAGTCAACCTATGTGGTAGGTCTGTGCGATATACATCATCCTCCAATGCTGTCGGGTGCAAGCGCCAAGTCTGGATAGGTTGGCAAGTTTCCATCGTGGTCAGATGGATCAACAGCGGGCTATGATCAGATACAGTCCGGCCTAAGTATTCTGAGTGTGTAATCGCACCACTAAGAGAGGCTGAACAAAGGAGTCTGTCTAATCTGGAGTGCACGTGATAAAGGTGTGAGTAATATGAGTAGTCTCTCCCAAGAGGGTTCTGAGGGTGCCAGATATCTACTAGGTCCCAATCGGAGATCCAGGTCGACATGCCCTTTCCCACTCTAATAGCTGCTGCCTCCTGAAGCGGTGCAGTTGAATGGTCTAGGTCAGGATTCAACACTCCATTAACGTCTCCCCCAAGTAAAAATGGAACGTTAGTAAAGCGTGCTAGCCTGGCAGACAATGAGTGCAGAAACTAAAGTTGGCCCTAGTTTGGGGGCATAGACACTGCCCAGGACCAGCGGCCTCCCATAAAGTCGCCCCTCTACTAAAATATATCGTCCCTCCATGTCTGAGTCAATGGTAGTGGCGTCAAAGGGTACGCTAGCTCTCACCCATATTGCCGCCCCCCTTTCGTATGCTGAGTATGTAGTTGCCAACAATTGTTCCTGCTATCGCCGTCAAAAGCAGTCTGTTTCCACCAGGGTGAGGTGAGATTCCTGCAACATGGCAATTTGTATACCCCTACTTTTCATATATGAAAGTATCTTGTGTCGCTTTGCAATCGAACCCATACCCCTGACATTCCAGGACATTGTTTTAGAAAATGGGTGCGTCGCTGCCATACCATCTGAAAGAATTAGCAGGGAACTTGCACCCCCCCCTTCACAGTTACCCACAGAACACAGCAGTAGCACATCACAGATTCCTAAGTGACCACAGGATATAACAGACAATACAAACCACCCCCAACTCCCCACCCCAGGAGCAGACAAGCAACTGCTGACTGCCCAAACCATAGTAACCAGTATATGAACGTGTGATATCATCATCCGATTGGATTATCTGGCGGTTGATCTGGGGGTCGACCTCAGAATCACAAGAGTGAACTGCCCATGCTCCAGCCTGCCCGCATCGTAGACTTATGAGACCAACAGGGCTGACAGTGTAGAGGCCCTGTGGATTCAGACAATGTCATCTGACGTCTGAGGTGTCACGTGGGGGAGCTCCTCCATCACACTAGCCACCGATTCTACATCGGAGGAGTCTCCCCCGTCCAAAGTCTCAAGCCCCGACCTCTGGCCGTCGTCCGAACCTCTCACCTCCATCAGGGAGGCCGCCGCTTGGAGCGCTGCTCTCTTCCCCTGGTGTGCCTGCTGGTTTGTGGATTTTGTCACCTGGTGGCCACCCGCAGAATCTCTGGCGTGTCCTCTCTTACCACGTCGTCGAGGTGGTTTGTGTTCCACCTGTTTGGCGCCTATAGTGCCTGCACGCTATGACTCGAGCCACGCCCATGCTTCATCAGGTTCCTGAAAAAAGTGTGTAGTGCCATCCAATATAATCTTCAGCTTTGATGGGAACAGCAAAGAGTATCGGAGTCCCTCCTCCCGCAGGGCTCGTTTCACTCCCAGGAAGATGGCTCACCGAGATTGGACCGCCATTGTGAAGTCCGGAAATAAAGTGGCGCGACTAATATCCAGGGAATATCAGGATTTTGAGCGGGCTGGCTCGGAACTCAGGCACTAGGCAACCGCCATCTTAGCTGGGCAAACTCCGTCCCCTGACCATCCATATCTTTGATGTTGAAATACTTTAGGATGACCAAGACTTACTCTCCCTCACCGTGGACTTTGAAGAGATCCCTCAGGATGCTGACGTATTCATCATTACCGGCAATTTCAAAGAGATCTAGGTTGATGCGGTCACTATAGCTGATGACCTTGAATCACTCTGTAGTTGACGGCTGCACCATCACCACTGATTCAGTCCATCCAGTCGACGTTGAATCTTCCTTCCCTAAAACTTGACTCATCTTTGCATCCTCTCGCAACATCACCCAAGTCAACATCAAGATCTCCAGGTTGGGCTCTTTCATAGATTCAGATGCTTGAATCATTCCCCCTTTTTGGGAGTCCCACAGTAACTTAAAAAAGCAGTAAATATATATGTATATATATATATATATATATATATATATATATCAGAGGCTATAATGGCAATGAAAAGATCAGTTTAATAGCCTATCCATGTCCTTTTAAAAAAAAAAGGACCAAACTTAAACTATAACCAATCAGGCAACGGCACCTTCAAGAAACTACCAACAAAGGCTGAGTCCCTTAGATTTTCTACTGCACTTCGTGTGAAGGGAGTCTCCCTGAGCTCTGCTCAGTTCTTACTGAGCTCTGCTTTACTTCTTTTTGGATCATCCAATATTATATTTCCTGTATCATTTCTCTAACCCCGGCTCTAATATGTCAGAGTTGCAGAAAACAAGGTACAAAACTACATAAATATGTCTAACCTTCTCCTCAAAAACTCTCACGTTCTGAGAGATGAGGCTGTTATTAGGACTACAGAATCTTAAACCTGGCACTAATATAAGGACAGTGAGCATTCCTTCATCTCACAGGAGAGGTCAGAGGGAGACATTGCGCCAGCTCCCCAGAAGGCGCGCAGAAAAGCAATAAAAAGACTTACCATGAGTCTTCATAAGGCACTTCTCACAGAGAGAGAAAAAATTAAAAAAGACCCTCAACTCCCTCTTCAACTCTGACAATACATCAGAGAGATCCTTATAACGATATAATGGGGCGTCTAAAACCCGCTGTAAAATCATCATTCACAAGAATGATGATGACGTAGTTGATGACCTTGTCGACTATTATTACCTTGTCTATGATGGCCTCATCTACGAAGGACCTCATCTACTAAAGCCTCGTCTGTGATGGCCTCACCTAAAAAGGGCCTCATCAACAGTGGCCTCATCTACGACAGTCATCTATGACGGTCGTCTATGACGGTCATCTAAAGTAGTGGTCTACGATGGTCACCTACAGTGATCATCTATGACAGTCATCTTCAGTGGCCTGTGATGGCCTCATCTACGAAGGGCCTCATCTACAATTGTCATCTACTGCAGCCTCATCTATGATGATCGTCTATGATGGTCCTCTACAGTGGTCATCTACGACGGTCATCTACAGTGGTATTCTACGACAGTCATCTACAGTGGTCATCTAGGACAGTCATCTACAGTGGTCGTCTATGACAGTCATCTGCAGTGGTCGTCTACGATGATCTTCTACAGTGGTCATTTACGATAGTCTTCGATAGTGGTTGTCAATGACAATCATCTACAGGGGTCGTCCCCAACGATCATCTACGATGGCCGTCGTCGACGATCATCTACAGTGCTCGTCGACAACAATCATCTACAGTGGTCGTCGACTATGATCATCTACACTGGTCGTCGACGACGGTCATCTACAGTGTTCGTTGAAGACGGCCATCTACTGTGGTCATCGACGGCGGTTGTCTGTGGTGGTCATCGACAAAGCCCTCATCTATGATGTTCGTCTGTGATGGCCTCATCTACGATGGTCGCCTATGACGGCCTCATCTACGATGGTCACCTACGATGGTCATCCACGACAGCCTCATCTATGATGGTTGTCTATGACATACTCATCTATGATGGCGATCTGTGACATACTCATCTATGATGGTTGTCTATGACAGCATCATCTGTGATGGGTCTACAACAGCCTCATCTATGATGGCCATCTACAACAGCCTCGTATATATGATGGCAGTATCATCTACGACACCCGTCTACATTGGCCTCATCTATGATGGTCGTCTATGACAGCCTCATCTACGATGGACGTCTACGACAGCCTCATCTACGATGGTCATCTACGATGGCCTCATCTATGATAGTCACCTATGACGGTCTCATCTAAGATGTTCTTCTGCGTCAGCCTCTTCTGATGGTTGTCTACTACTACGGCATTGCCTACATTAACCTAGTCTATGTAACCACATCTGCGGTGGCCTCGTCTCTGTATGCTTTGTCGTTGACAGACTTCTCTATGACTATATCCTCTTTGACGGCCTCATCTGCAGCAGAGGCCTCGTCAACAACAAGCATTATCTACATCAGCCTAGTTGTTTACATCCGCCAAACACTTCCAGTTTCCTGTAGCAAACAAGAAATTTGTTTGTTTTTCCTTTATGATTTTAAAAAGGAAAGCTGTAAAACCTATTCCAATTGCTGACATATCCAGGAAGAATTACAGTCATGGGAAACCCTGTCATTCATAATCCCCCCTAACAAGCAAGCACACGTTCTCATCTATGTCCAGACTACTGTACGGGCTGCGACTTGGAAAAGTGTGCATGTAATTCATGCAGTATTATTACCTGGAATCGGCACAGCGCAGTCATACAGCTGTTGGATAGGTTTTACTATACCACTTATTTTATTAAGGGGATCCTCTTTTGGCTGCACGTGTTAATGTATTCATGCAGATGTTAATGTATGATGTCTATATATATATATATATATATATATATATATATATATATATATATATATTTTTATTGATTATAATGCATATGAATGTTATGTATATATTTTCTACCCACCATCGTCTATTTGCACTAGTACTATAAGATATACAAATACAGTAACTGCTTGCTATTCTGATTCAAGCATGTGAATCTATGAAAGATCCAATACTGGAGAAGAAAATAAGTTACTTACCTGTAACTGCAGTTCTCCAGTATTGGTATCTTTCATAGATTCACATGCAACCCACCCTCCTCCCCAGAGAGGCTCCCCTTATAGCTCGGGATTATCTATTCCCACTTGTGCTTGAAAATCTGAGGGACTCGGCCTATGTTGGGAGTCTTCTAGAGGGTGCTGTTGCCTGATTGGTTATAGTTCAAGTTGGTCCTTTTTTAAAAAAGGGCATGGATAGGCTATTAAAATGACCTTTTCATTGCCATTATAGCCTATGATAGTGATATATATATATATATATATACATATAAATATATATATATATACTGCTTTACTAAGTTGCCATTGGACTCCCACTTTGACGACGGGGAATGATTCAAGCATGTGCTAGCGGCAACAGGATACTGTCAAGAAGTGTCCCGCAGAAGATTGTACTGCCTGTGGCTAACCACTTTTAAGCCAGACGCTCAGCTGGAAATATTGAAACTTCCACTGTCTGGATCCAACCTTGGCTGGCCACCATACTGAGGGACCGATTTATATTTTGGCTAACGGAGGATAAGTCTTTCAGGGTAACAGAATAAGTTACTCCAGTGCCTTGACAGTGTCCCCGTCCGCCAGATTTAGAAAGGACCGTAAAACCGGCTGTGATTTCTTAAGCATTTTCAGAAACCACAGACATTGCACTTACTGTCAATGCTTTATGTTTAAGGCACGGCTCAGTCAACATGACTGAACCTTCTGTTAAACCTATTTATTTATTTTGCTCAAAAGGAAAATCCCAAAGTGCCAGGTGAGAGTAGTTAATGCATGGAGTTTCAAGGAAGCAACAAGTGAGTAGAACAAAACTCTAGAGTGGAAACTGGACTGGATCTTGTTTCAGAATGTGCCATGACTTTATGCAAAGGAGCACATGGGCATGTGGGGGTGGTAACCCAGAGTTCAAAGTATAATAGGATTTACCAATAAGTTCTTCTCCATCTCTCAAACTCAGGTAAGGCATACAAGAATCATAATGCATTAGGAGTTACGTAAACCCTGAAATGAAATCTGGAATGGATTTGATTTCCAAGAGGATTTGTAGTCTGTGAATGAACACTGCAGTGCAGCACAGGTTCCCAACTAGTGTTTATGATGGAGGTAGAGTCATGGAACGTCTTCAAGTAGCGCCACCTGATGTCAAGACGAGCCATCCTAGCACTGACTGCCATGGTTGACTGATGCAATCCTCTCCTCGCCTATGACAGGGTGGATGCTAAGTGGCATTTAGTGGCCACCTCCTGCTGACCTTACAGGGTCAGGATATTTCTAGAGCTGAGTGGCTTGCCGTGCTGGTGGAGCTTTCTGAGAAAGCATGCAGAGGGCCATCAGCTATTGCAGGTGATTGGTGGCGGTTGTGGTCCTCATCCCTGGAGTGAGGTGGTTACACGGAGAATAAGGCCACATATCAACAGCCTTTCAGACGGCAGGGGTCCAATGGTATCAAAGAGTATTTTTGCCCACCCCCTCCCAGGGACTGACAAAGACACGGGGTGACCCTTCTGTTAATAACTGTTGGTACCAGTTCATCTTTCTGGATCCCAATTGTGCTAGGACTGGGACCTCGGTGTGGGTCTGAGTTGCTCGTGCAGTCACCCCTGTGACCACAGGTAGAGATAAGTGGGCCTGGGCTCTGGATGGGTGCCACGCCTGCTGCAGCTAGTCAGTTAATCCACTATTGGTAACCCTGACTATATTGTTATCAACCTGACTCGGACTGACAGAGAGACCTGAAGATTGATGGACCTTGAGGTTTCCTCTGGTCTGATGGACCTGTGACTACGCTATCCAGGCTTTGAACGTGTATCCTATCTCAAACTAGAAGTGAACCTCGTTCTACAAGTGATTTTCCTTTCACCTTGAGAAAGCCTCAGGCCTGCGCGCCAATTGGGGGAGGTGCGGGGGGGCAAAACACGTGTTGCCTGTTCTTTGGATAGTGACTTCTTGGAATATAGGTTTGGAATAAAGGAATTTTATTTTGTCTTCTCAGACTTACACTGTTCGTTGAAGATTGGAAATAGAACTTGCGAAGATTATTTAGTTTCCCAGCTCTGTCCATAATCAGTTTCAAGTAATCTTGCTTTAATGGGTTAGCGGTTTCCCATTCAGGTCATTTCGGACCTATCAATAATACCCACTGAAGTAGGGTGGACAAACATTGGGACACGGTACCCCTACTTCCCACTTAGCTCATAACTCTTATCCACTGTTGTCTTTCGTCCCCTTTGGGGCCCAATCTGAAGACTTCACCCTGCGGCGAGCTGTAGGAGAGCATCGCCTTGCCATGGGCCGACTGAAGCCAACAAAGTCCAGCACGTGCAGCCACTGAGAGTGCCCCAGGTGCCTCGGAGAAGGCTCCTTCAGCTTCTGGAGGAGACAAACTTTACATTGTACTGGAGGCTATTGACAGGAACGCACCTCCTTGGAGGCTTAGTTTGACACCATCATGGTCGATGTAGGCCACCTGCAAAGTGATCAAAAACTACCTGTTGATAGAGTCTCCCACACTGAATAGACAATAAAGACCCTCCTACCAAAGACACTAGATCATCAACTGCAAATTCTTGATCTGGTCGACCATTTGTGCTTCCTAGGGGTCAGGGTGAGGATGCTGACTGGCGCTCTTGGTGCAGTACCATATGAGTTGTCATGATGCCCGAAGCCTCTGAGGAGGCGCAGCCTGACAGACATTGAAACTTGGTTAAAGACCTTTTCTGTGCCTCACAATCTTACCCAGTTCTTCTCCATCAAATGTGTTCAGCACATTCCGGCACTACCTGTCCCACTGCCCTGCAACTCCCTTGATTGTGAAACTCCTGCATTTTAAAGATCAAGATGAAATCCTCTGTGTGACACAACAGGCTGGCCGTCTTGAATCTGAAGCAATACTATCAAAGTACACTGTTCCGAAATATTGAACACCATGCAATCAATTAAGTGGGAAGTCACCAGATTATCAAAACATATCCGATTGTTAGAAGCAAATGGTCTCACTCACCAATAGGTGACATGCTTCTTCCTAGAGCACTATTCCTCATCAGGCAGGCTGACGGGCCCCCCAAGAGGGCTGTTTGCCAGAGATCTTTTTCTCGTGGTTACCAGAAAAAAGTCAGATGATTGGAGGACTGGAACAAGTGTAGTTAAAAGTGACTATAGGTGCTGGATTGATACATTTTAATGCTAACAAAATTATTTCGATCCTATTTCATGGTTAAAAATAAACAAGGAAAGTGCCTGGTATAATGACCTGCTTTCCTCAAAGGGTTGTGAAAAAAGGGGGGGAGGGTTCCGTCAACTCGAAATATGTGAGAGGAGGAACACCAAAGTATGTATGAGAACAACTATCCATACTACAGGAATTGTGGTCGACATGTTTCTCGTCCTAATCGTCCCTGCGGATCTGGTGGCGCTTCATCAGAACCTAAAGAGTACCTAGACCTCACTAAGAAAGTATGAGTGCTCTTCACTCCTGAGATTATTAATACTTAGCCATTGTTTTTTGGGAAACTGTCCCTCTAGTGGTGAGGACCTGAAAATGTAACACAGACAAAGAATTGTCGACATATCATGTTCACTGATAAATAACATACTGTGTCCACATGCAATAACATAATGGGGGTTATTCTAACTTTGGAGGAGGTGTTAATCCGTCCCAAAAGTGACGGAAAAGTGACGGATTTACCACCAGCCGTATTACGAGTCCATTATATCCTATGGAACTCGTAATACGGCTGGTGGTATATCCGTCACTTTACCGTCACTTTTGGGACGGATTAACACTCCTCCAAAGTTAGAATAACCCCCAATGTGTCCACATGTAAATATTACAGATAATTAAATCAAACTCATGCCAGTGATGCACAGGGTGACTGAAGTAGTGGCACAGAGTAATCTCTTACCTGTGTAGTCCCTGAATGGGCCCCTTTGGAACACATGGATGCTACTACTCCCAAGCAATCATATACTAAAAAAAAAAATAGATGGCAAATACCACTCTTTATTCGGTGCAAGGCGATAACAGTTGAAGTCTGTCAAAAATGATGTATAACAATAATATCATACTGGGGTAGTTACCCCTATGAAGACCCCCATCTGACTTGAAATAGTGAATCCAGTCATCACTCAGTTGCGCCCAATGTTTATCAAATATTCATTGCTAACTCTCAGGTAGGCACCAGTGCATGTGTGACAGCCCCAGCTAACCAGCTCCTTGCCTTCCCTGACTACATCCTTGCTGTCCAGCATCAGCTGCCTCATTCTTGGGCATTAAGAGGAAATTTAGGGGAATGGGCATCAAGTATTCACTCATTTTCCTGGCAAAGTTCATGGTCGTGTCTGGTCAACTTACCCTCTTCACGGGGACAGAGGTGGATGAGGACTGGGTGGAAAAACAGTACCTCTTCACAAGCTGATAAATCTTGCAAATGGGACACTCAGCAGTCCAGCCATTGCCAGAGGAGGCACAGGACAGGTCAGATTGATTTGCCAACCTCTGCTGCAACATTTTCTCAAGAGCAAGCCAAAGACGGTCCCCATTTTTCAAGTTGCAGCCGCTTTGTTTCACGACCCTGCCGTTCGCCTGCACTCCTCAGATGGGAAAGACACATCCTCCTCCTTGATCCCTCGCCATGGCCTGCAATCCCCTCTGTCATTTACATCCTAAACTGCTGATGGCTGTATCTGATGTGTTTGGATCGGCCACCCTTTCTATTGGGCTAAATAGAGGTCAGCCTTTCCCCGCCCTACATTTCTTTTGGCACTCATCCCAGGGTATATTCCCTGCATCACTGCTGGGCGTGGGTTGATAGCTTTGGGGGTCCGGCCCTGTCTGAAGTGCTGGAGGGAGATAGGGAGGGGGTTCATTTTACCCTCTGTAATCTGGAGCTGCTCTCTTACTAACAGATGGAGGAGGACGTATGGGCACACATCTCTCAAACAAAACACGGAGTATGTCTCTGATCCCTGCTGTCCCAGCGGAGTTCCTCCGATCCATTTGGAATTGCATTCTGGGTGGGTCATGCAGATACCTCTGTACCCTCGACTAACTGGCCGTTCACCCATACATAGGGTTTACCAATATATTGTTAGTTTTGGTTGGTTGTCTATTTGCACTCCGCACTATAATGTTATCCCACCCAAACCTTGTTTACATCCCTCTTTGTTGGACCTACTACCCATCAGCTACTTCCCTTTTACTCAGGTACAGCAGTGTATTTTGGGGGCCCTGGATCGTGGGGAATTAAAATCAGCTCTCCATCCAAGGCCTCTATTCATTCCAACATTCCATCCAGCCTAACCATGCTAACGCTTACTCTTTGATAACCTAGAACATCAGTGGTTGCACACGGCTAACAGGAGGCATAAAATAATTTCCCTTCTCAGCCACTGGGGATTCAAATAACACTTCTGCAAGAAACCGACATCATATGACTTTAGAGCATTCTGAACTTTGAAAACGCTGGTTAAGGCCAGGTCTTTGCACCCAGTTTCACATCTTTAAGCTAGGGGAGCCCTAATTTTGGACCACATGGGTGTGTCTTTCTCTGTACATCAGCCTTTATTGATTGTGAGGTCAGAGTCATTCTAGTCAATGCGAAGTGCGATCCAGTTATTCCTGGGTAGTGTACATAGTGCTAACACAGACCAACCCACATTCCTTGATAGGTCTTCTGAACATCTGACACAGTGGGTGCACATTCTTTGGTTCCTGGGCAGAGATTTTAACTATGTTCAAGATGCCATGCTAGACGGGTCACTGCTGCCTCTTCCCCAGGCCCAAATGGTAACCAAAGGGATTGGCATAGTGGCTCAGGTGCTGATCCTTGGCACTTACAAAACCCAAGACCAGACTTTATTCCTACTACTTTGCCCCCTACATGAGGTTTGTGTATGCCAAGATCGGAAAATATGTTCTGCCCATTATGCCCAATGCTTTTCATGGGTTGATTACTTGGGTAGGTCGATCTCAGATCATAACACTCTCTCTCCAGGCCAGTCAAACTTGTGTCAAGGCCTTCCCTCCGATTTCTTCTTGGTGCATGCACGAGTTAATGCATGAACACTTTGCACTGCAAATTATTAACCTCATAAATAGAATCAAGCGATACTTCAAGACAACAAGGATTCCACTTACTCCCAGAAACTGAACAGGATGCGTTCAAGGTGGTGGCACTGTGACATTACATTCAAGCGATCACAAATGTGTGTAAAACTATGGAGAGGGAGCTGGCTATGGCTGGGGAGTCCTGCTGTTCATTAGAAAGACAGCTTTTAGGGCACCCAACACTGCACAAAGGCAAACGCCTATCCATAGTCGTGAAAAGCTTAGATGCCTAAACCAGCTGAGGGAGAAAATACTGGGTGTCTCTTAGCCTAGCTAGCTCCTCACAACATGACCCATACACCCGCCATGGTGCTAAAGATTTGCTGGGAGCCTCGGTCTACTCTTAACACAACATTCTTGTTGGGGTCCATTATTACTATCAGCATTTATACGAGAGCTATCCTACTGTCCCTACGGTGGCAACCATTGCTTTTCTAGTTGAACTTTTTCTCCACAGATATGCGGGACGGGTTTGAAGCCCTCATTCTCTTGTAGGGGATTTCCATTATAGTCATAAGCACTGAATAGTCCCACCCATGTGCAGGGACCCTGGATCACTTCCTCTTAAGTGGAGATGTTCGCCTTTCTTCGGTAAGGCCTGTTGAATCACTTAAGAGGGAAAGTCATAATACAGCCTATAGGAGAAGGCTGCAATGGTCCAATTCAGCTTTTAATTAAAAAAAGGGCCAGGGGATCCCATGTATATACAATTTAATGGTGTTTTGGTACAGAAACAGCATAAATGTCTTTCACAAACCCTTTTTGCAGTAACAGAGAGATAAAGCAAGCCAGGACAGTGTAGCCCCATCGGCTGCTATTATGTGAGTGAAATTAGAGCCAGAGACCACCAGAATCCTATAATGCTGAGCAGATGACAGTTGCTTCAGTTCTTTTTTAAGGTGATGTGTGCACAATGACACTTTAGAGGATTTATAATTTTTGTCCTGTCCACAGGGGAGGAGGGAGGGTTGCTTATGACTATAATGGAATTTCATCTACAAGAGAACTGAAGTTACAGGTAAGAAACTATTACTTCTCTCATAGGGATTTCCATTTATAGTCATAACCACTGAATAGAGAAGCAAGCCCATCTCTGCCTATAGTGGTGAACAGGACAAGAAACAATATCTTTTCAAGCAAACAGATTCCTAAGGGAGGCCTGTCCTACTTGATCATCTGTTTTGGCATCTGACTCTAAGGAGTAGTGCTTGGTAAGTGTATGGTCAGATCTCCAGGTGGCTGCTTTGCACATCTCTCGGATAGGGATATTTCTTGACAAAGCAGTTGTAGCCACTTTAGTCCAAGTGGAGTGTGCTTTAGGCTTAGCTGATAGCTTTTTATAAGTGAAAACATAAGAGGATGCAAGAAACAATCCATTGGGAAATGGACCGTTTGGAAGAGGACAAACCTGTACGAACCAGACCATAGTTGATAAACAGTTGGTTTGACCTACGTATATCTCATGTCTTATCTAAGTAGAATTTTTAAAACTCTTCTGACATGCAGGGAATGAAGAGGTCTTTCCGTTGAAGTAGAGGGGTTCTGGAAAAATGTATGGTATGATTAACGTGAAATTCCGAAATACCCTTAGGGAGAATCTTTGGATGCATTCTCATAACTACTTTGTTGGAGTGGAAGACTGTATATGGTTCATGAGAACAAAGTGCTTGGATTTCGCTAACCCTGCGAGACGATGTTATAGATACAAGAAAAGCAGTTTTCCAGGAAAGGTGCTGCAGGGATGCTTTGTGAATAGGTTCGAATGGATCCTGAATTGGAGAGAGTAAAATATTAAGCCTCGGGCCTAACTCCGGCGACCCCCGCTCAACTCCAAGAGTTCTGTGAGGCTCATATTTGTGTTCTCCATTCCCTCTAGCACACCTTTGAGCCCTGATGGTTGGGAAGGGGCCCCTTCTGATTCCGCACCAGAGGGACCAGCCTCAGCATCAGTTGGGACCCTATGATTCACTCTTGCATCTTGACCAACAGTGGTTGTGCCATGTCGACCTTCCCTGGCACCGATCCCAATGTCAATGCTCCCAGCGGCACTGCCCCAATCCTCAACCCCAACTCCAACATGGAGCCGGAAGGGCTTCAACCAATGCCCTATGTAATCGACTGGAACCATGAATTCCAGGCCGGAGCCTCAGCCCTATTCCTAGGGCCTAGGACTCAGAGAGGATTGGGAGGGGTTCCTGTACCCTGAAGAATACCAGCACTATGAATACCCTAACATGGGCTGGTGTCAGGATCTGGTTGAAGGAAGTGGACTAGATACTTCTTCAGATACAGGTACGCTTTCTCCCCCTGCCATGGCTACAGAGAAGGGAGCATCCTTCTCTATGGTGGTGTGAAGGTGTCAGAGGTCTTGGACCTCAGTTTGCCCTGAGGGTATCAGAGGTCCTGGACCTCAGTTTGCCCTTGGTCCCATGAGTTTCCCCCTCAGACCCGCTACTCCCATTTATCAAGGCCCTCACAGATGTCCTTCTGGGGACATGGTCCAAACCCAGCACTGGGGCTTCTGTGAATAACACGATTCCCTGCTGCCACCATCCTGCTCCAGGTGAGACAAACCTCCGCACACAACACCCTCCCCCAAAGAGCTTGCTGGTCCAGGCCTCTGCATCCCATGTAAATTCTAGTGCATTCCCTACCGCACTCCCGGATAGGGAATCCAAGAGGATGGATGCTTTAGGGAAAAGATGTTTTCTTCCACCAGCTTGGCACTGTTTTTCACAAACACTGCGTGCCTTTTGGGCTACTTCCATGCTGTCGGGCGCAATTAGGCAAGTGCTGCTGATGGTCCAGAAGGAGGCCCGAGCCCTATTCTCCCAGGCTGTTGCAGATGAGAGAGATGCAGCAAAGTTCACTATTCGTTGTGGGCTGGGTATGACCAACTCACTGGCAGAGCGGTTTAATCGACTGCGGTCTTAAGGTGCCACGCTTGGTTGAGGATGACTGGCTTTTCTGGGGATGTCCAATCATCACTTATGGATATGCCCTTTGATGGCTCCAGTCACTTTGGAGACAAGGCAGATTCGGCACTGGACCGCTTTAAGGACAGCAGAGCTACGGCCAGGTCCTTTCCTTGGCTCCTTGTCACAAACAATCCACCTAACGCTTCTTTTGTGGGCACGGAAGAGGCTTCCATCCGCATCTTTTATCCTCCAAGCCACTGCGCTGTGCATGCTCCCCAGCCTCTGCGTGGTGCTGTGGGCATGGTACCCACAGACCTTGTGGATCAGGCTGCCATAGGTTGGGCCAGTCCACCACCACCCGGCAGTCGCAGCCTTCAAACCCTCCTAATCTGCCTTCATACCATCATGGGCACCCAGTTGGTGGCACGATTCGCCATCTCCTGCCCCACTGGCAGTCCATAAAATCAGACAGGTGGGTTTTGCAGATCATCTGAAAGGTCTACTCCCTCCTGTTCGTGACTGACCAACTTAGGAAAGGCTGACAGAGGATCACCCATCCCTTCTCCACCAGGAAGTGATGGCTATCTTGACTAAGGGAGCCATAGAAAGGGTGGCAAGGGTTACTGCTACTTTCTGGTGCTCAGAAAGGACAGAGGCCTTTGTCCTATACTAGACATACTCCCTTCCAATGTCTTCCTTAAGAAGACATTCAAAAAGCTCATGCTGTCTCAGATCCAGTCTGCCCTGGACTCAAGAGCTTGGATGGTAGTGTTGAACTTGCAGGACACATACTTCCACATCTTCTTCTTGCCTGGCCACTCTCTCGAAGACTAGCTGTTGGAGGTGGACTGGCCCCAGCTGTTGTCTCCCACCTCAGACTACGGCAGACTTGCACTTGCTGGAGCTCACTATCAACGTACTGAAATCACACCTAACTCAGATGCTTCCCTTCATCAGAGCTGTTCTGGACACTCTGCAGTTTCAGGCGTATTCTCCCAAACGGTGAATCCAGGATACTAAGGCTATGATACTAATGTTTTAGCCTCTATCCTCTATTTCGGAGAGATTGACTCTGATGCTGCTGAAAACCATGGCCTCCTTTATCCTGCTGGTGACACATGCCCGCTGGCATATGCACGCTCTGCAATGGGACCTGAAGCTCTAGTGGGCGCAGCATCAGGGGAATCTCTCTGACATGGTCCAGATCTTGGAGGGAACTGTGCAAGACCTGCAGTGGTGGCTTACGAACTGTGACTGGGTCAGAGGCAGACCCCTCTCCCTTCCTCAGACAGATATGACAGTAGTGACAGATGCGTCATTCCTGGGGTGGGTCGACCATCTGGGAGTGGTGGTGTTCAGAGGACTCTGGTCTCCAACAGAATCCGGACTCTACATCAAACTTTTGGAGCTCTGAGCAATCCGATTGGCATAGAAAGCATTTCTACCATCCATCAAGGCTAGTACTGGTGTTCATGGATAATACCACTGCTATGTGGTACTGCAACAAACCGAGTGAGGTGGGGTCATGCACCCTTTGACAAGAGGCCCTGTGTTTCTGCACAATCCCTTGTGGTTCAACACTTGGTGGGCACTTTAAACACCGAGTGAACAACCTCAGCTGAAGATGCTTAGCGGATAACAAATAATGGGGGTCATTCCGAGGTGGAACTCAAGCCTCCTGTACGCCTTTCTGCCAATACCACTCCTGTCCAGAGCTCTGAAGAAGATCAAGAATGACAGGGCCCAAAAATGTTGTGGCTCTGGATTGGGCATGGACAGTCTGGTATCCCTAGCTCTTGAGAATGGCTATCGTTCCTCTGATCAGGCTGCCCATTCGAGAAGATCTTCTGACGAAGAAGCAGGGGAGGGTCCTCTACTCGAACCTGTCCAGTCTTCGCCTTCTTGCATGGAGACTGCACAGCAGCAGTTGACAGCTTTTGACCCTCCTCCCGAAGTCTGTGATGTCATCTTGTCAGCCAGGCATCCCTCCACCAAAATGGTATACACCTTCTATTGGCAAAAATTTGTGGCATGGTGTGCAGAAAAACACATAGATTCTCTCTCAGACTATTAACTATCAGGTCGGCCTTCCTCATGACAATAAAATCTGCCTGGAGGGTAAGCGAGCTCCACTCTTTATCAAACAAGCCTCTTTACCCACCATTTATCCTGATAAACTTGTGCTTTGCACGCATGCCTCTTTTCTTCTGAGAGTGGTCACTCCTATTAACGTAGGCCAATCCATCACCGTTCCTACTTATTATGCCCCGCCTCATCCGTCCATGGAAAAGGAGCAACTCCACCATCCGGACCCAAAAAGAGAGTTGTTCTACCTTGACTGCACCCTAGAGTTCTGGGTGGACGAATAACTCTTCATGGGATATGTTGTAGAAAAGGACTGACCATGCTGAAGCTGACCATCTCCAAATGTATTGTCCTCTTCATGATGATCTGCTTTGCATTGGCCAACAAGCAACCCTATGAGGGTTTGCAGCCTTATCAAACCAGAGCTAAAGCTGTGATCACTGTGTTAGCACGCAGCATTCCAGTCATGGCCTCATTGCACACGTTTACAAAACATTACCATCTAGACAGTCAGGTCCAGCAGGATTGGCATTTTGCTTGCTCAGTCCTGCAGTACTTCCTTTTCTGAAATTAGTCCACAGACCCACCTTCTGGGATGTTGTTGCTTGGGTATCTATTCTAAGGTAAGGAATCTGCGGCTAGATGTCTCTATCAGATGAACAAGTTACTTACCTTTGGTAAAGCCTTATCTGGTAGAAGGCGAAAAGAAAGTGACTTCAGTGCGCCTGATTTGATCCTATGTAGACACTGCTAACATCACTTCCAGTGCAGACAAATGCCATGCAGAGCCGAACGACACTACCTACTGGCACGCAAGGGTACTGCTCACGAAAAAAAATACGGATCCATTCTTATGCCTGAGGATGATTCTAAGATAAGGAATCTGTGGCTAGATAGAGTCTCTACCAGATAAGGCATTAACGAAGGTAAGTAACTTGTTCCTTTAGTCTGTCAGTCAAAGAGACCTGTGAGCTGGGACAGCTGCTCTGCCTGAGGAGCTGAATGGCCTCCTGGTCTCAGGTGTATGTCAGATGTGGGGTTTCGGGTGCCTGATGCACAAGGCTTTAAGATGTTATCCTGAACGCTACACATTACCAAACAAGTTATCCCCTCAGCTCTGGCTGTTCCCATTCTCGGCCTCCCAATACCTCAGCATCGTTGATTGCTGGGAACCTGTGGCTTCGGCACAGTGCCAACAACCTCACTGTTGGGACCTGTTCCTGAATGACAACCTTCTCTCCTTTAAACTACTATAGGTGCAGTTTTCCATACACATGGGTCAGTTCCTCATGGATCACTCTCTCCTTCACATTTTAGTCTAATTTCACTGCCACACTGGGGAAACTCAGCAGGAGATGCACGTCCTGATCCAATCCCTATACACTAAGGGTCACGGTCAGAGGCACATTCCCTGTCTATACAGAGCTTTTAGTATAAACACACAACTTGCTTCAACAGCAGCAAGACAAATAGGAAACTGAGGTAGAAAGAGTTTTCCACAACAGGGAATGGGCCAAAGGAGCGGCACTCCCTCACATGGTTTTTTGTAGCGTGAGGTTCAATCTTATCCAGTTCTATAACCAACATAGAGCCTGCTTCTCTCTGGCAGCAGTTAACAACCACTTCCCAAACTTCCAGAGCCTCCTGCCTCCAATGCTTGCTAGACCCGGCAGAATTCAGGCATGGCTCTGGTCATGATTCTCTGTAATCTGCTATTGGTCCAACGTACTGGATCACCTGTTATCCCTAACATGGAGAGCCATTCCTCATGACTAGGTAGCATGTGCTCTAGGTATCTATAAAAGATGGTCACCGATTGATTGACCTAGACTTTCTCCTGGCCACACGAGCAATCATTATATGTTGGAAAGTTAAGGTCCCTCTCACACTCGAATCATGATACCAGTCCACAATCTTGTGGGCCAAAGCCGAAGGTAAGGTGTTCCGCCAGGAAGAAGCTAAGGCCTACGTAAGCACCAAATGTGTGGTGACTCGGATACCTTCTTAAGGGTTTGAAAGGCCTTCCCAAAGATGACACAAGGCCTCCATAGGTCCCAGTCCCTCTACTAACTAATCTTTGTCCTGCACTCTCCTCTATCTCCAAAGTGATTAGCTAATTTCCCCCATATCTATATGTCTTGGGGCTCTACAGAACATGGAAGCCCCTTCCTTTTTTAGCGGTTTTACTTTCTTGATCCCCCCACTACCCATTTCTAGCTCTTACCAGGGCTCCCCACCTTCCCCTTCACCCAAAGAGCCCCCCTCCCCTGTTTACACTAATTTACGGCTGCAGTTTTAGCCAGAGCGGCACTACTAACCCACCTACATATTCATTAGGCCTGCAAAAATGTGCACTGCTTATCATAGTTATTGCTGTACATGATTTTCCATCCCTATACATTACATTCACTACATTTTTTACATACATTTGAACTTAGATAAAACAAAGTTGCAGAGAAAATGCAAAGAGTTATTTGTTAATTATAGTCATACCCATCAAGATTTTGGGGGTCATTACAACATTGGCGGTAAAAGACGCTTACCGCTATTATGACCCACAGCTCAGAATACGCCAAAATTCAGACACCCACACAAGTCCGCCACACCAAAGGTCAGCGATAAACTGGCAAAAATAAAACCTCCACCGTCACGCCAACAGAAATACGCCCACACTATCACGACCCACAAATCCATGTGGCTGTCTTTCAACCGCGGTATTCCATTGGCGGTACACTCCGCCGCGCTCAAAATACACACACATATACAAAACACAGCCACATTGGACAATTCGAAATACACATACCTGATACACATACACACACCACACCCACACACCCAATACAATATAAAACACACACCCACAAACCCTTACGACCAGAATTGTGATAGAAGGCCAGAGAGAGACACCACAATCTATAACCAGGCATCCTCAGGCACACAACACCATCACCCACATAACATCCACGCACCCCACACAACACACCACTAAATATCACCCCACATATCATAACACACCACCCCACACATCACCCACACCACCCCATGGCACGGCAAAGACACCCCAGGTTCTCTGAGGAGGAGCTCAGGGTCATGGTGGAGGAAATCATCCGGGTAGAGCCACAGCTATTCGGATCACAGGTGCAGCACACCTCCATAGCTAGGAAGATGGAGCTATGGCGCAGAATAGTGGACAGGGTCAACGCAGTGGGACAGTACCCAAGAAATAGGGATGACATCAGGAAGAGGTGGAACGACCTACGGGGGAAGGTGTGTTCCGTGGTCTCAAGACACCACTTTGCAGTACAGAGGACTGGTGGCGGACCCCCACCTCCTCCCCCACAACTAACAACATGGGAGGAGCAAGTCTTGGCGATTCTGCATCCTGAGGGCCTCGAAAGAGTAGCTGGAGGAATGGACTCTGGTAAGTCAAACCTTAACTATTACAACCCCCACCCTACCTACATGCTATCACATACCCCCACCCTCGCCCTCACCCCCATCACTCCAACTCCTCACACGTCCCACTATCACAAACCACACATCCCAAGCCCTGCATGCAACACCAAAGCATGGACACCCATCACCAATGCATGGCCACTGCACATACCCATACACTCCCCTAAATCATCATCACACAAGGTCCCACACAGGAAAGCAAGCACTGGGTACACGGTCACCCAGCCATTGCACACCATGGTACACACAGATGCGATAATCATGCTTTTACACCCCTGCAGGACCCCTACCCAATGTCACCGCACAGGAGGGTCCACACAAAATCCCCACGGAACAGCTTCTCTCCACTCTCAGCGACAACCAACCCACCTTCTCCACCGACCCCAACAACGCAGCCCTCAGCCTCACTCATTGGATCACCAACTGCGCGGACAACCTCGCACCCCTCAGACGCCTCCCAAGACAGACCAGCACCAGGAAACCTCAATGGTTCACAGACACCCTCAAGGAATCAAAAAAAACCTGCCGTACCCTCGAGAAAGCCTGGCGCAAAGACCACACCGTAGAAAACATGTCTGCCCTAAAAAACGCCACCTGCGAACACCATCAGCTGATCCGCACCACCAAAAGAACTTCCTTCACAGACAGACTGGACTAGAACACTCACAACAGCAAAGAACTCTTCAACATCGTCAAAGAGCTCTCCAATCCTAACGCCAACTCCAACTCCATCACACCCTCACAAGACCTCTGCAACTCCCTCGCTACCTTCTTCCATCGTAAGATCACCGACCTACACGACAGCTTCAGACACCAGACCCAGCCAACCACCACAGAACCTACAACCCAAGCCATCACCCTCAACGCCTGGACTCACATCAGCGCGGAGGGGACCAAAGTTACCATGAACACCATCCACTCCGGTGCCCCCTCGGACCCCTGCCCACACTTCATCTTCAACAAAGCTGACGACATCATCGCCCCTCATCTCCAGACTATCATCAACAGCTCGTTTGCGTCTGCCACCTTCCCCGAGAGCTGGAAACATGCGGAAGTCAACGCCCTCCTGAAGAAACCTACGAACGACCCCAGCGACCTGAAGAACTTCCGCCCCATCTCGCTCCTCCCCTTCCCTGCCAAAGTCATCGAGAAGACCGTCAACAAGCAACTGACCAATTTCCTTGAAGACAACAACCTACTCGACCCCTCCCAGTCCGGATTCCGAGCCAACCACAGCACAGAAACCGCCCTCATCTCAGTCACAGACGACATCAGAACTCTGATGGGCAACGGAGAAACAGTCGCCCTCATCCTCCTCGACCTCTCGGCGGCCTTCGACACCGTCTGCCACCGAACCCTAATATCCCGCCTGCGCTCCACCGGTATCCAAGGACAGGCCCTGGACTGGATCACTTCTTTCCTCTCTAATCGCTCCCAAAGAGTCTACCTCCCTCCGTTCCACTCAGACCCCACCAAGATCATCTGTGGCGTCCCACAAGGCTCCTCGCTCAGCCCGACTCTCTTCAATGTCTACATGAGCCCCCTCGCCGACATCGTACGCAAACACAACATCAACATCACCTCCTACGCCGACGACACTCAGCTGATACTTTCCCTCACCAAGGACCCCACCAGCGCCAAGACCAACCTGCAAGATGGAATGAAAGACGTCGCAGAATGGATGAAACTCAGCCGTCTGAAACTGAACTCAGACAAAACGGAAGTCCTCATCCTCGGAAATACCCCATCCTCCTGGGAAAACTCTTTGTGGCCCACGGCCCTTGGCACTGCACCAACCCCCTCAGACCACGCACGCAACCTCAGATTCATCCTGGACCCACTTCTCACCATGACCAAACAAGTCAACGCCGTATCATCTTCCTGCTTCCTCACTCTCCGCATGCTCCGAAAGATCTTCCGCTGGCTCCCCGCCGACACCAGAAAAACTGTGACCCACGCCCTCGTCACAAGCCGCCTGGACTACGGAAACACCCTATACGCAGGAACCACCGCTAAACTCCAGAAACGTCTTCAGCGAATACAAAACGCCTCCGCCCACCTCGTCCTCGACATACCCAGCAACAGATGCAAAGATGACCAGGGCACACAGAGGTATAAAGTCCAGAAACGTTTTGGGAGAGAAGTATCCCTGGTAGTATGAATCCAGAAGCGGAGAGAAAAACGCTGATTCCCGGTTGGTGTTGAACAGTGTCTTTATTCATAGACAAGGTTTGTCGTAGGTTAGTATCGTCTTGCAGAAAACAGCCAACATGTGTTTCGTCACACAAGTGACTTTATCAAGGCTGCAAAACAGTAATCAATACAGACTGGTATGTACAGTTGTCTGAAGGAAATAAGCCTACGCTGTGTCTACAAAAGATGTGCAACAGCCACATCTCCGCCCACCTGAGACACCTGCACTGGCTTCCCGTCAACAAAAGGATCACCTTCCGGCTCCTCACCCACGCACACAAAGCCCTCCACAACAAGGGACCCGAATACCTCAACCGTCGCCTCAGTTTCTACACGCCAACCCGTCAACTTCGCTCCGCCAACCTCGCACTCGCCGCCGTCCCTCGCATCTGCCGCACCACGGCAGGTGGGAAATCCTTCTCTTACCTGGCGGCCAAGACATGGAACTCCCTCCCTGCCAACCTCAGGACCACCCGGGACCACCCTGCATTCCGGAGGCAGCTCAAAACCTGGCTCTTCGAGCAGCAGTAATCCCCCCTCCCCCCTCCCCTAGCGCCTTGAGACCCTCACGGGTGAGTAGCGCGCTTTATAAATGTTTTTGATTTGATTTGACACATGTCCACACCACCAACAGAAGAGGCCCACAGTGATGACAGCAGCTCTGTCCAACTGGATCTAGACGACCAGCCCGGCCCATCTGGGACCTCAGGACAGTCGGTTCCCCTCACACAGTCACAGGCCAACACAGAGCTTCCCCCCTCTGGAAACACCAGCACAGCACCCACCCAGCGGGCCCATACCTCTGTCCCCAGGACACGTCAATCAGCAGTGTGTCCATCACTACAGGGAACCCAGGCTTCTCTTCCAGGGGATCCTCATCAATAGTCATAAACATTGAATATTCCCGCCCTTGTGCGGGGACCCCGGAGCATATATAAAATATATACACATTATACATGTGTAACAAACAGTCATGCAGGCTATCATGTTAAAAACAGGCTAAAATGCTTTATTTCTATGAAGTTTTTTTTAATTAAATACTACAATAGAGCCTAAATAAGTACCCAAGCTCCTAAAACTAGGCTTGGGGAAGTAAGCAGTAGCAAACTCTAGTGAAAAAATAGAGAAAAACTGCATTGAAAAACAATGAAGCATTCTTAGCCAATATGCTGCATGTAGGTTAACACAGGAGAACCATAAAAACTTTGGCACTGTGCCTTTAAGACCCTGAGCACCTCCAGTATCCCACCATGCCTCAGGGGTGAAGGAAAGGTGACAATTGGTTCACAGTTAGGCCAGTTCTTTTTTCCGGCTTCTTCTGAGAGGATCCTGGAGCATTGAGCTCTCAGTTTTTCTGAGTTTTCCTCAGAAAAATTCTTTAAAAAAGCGTTTTTTCACTTTTCACTCGACAAGTAACATCTTTGTCTGAGCTAGGAAGGTTTTTTCTGACAGAAAAATGCCTTCTTTTTTGTCAAATGCCCTGCTTGTGGGAAGAAGAAGGCCCAGTCAGATCCCCACTCTCTGTGCATAGTGTGCCTGCCTCAGAGTCACTGCCCTGACACTTGTAAGTACTGTAAGAACATGTCTAGGAGGACTCTGAAAGACAGAGAGAAGATCCGACTTCATGGGCTTCAGGAGAGGAAAAGAACATCGTCCTCCTCACTCCCCAGGCATCCAGAAGGCCATTCTCAGGAGAGAATGGGCCGGTCGACGTCGACAGGTAGGAAAATACCTGTTTGTTCACCGTCGACGTCGTCGCTACCACCGTCCCACCGGCATAGATCGCCGTCGACGGCGACGCACCCGACGTCGAAGGGAACGGCGTCGAGGGAACATCAGAGCAGGGGCAGGTCTCCGTCGACGGCAGCCCGCCGATCGACGTCGAGCCATCGCCGGCATGCCCGGTCGCCGCCAAAGGCTGTGCGCCCCCCGACGTCAGGACACACGGCGTCGAGATCTCCACGACGGCACGAGAAACATCCGCCGTCAACCTCCCATCGCTCCACGTCGAGGCACACGACGGCGAGCAGGTCGAGGTCCAAGGAACGCCGTTCGACGTCAAGGCAATCAACGTCGAGGCAATCAACGTCGAGGCAGGACCGACCGACTGGGCGTCCCTCGACGTCGAAACAGCCATCGACGTCGACGCAGGTTTTACCTGTCCAACAGGGAGCAGAACATCGCCCCTCGCCAGACAAGGCTCCGTCTCCAGTGGTCTCCATACCGAGCGACTCTTCTCGGTCAAGAGCATCTCCTGGGCATGTCTCGCCCATCAACCTATCTCCGAGATGGCTGGAGAGCCTCAACAGACCAGCGGCCTCCCCAGATTCGCAATATTCGCGAATGTATTCACCCACTGCCTCCCCGCCAAGAACGCCATCGCCAACAGCCGGGGCAGAACGGGCTCGTTCAGCTCCTCGACAGCCGACCGCGAGGTCTAGGCGCTCGGCTACAGCGTCCCGCAGCAGATCTCGCTCTAAACGGGGATCCAGGTCGCGCTCAAGAAGATCACCCTCTTGGTCTTCATCAGGTTCTTCTGTCGGGCGTTACTCACCTACTCTTACAGATTCACCACCTGCTAGAGTCTCACCAGTGGATGACATAACCACTTTCAACGAGGTGTTGCTAAGAGGAGCGCAGAAACTCAATATAGAGGTTCCAGAACCGTCTACCTCCTCATCAATCATCTTTGAGACGCTACAACAGAGATCAGCGTCGAAAAAGTTGCTGCCTCTAGTGCCTGGTTTGTTGCAGCCGACCATGGACACTTTTCTGGCCCCAGCCTCGCTTAAGTCTGCCCCGGCTCGGATTCTTAAAAAGTACAAGGCTCCAGAGCAAGACCCTTTATTCCTTAGGAAGGATCCGCCACCAGACTCAGTGATCATAGCTGCCGCCCGAAAGACCCACTCGGTGGCATCTTCATCCACGGTACCCCCGGATAAAGAGAGCAGGAATTTAGACTCTCTGGGAAGAAAGATGTGCGGGACAGCGGCTTCAGCAATGAAGGTCTCTAGTGCGTCAGCGCTCCTGGGCAGGTACGATCGTTCTCTGTGGGATTCCCTCAGTAGATTTACAGAAAAACTGCCCAGAGAAGACAGGCAAGATTTCCAAGAGATTCTACAGGAAGGATGCCTGGTATCTAACCAAGTTATCAGCGCGGCAGCGGATGGAGCGGATTTGGCGGCTCATGGGTACGCACATGGTATCTGTGCGAGGAGATCTTCCTGGCTGAGGCTCACTGGCTTGAAACAGGAGGCACAACAACGTATCCTGAATCTCCCATTTGCCGGGAATTCTCTATTCGGTGCCCATGCAGACGAAGAGATGGCCCGCATGAAGACCGAGGTGGATACCATGAAGGCGGTAGGCCTCGAAAGAAGGAAAGATTTCAGGCGGAGGTACAGACCGTACGATAGACGCCCTTTCCAACAGAGGGTTCAAACCCCTCATTGGTCGCAAAGGTCTCAGCAACGACAGGGACGCCCTCTGTTTCAGCGAAGAAACACAAGGGAGCGAGGGTCAAGCAGACCTCAACAGTCCACTCCAAAAGCACCCACTAAGCAATGAAGTCTCGCTTCCCTCGACACTGTACACCACTCCGGTGGGGGGAAGTATTATTGCTCATCTTCACGAGAGGCACTCTATCACAAGAGACAAATGGGTGCTCAATATTGTCGAACATGGCTATTCTCTCCTTTTCAAGCAGCCTCCACCACACTTGCCACCAACCAAACACAATCCGGCTCATCTCACCTTGCTACGCAAGGAGGCTCTCGCCCTCCTAAGAAAGAATGCCATAGAAAGGGTTCCACCTGCCCACAGAGGAAAGGGGGTCTACTCCCGTTACTTTCTAGTAGCAAAGAAGGGTCAAGAGGGCGTTTTCAGGCCAATCCTGGATCTAAGACTGCTGAACAAATACATAAGAAAGCAGAAGTTCAGAATGCTAGCGCTTCACCAAATTTTCCCTCAACTGCATCAGGGAGACTGGATGTGCTCCATCGACCTGCAGGATGCGTATTTCCACATCCCAATAGCTCCAAAGCATCGAAAATTCCTGCGCTTTCGAGTAGCGTTACAGCATTACCAGTTCAGGGTTCTACCCTTTGGCCTGAAATCTGCTCCAAGAGTTTTCTCGAAATGTATGGCAGTGGTGGCGGCGCATCTACGAAGACAAAGGATATACATATATCCATACCTAGACGACTGGCTACTAAAGGCTTCTTCTCCGGAGCAGGCGAGAAGCCATCGGGACATTGTACTAGGAGTTTGCGAAGCTCTAGGTCTTCAGGTCAATTACCAGAAGTCAACCTTGACTCCAACGCAGAGTCTTCACTACCTAGGAGCTATCATAAACACAGAACTACAAAAAGTGTATCCTTCGGAGGAACGACTGTCCTCAATAAACAAGAAGTGCCAGGACCTGTTGAGAGCCAGCGCACCTACGGCACGTCAGGTGACATCACTACTGGGCTCCATGGCATCGTGCATCTTTATTGTCCCAAATGCCAGACTCCACATGAGACCCCTCCAAGAGGCATTGGAGGCCAATTGGAGCCAAAGAACAGGTCGCTGGGAAGACACAATGCGGCTACCGGAGGTAGCACTTCAGTCATTGAGATGGTGGATGCACAGACCTCACCTGTCAGTGGGCGCTCCGTTTCACCAGGTACTTCCATCCGACACTCTGGTAACGGATGCGTCTCTTCAGGGATGGGGGGCTCATCTGGGTCCTTTTCAAGCGCAGGGTCTGTGGTCAGACAAGGAGAAGCAGTACCACATCAATCTGCTAGAACTCAGAGCGGTCCATCTGGCTCTCAAGTCTTTCACACCGCTAATTCAGGGGAAAACTCTATTGATACAGATGGACAATACAACCACGATGTATTACTTGAACAAACAAGGGGGAACGAGATCCCTACCCCTTTCACGAGAGTCCCAAGCGATATGGCATTGGCTCCTGGCCAGAGGAATGTCAATCACAGCAGTTCACCTGCCAGGTCAGCAGAACGTAGAAGCAGACTTTCTAAGCAGACACCTGGAGGACGTTCACGATTGGGTCCTGCACGACGAAGTCGCAGAATACATCTTCGCGCAATGGGGTCGGCCTCAACTGGACCTCTTCGCAGACGATGTAAACAGGAAATGCCCAGACTTCGCATCCAGGTTCTACCGTCCGGGATCTCGAGGGAATGCCCTGTTGATCGACTGGTCAGGGACATTTCTTTACGCTTTTCCGCCGATTCCCCTTATTCCGGCAGTGATCAGCAAACTTTACGGATCCAGGACCAGAATGATTCTTATAGCGCCACAATGGCCTCGACAATTCTGGTACACGTATCTCCTCAACCTGTCGGAAAAACCTCACAGGAGGCTGCCGTGCAGACCGGATCTTCTGAGCAGAATGGAGGGCAGGATTCTGCATCGCAACCTACCCTCTCTGAGCTTAACAGCATGGCTCCTGAATTCCTGCAGTATGGGCACCTAGGACTCTCGCAGGAGTGCATGAACATCTTGAAAGAGTCCAAACGGCCTTCCACGCGGCGTTCCTACGCTTTTAAGTGGAAGAGATTCTACATATGGTGCTGTCAGCAAGGCCATAATCCCATACGGGCGCAGGAGGACGTCATACTGTCCTATTTGCTTCACCTAGCGAAATCCGGTCTGCAGGTATCATCTATTAAGGTACATTTGTCTGCTATTACTGCCTATCGCAAGTCACCTTCTCAGGAATCCTTCTTTACGAAACCTGTAGTCAAGGATTTCTTAGAAGGTTTGAAGAAAGTTTTTCCGCCAATTCGGAGGCCTTCTCCTCCGTGGGAACTGAACATAGTCCTAGCAAAACTTATGGGCCCTCCTTTCGAGCCTATCCATAAGGCCTCCTTACAACACCTTACGTGGAAAACGGCTTTTCTGGTGGCCATTACTTCAGCGAGGAGGGTCAGTGAGATCCAGGCCTTGTCTGCAAAAGAACCGTACACGTTTTTTCATGACAATAGAGTAGTTCTACGAACTCACCCATCTTTCCTTCCGAAGGTGGTGTCAGAATTCCATATTAATCAGACCATAACTTTACCGACGTTCTTTCCCAATCCGGAAACTCCGGCTGAGAAAGCATTGCACTCATTAGACTTAAAAAGAGTGCTGAAATTTTATCTGGACAAGACAAAATCGATTAGACACTCTAACCGCTTGTTTGTGAACTATGGTCATTTAAGGACAGGAGAAGCAGCATCTAAGCGAACAATATCAAGATGGATAGTTTCTTGTATTGTTAATACTTACCAGCTAGCTAATAGACAATTGCTAGCGCGGCCTAGAGCGCATTCCACAAGGGGAAAAGCGGCTACTGCTGCTCTCCTTAACAATGTTCCTATATCTGAGATTTGTAAGGCTGCTACATGGAAGTCTGTCCATACTTTTACAAGACATTATTGTTTAGACTCAGATGCAAGAGCGGATGCCCAAGTGGGGCAGGCCTCTCTAAGGAATTTATTTGCGTAAGACATGTCTATTCCTGCACTTCTATCGGACAGTCCGCTGGGTTTAGGGATGGGCTTGCTAATCTATTCAATGTTTATGACTATTGATGAGGATCCCCTGGAAGAGAAGGATAAGTTACTTACCTGTAAATCCTAGTTCTCTTCCAGGGGTATCGTCATCAAAGTCATAAACAACCCACCCTCCTCCCCGGACACACGTCTACTGGAAGTGCAGGACAGACAGTATTTTGATTCAATTATACAAATTGTCACCGTAAAAAGAACTGACCTAACTGTGAACCAACTGTCACCTTTCCTTCACCCCTGAGGCATGGTGGGATACTGGAGGTGCTCAGGGTCTTAAAGGCACAGTGCCAAAGTTTTTATGGTTCTCCTGTGTTAACCTACATGCAGCCTATTGGCTAAGAATGCTTCATTGTTTTTCAATGCAGTTTTTCTCTATTTTTTCACTAGAGTTTGCTACTGCTTACTTCCCCAAGCCTAGTTTTAGGAGCTTGGGTACTTATTTAGGCTCTATTGTAGTATTTAATAAAAAATAAAAATAAAATAAAAAAAAGTTCATAGAAATAAAGCATTTTAGCCTGTTTTTAACATGATAGCCTGCATGACTGTTTGTTACACATGTATAATGTGTATATATTTTATATATGCTCCGGGGTCCCCGCACAAGGGCGGGAATATTCAATGTTTATGACTTTGATGAGGATACCCCTGGAAGAGAACTAGGATTTACAGGTAAGTAACTTATCCTAACCCACCACCCCAACAACAACAGGGACCTGGGGGCAGTGGCAGTGGGCACACCGTTCAGGGGACAGAGGCCCAGGGAAACAGGGGAACTGGGAGGGCTGCTGTGCGACAGGGGGTGGACAGGCAGAGGGAACCCACTCTCCACGAGGCTCTCTCCAACATCATGGGAGCGTACCATCATTCCCAGGAGACGATGGCAACGGTACTGGCCAAGTTTCAGGAGACCCAGCGGCTGCAGGAGGAACAGTATTTGGGCTATATGTCACACAGCTCTAGTCCATGAGGAAACAAAGCAGATGTGACACAGTGGCACCCACATCTGTGAAATCGTAAGGGAAAGTGAAAACTCAGTGACCATACACTGGTTGAGAAGGACAGACAGTAGAGAGGTGGTAGTGTTACATTACATGTAGTAGGCAGGTTTGTCTTCTTACCAGTGTCTCACTGGAAGTATTGCAGGATAACCGAGTTCCTGTTGTCAATGTCCTCTTCTTCTGCTTCCTCGTCTTCACTGTCCACAGGCTCCACAGCTGCCACAACACCTCTATCTGGACCATCCTCCTGCAGAAAAGGCACCTGTCGTCGCAAAGCTAAGTTGTGAAGCATACAGCAGGCCACGATGATGTGGCACACCTTCTTTGATGAGTAGAATAGGGAACCACCTGTCATATGGAGGCACCTGTACCTGGCCTTCTGGAGGCCGAAGGTCCTCTCTGTAATCCTCCTAGTTCGCCTATGGGCCTCATTGTAGCGTTCCTCTGCCCTTGTCCTGGGATTCCTCACTGGGCTCAGTAGCCATGACAGGTTGGGGTAACCAGAGTCACCTGAAAAAGGCGAGGGACAACTGTTAGACACCCAGTCCCAGACAACTATTCCCACTGTTCCATGTGCCACACCCGGTGCCTCTGGAGTTGCCCCATCACATAAGGGATGCTGCTATTCCGCAGGATGTAAGCGTCATGCACTGAGCCGTGGAATTTGGCATTCACATGGGAGATGTACTGGTCGGCCAAACACACCATCTGCACATTCATCGAATGATAACTCTTTTGGTTTCTGTACACCTGTTCACTCCTGCGGGGGGACCAAGGCCACATGTGTCCCATAAATGGCACCTATGATGTTGGGGATATGTCTCAGGGCATAGAAGTCACCTTTCACTGTGGGCAAATCCTCCACCTGAGGGAAAACGATGTAGCTCTGCATGTGTTTCAGCAGGGCAGACAACACTCTGGACAACACGTTGGAAAACATAGGCTGGGGCATCCCTGATGCTATGGCCACTGTTGTTTGAAATGACCCACTTGCAAGGAAATGGAGTACTGACAGCACCTGCACTTGAGGGGGATTCCTGTGGGATGGCGGATAGCTGACATCAGGTCTGGCTCCAACTGGGCACACAGTTCCAGGATTGTGGCACGATCTAGCCTGTATGTGATGATTACATGTCTTTCCTCCATTGTCGACAGGTCCACCAGCGGTCTGTACACCGGAGGATGCCGCCATCTCCTCACATGTCCAAGCGGACGGTGCCTATGAAGGACAACAGCGAGCACAGAGTCAACCAACTCAGAGGTACGTACACACAGCTTACACAGAACATGATTCATAATCCGAAATAAGCATGTATGAGTGTTGAGGCAAGGCCTAGTTATGTGTGACGCAGTTAAAAATAGAGCCACGTGGGCCCCTGAAATGGCGGCTGCCTGACCTGTAAAGTGGGACAATGGGATATGAGGTAACTGTGCTGGCGTTGTACACCGTTGCGGTAGGCGGTCGACGACTGCGGCGCAAATCTGCATTGGTTAACATTGGACCCTATGGGTCCCAGGAGCCAATGACGATGTACGCCGGCAGAGACGGTACGCACCGCCGCGGACGTGACCGCCATTTTCTATCTGTTCAATCACTCGATACCTGTTCTTCGACAGGAGAGGACCTACACTGCAAGTGCTGCTGTGACCTCAGTCTGGAAGAGACAATGGCTCGTGCGTCTGGGGAAAGGGCCCCTGCCTTCACATCGATGGAGTTGGAGAAACTCGTGGATGGGGTCCTCCCCCAGTACACACTACTCTACGGTCCTCCAGACAAACAGGTAAGTACACTGGGAGCATGCTGTATGGGCTATGCCTGTGTGGAGTGGGGTGGATGAAAGATAGGGGGGGAGAATGAGGCTTGCATGAAACAACGGTGAGTGCATGTGCCACATGGCAAGGGTGGGGATGCGGGCCAATGACTGTGATGGTGCAGTTGGAAATAACTTCTCTTTTTCCCCTGTACAATTCCTGTAGGTCAGCGCCCACCAGAAGAAATATATTTGGCGTGCCATCGCCAAGGACGTCGGGACCCTGGGGGTCTATCACAGACGGAGCACCCACTGCCGTAAGAGATGGGAGGACATTCGCCGCTGGAGCAAGAAGACGGCGGGGGCCCAGCTGGTGATGGCCTCCCAACGTGGGAGGGGTGCCCGTCGCACCATGACCCCCCTGGTGTTCAGGATCCTGGCGGTGGCGTACCCGGAGTTGGATGGGCACTTGGGGGCATCACAGCAGCAACAAGGGGGTGAGTACACTCTCATTCTGCTGATTCAGCATGCAGTGGAGGTGTCTGGGTGGGGGAGGTGGGCTGTGGGTTCCCCTAGGCCAGGGCCAGTGTGCTAGTTAGGTCTCCTTTTTCAGGCAGGCCCTGTGGCACCCCACCCCACCTGGGTACAGTGCCAACTACACCTAGTCAGGCTCCTGTGACATCCATGTGTGCAGATGTCGGCCATAGCCTTGTAGGCCATGTCCCAGGGATTGAATAGTGGACCCCAAGTGCGCGGCGTAGTGCAGGGGGCTTCTGCGTCTGTCGTGTCCACCAACGGTAGCGGTAATGCATGCACTCAACATGTCTTTCTTCTGTCGTCCCCCCCCCTTTTTGTGTTCTCCCTGTTCTTGTGTGCATTAGCATCATCAGACGGAGGAGCAGTGGCACCGGAGCAGGAGGGAGCTGCATCCCACATGGCCCTGGAGGGCGCCACTACGGAGTCGGATTTCATCAGTGGGACGGAGGGCGAGGGGAGCTCCACGGCGGGGACAGGAGCTGAGACCAGTGATACAGACTCGTCCTCTGATGGGAACTCCCTTGTGGTGGCGGGCCCATCTGTGGGCCCCCCATCTACAGGTACAGCCTGCCACCCCCCCTTCCAGCACCGCCCTCCCAGAAGCTCCTCAGCCTTTACCCCGTGCCCGCTCACCCATGAGGGTGGGCTTCACCTTCGCCCCAGGCACCTCAACCCCAGTCACCCCTGCTGCCCTCAGTGAAGAGGCCATTGACCTCCTCAGGTCCCTCACTGTTGGGCAGTCTACCATTTTGAATGCCATCCAGGGTGTAGAGAGGCAGTTGCAACATACAAATGCAGCCCTTCAGCGAGCTTTTCAGACTCTGGCCTCAGCACTGATGGCAGCCATTGTCCCTGTCTCTAGCCTCCCCCCTCCAACTTCCTCTACCCAGACCCACACCCCTGTACCTCAGGCTACCCCAAGCACGCAATCAGACCAGCATGCAAACACCCAAACACACAAAGGAAGCTCAGGCAAACATAAGCACCACACATCCCACAGGCGCTCACGCAAACATCACACACATGCAGACATAGCAACATCCACTGCCTCCACTGTGTCCCCCTCCTCCTCATTTTCCTCCTTCCTCCCAATCTCGTCTCCACTCACACCTGCATGCACTACATCTACAGCCACTACTTCCATCACCAGCACACCCACCACCACACCCCGTTCACGTGCAGTCACCACCCCCAATACCATTCACACATCCCCTGTGTCCTCTCCCAGTGTGTCTGTGACGCCACCTCCCAAGGTACACAAACGCAGCCACACACGCACCCAACAGCCATCCACCTCACGACAGTCTCCAGCACATGCACCTTCACCCAAAGTCACCAAATGTACACCTCCTACAACCACAAAGTCTTCCTCCACTCCCAAACCCCCTCCAGCTACCCATCCCAGTGTTCCTAAGAAACTTTTCCTGTCCACCCTTGACCTCTTTCCCTCACCTCCCCCACCCCGTCAGTCCCCTAGGGCCCGACTCTCCAGGTCCCAAACTAGCACCTCAGCCCTGACATTGGCGGGATCAGTGGTGCCAGTAGTCACAGGATTCTGGAGTGCACCAGGCAGCAGGGCAGCCAGTGTGGCAAGGAGCCAGAGTACGGACAGTCCCCCACCTGTCAAGCACCAAAAGTTGGGCAGTGCCCGGTGGGAGAGGGGGAAGACACCAGCCACCAAAGCCACTCCCAGGGGTACAGGTGGGAGTGTGGAGTCAGCTGCGACACCTTCCAAGGTGGGGAAGGGGCACACGAAACCCGGCAAGTCTGGGAAGATCGGCACGGCAGAAAAGACCGCCATCAGCCACGCTGCCCAGGAGGCGACCGCCATCAGCCCCGCTGCCCAGGAGGCGACCGCCAGCACCAGCCCCGCTGGCCTAGACAAGACCACCAGCCCCGCTGGCCCAGACAGGACTGCCAGCACCAGCCCCGCAGGCCCAGACAGGACCGCCAGCAGCTGAGTCGCTGCCAAGGACACCGCCGCCACAAGCACCGCTGCAATGGACACCGCTGCCACAAGCACCGCTGCAATGGACACTGCCGCCACAAGCACTGCTGTCAAGGACACCGCCGCCACAAGCACCACTGCCAAGGACACCGCTGCCACAAGCACCGCTGCAATGGACATCGCCGCCACAAGCACCGCTGGCCCATGAGCGCCAAGAGCACTGACACTACAGAGTCCGCCACGAGCAGGATGAAGCACTCTGGGCACAAAGCCTCCTCCAGAACCAGTGGAGAATGACATCCACTACCTCTGTCCTTGGCAGGATGAAGCACTCTGGGCACAAAGCCCCCTCCAGAACCAGTGGAGGATGACATCCACTACCTCTGTCCTTGGCAGGATGAGGCACTCTGGGCACAAAGCCCGCCCCAGAACCAGTGGAGAACGACATCCACTACCTCTGTCCTTGGCAGGATGAAGCACTCTGGGCACAAAGCACCCTCCAGAACCAGTGGAGATTTACATCCACTACCTCTCTCCTTGGCAGGATGAAGCACTCTGGGCACAAAGCCCCCTCCAGAACCAGTGGAGATTTACATCCACTACCTCAGTCCTCGGCAGGTTGAAGCACTCTGGGCACAAAGCCCCCTCCAGAACCAGTGGAGATTTACATCCACTACCTCTGTCCTTGGCAGGATGAACCACTTTGGGCACAAAGCCCCCTCCAGGAACCAGTGGAGACTGTTATCCACTTGAGAGACTGTGGCTTTGCACTCCCCAGGATTGAACAGTAGGCAAACCACCTACTGTAGAGGCTTGAGAGACTGTGGCTTTGCACTCCCTAGGATTGTACAGTGGGCAGCCCACCCACTGTAGAGACTTGAGAGACTGTGGCTTTGCACTCCCCAGGATTGAACAGTGGGCAAACCACCCACTGTAGAGACTTGAGAGACTGTGGCTTTGCACTCCCCAGGGTTGCCCCTCGTGGATTTGGCATCGTGCACTCATCCGGCTGAGGTGCCCCCTCTTTCTCTTCCCCCTGAGGTGCCTGTTTTATTTCTATCTGATGCCCCTGCAATGTTCTCTCCGTCATGTTCGGGTACCTTGTGTGGGACTCGCCCATGCAGTGTGGGCCCAGTGTTCCACGGACTTAAATGGAGCAATACCTGGACTTCTATTCTTGGTGTATATTTTTGTTAATAGTGTATATATATTTTTGCGTACTGGATTTTAATAGATTACAGTGGTTACACTCATTTCCTTTTGTCTTTGCATTCTTCCGGGGGGTTGGGTGGGGTGTCACTGTGATGTATTAATATGTGTTAGTGTGTGTGTTGTCGTGGGTGAGGGTGGGGGTGTTGCGTGTGTGTGTCCCTGTTTTTTCCCTCCCCCCTCCCCTGTGTCGTAGGTGCAGTACTCACCGTGGTCTTCGCCGCCGGCATTCGTGCTCCTGGTAGAGGAGCAAGAAGATGAAAGCTGGGAAAATGTGACGCTCGGGTTCCATGGCGTCCTGGTTCCTCATGGGGTGTGTAGAGGTGAGCGTTTTCCCTTCGAAGTCCTGTTTCTGCTGTATTTTTGTTCACGGTGAATCCGCCCCGGAAAAGGTGGTGGATTGGTAGGTTGTGATACTGTGGGTGGTACATTGTCTTCCACCTGTCTGTTGACGGTGACCTCCGCGCTGTTTGTTTGTACCGCCATGGCGGTCGGAGTGTTAAAGTGGCTGTCTATGTTGGCGGTTTCCACCACGGTCATAATTCCATTTTTTTTTACCGCTGGCCTGTTGGCGGTCTTACCGCCGCTTTAACACCGACCGCCAGGGTTGTAATGACCACCTTAGTCACTTCTAAACAATCTATTGCCATATGGTTTGTGGCATGCATTTCCTTATGTTGGCAGCACGCAAAAAAACCTTTTCCATGAAGACGTAAAACCCATTCCATTAGTGGTAAAACAGCCACCACAGCTTGGCTTGGAAATGTTTGTGTTGCCAGATAGTTGTAAAGCTGCCACATGGAGATAAGAATATACATTCACAGAACACTGTTGCAAGATTCAGAAATGCAGGCTGAGGTCAAAGTCGGCCAAACTGCCTTGAGAAACTTAACAAAGTAACAACTTAGCAGTATTTCTGGGACTTTGGGGGTCATTCCGACCCTGGCGGTCATAGACCGCCAGGGCCGGGGACCGCGGATGCACCGCCAACAGGCTGGCGGTGCATCCAAGCCAATTCTGACCGCGGCTTTCCCGCCGGTTTTCCCCTGGCCTGAGGAATCCTCCATGGCGGCGCTGCAGGCAGCGCCGCCATGGGGATTCCCGACCCCCTTCCCGCCAGCCTGGTTCTGGCGGTTTTGACCGCCAGAACCTTGCTGGCGGGAACGGGTGTCGTGGGGCCCCTGGGGGCCCCTGCAGTGCCCATGGCAATGGCATGGGCACTGCAGGGGCCCCCTAACAGGGCCCCACAAAGATTTTCAGTGTCTGCATAGCAGACACTGAAAATCGCGACGGGTGCAACTGCACCTGTCGCACCCTTTCCACTCCGCCGGCTCCATTCGGAGCCGGCATCCTCGTGGAAGGGGGTTTCCCCCTGGGCGGGCGGGCGGCTTTCTGGCGGTCGCCCGCCGACCCAGCGGGAAACTCAGAATTACCGCGGCGGTCTTTTGACCGCGCTGCGGTATTCTGTCGGGGGAACTTTGGCGGGCGGCCTCCGCCGCCCGCCGAAGTCAGAATGACCCCCTTTATCTCTTAATTAATGTATTATGTTTTGTCTGCCTTACAGCCACTGTAGAAATTTAACCTTTAGCTGCTACTCTAACCTAACTTTTATAACAGCCAACAAAAAGTCTATGCTACTGAAAAAATGTTTGCATATTGTTCTAGCTCTGCATTGAAGTCATACTCAGCTATGTGATCTTGGGCTTTCAAAACAGCATCCATGATATCTGCACCACAAAAAAGAACTGACTCTTAGGCACCTAACAGTCCCGAGTATAATTGTTAGGGGAAGCTCCTGCAGCCTTTAAGGGACATATGCCTAATTTTAGAGGTTTACTGGAAGTGTTGTGTACATTTTTCTCTGTTGTTTTAAAAGTTGACAATCTTTCAGGTAAGTCTTCTTGGAGATCTGGCCATGCGTTTCAGCTGTGAAAAAGCAGCTTGGAGATTCCAGTCAGGTTCACAGCCAAGTGCCAGTTGTCCATTTTGGACCACACCCAAGAGGGTGCCATATGGGTTCAAAAAATGGATACTTCCTGTACACCTGTAGCCTCTTGGACAATGAGTACAAGATGCCAGCCACCTCCTCTCTGTCTTTCCACCTCAACCAGATCAGAAATTACATAGCAATCCCCACTGTATTATAAAGGCTGTTTCACAGGAAATAGTTAACCTGCACTTCACCACCAGACCGTAAGGGACCACACGTTGACAACATGAATGAGAGGGCTGGTGCCTTTGCTACAGCAGCTGTCAAGGGGGCTACAGTACTACAGTTTCCTCCAGGTACAACAGGTAGCTGTGGCATAGAATGTCTTCATTTCTCTAGAGACCACCCACAGAACCTATGGCGCAAGCCAAAACTATCCTACAGAAGATAGTTCTTTTGATCCTCCACAGTTCCTGTGCATGCCATTTGTTGGACAGTTTTGTTCTGAAAGCACATGGGCAAAGCTCTGCCAAGAATAAAAGGCTGACACAGATCCAGCAATCTCCATCATCATCATTAGCACTATTCCTTCTACAGACACCAGAGCTACAGACAAAGGGCAGATATCAGCCATCTAGGGGCAATGCTCATATTTACTAGCAGAAGGGATACTATTTGTAGGGTCAATCCTATATTCACTACAACTGGCAAGTCCAATCCACCACTAGCACCCAGCGCAAAGACAGTTGGTCTTTGTCTATGTAAGCCAGAACCAGTCCCTTTGACCATGGTTTTCTGTGCTGTCCAACCCTTCGCAGAACACCTTCAATCTAGTGGGCTTTTCTTCCAGGCTGGCACAAAAGCAGCAAAGACTCCTACATGTTGGACATCACTGGCTATGGATGTTTTATGGAATTCATTTCCAACCCCCCTTAAAGAGGTCCTAAGAAAGAGCACCATCTAACCCTCTGAGATGTGAAGGGGGAGCCCATTCCACCTGATGCATGGTGACTATGGCAGCACTGCTTACTGTAGTGGCCCTCAAAGACATTTCCAAGGTTGTGGTGTACCCATCGACCCTCACTTTAATGAATTACTACAGCCCTTGATGACTAGTCAATTAAGGAAATGGCCCTTGGCCTGATGATGCTGTGTATCTCATCCATTAAGAAGAGACTAATTTCCTCCTTTCTGTGATGCAATATTACTGCAGTTGTAGTTGTAATTCATGTGCGCATGTTTATGAAAGATCCATTGCTGGAAAATAAAAAGTTATTTACCTTCGCTGATTTCCAGAGTTGATATATCTCATAGATACTCATGTGTACCTCCAACATCCCCTTATTGAAGCTCTTTGCTTTTCTTCCTTGTCTTACTAAATATTCTACACTTCGTGAGGCTTTGAAGGAAACAGAGCTCAGAACCTTTCCTCCTCACTGGCTTCAGTTACGGTCACACATTAAGATGGGTTGACTTCACATAGTGCACGTCTGTTGCACTAATAAATGGATCTAACTAAACACTGATGTTTAAACATTTGACTATGGGGGTTTCCCGCGTGACTATGGGGAATAATTCAACCATGTGAATCTGTAATATATACCAATGCCAGAGAACTGTAGTTACAAGGAATTAACTTTTTCTCGCCTAGAACACAAACATCAAAAGACAATTCAAAGTGAAAACATGAATTTCCTACAATAATCATCATTAATAATAGTTTGCTCGACCTTTTTTGTGAGATTAACTATTTTTTTCAGTATGCATTATTCATCAGACTCAATAAAATGTTGTGTTGCCTTCAATAATTATTGAATATGAGCTCTGTGCAAGTTCTAGTACCAATTTGGGTACACTTGCTGTGGAATGTACATTGTGATGACCATACCAGAATTAAATATTGTTTTTATGATGTCAAAGTAGCCCATCGGCCATGCTGGTCGAACTAACTGAGGTGAATTGAATATTTAGAACTGTCTACAAAAGTGACTTTCCCTTCATGAAAGTGGCTTGAGAAACAGCAATTAACGGTTTAGTGCCTTGTTCGTCAAACATTTTGCAAACTCTCACAAACAACATACAGCCTTACCATCAGATGCTTCAAATCAATCAAGACACCCGGATATTGCAGCTAGAGCTGTACCACAGGATCCTTAGAGTTACTTTAAACTGTGTTCCCAAAACATCAGACACTGCGTTCCTCGATTGACACTCATCTTACAACTAATCTAGCGCCTGCGATGCAACCAATAGCCTCAGTTGTTACTCCTATCTCAGATCTAGAACTTCGAAGAGATTGACTTCCAACCAGCTTTCAAGGAGTCCATGACACTTTGAACTGTATAATATTCTTAGAGTACTCAGCTTTTTCCCCGAACTAAAAGAAATCAACTCAAGTGATTTCATTAGTATAAAGTTTATTGAGAGTACGACCTCTACTAATGCTCCCACTCGCACTACCTGGGCAATTGAGTCTCTCACTTCAAAAATCTAAGGCCGATTTACAACTATACAATTCTAGTCTGCTCCTGGAACATTACTAGGATACATCATCAACTGCAACTCGGGAGGAGGGAGTCTTATTGCTTTCTTGACTACCCAATAAATTATTATCCTGTGAGAATCAAGCAATTTAATTGAACAATCTTTAAAATGTTTTAATTTAAGACTAAAAAATATCAGATAGGTTGACCATTTGTTGGTATTCTAACGCTAGTCAATAACAACCTCATCTGATAGAGTTGTCTAGCTGCAGATTCCTTGCCTTTGAATTCTCCCCAGGCATCAGACTGGATCCTAAAGATTTTTATGATCATTACCCATGCACCCGGTAGGTGGCATCGATCAGCTCCACGTACGTCGTCATCCCTACTGGAAGTGACGTTGCAGTTCCTTTGTAGGTGCCACCCAGGCGTGCCGAAGTCAGTTCTTTTCTTTCCGCGCCAGGCAGCTCTGATCCGAGAGAAGAGCTACCCCTCAGTCAATTTTTGACTTGCCTTTTTTGACTTTAGACTATTTTTAAGTCCTGTGAGCTTGTCACAGGCCAATGTCAGTGACAGGTCCACACCTTGTCTGCTTGTGGTGTTTGGAGTGCGACCATGACCATGATCCAGAGCCATGTTCCGAGTGCCGGGCCATGCATCCAAAGGCTTTTAGAGAGGGGTCCTTAAAGCTGATGGCGGCCCAGCACACAACTCTGCGCAGGTTGAGGTGTCGGTGGTGTGGAAGCACTGGTCGCAGAGTACGAAGTCATCATCTTTCCACTCCAAAACTGCAGACGATCTGGTAGGTTGAGGCAAAGGAAAAAAAGTAAGAAGTCAAAGCAGTCTTCGACTTCTCCTTGTGAACACGACAAAGGAGCATCGTCATTCTAGGCCTCGTTTTTCTGAACCCGTGCCTGGGCCGACTCTGTGCCTCCCCGACTTTCCGGGAGCCAGAGTGACCCGTGGCCAATTAAAAGTATTTTAGGAGGCCGTGCACTTGATTTTTGGGCAGTCTGATCTTGTTGGTGCACCTTCGGTCCGCAAGGGGTCAGAGGAGGCCCCATCGGGATGCACTAGGGCGGCTTCAGCACCAATGGGCCCCCTGGGATCCAGTCCAAGATCCCGACCGGTTAGTTGTACCACCTCGACCTTCTCCTACACTGTTCTAGATGCCGATGCTCCTGGTGCCACTCCGCCGCCATCCCGACTCGGAGCCAGATGTGCATTGCCCGATGCAAACTTTGTCTTCGCCAGGAGCTTTGCCTCATAGATCGGATCCCCAGCCCTTTTCTGTTGGACTGAGCCTCGGGGAGGACTGCGAGGGCTCGCTTGAACCTTTAGAATACCAGCCTTATGAAGAAGAAATGGAACGGCATGAGAATTTGGGTAAAGCTAGTGGACGGGACACATCTCCAGATACTGGTATGCTTTCTCCCTCTACAGTGGCTACAGGGGTGGGAGTCTCTTTCACAGTGGTGGTGAGGCAGACGGCTGATGTCCTTGACCTTCAGCTACCTTGAGAGGCAGTCAAGACTCATCTCTTGACATAGGTGCTGCAACCGGGAACTTTCACATTCGATCCCCTGCTCCTGTTTAATGATGCCCTCATAGTCATCCTGGTCCAAACCCAGCAAAGGGGGTTCTGTGAATAGGACGATTGTCCGCCACCATCACCCTGCACCAGGGGACCTAATCTTTCTCATGCAGCACCCTACCCCTGAGAGCTTGGTGGTCCAGGCCACAAATTTCCACAGCGCCTTCCCTTCCGGTCCCCCGGATAGGAAATCCAAGTGACTGGACTCATTTACGAAGAAAATGTTTTCTTCTGCCAGCCTGGCATTGCAGTCCGTGAACACTGCATGCATTTTGGGCCATTAATTCCACACTCTGTGGTGCACGGTTGCGCAAGTGCTGTCACAGGTCCCGAAAGAGGCCTGGGCCGTACTCTCTCAGGCCGTTGCTGATGGGAGAGACTCAGTAGAGTCCACAATTTGTTGCAGATTAGACACAACTGGACCCAACCAACTTGGTAGGCACAGCGGTTTCAACAACAGTGGCCCTGAGGCCTGGCTGAGGAAGTCTGGCTTTTCAGGGGATGTGTAAACTTCCCTTATAGACATGCCCTTCGATGGCACCTGTCTCTTCAGAGACAAGGCATATTTGGCGCTCAAACGCTTAAAAGATTCCCAGGCTACGGCCAGGTCCTGGGACCTCGCAGCTGCCCCGTCCCTCCCCAATCTGCTTTTCGGGCCTTCCGTGGCCACAGAAGGGGCTTCCAGCCATGCCCATTCCTGGCCAGGCACTGTGTCGCACATGCTCCCCAGCCTCTGCATGGACAAGGGTGTGGTACCCACAGACCTCGTGTGTCAAGGGGCCAGCGGTCTAGTCAGTCCACCCCCCAACCCCATGCAGCAGCCCCCAAACCCTCCTAGTCTTCCCCTTTACCACCATGGGTACCCAGGTGGTGGCATGATTCGCCATGACTTGCCCCACTGGCAGTCCTTAACATTGGAAAGGTGGGTTTTGCAGATAGTCCAGAGGGGCTACTCCCTCCCCTTCCAGACTAACCCTCCACCCATGCCGCCATCTTATGACCATCTGATGGAGGATCATCTGTCCGTTCTCCACAAGGAAGTTGTGTCTCTCTTGGCCAAGGGAGCCATAGAGAGGGTTTTGGTGCCAGAAGTAGGCTGTGGTTGTTATTCCCACTACTTTCTGGTTACCAAAAAGGGCAAAGGTCTTCGTCCTATTCTAGAACTTCGAGAGCTTAATCTTTTGCTCAAGAAGGAGAAATTCAAAATGCTCACATTGGCTCAGTTCTTGTCTTCCCTCGACCTAGGAAACTAGATGGTAATGCTGGACTTGCAGGGCACCTATTTTTAAAACCAGGCCCTGCCTGCCGGCCAGTGCTATCTGTGGTTTATGGTAGGCCACGAGCATTTTGAATTCACTGTGCTAGCCTTTGGCCTTACCAGCCCCACTCAGGTGTTCACCAAAGTGATGGTGGTGATCGCAGCTCATCTGCGGAGATCAGCGGTTCTAGTCTTTCCCTGTATCGTTGACTGACTGTGGTGGGCTCGCCACAAGCTGTGATCTCCAACCTCCAGACTATGGCGAACCTCCTGCATATGCTGGGGTTCACTATAAACTTGCCAAAGTCACACATGACTCCCTCTCAGATGCTCCCTTTCATCAGAGCTGTTTTGGGCACAGTGCAGTTTCAGGCTTATCCAACCAAGCGACAAGGACAGGATTCAGGCTATGATACTTATGTTTCAGCCTCTATCTTGTATTTTAGTGAGACTGACTCTGAGGCTGTTGGGACTCATGGCCTCCTGCATCCTGCTGGAGATACATGCCAGATGGCATATGCAGACTCTGCAGTGGGACTTGAAGATTCAGTGAGTGCAGAACAGGGGAATCTTTCCAACATGGTACAGATCTCTGAGGGAACTGCAAAGGACCCGCAGTGGTGGCTAACGGGCTGTGACTGGGTCAGAGGCAGACCGCTCTCAATTCCTCAACCAGAACTGACTGTAGTGCCAGATGTGTCAGTCCTGGGATGGGGCGGCCATCTGGGAATCCTGAGTCCACATCAACCTGCTGGAGCTCAGAGCGATCCGACTGACATTTAAAGCCTTTCTACTCTCCATCAAGGGAAGGCTAGTTCAGGTGTTCATGGACAACACCACTGCAATGTAGTATTGCAACAAACAGGGTGGGGTGGGGTTGTGGACCCTTTGTCAAGAGGCTCTGTGTCTCTGGACATGACCGAAACAGCAGGGCATACCCCTGGTGGTTCAGCATCTGGCAGGCTCTCTGAACACCAGAACTAAAGCCAAAGATGCCTAGCGGATTACGAATGGGTTCCCACCCAGCGGTAGTGCATGGTCTCTTTCAGGAGTGGGGAGAGCCTTGGTTAGATCCGTTCACCTCTTTGAGAACGCGCAATGTCAGCAATTTTGTGCGCTGGAGTTTCCAAGGCAGATCTTGCCCGGAGACTCTTTTCATCTCAAGTGGGACATGGGCCTCCTGTACACCTTTCCACCCATACCACTCCTGCCAAGAGTTCTCAGGAATAACCAAGTCTTCCTTGTTGCTCCCGACTGGGCATGGAAAGTCTGGTATCTCAAGTTACCTACCATGTCTGTCGATCCTCCGATCAGACTGATCCCTCAGGGGGATCTTCTCTTGGAGCAGCAGAGGAGGGTTCTTGACCTGAACCAGTCCACTCTCTGCCTTCTTGCTTGGAGATTGAGCAGCGGAAATTGACAGCATTTAAACTTCATCTCAAAGTCATTAACATCATCTTGGCAGCCAAGTGCCTGCCATCAGGACGGTATACGCCTACCAATGGAGGAAATTTGTAGCATGGTGTGCAGATTATTCTGTTGATCCCCTTTCTGCCCCTCTTTTTGAGGTTCTACTTTTCATTCTTTCCCTTGACCAGGAGGGCTTTGCTCTAGGAACTTTTAAGGGCTAGTTTCTGTCTTCTTTGCGGATGCCTTATTAACCTTCTTGGTTCAAGTCCCCTTTAGTACAAAGGTACCTCAAAGGTCTTACTCACCTTTTTCCTCCTTTTTCATTCATTATGCCCCAGTAGGACCTTTAGCTGGTTCTAACACTTTTGATGTATGCTCCTTTGAAGACTCTCCACAACTATCCCCTTAGGCTTCTAACACTAAAAATAACCTTTCTTATGGCAGTTACATCTTCTTGCCAAGTGAGTGAGCTGCAGGCCTTATCTTACTCCAGTTTTCAAACTTTCATAGATTCACATGCTTGAAGGAATCTCCATTGTCGAGTTGGGAGTTCCCAGTACCTTCAAAAAGCAATGTAATGATAGATATAGACATAAAGGCCCTAGGCCTTTCAGGTTAGTAACATATCATAGTCAATACTTAAAAAAGGACTAAACTTAAGTCTTAACCAATCAGGTTGCACCAGCCCGCAAATCGTATTAGGGAGCCTCAACTGAGCTCTGCTCAGTTCTACCTCTTCCAGAGGATTTCAGTATCAGTGCCTTTGCTCAAAATATGGCTTTTATCATGTCAGAGACAGAAAAGAAAGGACTCTTCAGGCTCTGTAGCCACTGGGTTCAAAAGAGCCTGTACTCTGATAGCCCTCATCAGGATTGCCTATACTGCCGTTACCCTTCACACAGGGCCAAACACTTAGATATGCCACACTTTTTCAATAAAAACCTGAAAGGACCGTGAAGGAAGACTATGGCTTCATAGGCTTAAATCCAGGAGAATTACAGCAGTGAGGAGTCTTTATCTTCCTCAAGAAGGTCTCACAAAAGAGACAGAGATGTGTAACATTCTCATTCCTCAAAAGAACCACCAAAAACATTTGTCAAAAATACCTCTCAGGAGTCTCACAGGAGCACAGCCCATACAGGTCTCCTCAAGAAGGTGAGATCTGTTCTAAACATGAGGAGGGAAAAGGTACAGCTTCCTCCGCAAAAACACCTCAGAAAACATTATCTGAGCCCTCTAAGCCGCCACCTAAGGTAACCCCCACTTTTCAGAAACCATTTTCTGCATCGTTGACGAGTTTCTCAGTATTGGGAGAAAATCGCTGTCGACACACTATTTGACAAAGTCAGTTGCAATTATATCTGGAAGAAACAAGCTGATAAAGACCAGCCGAAACTACACCTTTTTATTGCCTTTCACACTGATATTTGGACAAGGGTCAAACTTCAAACGGAAACAAAGTTTCACCTAAGCGTTAAATCGAAAATGTCGTGAAACAGGGCTGTGTCCTGGACCCTCTGCTGTTCTCCTTATACATCTCTGACCTCTCTAACCTCTTGAACAGTTCAGCAGTAGTATTGGAGATGCCTTGGTAATCACAACCTACTGCCACTGGCTTCCCAGCCTGGGAAGAAGTTGAAAGACTTGTACTCCTACCTAAAACAGCTGTATATCAACTAAGACTTGGAGGCAGCCAAAAAATCTATATTTTCAATTTTGTTTGCCGTATATACTTATTGCCGAATTTGACGGCTCCTGAGGAAAGTCCTTATGCTCTCATAAACGTTGTTGTCTCTGAGGCTGTAAATCTGCATCGTTGGCCCATATATTATGCACTTCCCCACATTTTTTGGCCCTGAGAAGGAAAAAGATGCAACAATCATTTATAGAGAACATTTTAAGAACAGTTAAGAGAGTGATAAGCTGGTGTTATTCCCTTCAAATGAACTGTTTTGTCAGTAAGCTTGTAAATTTTTTAGACTTACTGCCTGATTATGACCTTGGTGAAGGGGATTACTCGGCCCAAATGTGACAGATTTCCCGTCCACCGTATTACAAGTTCCATAGGATATAATGGAACTTGTAATACGGTGGCAGGATATCCGTCACATTTGTGACGCAGTAATCCCCTCTGCCAAGGTCGTAATCAGGCCCTTAGAGCCTGATTTAGAGTTTGGTGGATGTGTTACTCTGTGACAGATATCCCATCTGCTCTATTATGATCTCCATAGGCATAGGCTAATATGGGATCGTAATACGACGGACGGGATATCTGTCCTGTTTATAACAGAGTAACCCCCTCCACCAAAATCTTAAGCATGCCCTTAGCCTATTTTAAATTGGTATGCCAACAATATTGGGTGCATTATTAGCAGGAGTGGCTTGTGGCAAGCAGAAGGGGCGAGGCGGTGCACATAGGAGGCGGTGGGAGAATTAACATAACATTTAAAATAAAAAAATAAAAAATACCTAGCTTAACGCCACTCGCTGCTCCGCTCCTCAGTCTCCTCCCTGCAGGCACAGGTTCCCAACCTGCCCAGTGGCCAATCCTGACGCAGCTCAGAGCAGCGTCAGGATTGGCTGGGAACATCCAGCTAGGGCGCTCTCAGGCAGACTGGGAGCCTGTGCAGGCTCTCTCCAGCCCGGTAACTGTGTTGCTGGGCTGGAGAGAGCCTACTGTGCATGCGTGTTTGGCCGGCCCGCAAGGCGGGTCAAACATAAAGGGACAGTGAAGAGGAGTGCTGTGCACTTCCCCTCACTGCTCGTCACCCCAATGGCCCCACCCCTTTAAAAGAAAACAATAATAAATGTATTATTGTTTTCTTTATTTATTATTGTTTTCTTTTAAAGGATTTGCAGCTGCTGCTGCTGGCGGGGTGTGACGCTTCTCTGTCCTAATGGGGGAGCCGCCTCTGCCTATTAGGCAAGACTGCTAGCAGCAGTCCTGAATTTAATCATCTGGGTCTGCAGATTTGAATTTTAAGATGATCATAATATTATGTAAGGGAATGGTGTTTACCTTTTATAATTTGTAACTTTTTGATTCGTTGATTTAAGTCCAATAAACCATTTTACACCTTCCTACCCATACTATAGCTACCAATATTCAGCAGCTGGGGTCAGTAGTCATTTGCCTTTGAACTGGGCAAGGCTCTCAAATCACTGAAGTTTGGAAAAAACGAGAGTCCTAATAGTATCCCATCTGAATTCTACAAAGTCTTTCATGCAAAATTAGCCCAGTGCCTTTTGAATCTTTTTAAATTATGTTCTAGAGAACAACACTGTCATGGGAGTGTTGTGGAAGACTATATTGAATTTATATTAAAGTGCAGGAAATTATTCTAACATTTAGGAACTATTTCTTCTTTTAATTTACACTAGGATGTTATGAGTGTCAGACTTATTGCTTGTTGCCCCTCCACCAAACCCATTTATTCCAGCAGCTGGTAACATTTTGGTCCTTGGTATGCTGAAAAGAAAGTCAGTCCGCTCAATACAATGTTGTGTGACATTCAGTGATTTGTGCTTTCTTTGGGTGGGCAATGTTTTATTCTGGGCACAAGGATTACCTTTGAGCCTTATCAGCTTTTTTGTGTTTACATGGTTACAAGTTTCTACTCAGATCACCTATTGTGATGTAGTTTCTGTAAGGGTTAATTCATTCATTACCTCCGCATATCTTAATTATGCTACAACGTAATTTGAATTTGGACCTGGCGTTTTTGTTGAGGGTACTCCTTGAGCCCATTCTCTGCTTCTGTCCGAGACCTCTACTACTTATGTTGAAGAAGTGTACATTGCCATCACCTCAACTGCACAGGTAAGAGAACTAAAGGCCCTTTTGGTCCAACTTCCATTCAGCGCTTTCCTAGGGGGCAAGGTCTTCTTTCTGTCCAGGTTTGTGCTGTCATTTAATGTAGCAGTTCATCACCCTGCCACCATTCTTTCCTGTTCCACAACCAGGCAATGAGCGTGGGTGGCTACATCATTCGGACCCATTGCGGGCGCTCAGCTTCTAATATGAAAGAACTAGGGAACACGGCTTGGTTTTATGGGACATAAGAAGTGTAAGGCAGCTGATAAGAGAACGATTTCCTACTTTCTAGACCTGCATCATCCTATGCCTTGCACTGAACAAGAAGGAACTGCCTGAAGGCATCAGGGCTCCTTCCATAAGGGAGACTGCTGATCCTCTATTTGTTCTGTTCTAGACATATTGTGGACTGTGATTTGGGCTTCAGTCCATGTTTACCAAGCTCTTCTTCCATGATTCCTACATCTCAAAGAAGATAATTTTTCTAGTTGAGAGCTTCTAGACTTTTTGGTTTAGTTCTCTCTTCAGACCCCTCACTTTTGGGTATTGATCCAAAAGATGAGGAATCTGTGGAAGAAGTATACATTAAAAGTTAATGTATTTTCGCTAATATTATTTGTGATACATACTGTACCTACTTGTATATTTATCACTGCTTGTCCAACTTCCCGTTCTCTGGCATGGTCTTGCGGATTATGTTATGTGGTACATTTATAATGCACATGATTATCAAAATGGTGTCCTGGCATTGGAACCACATAAATTAAATACCAAGAGAGAAAAGGTGCAATGAGCTGGAAAATGGCTTTGTTGTTAATGCTTTGAAAAAAAAATAGAAGCTGGTTATGGGCTCCAAGGTGGTCAGGAAAAGAGTTACGGATCTTACCAGACATAATGGAGAAGCAGATGTTTCAGGAATAAAAAACAGAAGAAAATTTCACCTATGTTGCTAGATACAAATCTTGATCCAGCAGGAATACTGCGTTCCCTATATATATGGCACTGTAGCAGGAGCTTGTCCAGTTGAGTGGGCCAAAAATTCCCCAGTAGAACTTGTGGGGAATAGCTACCTGAAATTATTATAATCTCAGTCTTATCTGTGTAGAACTTAAGGGAATTGTTAAGCAACCACTGGTCCACCTTGAGCAGGTAATCATTAAAATTGGAGGACGACTGATGGACGTTTTCATCAAAAGCTATAAGGGGTTTGTCTCTCTTTGGCATACATCATCAATCTAAAACCGAAAGGGTGGATGAAAAGAGCAAGCAAGTGGATATAAAGATTAAAAAGTGTCAGACTAGAGGAGGAGAAGTTTGAAGTTTGAGAATAACAAGGCTAAATAAACTGCTGGAGCTTGATTGGAAAGATGTAATTTAATCCAGGCAAAAGCACTGCCCTGGATCTCCGCTTCAACATATCATGCTAGCAGATGTTTGTGTGAGAGTACATAGAATGCAGAGCTCGAGCCTAGCAATACTAGAACAGATTAATTTCCTTGATCTGTCAACATTCTCAGGACATCAAGAAAAAAGACCGTAGCAGTGTATGTGCTACCGGAAAGCCAAACTCCTGTCTGGGCTAGGTCCAAAATGTTATTTGAATCAAGAAAGTGGGGAATCTACCTGTTTTGGCTTTCTCAAAGAGCTTTATAGGATAAGGCAGTAAAAAGATGGGTTGGAATCTCCTCAAAATTGCAGGTTCCTCCTGTGGCTTTTTCAGCAAGGGGATGGCCGAGGCACATTTCCAGGAGGTGGTGCACTGATGCAGGGCTCTGCAGGTCTTGTGAAATTAGTGTGGGGGGACATGTGGCAGCCCGTAGAACACTGGGGAGAAGGAGTCTGAGGGAGAACCTGAGGAGACTGAGGCTATGACTTTCAGGACAGAAAGAGAATTAAAATCACTCAGACAAGAATAATTAACAGTGTCTAATTGCAAGGGTGATGAGAGGCTGATCAGAGATACTGAGGACCGTGGAACATAGTGACATGACAGATTGTGTTGGTTGTATTGTGAAAAAAGTCTGAGAGTTGGCCACACAGAGCCTGTGACGGCTCTAATATAGAGGCAGTGCTCTCAGCGGAGCATACTGAATTAACAAAGCTGAACAGTTCTCCAGTAGTGTAACAGATGTTGAGGATGTTGACTGCATAGCAGTTGGGTTTTGTCTGAGGTTAAAAAATTTGTTAGCTCAAAAAGCAGCTCTTAGCTCCCTTTTACTGATTGCTGAATAAACAAATCTTGATTTCCATTCTAATTGTTTCCAATGTAATTGTGCCTCACATAAGAGACAGTGATACATGGGGCTGATAAAGATTTACCCAGACATGTTTAGGAGTTTTGAAGTGATAATTCCACAGGGCTGTAGTGGCTGTCTAAGTGTGTGGTGAGTTCAGGGCTGACTGACAGCTGGGCTTCATTGCACCATGTTGAAGAAGGCAAAAATGAGATATGTGTCCAGCCCACATGTGTGGGACCAGTGACTAACCAATGTTGGTTCAGGTACCGGAGCAACTGAATTAGAGGTGTAGAGACAAGTTTGTCACATATTAAAGTCCCTTTTAACTAGCTAAAAGGAGAAGTTAGTTTGTCTACAAGGCCATATTTTGTTGATCACCTTGATCACCTCTCTGCCTCTGAGAGCTTTGAAAAAAGAATGGGAAAGTGTGTCAGCATGGAGTATTGTGTCATATATGGCATTTATGTGTTATATGGCTTAGAGGATGGTGTCTTATACGACTCCACGAGGGAGGGACAGGATCAGCACCTAGCGACTCATAGTGCTACCTAGGTGTGCTGAGATCTATTGCAAAGTTTCTGGATTCAGTCTTGCACAGGTGGGACATTCCGAGATGTGCAAACTGTAAGTAGATAGACAATCCAAGAAAAAGGTTATTACCCACAGTAAGTAACTTGTACAGATGTGTTACCAAAGTCTAAACTTCGCATGCTTGTAGCTCTCTAATCCAAAACAAGTGCCCATGATGGGCCGAGCCTGGCTGTTGTGACCTTTGGAGATAAGAGAACCTGAACTGGCTTGCAAAAGAAGGAGCACCATTGCCCCTGTAAGCCTAGAAGCTGTCCTCATCCCAGGACGATGGGCACAAGGTCAAGCTTACTGGAGATTTAACTTGGAGGATGCCTCGATGGGCTGAGACTACTCTGGAACCATTAGATCCCTGTAGCCAGCCAAGAGAAGAAAAATTCAAGAACACAGAAAGGCATCACTTGTGTATGGGTGTTGTGGGGTAGCCTGTTGTTTTCAGGTTTATGAACTTGCACAGTTAAAGGCCCACCCTGTACCCTTCTAGTGCTTGAATCACCCCTTCCTCTGGGTCAGGGGGACGGACAGGCTGTTTGCCTTCAGACCCCAGTTGTGGAGTCTAGTTTTGTTGGCTGGGAACATCTTCATCCTGATTCAGTTATTTTTCAACACCCTTTAGCTCTTGAAGTTCTCAATATATATTCATTGATATTCATGGTTGATCCCTATTCCAGAAGTCCAGGTTGGAGTGGGGACTGGTGAAATCATGAAGTACCTTTGACATTATTGATGATGTTGGTTCCCCAGTTCCACTGGACTGTTCCAACTGTGACAAGGCGATTGTGTGATAGAACCACCCAAAGATAGTTACTGCAGGGGGACTTCATATTGGCTGCTGATTAACTATTACATCGCCCCCGCCTTAAATATGAAATTACTCCAGTATTGGAACTTTCATAGATTTACATGCTTAAATACTTTCCCTTCGCTCACGTCGACTGTACTATTGTTGTCGACGATGTTTCCAGTAACGACGATATCGTCGACGCCACCTTTGACGACACCAGGTTTTTTCTCGTCGACAGTCAAAATGTTTCCGGGAAAACGGCAAAGAGCATCAACATTACCGCTGTACCACTCTGCGGAGCATACTCCTCTCAACTTTCAAAGACTCATTTGACTGTCACATCACCAAGGTGTCAAGACTTTTGCCATCTCACTTTTTAGATGGCAAGGATGAGGAGGAATCAGATCAAGATGGAGTATATGGAGTAGCCAGGAGTCCATCCCAGTTACATGTAAAATGTCAGGAGTACTCTGATAATGACTCCTATTATGATCAGCATTACTATGATCCAGTCCCACTGCAGCAACAACAAGGAATGGTGTGCTTACCTTATGGTCTGGTTTCTGACCTACAGGCCATGCTGGAGGATTACAGAAAGCACTTCCATCCACAGCCTGCAAAGGATCCTACACCAGGGGTTATGGCATCATGTACTCCGGTACCCTTACCAGTTCTCCCTGCTACTCCGCAGATTCCTCCTCAAGCTCCACAGAGCCCAGAAGCCCAGGCTTCGTCAGACGAAGCGGCTGAAGAAGGAGCAGTTCTCTCAGAGCAGGATGAATAGGATGACTATGTACTCCCAGCACCCCCTTCACCGGGGCCAACATCTGTTGAATCCCCTCTGGAGGATATTGGATCTTTTCATAATTTATTAGAAGAGGCGGCTGCAGGATTTGAGCTCCAAATGCCATCCACACAGCAGGATTGCTTCTTATACGAGTTTAAAGAACTGCATAGGAAGGTGGTCAGAGCAATCCATAAAATAGACCACGTATGGAAATAGGGATTACAAATTATGCGTAACCCTGCTACGGTGCCAGCGGTATTGCCAAAGCTAGACAAAAAATATAAAGCGACGGAGGACGCCCCTGCTTGCCTGGTGGGACATCCAAAACCAGACTCAGTGGTTTCTCAGGCTGCCCAGCGACATTCTAGAAACCCTTCGACACCTCTATCTGCACCGCCAGACCAGATTGGTAGGCGCCTTGACAACATTGGAAAGAGATTTTCTTCCATGTCTGCCATTGTGGTCCCCGCTGCAAACTCCCTGGCGCTCCTGGGAAGATTTGACAGGCAGCTATGGTCGGACATTTCTCACTCTGTAGATGATCTTCCAGATTCCAGCAAGACGGAAGCAAGAAAGATTCTCATTGAAGGTCAGCGCATGTCGGCAGAGGTTATTGCATTAGACATTGCCGCTATGGGGTTTCGGCTCCTGGCTGGATCAGCTGTGTTAGGGTGCCAAGGGTGGCTTACGGCCACAAATTTTCGACCGGATGTCCAAACCAAAATTCTGGACCTCCCTTATGATGGACAAGACCTTTTTGGCAAGCATGTGGATGACGCTCTTCAAACAATCAAAGCAGACACTGATACTGCCAGGTCTTTAGGATCACTACAGTATAAGCGCACTTCCATTAGAGGAGCCAGGGGTAGAGGTCACTTTCGAGGTGGTTACCAATCATTCAGGTACCCAGCTTATTCCTCACAATTCCAGTCTTCCAGACCCCAATACCATCAGAGGCAGCCTCCAGCGGCGGCGTACAGGAGACCTCCTCCCAGAGGAATGTCGGAGAGACAATTTAAGGAAACCTCCCGCAGGCAATGACAGCCTCCAATGGCCAGCTACCTCTCCTTCTTTGAGACATCACCTGCAACAATGGCGTCAGATCACAACTGACAAGTGGGTTCTGGACATAATAACCTATGGTCATCTGCTGGAGTTCACTTGTATGCCCCCTGAGACTCCGCCTTCCGGAGCATGTCAACAGCATCTACATCTCCTCCATCTGGAAATAGATGTTATGTTGTCCAAAGAAGATAGAGGCTGTACCTCATTCTCAAAAAGGAAGAGGCTTCTATTCTCGCTTCTTCCTAATCAGGAAGAAATCTAATCTGTGGAGACCCATCCTGGATCTGAGGGAGCTCAACAAATATCTAAAGAAGCAGTCCTTCCGCATGGTAACATTGAAGGATGTTTTGCACCTTCTCAACAGATGAGATTTTATGGCTTCCCTAGATCTGCAGGATGCATACTTCCACATACCCATTTACCCCAAGCACAGGAAATTCTTAAGATTTATGGTAGCCAGCCGGCACTTTCAATTAAAAGTGCTACCTTTCGGACTCAAATCCACTCCCCGGATTTTCACAAAGTGCCTAGCCCCTGTTGTAGCATAACTGAGGTGCTACAGACACCAAATATTCCCATATCTGGACGACTGGTTACTGAAGGCTTCCGACATCCAGTCTCTACGCTGTTCTCTCAAAACCACTTTAAGCCTGTTCCAACAATTAGGTCTCACTCTCAGTCGAGAGAAGCCTACCAGAAGAATAGTTTACCTGGACACAACTCAAACAAAGGCGTTCCCAGCGTAGAAAAGAGAACTCAAACTCATTACCCTAGCAGGCGCAGTTCTGAAAAGAAAGTCTCTTTCAGTTCGAAAGTTCAAATCGTTACTGGGGATGATGTCCTCCTGTATCAATCTAGTTCCCCACTGTCGCCTTCGGAAGCGCCCTCTACAAGAAGAGCTTGACAAACAATGGAAACAGACGCAAGGTTCCTTCGGGGACATCATACAGATAACAGCAAGGATCGTAGATTCCCTCAGTTGGTGGTCAACATCAGCAAACATCTCCAAGGGTTTAGGATTCTTAGCTCTGGTCTCTCCGTTTATGATAACAACGGATGCTTTGATGGGTGGATAGGGTGCATGTCTTCAAGACCTTCAAGTGAGTGGCAGGGGGCCCCCTTGTCATGCTACGCTTCACATCAACCTCGTTGAGCTCACAGCTCTGTACCTTGCACTGCAGGCTTTCCTGCCATGAATACGAGGCACATTGGTGCTGGTCCGAACGGACAATATGCCCACCATGCACTACATCAACAAAAAGGAGGGACTCAGTCTCATCTGCTGTCCAGGGAAGCTCAGACCATTTGGAACTGGTGCATTCAACATTCAGTGCACATGAGAGTAGAACACCTTCCAGGACTGAGCAACACCACAGCAGACTCGCTAAGCAGGCTCGGCACATCTTCCCACGAGTGGGAGCTGTATCAGAGGATGCTGGAAGCGATATTCCACAGGTGGGGAAAACCAAATCTGGACCTGTTTGCGACATCCTAGAACTGGCATCACCAACCAGGGTCATGGGGAAATGCCCTTTCGATAGCATGGTAAGGGATTTATGCTTACGTTTTTCTTCCGATACCTCTGCTTCCGCGGGTCATCAGCAAGATCAAATCAGAGCCATGTTAGATACTCCCAATTGCTCCAGCCTGGCCACGTCAACTGTGGTACACAGAACTTCTGTTGCTATCCTTGTGTCCTCCCATCAGGGTTAACACCGATTCTGGAGCTACTAACAATCAACCAGGCCAAGTGCGGCATCCGGATCCCAAGTCTCTCATATTATGTGCATGGCTCCTGAGCTTAATGAGTTTGGCCATTTGAATATTCCTAGTGACTGCAAAACTGTTTTAGCTAAAGTGCGTGCTGATAGCACTAGTAAAACATACAAATTAAAATGGAAACGATTTTGCTTATGGTGTGTTCCTCATGGCATTCACCTGCTTACATCTGCTCCAGAGCAGGTTTTACCTTATCTTCTTCATCTGGTGCGCTCTGGTCTCGCACATGCATCTATTAAAGTTCCGCTGGCTGCTATCTCCAGATATAGACGACTTTCTAAGGGGCCATTCCTCTGGTCTCATAGGCTTATCAAGCAGTTCGTGAAAGGTCTGTTCCTATCTTTTTCTCCATCAGAGCACCGCCTCCAGCTTGGCAGCTAAACACAGTCCTGGGTCAGCTAATGAAGGAGTCCATTTGAGCCCATTCATAAATCGGACATCAAATACCTCACCTGGAAGGTGGCGCTCCTCTTGTCCTTAACATCTGCTCGTCGAGTCAGCGAGATTCAAGCATTTACCATCCAGGAACCCTTCATGAAATTTGCTGGCGATAAAGTCATCCTGCGAACAAATCCTAAGTTTATCCGCAAGGTTCCATCAGACTTCCATATTAATGAGCCAGTGGTGCTGAAGACTTTCTTTCCACAGCCTCAGACTGGAGCAGAAAGATCGCTTCATTCTCTTGATGTCAAACAATGCCTTAAGTTTTATTTGCAACGAACGTCTTCGATCCGGAAATCAAATCAACTCTTTGTTGCATTAAGGGCACCCAGAAGAGGGCATCCTATCCCTACACAGACTATTTCTAGATGGATCTCAAGCGCAATAGCCTTTTGCCGTCAAAGGGCTGGACGACCCCTGTACACCAGAGTACGTGCGCATTCCACCAGGGTAGTCTCTACATCCTGTGCGCTCTTCTCTGGGGTGTCAATGCCAGACATCTGGCGAGCAGCGACGTGGAGAACAACACACGCCTTCACAAAGCATTACTGTCTGGATGCTGAGATGCTTCGAGATGCAGCGGTGGGTCAAGCAGTCCTTAGGCATTTGTTCCGATAAAGTGAGCTGTTTGTTTTCCCACCATCCGCTTCTCCTATAATATCACATTTTCTGTTTAATATTAACGTACCTCTTATGCATATAGATTTATGTTTGAGTGGGTTAGCTCTTATTGCTTTGCATTTACCTGTTCTAATGCAGATGATATCTTATTATATGATAAACAATGTTTTATGAATACAGAAAATGTGTTGGTTACTGCTTGCTAGTCTTATTCAAGCATGTGAATCTATGAGAGTTCCAATACTGGAGTAAGAAATAGGTTACTTACCTGTAACTGTAGTTCTCCAGTATTGGAAGCTTTCATAGATTCACATGTGACCCACCCGCCTCCCCGGGGGAGCTCACCTTCTCTCTTTTCTCAGTACATCATTACAGCACTTATGCTCGGAAAATTTGAGGGAAGACAGCTCCTCACAGGAGGTTCTAAGGAGTGAGGCAATCTGATTGGTTCAAATTTGAGTTTGGGTCTATTTGATAAAATGACTGTGATAGGTTATTCTATTGAGGCCTAGGCCATGTATTGTATATGTACATTTTCAGGCCTAGGTTGTATATTCCACCAGGGACTCCCAGCTCGACGATGGGGAAGTATTCAAGCATGTGAATATATGAAAGCTTCCAATACTGGAGAACTACAGCAACAGGTCAGTTGAATCCCTAACTGGTTTTTGAAACACTGACCCGTGCTCTACCCAGACACAGGTAACCAGGCGCCAAGTCACCATTGACTTACACATCAGTACTCTGAAGGATGCTGAAAGTGCAACAGTTACTTGAATGGTTGTCACTCTTGTTAGGGTAATGAGGTTTTGCCTGCCAGGTCATTTTACAATGTTGTGATAGAAACTCAGCTGTATCTTCAGCCTACTGACTTGTCCAACCTTGCACCCAGAGGGATTATGTGAGAGAGCCTGATACATAATTGATGAATTGTTATGTTGTATCCTTCTAATCTTGCACCTCTTTCCCAGTGACTGGGGCATAAAAAGAAAGACCTGATTATGAGTCCTGAAATTCCCTAATTCAACCAGGAGCAGTCCCATAGGATGAGATATGCCACATGGCTAATGTGATAAAAAATCCAACGCCTAGCTCATACGAGCTATAAAAAGATTGGGGTCCTGTCTAGGCCTCGGAAGGTGCTGCCATGTTCTGGTTTTCTCTTGTGTCATATTGCAGTCTCTTTTTTCACTTACCAGCAATTAATAGTCCTGTTCTTCTTTGAATTTAAAGCAACGATTGGATATTGCATGTTATTTAGAGTCATGGTTCTGACTATGAGAGTAAATTTACAATGTACAACCTTATTTTCCCTGGTGAGTCAACCGCCCTAAGTTAGTAGCTTGATTATGCACCTGGAGTTTAACAATACTGGTGACACATGGATATCAGTGGAAAACAAAATTCATTACCTACAGAGTACTGCCAACTTATTGTTGACTGCCAAAAGACCTCACAGTATTTTTCCAATTGTCAGCGTGTTCATACTTGGCCTGCAGCCACTGGTTAGAAAACAGTCACAACTGTGCTCCTTTTTACTAAGCCTGGGTGAAGTTTAAATTACGTCAGCATAATTTGCATTATTTCAGAAATTTCGTGTTATGTTTGTTACAGGAAATTTCAAAATTAAGCAACTTAGTGTAATTATGTGCCATTCACTGTAGAAATGTATTGTGAATGCGCAACTCGTAGTAACAACTGGCTGCAAACATACTGGAATAACAGTACTTGCGTGGCAGTTGTTGATGGTACTTTTGTTCCTTGGCGCACTTTTTTAGCGCAAAATGCACCCTCTGATCAAAAATTGATGTGAGGAAGCAAACAATGCATTGCTTTCTATTATATAACGGTGAATGACGGATTTGCATTTTCCATAATTCGCGTCATTTTGACAACATTTTGCATTAATACCATATTGCTGGTTATCCAAATCATGCACACCACTTGTGTTTTTACAACTATCGAATACACAGGATAATATGTCCATATCTTATCTATATATCTATATCTCTATACCTATAATCTATATGTATATATGTATATATATATATATATATATATGTTTGTGTGTGTGTGTATATATACATATATATATATATATATATATATCATGAACGTCATGAACTTATATATGTATTCTGTTTATTGTACAGGGCTTTCAAACAGTTATAAGAGTAGTTTCAAAGCCCCCAGAAAATGGCAAAATACCCACAACTTCACAACTTTCTGATAAAAGACAATTTAAGGAGTAACAGATTTATCAGGAAAATACGTTTATCTGTATGCTACTTGTTAATCAGTTCAAAAGATGTGAGTTGATAAAAGATCAAACATTCAAAACAGAAAGCAAGTAATTTGTAACGTTAAGCCCTCTAACTTTGGCATTTGTCGTGGGTTTATATGCGCCTGACATTGGCACATATACCTTACAGTCTGAACGTGAACACTGAGTGAAGCATAAAGTCTATCCACCTTATGGGCTTCAAAAAAAATGTTTGAATGAGATGGATATCTACTGCATTGGATGTGGGCCCTGTAATACGTAGATAAAGAATTCCACCCAGGATTCTCACATTGATGGTGCACAATTATTAAAATCAAGTGACTGTCAACGTTACCAGTGCTGAAGAAGTAGAGTTGGAAGAATATAACACCCTCCTGTGTACTGGTCAAAATGCTTGAAAATGTGTTTTCAATGAATTGCAAATATACTTGATAACAGTGTTGCGCATTTCAGAACATAGTTAAGAACTATTAAAGCATACCTATTATGAAACTCGTATATTTCTGGAAGATTTCCAAAGAGAACTTCTTTTTTGTTCTGAAGCAGTGAAGGAATTAGATGCATCAGGTGAGGATTGTCCACTTCTGAAATATAACCCTGTTAAGTAGGAAACAATGTAACAGTGTTTTGATGAAAGGAAACCGTAATTTTACTCCGACATTAATAAATGTTTCTATTTTGTCCTAATATCGAGTTCATTTGTCAGCATTTGAACTCTCAGCATTGCTCTCTAGACCTGTAACTTATTTTTTTGTCAATTCTGTCATCTTTCATTTTCACACTTCCAGTTGTTCTTTCAGCAACTTCTCCTCCCCGCAACCACGTGAATAATTAATATGTTTCTTTCTTTTGGATACTTCAGTTTTTCAAAGGATAGGAATGGAAGAACTATAAGAAGAAACGTTTATATGTGTCCTAACAAGGCTATTATGGCGCCTGGAATGGAGTGCATAATGGGCCATGAAATGCTCTTCACGTTTTCTAAAACTACTGCAGTGGTGCCATCATTTCTGCTAGGTGGGCAAAGAGCTCGGTGGAAAAAGTCTGTTTCAGCTGCCTTTGGCAATGGATTGATGAAAACTCCTCCTCACAACAGCCTGTTGCGCCTGTGAACATCTGACTTTTTTTTAAAAAATGCAAAGATTTTCTGTTAATCATTTGTTCCAACTTTGTTAAATATTATTTGTAGTCAGCACTTTAATTCGAGCCGGCGGTTGGGCATCGCCACTTATTTTTCTGGGCCCGAATTTATTTTTTTGTATCAGGCATTTAATGCAAGCATAAGACATATATGGGAAAGATGGAAGAACAGAAATACGAAAAAGCGCCACAAAGGAAGAAAGCAGACAGCTGCAACAGTAAACTGAAGGGACAGGGAGTGACTGTAAACAGATTAAAGAGGGCCGAGGTGGGTTTAGGATTACGCTGCCTCAGTATTCTGTGCTCGAACGTTTAATTGCAGCAGTTGCGTGTTTCAAAGGAGAGCTTTGCCCACGGGCATGTTTTTATTTACAAATTAAGCACTGTTTGTACTAGCAACTATCTTAATCTTTCATGGTGCAGGTAGAACACTATCTGAGTCTCACACAGTGAAGGTTGGGAAAGCATGATGCTCACTGTCATTGCAAGGTTGCAATGAGGCTAGAAATAAAAGATACAGGGCCACATGTAGCAACATTCAGATTTGCGACCCGCAAATTGCGAGTCACAAATCCGAATGTTGGATGGTGTCCCTGACAGCGGACAGCAGACCACCATGTCTGTGACTGCTTTTCAATAAAGCATTTTTTTTTTTTGGTAATGCAGCCCATTTTCCTTAAAGGGAAATGTGATGCATTACAAAAACAAAAAATGAAACGTTTTAGTTTCATTTGCTGAAAAAATGTTTACAGTGCCATTCACAACGGGGAAGGGGTCCCATGGGGACCACTTCCCTTTTGCGAATGGGTTACCACCCATTTGAAATGGGTGCAAAATGCGATTGGTTTGTGACCGCGTTCGCGGTAACAAACAAATCCTATATTGCACTGCGACTCGCAATTTGGAAGGGAATATCCCTTCCTAATTGCGAGTCGCAAACCCGTTTCGCGATTCGGTAACCAGGTTACCAAATCGCAAAACGGGGTTTGTGCATTGCGATTTGCTTTTTGCATGTCGCAAACAGCAAAATTCGCTGTTTGCGATATACAAAAAGCTTGCTACATGTGGCCCACAGTCTCTGTCAGCAACATTTTGCACTTCAGTTTGAACTAGTTTGGTGGACTTCCAGCCATTCTAAGTTAAATTTATGGAAAGAAACACGTCTTCCTAAGGAATAAGGGGATCATCATATATAATTTAAAGGACACCCTCTAAGTGATTATTAGCAAATGTTCCCAATGTTTATTCACACATACTTTGTGTGCATATTTGTAGTATCTCTAAAAGCTGGATGAAGTGAGTAAATTGGGTGTGAAAACACCCAAACATCAGTAAAGTTGATGGCAATGTCGGCTGTTGTCTACGTCACAGGAACAATCCATGCAGTTTTTTTCACTGACAGAAATTCACCTATTTACAACTATGAATATTCATCTGAGATACATGATATTTAGATATTTTCAGAGCTGGATCATGGACTAAAAACAGATTCAATGCTGTTATTTTGTGTGAATTACAGAGAATGAGTAAATGTAGCCAAAACATACGTTTGTCTACACTTCAAGATTTACTCAAAATGTTTGGGAATTGGAACCTTTAATTTTGATTTTTATGCCCGTAAACGGCTATCTACTATTGATGGCTTGGGTCATCCTGCATTAAATAGTCGTTATGGTAGTAACCATTTTGAATAAGGCATTTTGATTTCCCATTACCACAGACAGTTTGGGGCTTAATGGTTTTCAGAGTGTGTCACCCATTTGTACCCTTTGATGTGTGCAGAGAGCGCGCCAGCCTCGTGTGCTGTATTGTGACATAAATACAGCAACTGAGATGATTTGATGTCATGTATTTCCTTCGTGCTGCATCAATTTCTGGGTTTAACCTTAGACTTTTTAAACCATTTATGCTTGTTTTCCTTTGGCCCAGGAGAAGTGTAGTGTGTATCCTAGCCTTGGCATCAATGAGCTATATGTGTCTATAAATCTCAACATTGTTCCCAGTCCCCCTTTGATGTGTGCCAAGATTCCGGCCCTATTCTACTTTGGTATCTTTCTGTAGATTTGGATAAGGTTAATCTGACATGTTATTATTACTTGTACCCTAATACAGGGTTTGTGCTTATGAGACCTTGTGGTACTGAAATTAAGCCTAGTATCCCCCCTACCCGCAGTTTGGATGTACGGGTAGTCCGTACCTAAAGTTTTATAACTTTATTTCCACAAAAGCTATCTATGCAAACTTGTGTCCTTTTGTCCCACGTCTTGGGGTGGGGAGCCGTTGATTCCCCTGAAGGGAGCAGAGAAAATAGCCAAACTATAGCAACATTATGTTTTTTGTGAAACATGGGAACAAAATACTGCGCATAAAAGTGTGTCATTTCTAAAAAGAAGTATCAACAAAAGGTTTGCTGTACTAGGATCGACATCTGTCTTTCAGGAACAAGCAGAGTTATATCAAAAACAGATTTTTACCACAATTTTTGCATTTTTATAGTATGTGGTCAATTGTCCTTAATTTTTTGGTTTCAGACTACTTGCAGCTTGGGGTGGCTGTAAAACCCTTTGGTGATTCTGAAAAGCTATACATTTCTGAAATGTAGATAAAATTCTGAATTCAGCAAGTGTTCATTTGCTTAGATCCATCAAGGTCTTCCCAAGGAAACTAATTGTTGAATTAAAATAGTAATGAAATGAGTAGTAAAAAATCCCCAATTGCAACATCATTTTCATCTGTAATTTTTGTAACTATGGGCAGTTTAAAAATACTTGCAATACCGTGAGCTAACAACTGAGCTGCACCTTATAATGATTTTTCATTGTGTACCAAATATATAGCAAATTGTATTGTAAAATGTAATGAATGAAAAATGAGTCTAAAGAAAACCAATGTATTCCTCAAATGTAAACAAGATAGCGAGTTTAGGAATGGTGGTCCTCCAGGACTGGATCTTTCATAGATTCACATGCTTGAATCTTCCCCATCATGGAAGTGGGAGTCCCATTGTATTACAACAAGAGCAGTGTAATGATCATAATATGGCACCATGCAATGGATAGCCACTGCAATAGCCTATCCATATCCTTTTGTAAAAAAAGAACCAAATCTAAGTCACAACCAATCAGATGACAGCACCTTGTAGAACATTCCCAAGAAAGGCTGAGTTCCTCAGATTTTCTACCACACGTCGTGTGAGAGGGAGTCTCCCTGAGATCTGCTCAGTATTTCTTCACATCGTTGATACAATCATCTATTTCTCCAGTATTGGGGTATCTTTCATAGATTCACATGCTTGAATCATTCCCCGTCGTCGAAGTGGGAGTCCCACGGTACATAGAAAGCAATAAATAGAGATTATTATTATTATTATTTTTTTCATTGAAGTCAATAGGAAAAAACACATTCAATTGTACAACTATCAGCCTCATTAGAAAAAGCCCAAACTTCAGCCAATCAGGCGAGACCGCCCCTTTAGAATCCTCAGCACAGAGGCTCAGTCTCTCAGATTTTCTACCGCACGTCGTGTGTAAGGGAGTCTCCCTGAGCTCTGCTCAGTTTTTCTTTCTCTTCAAGAGATAATCTTCAATTTTCACTTTTATTCTTACTGTAGTATTATTCCATCATGTCTACAGCAAGAAAAGGTTTGTTTAGACCTTGTGGGACCTGTGGAAAGTTAAGACTTCACTGTAAGGACCCTCACAAGGAATGCATATACTGTTTCCATCCAGAGCATAAGGTCAAAGACTGTAAGATCTTCAGGACCTTACCCAACAAGACTCTGAGAGACAGAGAAGCCAGGCTCTTTCTTTGGCTTCAGAAAAGAAAGGCCAGAGAAGCTCTTTCTGAGGAGGAGGACATCGACACATCAGTGGCCTCAAAGAAGAGGAAGAGGTCTGTGGAGAGCTTCTCCCCCAAGAGCAGTAAGTCAGCCAAGAAGCTGCATGCATTTAAGGACAGGCCGGAGGAACAAGCTTCAACATCCAGAGAAATGGGAGGTAAGGTTCGCTCAGAGCCATCTACACCTGCTTCCTCATCAAAGAAGCTCAAAAGACCTTCAAGTTCACTGCCACTGTCGACGTCCAGGAGATCCACACCGTCGATGACACCGTCGATGACACCGTCGACGAGCGCATCGTCAACGGCAGGCCTTCCTTCATCGACGACAACAGCGACGGCCACGTTTACGGCTCCATCGTCGCCAATGATCGTTACCTCGTCTCCACTGTCATCTACGACTATAACGTCGGTGAGCTTGAAATACGGTCCATCGTCGGCTCACACCTTGAAGATTACAAAGAAACCGTTGACGGGTAAGAAGATGAAATCTCTACCGTCGACGCACTCATCGACGAGTAAATTCAGAAGTTCTTCGTCGACGATCTCACCAACGAAAGCAGCGACGGCGACACACCCGTCGAGGGCAACCCCGTCGGCGACAGCCCCGTCGACGGAAACCTTGTCGACGTTGGCACCGTCGACGTCAACTTCGTCGACGCTCACAGCACTGATAACGACTCCACTGACAACGGCTCTGTTGACGCCTACACCGTCGACGAGAACACCATCGACGAACGCTCCGTCGACGACGGCTCCGTTGACGGCTCAGTACCCTGATCCGATACCCAAACATTTTGGAGCATCTCCTTACCTGCCACAGAGAATTCTACCAATAAAGAGCAAGTCTTCTCTCCTACTTCCATCACATACATCACCCAGTAAAGTCACACCAGTACCTCCGCAACATCTCTTTGCTGACGAGGAGGATGACGATGATGTATATTCTGATGATGGTTTCTTCCCGGTGGCACGTAGCCCATCGGAACTACGGATTAAGTGTCAGGAGGAAGATGAAGAAGATGTCCAGCCTTATTTGGATCAGCAGAATCAGAGTCACCTGCAACTTCAAGAGCAGCAGGAGCAGACAGTTCAGATGCCTGTCTCGTTGATAGCTAACCTACAGCAGATGATGCAGGATTATTATTCTAGATTTCCTCCACCTGGCTCTTCTACCCCGGTGCAACCTCCGCATACACCAGTGTCCACCCCTGCTAGACCATCTGAATTTCCTGATCCTACTACAGCTCCTTCATCTGGACAGGATATTGCTCCACCTTCATCTGAGGACGAGCAGGAAGAAGGTGAAATTCAGGACACTGACTCACTCATTCCAGAATGGGATGAATATCAAATTCAAACACCATCTCCTTCTACGCCACCGCCAGTAGATTCTCCACAGCAGGATATTGGTGGCTTTCATAGTGTGATGGAAAGAGCTGAAAAAGATTCCAACTGCCAATAACATCAAAGCAGTCAGACTGTTTTCTTTATGACTTCAAAGAGGATACTAGGAAGTCTGTAAGGGCTATACCCATTGTTGACTTCATTTGGGAGGAGGGCCTTAAGGTCATGCAGACTCCATTCTCCATTCCCGCAGTCTTACCGAGACTTGAGAAGAAATATAAAGCACCCGGACAATTCTCCAGCATGTCTGGTTAGTCACCCTAAACCAGACTCGGTCATATCGCAGGAGGCTCAGAGAAGGTCCAGAAATCCATCGGCATCTCTGACTGCCCCCCCCAGACAAGGAAGGACGTCGATTGGGAAAAAGTTCTCAACGATGGCGGCCACTACAGTTAGAGCAGCAAATTCCCTAGCAATCCTAGGAAGGTACGACCGCCAGATGTGGTCTGATATGTCGCAGTTTATAGACATGTTACCTGAAGATAGTAGAGCAGAAGCGCGCAAGATTCTACAGGAGGGTGAAAAGATCTCGGCTGAAATCATAGACTGCGCCATAGACGTCTCGTCTACAGGTTTTCGCCAGTTAGCCGGAGCGGCCGTACTCAGGCGTCAAGGGTGGCTGAAAGCTACTTCTTTTAGGCCAGAAGTACAATTAAAGATCCTGGATATGCCGTATGATGGCGAGCTCTTGTTTGGCAAGCATGTGGATGATGCGTTACAATCCATTAAAGCAGACACTGAGACAGCCAGATCTCTGGCAACATTGCAATACAAGAGACAGCGCTTTCGGGGAGCGAGAGGGAGAGGAACCTTTTCTTATAGAGGAGGCGCACATCAGTATCGCCAATACTCCTCTTACCAGGGACAGTTTCGTTCCACCTTTGGCCAGCAACAACCACATTCCTTTCGACAACAGTCATCCATGCATTTCAGGCAACAAGCGAGAGGAAAGTCGACTTACAAGACCAAGGAGACGGCAAGAAAGCACTGACCTTCATCGGATGCCTGCAACCAGCCCCTATATCAACACTCTAATAGGGGGCAGAATTTCCAAGTTCCTCCACCAGTGGTCCAAAATTACTTCAGACAAATGGGTACTCGATATTGTCAACCGAGGACATACACTAGAATTCAACCAGCCTCCCCCCCATGTGCCACCAAGAGGTCCCCTGCCAGCCCATCTCAACGAACTTCTGGAACAGATTACTATCTTAATGAAGAAGGGAGCAATAGAGATCGTACCAAGGAGCCAGAGGGGAACAGGTTTTTACTCCCGCTTCTTCCTTATACGGAAAAAGACAGGAGACTGGAGACCTATTTTAGATCTTCGTTCTCTCAACAAATACCTCAAGAAGCAATCTTTTCGCATGATCTCCCTTCAAGACGTCCTGCGCCTACTCAACCGAGGGGACTTTATGACATCCTTAGATCTCCAGGACGCATATTTCCACATTCCCATTCACCCAAGTCATCAGAAATTCTTACGATTCAGGGTTGCAGGCACTCACTACCAGTTCAGAGTGTTGCCCTTTGGCCTCAGGTCGGCCCCAAGAGTATTCACCAAAGTTTTGGCACCGGTTGCAGCCCACCTCAGGCAACTAGGGATACAAGTGTTCCCGTATTTAGACGACTGGCTAATAAAGGCACGAACAACGTCAAAGACTGCCAGGGACACGAAGACATGTCTATCTCTTTTCAGAACACTAGGCTTGTCAGTCAATTACCCCAAGTCTCATCTAGATCCTTCCCAGAACATCACTTTTCTAGGAGCCGTCTTGGACACAGTCCAGGCAAAAGCCTTTGCTTCACACGACAGACGAAAGAAACTTCGAGATTTAGCAGCACGTCTCAGCAAAAGAAGGTCCGCTTCTGTGCGGACTTACAAGTCTTTTCTGGGGATGCTTTTGTCTTGCATTCCATTGATAGAAAACTGTCATCTGCACATGAGAACACTTCAACAGCAGTTAGACAATCAATGGAAACAAGTAGAAGGTTCTTTCGACGATGTAATTCGGATAACCCCATCAGCAAAACAAGCTCTCAAATGGTGAATGGATATGCCCCTCATCTCAGAAGGTCTTTCATTCCTGAAGGACAAGCCAGTGCACATTATAATAACAGATGCATCCCTAGAGGGATGGGGTGCACATTTGCAGGATCTTTCAGTGAGAGGGAAATGGTCCACTCAAGAGTCGACTCTTCACATAAACGTATTGGAGTTAAGGGCGGTTTCTTTGGCACTCAAGTCCTTCCTCACAAACATCAAGGGTTCTTCAGTCTTGATAAGAACAGACAATACCACAGTCATGCATTACCTCAACAAACAGGGGGGCTCAAGATCGCAAGCATTATCGCTAGAAACGCAGAAGCTGTGGCATTGGGTAATTCAACATCGGATATCCATCAGAGCAGAACATCTCCCGGGGATCACCAACACCTGGGCAGATGCCTTAAGCAGGACTCGAACCAGCTGCCATGAGTGGTAACTCAATCAGTCAGTCCTCGACCGTCTCTTTCGTCGTTGGGGCAAGCCCAGTCTGGATCTGCTCGCGACCAGAGACAACAAGAAATGCCAACACTTCGCAAGCTGGCGACCGCAGAAGGGATCAAAGGGGAATACGTTTTTGATCAGATGGTCAGGGATTTATGCATACGCTTTTCCCCCGCTTCCACTCATCCCGATACTTCTGCAGAAAATGAAGAGGGAACCATGCAGACTTCTATTAATTGCTCCCAAATGGCCACGCCAGTTTTGGTTCACAGAACTTCTATTACTCTCGGAGCAGCCTCACATTCGACTGAAGGCACTACCGGATTTGTTAACAACAAATCAGAGTCAGGTCCGTCATCCCAACCCGACGGCTCTTCGTTTATCAGCCTGGCTCCTGAATTCTATGAATTCGACGGCCTAGATATTCCTCCAGATTGTAGGGAGGTACTTGCCTGTGCCAGGGCTCAGTCTACAAACAGGACATATAAGTTCAAGTGGAAGAGATTTTGCATATGGTGTTCTACTTACAACGTTCATCCTCTAAAGTCCTCTCCTGAACAGATTCTGCCATATATATTGCAGTTAGCTAAATCCGGCCTTTCGCATTCGTCTATTAGAGTACACCTGGCTGCCATATCCCGTTTCCGACGAACGTCTCAGTCACCTTCTTTATGGTCATCCAGAATAATAAAACAATTTCTTAAGGGTTTGTTCAGGATGTTTCCGCCGATTCACCATCCTTCACCTCAGTGGCATTTGAATATTGTACATCCGTAGTCGATGAAAAATCCACTGTCGACAACGCTTCCACCGTCAATGGCGCCTCCACCATTGACGACGCCTCCGCCATCTAGGGCACCTCCACTGTCAACGACGCTCCTACGGGCGCCGATGTCTCCAGCATCAACAACGCTTCCACCGTCGACTGTGCCTGCTCCATAAACGGCACCTCTATCATCTATGAAGTCTCTACCGTCGAGGACTGTTTCCTCGTCAATGGCAACTACATTGTCGACATTTGCTACACCATCGATGACTGTTACATCATCGACGACTCCCATGTCAACTGCTACAAAACCATCAGCGACGACAACACAGACAACCTTGTCGTCACATCAAACTGTTCCATCGTCGACGGCACGTTTCTCGTTGATGTCTACATCATATAGAATGAAAAAACTCTCAAGCTTGCAACTTACCCCTCTTTTTCAAACATCATCATCCAGACAATTTTACCAAGATCCTTCGCTATTATCATCTTTGTCTCCTGCCAGTTTTCTGGAAGAATCTGATGTTGAAGGGTTGTTTGGTCCAGCACACAGCCCTACACAGCTGAATGTAAAATACCAAGATGATGATGATGACAAATGTGAACAATATTACACCCAGGAGTATCGCACACAGTGTGCAGCTGCCAAGACCCAGCAATAGGCATAACCTATTCACGAATCCTAGGTTCAGCTTCCTGTGGCTGTAGTAGAAGACTTACACGCCATGTTAATGGACTACAGTACACATTTCCCAACACCTGTGGCATCCCAACCACCTCCTCCTCCACAACACTGCCTCCTGTACTGCCTTCAACAACAAGGGTTGTTACACCCCCACACATTGCCGCTCTGCCAATGCAAGATCCACCTTCATCTGATGATCATGTGAAGGAAGGTGAAATCCAAACGCCAGGCCGTCTATTAATGAAGGGCATAAATATATAATTTCCACACCTTCTCCTCCACCTGCCCAGCAGCAGACTCGCCACCAGAGGACATATCGGGTTTTCATGCTCTGGTGGAAAGGGCCACTACGAGGTTTCATCTTCCTATGATGGTCAAGCAATCTGACTGCTTTCTCTACGACCATTCAAGAAAAATGGTAAGAGCGATCCCAATACACTATCACGTATGGGAAGAAGGTGTAAATGTCATGAAGGCACCAGCTACAGTCACTACAGTCTTGCCTAAAATAGAAAAAATACAAAGCCACAGACGATGCTCCAGCATGTTTGGTAGGACTTTCAAAGCCAGATTCCATGATCACCCAGGTTGCACAGAGGAGATCTAAGAACCCTGCTGCACCTATCACTTCCCCTCCACATAAGAAGGGTAGAAGACATGATAATATAGGTAAAAGATTCATGACCATCTCTAGAACTATGGTGCAGGCAGCCAATGCTTTAGCAATACTGTGAATATATGACCACCAGATGTGGTCAGATATCACACCTTATCGAGACTTTGTACCAGACGATAAAAAACAGGAGGCACAAAAAATCTTACTAGAGGGAGAAAGAGCAACTTCCGAAATTATTGACATTGCTTTCTAAGCCTTCCATCAGCTAGCTGGTGCAGCCGTCCTTAGACGCCAATTTTGGCTTAAGGCGACCACTTTCCGTCCAGAGATACAAAGCAGAATTCTGGACATGCTTTTCGACGGCGATATGTTTTTTGGCAAGCATATAGATTATGCCTTACACGCCATCAAGGCTAGGTCCTTGGGAACACGTCAGTGTAGAAAAATACCCTTTTGTGGAGCATGAAGCAGAGGAACCTATGCCTTTCATGGAAGCTATCAAAGGTACCAACCTCAAAACCAGCAGCACCATTATTGTGCACCACCACAAGCTGCATTTTCCAGAGAGCAGCCCAGATGTAAGCAAACAGCACAGTCTAGAGATACGTCCAGAAATAAGTGACAATTGTGTGAAGCCTGCCACAGTTTCCCCTATCCTACCACCCAAGGGAGCTCTCATATCTCGTTACTAGAACCAAAAGAAACAAATTACTACAGACAAGTGGGTATTGGATATAATAAGATATGGCCATACTTTGGAGTTTGTCCAACATCCGCCTCCTCATCCGCCACACATATCACCTGTGGATGAAATCCACTTTCTCAAGAAGGAAGCAGCCATCATGTTACAAAAGGGTGCCATAGGAAAGTTGCAATTCCTCAGAAAGGAAAGGGGTTTTATTCTTGCTTCTTTCTAAAAAAGAAAAAGTCGGGAGAATGGCGTCCCATTCTGGACCTCAAGAAGCTAAACAAATATATACAGAAAAAATGGTTCCGCATGGTAACACACCAGGAGATATTACAACTTTGTGACCATTTGGACTTCATGGCTAGTCTCGATTTACAAGACGCCTACTTTCACCTCCCTATCCACCCAAAGCACTGAAAATGTCTACCCTTTACTGTGGCAGGAGCTCACTTTCAGTTCAAAGTTCTACCCTTCGGTCTCATTCAGCCCCCTAGTGCACATTTGAGGTTCAAAGGACTACAACGTTTTCTAAATCTAGACGATTGGCTCGTAAAAGCAACATCTCCTCACAAGGCATCAGAAGTCATGTTGATTTGCCTCCCAAAGTTTTGCTCCCTGGAGCTTACAGTCAGTTTTTAAAAATCAGTACTCGCACCCTCTAAGAGGATATATTTTCTCGTGGCAACTCTGGACACCATATAAAACATGGCATTCTTGTCTGCAGGGAGACAAAAAAACATAATATCACTGGCTCAAGATCTATCCAGAAAAGAGTTAGCTTCTGTCCGAATCCGCTAGTCATTTCTCGGCATGATGTCCTCAGCCATCCTCGTGCTGCCTCATGCAAGTCTCAAAATGAGACCCTTCCAAGAACAGTTGGACAAATAGTGGCTCCAAGTAACTAGATCAATCAACTATCTAATCTGGATTACTCTAATCATAAAAAAAGGTACTTCTATGGTGGCAATCCGCCAGCAACCTTTCAGCAGGGCTAACATTTCTCTCTCCACTTCCAGATTTCATTATCACCACAGATGCCTTCTTGGAAGGTTCGGGAGCCCATCTTCAAGATCTCCAAATAAGGGGCAGATGGAGTGCTTCTCTTTCCAAAATGCACATCAGTTTCTTAGAGTTACGAGCCATTTTTCTGGCACTGCAGTCATTCTTCTTAGGATTCAAACATCATCCGTTCTCATTCAACACAACACCACCTGCATGCATTATCTAAACAAGCAGGGAGGTATGAGGTCCCACATTCTTTCTCTACAGGCTCAAACAATGTGAAATGGGTGCTGCTACACTACATTTCAATCAAAGCGGAACATCTACTAGGGATAAAGAACAATCTAGCAGACACCCTGAGCAGGACTGGTTAAACCTGCCACAAATGGGAACCTCAACCAACCAATTCTCGACTCCATATTCCAGTGATAGGGAAGTCCGAATTTAGACCTCTTTGCGTCGCAAGAGAACCGAAAATGCCAGTTCTTCTCCAGTAGGCACCAGAAAGAGGATCCTGGGGGAATGTGTTTTCGATAAGACGATCAGGGATTTTTGTTTACGCTTTTCCCCCATAGCTCTCATTTCCAGAATTATAATGAAAATAGAGAACTGTGTCGGCTGATCCTTATTGCTCCATGCTAGCCCTGAAAACACTGGTTCAACCAACTTCTACTCTGAAACCAACCCATATTGCCTGCCGGTAACAACAACTCTATTAACCATGAACAAGGGGCAGATCCTCCATCCACATCCCGCCTCTCTCCAATTGCATGCATGGCTCCTGAATTCAATGAGCTCAAGTTGGCTTGGTGGGATACTGGAGGTGCTCAGGGTCTTAAAGGCATGGTGCCAGAATTTTATGGTTCTCCTGTGTTAACCTGCATGCAGCCTATTGGCTAATAATGCTCCATTGTTTTCAATGTAGTTTTTTCTCTTTTTTCACTGATGTTGCTACTGCTTCTTTCCTTGGGCCCAGCTTTGGGGCTTTGGAAAGTTTTTTCTCTTATTGTAATTGTGAAAGGGACTGTTTAAAAAAAAAAAAAAATCCATAGAAATAACGCATTTTAGCCTGTTTATGAATATAGTCTGCATTGCTGTTGTACACACGTATACATGAGTTTGGTATGAAAATTGTCTACTAAAAATGCTATATATATATTTTTTGTGCATATTTCATACTTTTACAGGTGTGTATTTTATGTATGCTCCGGGGTCCCCGCACGAGGGCAGGAATATTCACTGTTTATGACTTTGATGAGGATACCCCTGGAAGAGAACTAGGATTTACAGGTAAGTAACTTATCCATCTTTTCTTTCCCAGAAACACTTGAAACCTCAAAATTTAGCTAATATGCATATTCCTCACATTAATTCACATGAGTGAAGTTTTCAGAATCTATAGGGATCCATAAAATTCCTAGCACCCAGCGTTCCAGCGCTAGTCCTGATAAATTTAGTTAGTGGACATAGCACCTTCAACAAATCAGTCCCCTAAACGCAATGTAGAGACATAAACATTTCCTGTAAAAAAATGTTTTTAAAAAGTGATCTGATTTGGCATTGCCGGTGGGTGCTATACTTTACCCTTGGCTCAGCCACTACCAAGCAAAACCGATTGTGGATCCCACAGCATTTTCTTATATACAGTGCCCTTAAAACCTCAAACCTTGCCTGAAATTGCACTTTTTCCCTACACGTTTGTGCAGGAAACTTCCAGAATCTACAAAGATCCACAAATGTCCTCCATCCCAGTGTATCGCCCACTTGCTCTGATAAAAACGCGAACCCACTTAAAGGGGTTGGGCCTAGTGTAAGGAAAATTAGTTATTCTAAGTAAAGTTTAACGTTTGCAGGTAAGACAACTTTGTAGGATCCATGCAAGGCATAGCAACATGGTCTTCCCTGGGAGTCCAGTTTTCAGGAATATCTGGGCTTGTTATGTTTCCATTTGTGGTGCCAGACCCCGAGTCTGAATAGTTCAGCCATTCAGCGTGGCAAGTAGGAGAAAATTGGGGTTTACCCCCACTTTGCTGGGCCATATGTTAAAAGAACATCCAGAAGAATCAAAAATGCCTCTAGCTTGTCGCAGGGAAGGGGATGATTTCTTTTTTAGGGGAGCATAAACACTGTTGAAGTTTTAGGGGTAGGATTGGGGGCATAATATCAGGATGGCCCAGACCTTGCTGATTACTTTTTTATAACAAAAAAAGTAATACTATAATTGATTGTACCTTTTGATCCCCACCCATGCAGAACGAATAGGGGCAAGTACTTTCTATGTCCCCACTGGGGGGTGGAGTGGGTAAGAAAAAATGGGTTGCTACTTTTGGGGTGACAGTGTGGCCCAATGATAGGTTGGGATACCCTTACCCTTTGTTTTTTTCTGAACTGTAAAAACCCTGGAACCTAGTGGAATTTCTACACCCTGGGGCAGCAGATTACAAGCAAACCCCAATAGGGATAAACCTCTTATATTCCACAGAAGAGGACAGAAAGACTCTACTGCACTTTATGTAGTGGGAGTGGGGCTGGATGCCATGGTGGTCGTCCCCATCCTTTTGTTTGTTTTGGTGCCATTTAGGAATCCCCTTGTCCAGTGCCCTGCCCATCCCTCCAAGAGGGCATATTGGGAGAAAAACCCTTGTCTGCCCCCATTGGGCAGAAAGGGGTTGTTGCCTCTTTTAGTTTGAGGACATGGCCAAATGCCAGGATGGGATGCCCCACTCCTTTGTCCTGCGCTGATGTAAAATCCCAGGTTTCTAGTGGTCTTACTACAGGGTGGGTGCAGATCAAGGGTCAGCCTCCCTAATCAGATGATTCTGCTATCCACCCCACCCACTGCCCCCCCCCCACTTTGGGGGCGCTCTATTGCCCCTGTTGGGTTAGGGCCCAGTGCTAGGGTGGATAATCACTACCCTTTTGTTTGTTTGTGCGCCATATTGAAATTCCTGGTGCCTAATGGGCTTTCTGTCCCACCCTGGAGGCACATCCTCCACCTGCCCCAAGGGGAAGCAGAAATATTTATGTTGACCTTTTTGGGGTAGGGTTGTGACCAAGTTCCCCGGGGAGGGATGCTGCCCCAGTGTAAAATTTCTGATGTCTAGTGGACTTCCTATCTGGCCCGAGGTGATTATTGGCAAAAGCTTATTCAGAGCACAGTTCCTCTCCCGAGGTGAGCAGGAAGACTCTTCTACATGTGTGGGTTTAGAAACCCTATGCTACAGTTGGTTGTCCAGCTTCGTTGTTAGGCCGATTCTTTCGACCTGTGGAATCTATTCTGTGGGCTTTAACCACACCCATCACTTTCTTTCTTTCCTGGGCCTGCCTTTCAAAATTCCCATGATTTCGTAGGGAAATGCTTTATGTTTGTCCCGCATTGAGGCTGCTTTATTAGCGCCTTGGAGACCAACCCAATTACATGGATTATTGCACGATCTGCGAGATACCTTAGTGTGCTGCACTATTTTTTTCCTTTGCCTTGCCGCTTCACGCTGCGTGGCCAAATGTTGTTTCTTCCTCTAACCTGTTTTGGGCATGCAGCTGTTTCTTTTTTATTTATTTCAAATTTATTTCATATTTTTTGACAAAGGTTCATAGAGCGCAAACTCAATCGGAGGCACGCTTTAAATGAAACAGTGAAGTTTCATATAGTGTGAACTTGATCGGAGGCACGCTTTACATAACAGTGAAGTTTCATATAGCGCAAACTGGATCTAAGGAGCACTTTACATGACTACCACATGTTTAGCAGTGGCAAATATACAAACTGGAGCAGTTACAAAAGTAAAAAACACAGAAATCCTCAACATGGCCCTACCGGCACAGCGGGAGAGCCGATACTACAATATTCACTGTACTCGAGAAAACTCGCCCCATACTGCTTTGCAGCCATTTCTTTTTCAAAACATTTTTGCCCTTAATTCAGACTGTGGTGGTCCTAGGAAAACCATAAAACTTTCAGCATGACTCAAAATAGTAATCTCTCACACCATTCACTGTCTTTTTAAGCTCTTTCGTGGCCGGAACTTTTGTTTTACAGCTGGGAGTAGTTTGTATTTCAAAGGCCTTCTTTGTAATAGTATTGCAGTATGCCTGCTAGGCCTCAAAATGTGTAAGGCTCTATGCCCTCTAAGGGCTACATATATGGTTACACTGCATTACTTTTTGCTATTCTGTTTTCATATCATTAGGCTCTCTAGGGGATGACTATATGGTTACATGACCGTGTTTCTTCCAAATGCTATTTTTATTAAGGTGTTCTCTAGGAGCTGTTCTGAGCATTACAGTCAAGACAGGACAATATTTGCTGCACTCAGAAACTCGCCACATAATGCTTTGCGGGCCATGGGGCGGACCCCAAAATAATATTATAAAACAATAAAATAAATAATGGCAATATTTTCATATTTTGCTGCAGATAGAGGAAGAAGGTAAATGGAAATGCTTTCGTTATATGCAGGGCCACTAGAATTTTGTGGCAGAGGGGACCAAATTATGCGGCATGCTTGACCAATTTATATGTTAAGAAAAGTCTGGTTATGCATTTACAACACCAATACCTCTAAGTCAAGCAAATGCGAGACCTATTGCATTGCAAGTGCTTGTTTTTTTATGGTTTCCTTGGTGTCTTGTGGGCTTTCTGACACCTTGGGGGTGAGGTGGGTGCAGATGTGGCATAAAACCCCATTCTGCCTCCAAGGGAGGCCGAAAGATTATATTGCCCGCTTTTGGGGGTGGATATGTCTTCGACAGTATGGGCTTTCCACACCCCTCTTTTCTTTCTGGTAATTAAATCACTGCTGTCTAATAAGTTTGCTAATCCCCAGGACGTGGTAGATTGGGGGCATACCATCCAGTTTATCTCCAGGAGGGGGCAGAAAGACTGTATTGCCCCTTCTGGGGTAGGGGACATGGCCCTCTGTCGGGGTCGGGCACCTCCTTCCCTTTTTAGGTTGAGCGTGCAAGTGCTCTGACGTATTGTAATCTATCTGTGGGCATTTAACCACACCCACAGCACACCCATCACTATCACTCGCTTGTGGGCTTGCCTTTAAAAATTGCTTTGTCATGATTGGTAAATGATTTACATTTGTTCCTCCTTGGGGGGGTTTTGTTACCGCCTTGGACACCGACACTGTTACATGGATAATTGCACTTTTGCTGATACGTTTGACTGCAAGCGAACTTCTTTTCCCTTTAGTGTCTCTCCTTCGCGCTCATGGTCATGGTGGCCGTGGCGCATTGAATCGGGTTGCATATGTCAACTGTTTTACTTTTCATTTTCAATTTATGTGTCAAGAAAAGTCCAGTTAGGAATTTACAACGCTAACTGGAGCAAACGCTAGACCCATTGCATTTCAAATGCTTGTTGTTAATTGTTTACATGATGTCTGTTGGCCATTCTGCACCGTCAGGAAGGCGGATTGGTGCAAAACCCCAATCTGTCTCCCAGTGGTGGCAGAAAGTGTATTTCCACCTTTTGGCTTGGGGCCCTGTGCCAGGATGGACCACCCTCACCCCTTGTTTTTAAAAAAAATAAATCCTTGGCATCTAGTGGGCTTTCTATACCCTCCCAGCGAGGAGGCAATTTGGGGCTAAACACCCCCCCCACTCTGTCTCCTCAGGGGCGTAGAAAGACTCAGACGTCAATAAATCATAAACATTTTACTAGGCTTTCAGGCTGAGTAACTTGAATAATCTACTCGATCATAACTGTAATGTACCTGACCTGTAAACGGGTCTGAAATTGTGTGATCCAAGGCAAATATTTTAGCTTACAGAGTCGCCTTTTACTTCATTCTCACATATGAGTGAACCTTCAAATATGTGAGCTTGGCATTTCTGCAGTACAAAAAACGTTTTTGTTTGATTAATTAGACTAAACGTTTGCTCCACATATAAAAAGAATCTAGCCCACATATAGGGGACACATGATCCTTTACTTGCCTCTTAGTTTACTAATAGCAGTGTTTCTAGGTTTATGTTTAAACACTCACTGTTACTAAATATATTACTAAAGCAAGATTTGGTTAGCACACTGTCATTTACCAGCAGAAAAAGTCCAAGAAATGTCCAAAAACCTTTCCAGTAACTTGCAGATTTACTGATAAAACTATTCAATGTATTAACAATCTGTGAAAATCAAATAAATGCATTCTTGAAACATCACCAAGTAAAGTGTTCTTATTTGTTTTCATCCTTTTAAAATATGTTTTTCATCGCATGAGAAGTACGAACAATGGGCTTTCAGAACTGCTGAAAAATATTTTGAAATGTTTGTAGAGTTGACTTAGCTATTTAAATGTTGTGTTAGGAAAAAACTGACAAAATCCAGAAACTCTGTAATCAGAAGGAAAATTTATAGTAAGAACTGACTGTCTCTGAACACAGAGCAAATGTGAAAAGAACAAGATTTAAAGTTCTCCTTCACTTTCTGGCTGAACAGAAGGGGCGAGTAGGTCCTAAACATAGCTGGACCTGATAAAATATGACTCGCCATAGCAAGTGGGCGAGTAGAGTTTTCGAGGCCTGAGACTGTATGTCCCCTTTTGGGGTTGGTTATGGCCGTAGGGCAAGGTGGGCTGTTCACAGAATTTCCCTGGTATCTAGGACAGTTTCAGCCACCCTCCCCTTTCCCCAGGGGAAGGGGAGCTGAAAGACTATTGGCCCCTTTTGGGGTGTAGGCAAGGGTGGGAGCCCATACTCTTTAGTTTATTTGTTTATCCCTGATGTCTTGTGGCCTTTCTGTCAAACCTCCCAGGGTGGGGCAGATTCAAAGTTAAAAACTTCATACCCCAACCCCCCAGATGGGGGCCAGACTGAAAATACTGGGGGAAGATGGGGAGTACAGGCCTTAGTCCACAGGGCCATTCTCCCATAAACAATTCCCTGGTGTCTGGTGGAAGGGCCAGGTGATCATATCCCACTGCGATCACCAGGTGCTTTGCAGGATGAGAGAGATATTGAGTTTCTCAGCCTTTTCCACGCAGTGGCAGCTGATGGAGTTAGAACCTGGTGGAGCATAAATTCACCACCGAAGGGCAGCATATCTGATAAAGACTTCTAGTTGTAGATTCCTTACCTTAGAATTTCCCCCAGGCGTCAGTCTGGATCCAGAGATTTTTCTCAAGCAGTACCCCTGTGTGCTGTCAGGTGGCATTGGTCAACTCCGTGTCCGTCATCATGCGCACGGACATCGAGTCACGGGCCCCATATAGGCCGCACGCTAACGTAAGCAATAATTCAAAGAACAGCTACCCCTCAGTCACTTTTTGACTGGTCTTTTTCACTTTTTGTCAAAGATATTTGAGTGTCTTCACTTCTGGTGGGTCATGGATGTTCTCATTTAAGACGGGGTTCAAGCCCTGTGGATCCTGTCATTGGGCAATGTCCCGTGACAGAGCCGCACCTCGTGTGCTTGTGGTGCCTGGAGTGCGACCAAGAACTGAAGTCATGTTCTGAATGCCGGGCCATAAATCTAAAAGCTTTGAGGGAGCGGTCCCTAAAGCTCCTTGCGGCCTGACGCTCAGCTTCGTGGAGCCCCCTGTCATCTTCAACCCATTTCAAATGCCTCCCGTGCCCAGGTGGTGAGGTCAACCCCATCCTTATTGCCAACTCCGACTTCGGCAGGGACCTTGCCCCATGTCAGAACCTGACCCTTATTCTTATGGTTTGGGGTACGGTGAGGGATTGAAGGGGTCGCTGGACCCTTTAGAATGCCAGCTCCAAGACTCTATGGACTGTCGTATGGACCTGGGGAAGATCTTGATACTTCCCCTAACACTGGCATGCATTCTCCCCTACCATGGCTACAGAGGAAGAAGCATCCTATTCAATGGTAGTGGGAAGAGCGGTCAAGGTTCTGTCCTCGAGCTACCTTCGGTGACAGTAAGGACTAACCTCCCGACAGAGGTGCTTAAGCCTGAAGCCCTTACTGATGTCCTGCTGGGTACGGGGGTCAAAACCCAGCACACGGGCTCCTGTGAACAGGACAATTGCTCACCTCCATAGACCTGCTCCAAATGACCCAGCGTTCCTGATGCAACACCCTGCCCCGGAAAGCTTGGTTATCCAAGCCTCTACTTCCCAGGGCGCATTCCCTTCCACACCATCGGACAGGAAATCGAAGAGGCTGGACAATCTTGGGAACTAGATATTTTCTTCCTGCAGCCTGGCACTGCGGTCCGTTAACACCGCATGTCTTATGTCCCGTTATACCCATACTCAATGGGACATGGTTGCGGAAGAGGTGCCCCACCATGTCCGTTTCCCTCCAGCCACCGTGCTGCGCATGCTACCCAGCCTCTGCATGACCGGGAACATGGAATCCACCATCCATGTGGATCAGAGAGCCATCAATCTGCCAGTCTGCCCCCTCCCCTCTGCAACAGCCTCCAAACCTTCCTAGTCTGGAAGTCGTCCCACGAGGGACCATTCGGAAGCAGGATTCACCATTACCTGCTCCACCGGCATCACCTGCTCCGCTGGCAGTCCATCACATCAGCCAGGTGGGTTTTGCAGATAGTCCGAAAAGACAACTCCCTCCCCTTCAAGACTACCCCTCCATCCATGCCACCATCCTACGACTTGTTGACGGAGGATCACTTGGCACTTCTCTGCGAGGGGGTTACGGCTCTCTTGGCAAAGGGAGCCATAGAGAGAGTCCCTGTGCCAAAAGTACTGCTCCTGCTACTTTTTGGTACCCAAAAAGGCCAAGGGTCTGTGCAGTATCCTAGACCTTTGGTCAAAAGTGAAGTTGAAAATGCTCACTCAGGCTCAGGTTTTATCTGCCCTGGATCCAGGAGACTGGATAGTAGCGTTGGACTTGCAGGACGCTTTGTTTTATATCCCTGTCCTACCTGCCCTCAGACGTTACTTGCAGTTCATGGTGAGCCATGAACGATGTCAGTTCGCCGTGCTCCCCTTTGGCCTTGCAACTGTCCCTCAGGTATTCACAAAGGTGATGGCTGTGGTCGCACCTCATCTGTGCAGGTCAGGGGTTTTAGTCTTTCCCGACCTCATCGACTGGCTGTTGAAGGCGAGCTTGCCCCAGGCTGTCGTCTCCCACCTTCAGAATACGGCGGACCTCTTGCATTCGCTGGGGTTCACTATAAATGGAGGTGGTGCAAGGCCTCTTTCAGCAGTGGGGAGAGCCTTGGTTAGATCTTTTCGCCTCTGCAGAGAATGTGCAATGTCAGCAGTTTTGGCGTTTCCAATGTGGCATTCGCTCAGTGACGTTTTTTGTTGTGAGTGGAGCTCAGGCCTCCTGTACAACCTTCTCCCCATACCACTTCTGCCCAGAGTTATGAAGAAGATCTAGAACAAACAGGCCCAAGAAATCCTTGTAGCTCCGGACTGGTCTGGTATCCCGAGCTGTTGAGCATGGCCATCGATCCCCCGATAAGACTGCCTATTCGAGAGTACCTTCTGTCAGAGCAGCAGGAGTGCGTTCTCCACCGAACCTGTCAAATCTATGCCTTCTTCCGTCGAAATTGAGCGGCGGCAGTTGACAGCTTTTGACCTTCCACCCGAAGCCTGTAACGCTGTCTTGGCAACTAGTCGTCCCTCCACCAAAACTGTATATGCCTGTCATTGGTACATATTTGTGGCATGGTGCACAGACAAGTCTGTTGACCCCTTCTCTGCCCCCTCTTTCAGAGGTCCTCTTGTTCATACTTTCCTTCACCCAGCAAAGCTCTGCTTTGGGCACCCTCAAAGTTATTTGTCTGTTAACTCCGCATTTCTGAGATTACCTGACTTACCCAATGGGATTTGAATTTAGTTCTGACATTTCTAATGTGCGCTCCTCTTGAGTCTCTCCACAGTTGTCCTCTCAGACTTCTGACATTAAAGACAGCCTTTCTTGTGTCCTTCGCCCGCCGGGTGAGTGAGCCGCAGGCATTTTCATCTAAGCCGCCCTACCTTTACATCTATCCTGACAAAGTGGTGCTTCACACTAGGACTTCCTTTTGCCAAAAGTGTTCATGCCCTTTCATGTAGGCCAATCCATCACCTTTCCTTCTTTTTACACACCCTCACATCTTTATAAGGAAGAGGAGAGACTCTACCGCCTAGACCTAAGAAGACCTACCAGAGCGACAGCTGCAACTACTGCGTCATCACGCGGAAGTCTAGTCCTGGACATCCGTCAGGCAGCAATGGACCAAACACTGGTGCTTGGACAGTCAGGTCCAAAGGGACGGGTACTTTGCCCATTCGGTCCTGCAGGACTTTCTAGTATGATCTTGGTCTGCAGACTCACCTCCGGAGCTGGTATCGCTTGGGTATCTATTCTAAGGTAAAGAATCTGCAACTAGAAGTCTCTATCAGATGAACAAGGTACTTACCTTCCGTAACGCCTATCTGGTAGAGACATATTCTAGTTGCAGATTTCTTGCCGACCCACCCATCCTCCCGCTCTGCAAACTGTTTATTAGGAGCAGGAATTTCCCTTTCAGGGCCCTAGTTTTGATGCACCAGTGGTCAGTGTTCTTCATGGCTCTGCACTGACGCCTGGCAGAAATTTTAAAGGAAGGAATCTGCAACTAGAATATGTCTCTACCAGATAAGGTTTTACCAAAGGAAAGAAACTTGTTACTCTGTGAGCGCAGTGTGCTTATGTGACCTGATCAAGGAGGATTTGAGGGATACCATCTCAAAGATATATTTTTTTAAGTGGGACAAAATGATGCATTTACCAGCAAATACTCACGATTTATTGCATGGAACTTCCCCACTAGAACATAAGTGTTTAACTTGTACTCTGAATGAATTCTGATATATGGATGATGTTACAAGAAACCCAATGTACATGCATAAATACCTAGAAATATATTTATGTATTTATACATACATGTACACTGATTGAGATATATACAAGGTTATGCACGTTTGCATACATAAGTGCACAGTTTTTTAAAATTCATGCAGAGATATTTATATAGAAACATATACAGAGTTATGTACATGTTTGCATAAATTAATGTACGTTTTAAAATCCTTGTACACATATTTGTGTATATATGTGTGTGTGTGTCCCTGACCTGCCTTAAGGCCAGGAATGACTCCTCGCGTCGGGCGGAGCCTCCGTTCTGCCCTCGTGTGCCTGACCCCGTCCTTGCTGCCTTGCTGCCGCTCCGTTTGTGGTAGGAGCTTCTAGCATTTACTGTACTTGATTTGCATTTCGTTTTCTGCTTATCGAAATTCGTTCTTACCTGTGTTTTTATTGTATTTGTGCCCTTTTTTGTGCCCCGCTTCGTTCTCTCTACTGCTCCTGCTGCCTTGTTTCCCCCTCTGGCTCTTGCCGACTCTCCGTCCCTGCCGCTGCGTACCCTGCGGCCCTGCCCCCCTCATGCTCCCATTGGTCCACTCTCTCCCTCCTCCCTCCCACCACTTCTTCTTAATGGCGGCCGCTGTGCGACCGTGCCGCTGACACGCCAGAGGCAAGCCCGTCTACACCCGTCCGCGCCTGGACCGCTCCCAGCATCAGGACCCTTGGTCCCCAAGCCCACCACGGCCAGCAATGCCACTACACCGCCAGCACCCTCCATGCACTGAACACCGGACGAGCACACGCCTGCTTCCTTGCCTCCCCTGAACACACCCAGGGACCCTTCACCTGCCGGAACTGCAGCCTCACCAGCCTCGAAATCGCCAAACCTCCTGCTGAACCTGACCGCAACTACCTCAGATGCATGCTACTAAAAACCCGCTCCGCACGCAACCACGCTGTTGAACTCTGGGATATGCTTGACACCTCCACCCCGGACTTCACCTTCCTGATAGAGACCGGGTTGAACACCTCCTCGGTCCCAGACATCGCCATAGCCATTCCAGATGGCTACAAGATCACCCGCAGGGATCACACCAGTGGAGTCGTAGGCGGAATAGCCATCATCTACAAGAACACCATCAAGGTCACGACCTGTACCGACGACACCCTCAGCACTGCCGAACAGCTGCACTTCCAGATCCACACCAACCCTAACACCACCCTCAGAGGAACCCTCATCTACAGACCCCCGGGACCAAGGCCTCAGTTCTGCGACAACATCGCTGACCTCGTCAGCAGGCACGCCCTAGCCTCCGCTGACTACGTCTTCCTCGGCGACCTGAACTTTCACCTGGAGAATAACAATGACCCCCAACTCCACCACCATAATCGACAACCTCGCCACCCTCGGACTCAGACAACTTGTCATTACTCCAACACACTTCCCTGGCCACACGCTGGACCCCATCTTCTCCGCTAGCCCCCACGTCACCTTCAGCCACACTACCGAACTCCCATGGACTAACCACCGCTGCATCCACTTCACCTTCCAGAAACCCACCACTCACCACCGCATCCAACAGATCCCCCACTGCAACAGGAGAAAAATCAGCCAAGACCAGCTGAATACCAGCCTCGCCCGAAAACCACCCACCGAATCCACCAATCCCGAGCTCGCTGCCCGCAACCTCTGGCGCTGGATTGACGACTGCGCCAACACACTCGCCCCGCTCAATAAACCTTCCAACAGAGGTGCCAACAAGAGAGCCAACTGGTTCACCTCAGACCTTCAAGCCTCCAAGCAAACCTGCCAGAAACTGGAGAAAAAGTGGCTCCTCGAAAAGACACCGGACAGCCACACCGCCTTCAAGAACACCATCCGCAATCACCATCACCTCATCAGATCTGCCAAGAAAACCTCCTTCAAAGACCGCCTGGACAACAACACACACAACAGCAAGGAGCTCTCCAACATCGTGAATGAACTCTCCAACCCCAGCTCCAGCACAAACGACATCCCACCTTCACAAGACCTATGCAACTCCCTCGCCGCCTTCTTCCACCACAAGATCACAGACATCCATGACAGCTTCAACAACCAGATCATCCCGCCAATCACCGACTCCTCAGACTCTCCACCCACCTTCAACTACGACCCCCTGCTCGTCTGGGCCAACGTGAATGAAGACGACCCAATCAAAACCATGAGCACTATCCACTCTGGATCTCCATCAGACCCATGCCAGCACCACATCTTTAACAAAGCAAGCACCACCATCGCACCCCACCTCCGCAAAGTCATCAACATCTCCTTCGAGATCATGACCTACCCCGAGAGCTAGAAGCATGCTGAGATCAAACCCCTACTCAAGAAACCCATGGCGGACCCGAGCGACCTCAATAACTTCCGTCCCAGCTCCCATTCCCGGCCAAGGTCATCGAGAAGATCGTCAACAGACAACTGACCCACTACCTCAAAGAAAACAACATCCTGGACCCATCCCAGTCAGTGTTCCGCAGCAACCACAGTACCGAAACTGCCCTCATTGCCGCCACCGACGACATCAGAGCCCTGCTCGAAAACGGCGAAACCGCAGCCCTCATCCTCCTAGGCCCTCCTAGCCCAGAGGGCAGAGTGCAGGTACCTGCATGAGCAGAGGTGCCTCTACGAACTCCAGCCCCATTGCACTGGACTTCGTAAGTGCGGGGAAGCCATTTTTACCAGTGTACAGGACACCTGTGTCCAGCTACATAATGGTAACTGAACCTGGGCATGTTTGATATCAAACATGTTGGAATCATACCCCAATACCATTGCCAGTATTGGTTGCATGATTCCATGCACAATGGGGGCTCCTTAGAGGACCCCCAACATTGCTCCTACCAATCTTCTGGGGTTTTCCGGGCAGCCTGCGCAGCTGTCACAACTCAGACAGGTTTCTGCCCTCCTGCTGCTTGATGAGCTCAGGCAGAGGAAGGCAGAACAAAGGATTTCCTGTGGGAGAGGTAGGTTACACCCTCACCATTGGAAATGGGAGTTACATGGCTTGTGAGGGATGGCCTCCCCAAGCCATCGGTATGCTTTGAAGTGCACATTTGGTGCCCTCCTTGTATAAACCGGTGTGCACCAGTAGAGGGACCCCCTGGTCCTTGCTCTGGCGCAAAATTGGACAAAGGAAAGGGGAGTGACCACTCCCCTGTCAATCACCACCTTAGGGGTGGAGCCCAGAGCTCATCCAGGTGGCCACTTGATTCTGCCATCTTGAATCCAAGGTTAGGCAGAGGCCCCTGGGAGCATCTGAGTGGCCAGGTCAGGGTGGCGATGTCACTGCCCCCTCCTGATAGGTACTCCTGCTTAGGCTTGTCAAGCTATCAGGTCAGCAAAGCATCATATAATTCTTCCCGGGCAGGAGCATCACATGGCTCATTTACACGCTGTCACAATTTGACACCACTCTTCCCGATTTGTCACGGTGAGCTGAGGTGTGGGGTCCTATTGTATGTCAGAGACCGGAGGCTCTGATTATGCTTCTCTTCCTTTACCTTTAATTACTCAGCAACCCATTAGAACAAGTAAATCAAAACACTACAAATCCCATGAATCAGTGATATCATCTGACCAACCATAGAGAGCCCAGCCCTATGTAACATGATAACAACATTAACACCTCCTCCTTCTTTGCTGCTCCGCAGCCAGTTAAGTACCCTTTGCTTCATCTCACCATTTAAACTGTACTGTATGTATACATTCTCTATTGCAAGGCTTAATTAGTGTTCACATTGTTTGCGGCAAATGCAGGTATTCCCCCTACCGCGTGTGCTTCTGTCACCTCATCGGTGTGCCGCAGGTGAGATTTCCCTGATCCCAGGAGGCTCACCCGGCCTACCACTCACCGCTTGCATGCCCTGTGAGCAATTGCTACAGGGTTGGATTAATTTTACATTTAGGCTTTGCCTATTCATAATTGTTATCTCTCTAGGCAGGGGTCCCTCCATGCTCTAAATTATCACATAGACTCTCTACCAGAGTTTCACTCATTCCTGCCTGAGATCGTCAAATCCTAACTAGTGCTTTTATAGCCTGACATCCTGACCCATAATGGGGATGAAGCTTCTAAGGCTTTTTATTTTGACAATCCTGCGGGGTCATTTGAGCACGACCATGTCTAGGCACTTGACTGAGGAGTGCATCATACGGTTAACGAAGCCTTGACCCATGCCATCAGGCCTATTAGGCAACACCTAATGTGGTTTGCCGAGTGCCAGACATGGATTCCACCCTCTACACCCCTCGCCAACTAGGAATCACTCATTCCCCAGGATCCTTCAGATAGTAAGGCCCCCAAAAATCACCAGCTGCTGATTTTGAAAGTTTTGTCAGGTCTCTGGCGGGAGACCATGACTACAGTGTCTCTGATCCTAAACCCAAAGCCCGGGATGGTTAACACTCCTCATCCGGTCAAGCCTCTGATCCAAGCTATGACTCCCGCCCCCACAAGCGTGCAAAGAAAACGCATCATACTCAGGAGTCTTTGCAGCTCCTCCAACGTACTTACCTTTGAGCCCGGAGACATTGTCCATCCCAGGGCCACCATTAGGACCCCTCCCGCGGAGGTGGCAGATTACGTGGAATCCCACATTCGCCACTGGTTTGAGAAGGAGGTTAGATTTCGGCTGAGATACGAATGCCCCAGGCCAGAATTTCCTTCCAAGGTCATAGAGACCACCTAGATTGACCCTACGTTGGTCACCTATCTGAAGAAGTTCTCAAAATATCCCAAAAAGGGCATTGACTAGGCCTGGCGGGGGTGCCAGGACAAACTCCTAGATATTGCCGGGCCCAAAATGAAAATTCTTGATCTGGGATTTCATGCCAAGGAGTCATGGACTCCCATCAATCCTGAGATCCTAGTAGGATAGGCTCAGCGAACCTTCATCTTCTTGGGGAATGCGAACTGCGCAATTTCGAGTGAGCGCCACCACTCATCCTCGTAAAGATGAATCCAAAATTGCTGACCTAGCATCTTCGGAAGCTGGCCCCTTAGCCCAGGGTCTACTATTTGGCTCTCCTTTTCTGAAGGAACTCTCCAAATCTGCGGTCATGTATGCTAATCTTGATAGGCACAAGGGCTCAATAAAGAAGGTTCTCTTCCCACTTTTTTGAGGGGCTGGACGCTTTTGTGGGCAAGCATTCGGCTGCAACTTCAGTCAAGGCCCCCATCACGGCTTTTATCAGCAAGGCAGGGGAGGTTTACGAAGATCCCAACTCCCCCTCCCCTACCTTCTACCCCTCTCATCCAAAATTTGGTTGAGGCAGATTCCGCAGCGGCAGAGCTAAATCGATCCAGTCATCCTACCATGGAAGTTCTCACCCCATCACACAAAAAAACGCTATCCCGTTTGGGGAAATGATTCGGGTAAAAAGAAACTGCAGCAATAGCAAACTTTGTGATTTGGAATTAAACAAACTAGAGAACAGATTCATTCAGAGAGAATACTCTGTACAAACCATAAGCAAAGCCAGAAATAAAATTAATAAAATTCAAAGAACATCCCTCCTAAAAAACAGTGTACAAAAGAGTCGGACATCGAAAGGATTGGTGTCATTCTGTACCCCATTCAGTCAGAACAGTCAGGACATCTATAAAATCCTTTGTAAAAATTGGGGCATCTTACACACTGACAATACTCTGAAACACCTATTGCTGACTAAACTCACAATGATTCACAAGAGAGGGACTACTATTCGAGATCTTGTGTGCAAAAGCTTTTTACCGCCATCTAAGGAGAAATTGATTACTTGGTTACCTACTAAACCTAATGGTTTCTTTAATTGTAGTAGATGTAATGTATGTAATCTTGCGCTGCACAAGACTTTCAGTTTCAAGTTTAATGGTAGCAAAACATATAATATTCAAGATTTCATCAATTGTAATACCAAATATGTAGTCTACATACTAAAAAGTTAATGTGGAAAGATCTATGTGGGGAGTACAATTAGACCCCTAAAGGAGAGTATTCAAGAACATATACGTGCGCTGAGAAATAACGATCCATTGTCACCTATAGTACGCCATGTCAGTAGGGAACACTCTGTAATAGAGGTCCCTAGGCTGAAATACATGGTCATTAGTCAGACACAGGCACATCCTAGAGGAGGAAACCGTGAGTTGGAACTCAGAAGAAACGAGGCAAAATGGATACTTAGGTTAAAAAGTATACGAATGGGAATGAATATTGATCACGAATTGCATTACTTTCTATGATTCCATATGGTTTCAAAAATATGTCAGAACTGTCTATGCAATGTTCTATGAATGATCAACATATGTGTCAACAATCAATGGAGTAGATTTTTGTATATCTGAACACGTCACATGACCTGTATGATGTATCACTCTTTGGACCCTGTTTTTCCTTTATACATGATACCTTCTTATAACATAGTGGGTGTGACACCGTTCATTAATGGATACCAATTTAGTTGGTGAATCTCTGATTCTCTTGTATTCATACTACACCAAACTTTTTCATTGACAATTATGAATGGATATATTGGATAGGTGACTTGCACCTACAAACAACATTTACTATATTCTTTTTATGACTCAACTTTTCCTAATAGCAGACACAAAGATAGCTATAGTCACCAACTGTCTGAATGTGACTTTGATATACCAACATCTTACCTGGATAGTCTCTCGTTTTATGGAGAGATATTCCAGTATGATTCAAGGAGGTCATGTGGAAATTCTCTTGTCTCTTTGCACTTAAAATATTAGGTCCATGTTTGTTTTGATCTGATTCTGATCGCTGTGTTATTGGGTAACAATACAGCTGACAACACTAAGATGGCGACCGCAAACTAGATGTTATCATATATACGGATCAGCCTCTTCGTTATTGACTGATGTGATTTTGAGGAATAGAGTTATGGACATTCCAAGATGGCGACCGCAAATTAATGAATATCGTGGATGCGGACTAGCCTCACTTTCATATTTTCTAGCCAATTGCCTTATGGGCATATATGGCCTTTTTGGGTGACGGGCTGTGCTATTGATAAAACTAAATAATGCTTAGGGTGGTTAGAATGGTTGATGACCTTTTAATCATCAATTACTCGTGGTTTTTAAAACACGAGCTGCGTTCGTGTTTTGGCGCTGTGCTAGTGTGGGCGGTGTGCCGCTTTCTCAGGTTCACAAGGGTTTAATGCCCTTTTGTAATTCATCTATCAGGAGGGCATAATGCCTGCTCTCTACATCGATACCCCGCAAACCCGGCATCCTTTACGAATACCGGTTGGGAATTCAAAGATGGCGGTCATCTTTTGGTGGCTACCATTATGTAGATGTGCCCAATGAGAAGGAGGAGTCCTTCTTCTATTACGCTCTCTCGTTTAAAAACAAGTCTCAGAGGCACTCGGCTTTTTGAACCCGTTACCGAAGGATCGACTATTTGATGACACACAACTTTGAAAGGTAATTAGGGACAGGAGATAGGGGGGAATTTCCCAGTACACATCTCATACTTTAGAAGTTACCTGCAAATAGTTCTTGTTTTACTTCTTTTGACTCCCCAGACAGTGTGGGGAGTGTCTAGCTAACCTATCTCTCCCATTTGGACCATATTTTGAACCTTCCTCACTTAGGTTCGTTTTAGGCACCCTATATTTGGATGTCAGGTTGACATTGGACCTTTACAGATACATTTCACAAATGGAGACCTTGAATGACAGGTCAGTGAGACTGCTGGTTTAAACCACATATAAAACTTTTGGTCTATACCTTGAACAAGGGATATTTATGGTTCCCTCCCTTAGATTCTTCATGATTTTGTGAAAAACTTTGGACTTACATTATCAACTTAAAACAACAAATATTAAAAAGAAAAAGGTATAGAATCCAATATATCTCTTCAGTTGTCAATATACCCACTTGGGGTTGTAGTTATAAATTAAATCACTAACTATCCACAATATCCGATTTTCTGTGGCATTTCTCACAAACTTTGGTTCTTTGGAACGGAATACAATAAGTATGCATGAGGCCACTTTGCCCATTGGTGTTTTCCTCACATTATCTTGGGCTTGCACCTTCTTCATCCCCTTCTTTTTTGGCTTAGATACATTTTTGGGTATCAAGTGAGGATATCTAGAAGCATGGTTTCTGTTTGTTTTTTAATACACTTAAAAATTGGTGACATCTTTTTGTGGTATCATGGTGTATTTTATCACTGAAGTTTTTCCAATTTTATGACACTTATATCGTCATTACCATGCTGATATATTGTGGGATATTTTTTATGTTTTGTTTTGTTTTAATTACTTTGGACATTAGCAGTATAATAGGTACAAACAAACAATTTAACATTTGTTTTGTCAGCCTTGATAAAGTCCCTTGTAGGACGAAACACGTGTCGGCTGAATTTGGATGAACCGGACAACTTTTTTTTCTATTGGATGAAGATAAATCCTTCCGCTTCTAAATCATCAGAGTGGATAATTTCCACCCCTATAACCAATCTGTTGGACTTTGTATGAACATGTTAAGGGACAAACCACTCTTTTGTTGATTCGAATATACATCTGTCTAATTTCTGGTGACATTTTTCATGTATGGATAGGTTATTTGGTATGGAGCTTTAGTTGTATTGTTAAGTTTGGAAATAATAATTCTTTTGCTATATATTAAACGTATGATTATGATTTATTAATTAAAACTTTTTTTCCCTTGGTTTCCAACTTTTTAACCATTATATATTGCACTGATACCACTTTTGCAGAAATTTATTTTACGGTTTTCTTACACAATTCAGTGGGTCATGACCACTTTAAAATTGACAACAGAGTGATACTATCTTATGTGTGCTCCATTCTCACTTCTTTATAATCCTACCATGATTCAGGGTCTACAGATGAGACTAGTTTCCTTTTTAGGTGACTTTGGGGTGCAGGGTGGGTTTGTTCCTCCACAATTGGCACAAGATTACCCAGGATGCCTGGGTGCTGGAGACAAACCTAGGCTTCAAGGTGGAGTTTCACAACTCCCTGTCACAACTTGCTCCCCACCAGTGATGTAATTTTCCCTTCAAGATCAGGAGTTTGTCTCCATAGAAGTGATGAATCTCTTGCTCAAAAGAGCCATAGTCGACTCCTCTCCCCACCCTTTGGGTTTCCTCAGTCCGATTTTCTTGGGAGACAAGAAAAGTGGTAGTTCCCGTCTGGTCTTGAATCTACAAGAATTCAATGGGTGGATCATTTACCGTCATTTCAAGATTGAAGGCAACCATCTGTTACAGGATATCATACAGAAGGAGGACTGGATGGTTCACATAGACTTAAAGGATGCGTACCTCACCATCCCTATTTTTCCTCCTCATTGGCGCTTCCTCCAGTTTCTTTCTAAAGAACAATGCTTCGAATAAAAAGTTTTCCCTTTTGGTCTGTCTTCAGCCTTGGTGCTTCACAAAGGTGATAATGCCCTGTAGTGGAATAGCATCGAGTCAGGGGTGTGCGTCTAATCATTTACCTTGACAACATCATTATTATGGCTCAATGCACTCAACTGGTTCTATCCCACCTGGAGTGGACAATCTCTCTCATTCAGGGTCTGGGGTTTGTTATCAACGATCAGAAGGCAATCCTGATGCCTTCTCAGCTAATGGAGTTCCTAGGTTTTTAAGTAGACTCTCTCCTGGCCCAATTAATTCTGCCCCTTCTCAAGATTCACAACCTCAAGAGAGAAATGAGATTGATGTTGTTCAAACAGATTGTATCCATGAGGGGGGTTGCCCAAGTGGTGGGTCTTTTGTCCTTATCGATCAAGGCCATGTTCCCGGGTCCCCTTCATTACAGAACCCTCCAAAAACTAAACATTCTCACCTCCAGAAGGGGCTCTTATACTCAGAGCAGGTTCCCCTATTGGGAGAGGCTCAGACGGAGATGCAATCGTGGCTAGAGTATATGGATGCCTGGAATGGCAGGGCAATTTTCGGGATCTCCCCGGACATTGTGATCGAGTCGGATGCCAGTCGCGGGAGATGGGATGCTCGATGTGGCCCAATGTCCTCTGGGGGGTCCCTGGTTCCAGGCAGAGCTAGTACTGCAGATCAATTGCCTGGAGCTGCTGGTGGGATCCTTTGTGATTCTGAGTCGATCAGGACAGACTGTTGCATACTCCTTTGGATGGACAACTTCTCCGCGATGAGGTATGTCAACAAACAGGGCGGAACGAGGTCTCGTATTCAGGCAGAGACAACCAAGGATTTTTGGCTCTTCTCCTTTCAACACCAGATCTCGGTGACGGCGGAATATCTTCTGGGTCGGGACAACTCAATAGCGGATTCACCTTCTGGATTACATCGATTGGAGATTTCATCCGAAAGTATTCTGGGTCTTTCAGTCTCTCTGGGGGCCTTTCTGCATAGATCTTTTTGCGTCCCATCTCACCTGTCAAATGAACAGCTTTTTCAGCCTGTGCCTGGATCCGGAGGCCTTGGCGCCCAATGCTTTCTTCAGGATTAGTCACCATTCCGGGGCTACGCATTTCCCACCTTCATGATGATACCCACAATTTTGGCCAAGCCTGTCGGCAGAGGGCAGATCTGATTCTTGTGAGTCCTCTGTGGAGAATGCAAGCTTGGTTGCCAGCTGTTCTTCTGTAAATGAGCTATGCCCCCGATATTGACCCCGCACTGCTGGAACCTCCTAGATCCAACGGGTCTTCCATATCCTTTGATCTTTACAGCACGCCTGTCTCTGGTAGCGTGGAGTATTTCAGGAAGGAATGGCATCTCCAAGGCCTTTCGCATGAGTCTAACAACTTCATTGCAAAGGCTGGTCACCTGGCACCCACAAACACTACACCTCCACTTGGAGACGATGGTGTGATTGGTGCAGTACAGGGAATGCAGATCCCTCTTAAGCTGATTGCAGTCTGGTCTTGAACTTTTTGTCTTCTTTGGCTTCCTCTGGCTTAGCCTATAGATTGGTTAATAATTATAGGTCGGCCATCACAGTTGGACATTTGCCTGTGGATGGCAAGCAGGTGGGTGAGATTCCAATTGTTTGTAAACTCCTTAAGGACATTGGGATGTCCAATCCTCCTCGTCTGAGGTATTCCTTTGTTTGGGGTGTGAGTTTGGTGTTACAATTGCTGGAAGCCTGGCCGGCCAACAAATATTTGTCTAGGAAGCAGCTTTCAGCCAAGCTTCCCATGCTTTTATGCCTGATTTCATGTAAACAGGTATTTAATGTCAGGCCATTGGATTTCGCTGGTAGAGTTTTTTCTCCCGAGGGAGTGACTTTTTCCATAACCGTCCGGATGAAATGCAATAACAGGTTGGTATCATACCCTATTTTTGCTGGCATTCCTAAGCTTTGTGTGGTGCAGTGTTTAAATGTTTATGAGCTGACTACAGCAGAATTTTGTAATGATATGGGAGGTCAGCTACTTATTTCAAAGCAGAAGCCACTCAGAACTGTCACTTTCGCTTCTCTAGCCAGGTGGATGTGATGGCTGTTAAATGAGGCACGTATTGATACTGCTAAATTTGGTGCCCATTGGTCAAGAGGAGCCATGTCGTCTAAGTCTTTTGCTTTAGGGTCTCATTTGGGGGACATTTTAAGAGTGGAGGATTGGTCCTCCGAGGTGGCTTTTAAGCCTTTTTATTGTAACCCTATTGTGGACATTGCATCAGTTGTGGTGGGTCAGCTTTGAACAAGCATAATCAGAGCCTTCGGTCCTGACACAGAATAAAACATTTTCTAGCATTTGCGTCAAGAATTTTTCAATTCTATTAAGGACACAGAGGCAAGGATTATCCCACCTGCACTTTGGTTATTTATTTATGTAACTGTGATATATATATATCCATTGTCATGTCTTTTCCTTTTGTTATGGATTATTACTGCTATTGTGAATATTTAAGTGCTCCCTTCCCTTTTGAGGACTCGTGAATTGTTTTTTTTTTTATTTGGAGCAATTTTTATGGCTCTGTTTTTGGTCTGTCCTTATGGAAATGATGACAAGTTAGCCTTCCCTGCGGGCCGTGCTGAGCAGAGCGGCGATCCTGGTACCTCTGTAGACATTTGCCTTCCGGCTGGTGTGGGGTTGCAGAGTTCTTTGGAGTCCCATTCTGGAGTCTATTGTTCAAGGACTTAGACGTTTTTCTATGGATAATTATTGCCCATAGCAAATGAGGTGTCGCTTTGTGCAAAGAAAGAGGAGTTGTTAGTGTTGTTAGCATGTTATATATGGCTGGGGTCTCTATGGTTGTTCAGATGATACCATTGATTCATGGGACTTGTAGTGTTCTGTTTTACGTGCTTCTAATTGGCTCCTGAGATATTAAAGGTAAAGAAAGAGAAGCATAATCCTCGCCTCCTTGTTCTTAATAGAACTGAAAAATTCCTGATACGAATGCTAGACTTGTTTTTGTTTTGCTATGGTGTGGGGAAGGGTGGGGTAGGGCTTTGACGCTGGGCTGCAGCCTTTTAATGCCCAAGGTTGGATTAAATTACCACAGCTACAGTTTAACTTCACTTCTCTTCTTTCTATGGAACCAATGGGCTTTGGAAAGTTAAGCTTTACATAATGACGTCATTCTGAAATTCATGCTCACTTATTCATCAGCCTGCTGAAAGTGTCTGTCTGCTTGTCTGTCCTCGGACTGACGATAAGACTCAGTTATTGTATAACAACACAATACCATGTCATGCACACAGATATTTATGGAGGCAGCAAGCTGACATTGAAAGGAGGGGTGGGTCCCGTCCGCCCTAATACAAAAATCACCCCTGTTCTAACTATACCTCTCTTTTTGCACAAGTCCCGTGCTGACAGGTAAACCAGGTGCCACTCTTGCAAATGACATAATCATGCCACTGACACAGTTGTGTGATTTGCATGACCATGACACTCACCTGGATGGCAGTCGGAGACTCTAGGAGGTTGTGACTGAGTGGGGTGGGGCATCAGGGCAGCACAAAATAGCTGCTGTTCCGGTGCCAAACGCTTAGACATTTGAAACACCAGGTTGTGAGCGCTATGCACATGGAGGTCACATTCATAGCATCTGAGTGGTTAACTAATTGGGTTTATTTATATGTACATTTTAAAAGAAACCAATTCAGAATTCGAAATGAAAACTATACTAGCTACAGCAAAGTGCCTTTAAAATGCTTCTTCTCCGAAGTAATGGTACTTTTGGCCATTTTTCTACAGTTTTGCTAGCCACTGGACAGAAATCCTTAATTACTGGTAAAAGTACACTCCTGCAGGGATAAAGAATCAGAGAAAGAGCACACAGTCACTGTAGTAAATTTACATTGTGCGAAAGAATTACCTGTCTAATAGAAATTGCCCTTGAGAGAGAGAGGGTTAAACTGGGAGGTCGACTTGAAGATGTCAGATCTTGGATTGGAATCCTTGACCATACCATAGGTCTGTGGAACTTACTTCGTTTCCCTTAAAGCAAAGTAACCCTTTACTTAAATTCTTTCCATGGGTGATCATAAAAACAGAGTCGTCTTTTGAATTCCTCCTATTCCAGCAATCCCCATCAACATGACGGGAGCTCTCTGTATTAAACCACGGGCTCCAGCTTGACCACTGGCTTCATTTTTTGTTTAGATTAGCTTTAAATGCTGTCACATCAGTGGCACAGATATTTTTTCACATACAGCCTGTTCTCTAATTTGAACGGGTTTTCGTTTTTCTCACCAGGGAAGGGAACATACCTGGGGGATGCAACGATGATAAGAGAGTACAAGGATGAGAATGTTTATAGCAGAGAAGGGTATGGCTCTGTCTTGGAAATGCACCTTGGAATCTGGCCAATCCTTTTGTGGGTTTTCAACATTGACCAAGTACATCCAGCGCTTGAATTTCACAACTTATTCGAAGGGAGGGGGAGGTTAGCAGAAACTTCCTCTTAAGTTTGTTTATGAGATATATACGGTGGGGAAGTTCGGCGCTGAGGCAGAAGGAACTCATTTTTTAGGGTGGACGCACTGCTCAGAAAAATCAGAGTCCCATTGGGGAAAATTTCTCCTGTCTCAGCTGTCCAGGGTTCCACAGCTTGAATAGCAGAATAACTTTCAACAATATTGAGGCAACTTTCGTTGAGGTAATTCATGTTGTTGGATTCACAATCAAGTTGAGCATCATTGCTAAGGTATATGACAAGAACTTAACTCTTGTTGAGAAGAATCTATGGTTAAACCTTTTGGTGCATTTTAGATGGTTGTAGGTATAAAGACTGCACTCCATCCACATGAGAATTGCTAGATAAAAACACATCACAGGGAATGACATCCAAGAGGACTCTGGAATTCACATCTACAATGAAGTCAACTACTCATTGCACTCTAACCAGTGGAGTAATGCCAAAGTCTCCATGGGAAACATATTTACAATGTAATTAAAAGTTTCAACCATTTATGGTTCCATGAATTTCCAAGAAGTGTGGGCCACTGCGACTGTCGCACTGAACATCCTTGTTACTTCAGATAAGGTTGTAAGTAATATTTAAGACGTCATCACAGTGCAACGTCAAGAGCTTGCACCATTGGTTTCTAGCTTTTTGTTGTCAGCCAGGGAAACACTCCTTACTTGCTTGCCGGACCAGAGAAAGATATCAAAATGCATTGATGTGAGAAGGGCACATAGATCTATAACAGATTGGCAATTGCAACAAATGTGACCTGTCTTCTCCTTGGTAGTTGGGCCACATATCGGTGGTACTCAATCAAATATCTGTTTATAACCATTCAAGGAACAAGATGCATGCTTTTGGGATGTCTTGAATGAAGACCATTTGCTCTAACCAAGTGATCAGTTTTGTGGCTTATGTTTTTCATCCTGTATAATTCGGCTGTTGGATTGATACAAGCATAGTTACAACTTATAGGCCTACAACTGCATGGAGATGGAAGGTCACGAAAACTCACATATTTTGGAATGTCATTCGGCCCACAAATGCATGAAGACTGAGGACCTGATTTAGAGTTTGTCGGATGGGTTACTGTGTCATAAATGTGACGGATATCCCGTCCGCTGTATTACGATTTCTAGGATATATTGGAATCTTAATACGGTGGATGGGATATCCGTCATGTTTGTGACAGAGTAACCTCATCCCCCAAACTCTAAATCAGGCCCCTAGTCAGATAAGCTGAAAACATCTGGTTTTGAAAGGAAAAATGGGTTTTACATGCCACATTAAGGTGTCTGAAATTCTGCTTGCCACAAAGGCCAATTTATCTGGTAATGACAGCCCTCAAAGCTTTACCACCAGAGGCACTCGAAGTGAAGAGTTAGAAGAGGAGATCATCAAGGTCTGTATGATGAGAGCCACCTGTCTGCATGACAGGAAGAGTTGTATCCTTGTTCTTTGGAAATATCTTTGGAGAACGGGTGTTTTGTATCATGTAGAAATTAGAAAATATTACATAACACATTGGTGTTGTATAATGTGTACAGTGTCTGTTCCTTTAAATCAAAGTCCATTCCTACAGCCATTGTACCAAATAAATCTATAGAATACATTCAAACAGGTCTATTCAACATGTCCCATAAACTAGAGTGAGGCCAGTTTCATCACAATGGTCAGTGAAATGTTTATGTTTATCAAGACTACTTGACTTAAAAGGGGAATGACACAGAATAAGAAGTAAGCCCAAGTATTTGGACCTCCCACAGATCTTTCCGGAGCTCGATCCAGGGAACTTAACATGTGAAATAGATATTTTGACCCCATATTTTTGGTAACTCTTTAGTGGTTTCCAACCAAAGGAACAAGTGGAGTTAAACCTAATAAACATAACAACACCCCGACAAAGTGTAATTTACACAAATGTCAATGGCAAAGTTAACTAAATCACAGATGAGGGAAATATCCTGCTTGACGTAACTGCTGTAGCTTACCAGAAAGGGTAAACAGTGGTTTACAAAATGATACAGAAGAGTATCATACTTTTAAATGTGGCAGTTGAAATAGACAACAGCATAGCGGATTTTAGTATTAGTAATATGTAGTTCCACTTGTGACATCTGTCTAGACACTTGCTACCACCTCACATGCCCACCAGGTATATAAGAAAAAATCCCCAGCATTTCTGCATCTGGTGCAGTTCTCAGTGATCCTCTGATTTAATTTGTTCAGGAGATAAGGCGATGGAAGGGCTTTATACTGACTCCAATATTGTAACTTCCATAGATTCACATGTTTAAATCATTCCCTGATGTCGGATGTTGGAGTCTCCGGTACCTTAAAAAAGTAATGCAATGATAGACATAGACCAACAAAGCGCCAGGGCTTTCAGTTTAGTAACACATCATAGGCATTATTAAAAAAAGGCAAAACATTAAGGCTTAACCAAATAGGTTGCACCACCCTGTAGAACACTCCAGTGAAAAGCCCCAGTCCCTCAGATTTTCGACCACAAGTTGTGTAATGGAGTCTCCACTGAGCTCTGCTCAGTTTACCTGTTCCAGACTTGCCCTATAGAGAGTTTGGAAGCTATGTCTATTCAGATATATACAGAGTTATTCATATTACTGTAGGTCTGTATTTCTCCAGCTCAAAATCTGACTTCAGCATGTCAGAGAAGGCAAAGAAGAGCCTGTTCAGGAACTGTGCTATCTGTGGTAAAAAGAGGCTTTACTCTGATGACCCTCATTGGGACTGCATTTACTGCCTGTATCCATCGCATCAAGTAAAGGAATGTAAGATATGTCATACTTTCTCTTCTAAAATACTAAATGGCCGTGAAGGAAGACTGCAGTTATGGCTCCAAAAACTTTAAATCAGAAAGGAGCCTGTATCAGACAGTAAAGATTCATCATCTTCCTCTAGAAGGTCACAAAAAAGAGAAATAACTTTGACCCATTCTCAATCCTCTCTGGAGCCACCTAGGAAATCCTTAAGAAAGTCCTCTCAAGGGTCTCCAAGAGAACCCAGCCCTTCCAGATCACCACAAGAAGGTGAGGCTTCTTCGAAGCAAAAGGAAGAATAACCATAATCTTTCTCCTCAAAACGACCTCCAAAAAAAAGGTCCAAGCCTCCTACCCTTCAACACAAGTCAGTCACTGCTTCAAAAAACCTTTATCCGCTCCGTTGACGAACAGATCATCAACGACCTTCTCACCCTTGATGAGACAATCGTCGTTGGCACCGTTGACGACATTCACTGAAGCATGTACGACGACCATAGCCAGTGCCTTTTCAACACTGTCAATGACGTTGTCCTTCTCGAAGGTGACCTCCTTGTCCACGGGTCAATCCCCTAGACCATCGTAGATGAAAATTACATCACCCTCGTCGAGGATGACATTGACGACAGTGCATCCATTGACTGCTTTCAACGAGGATGGCTACAATTCTGTCGATGGCAACACCAGCTTCAGCGTCATCGCCACACAAACCCCTGTCCATGATGACATCCTTGTCGATGACCTCATCAATGACAGGTAAAATTTCAGAAAAATTGCAAAGACAACAGAAATCCAAAGAACTTACATCTGCTCATACTTCTCCAAGCAAGGTATTACCATCAATACCTGCACACCTGTTAGATGAAGCTAACTCTGATGACAGTGGTCCCTTTGGCGTGGCATACAGCCCGCCTGAATTACACGGCGAATGTCAGGAGCATGACTACGACGAGGGTGAATATGAAGAGCAAGACTACTACACCCCTCAGGAACAATTCCATCCACAATATCAGGAAGAGATGGTGGGCCATGAGTATGAACACATTTTCCCATAGATACAAAATGTGTAAAACCCTTTGATACATCTGGCCCGATGTGTCTTCCTTCATCATTGGTGTCTGACCAACAGTTTATTTTGACAGATTACAGAAAGCATTTCCCATCAGCATCACCCACCACTACATGCACTTCTCTACCGGCAAAATCTCCATCCGTAAAGCCATCCACTCCACAGACTTCAATACCATACTACTACCTACTTCCCGACACAACACTCTCTGCAAACAGCTCTCCTCCACGATCCCACATTTTCTGATGAGGACGGAGAAGATGAGCAATGAGGCGCTCAGGCGGAAAGGAATGATCATCTGTTGCCAAAGCCATCATCTCCAAAGCTGCCTCCTGTGGATTCACCCCATAGACATTGGGTGATTCCATAACCTACTTGAAAGAGCAGCAAGAAGGTTTGAACTGCCCATGCCAACAAAACAAATGGACTGCTTTCTTTATGATTTGAAAGAGCCCTTTCATAAAAGCTTTAGGGCTGTGCCCATTCTCGATTGCACCTGGGAACGATGGAATAAACGTGATGAAGAATCCAGCTAGAGTTGCTGCAGTCCTACCAGCCTAGATAAGTAGTATAAGGCTCTTGATGCTCCTGCATGTTTCACTGGACATCCTAAACCAGATTCAGTGATCACACATGGCCTCTGGAAAAAAGGGTAGGCGCCTAGAAGCTAAGAAAATCTTGCAAGATGGTGAACGCACATCATCGAAAGTTATTAATTGTAGCATGGACAGTGCTGCTACTTCTTTCCGGCAACCTGCAGGAGTTACAGCATTAAGCATGCAGGGCTGGCTTAATACCACCTCCTTTAGACTGGAGGTCCAAAATAAAATCCTTGACCTGCCTTACGATGATGAAGGCCTCTTTTGCAAACATATCAGGGACACCCTCCAGGCCATAAAAACAGACATGGCTATGTCATTGGGGACTCTCGAAGACAAGAAAGTGCTCTTTTGGGTGCTCGGGGAAGCGGTCTTTCCTCCTACAGTGGTAGTTACCTGCAGTATTGTTACTCCTCATACTCCTCAGCTTCTTAGCAGTTTTATTCCCATTCTCACCAACAGCAACAACCACAAGCAGCCTATAAGTAGACCTGTGCTAAGGGGAAAATTGGGACACCAAGGAACGGACACTGGCCGCCATCAGTGACCAGCAGCAGGCTCCGGCTACTCCCTGCTTTCTCCATCTCGGCTACGTGGAAAGATATCCAACCACCTTCCACACTGGCAAGAAATAACAATAGACCAATGGGTTTTGGTCCTTGTTCAGTGCAGCCATACATTGTAATTCATCCAAACACCACCTCGCGTCAAACCTCTTTCACAAAACATCTGCAACTTCTCAAGTGAAATATGCTAAAAAAAGGTGCTATGGAGAGTTCCTGTGGCACAACAAGGAAAAGATTTCAATTTCTGTTTCTTTTGGTCTGCAAGAAGTTAAAGGAATGGCAACAACTTCTGGTTCTGAGAAACCTCAACACCTAACACAAGAAGCAATCTTTCTGTATGGTAACGCTGCGGGACATACTCCAACTCCTCAATCAAGGAGACTATGGCCCTCATTACAACCCTGGCGGTCCAAGACCGCCAGGGCTGTTTTGGCTGAAGCACTGCCAACAGGCTGGCGGTGCTTTAGAGGGGATTACGACTGGGGCCGGCCGTTTCCCGCCACATTTGCCCCGGCTGTGATAATCCGGCCAGGGCAGCGCTGCTTGCATCGCTGCCCAGGGGATTACGAGTCCCCTTACCGCCAACCTTTTCCTGGTGGTTTGAACCGCTAGGAAAAGGCTGGCGGTACGGGCAGTCACGGGGCCCCTACACTGCCCATGCCACTGGCATGGGCAATGCCGGGGCCCCCTGACAGGGCCCCGTGCAGCTTTTCAATGTCTGCATAGCAGACAGTGAAAAGCACGACGTGTGCAACTGCACCCGTTGCACGGCCGCAACACCGACGGCTCCATTTGGAGCCGGCTCCCATGTTGCGCCCCACATCCCCGCTGGGCCAGCGGCCGGAAACTCTGTTTACACCCGCCGGCCCAGCGCGGATGTCATAATGGGCACTGCGGGAGTGCAGCCGCATTGGCGGACGCACAGCGGTTACAACTTGGCGGGCGGCGGTTGCCGCCCGGCAATGTTGTAATGACCCCCTATATGTCAACCGTCAATCTCCAATGTGCATATTTTCATGTTCCCGTTCACCCAAAACATAGGAAATTTCTAAGATTCACAGTAACCGGCAGCCATTACCAATTCAAGGTACTTCCCTTTGGCCTGAAATCTGCACCTCACATCTTCACAAAGTTCTTGGTACCTGGTGCAATCTTTCTGAGACAACAAAAACATAAGGTTTTTCCCTATCTCGATGACTGGTTCGTCAAAGCTCTTCCCGTCAAGCTGCACAAAAGTCAACAGCAGCCTGCATAAACATATTCTGCGAGCTGGGCCTCACTCTCAACCTGAAGAAGTCAGTTCTTTACTCATCACAGAAAATAACATTCTTAGGGGCCAAGCTCGATACCACACTCAGCAAGGCGTACCCCACACCAGAGAGACAGTTAAAATTAATCACTGTAGCAAAATGGGTACAAAGAAAAAAGTATCTTCCCGCCTCAACAAATCCCTACTAGGGATGATGTCCTCTGGCATTCCTCTAGTTCCATTCTGCCATCTATGGATGCGTTCACTTCAAGAAGAGTTGGCCAGGCAATGGCTTCAAGCAACAGGATCTTTTGATGACCTAAATCAGGTCACTCCAGGAATGATCAACGCCCTATGCTGGTGGACCCAGCAAGAACATCTTTCAGTCGGCTTCTCTTTTCATCCTCAAACGTTCACTTTAATCACAACTGATGCGTCTCTAGAGGGAAAGAGAACCTATCTACATATATCTTCAAGTCAGCAGCTAATGGCAATCTTCTCCGCTTCACCTGCAAGAAAGCTGTTCATCTGGCTTTACAGGTGTTCCTACCCAGAATACGTAATTCGGCAGTGCTCATCCACACAGACAACACAACCACGATGAAGTACATTAGCAAGCAGAGTGGCACAAGATCTCAACTGTTATCCCAGGAAGCCCAACAGATATGGGACTGGTCCATCCGTTTCAAAGTGCTTCTATGAGCAGAACATGTTCTCTGGAAAGCTGTATGCTATAGCAGACACCGTCAGCAAACTGAAGGCATCTTGTCATGAGTGGGAGCTCGATCAGGGGATTCTGGACAAAATCTTTCTGTAGTGAGACAAACCAAATGTCAACCTCTTCGCGACCCCCCCCCCCCAGCACTAGAAATACCAGTTCTACGCAAGCTGGCATTCTCACCAGGGATCCTGCATTTTCGATTGCAGGGTCTGGAATCGTTGCTTATGCCTTTCCTCCATTTCCTCTGCTTGCAAAAGTCATCAGGAACATGAAGACCGAACCATGCAAGATGATTCTCATATCTCAAACATGGCCACACCAACATTGGTTCATGGAGCTACTCCTCCTCTCACAGGAGTGTCACATTCAGCTGACACCGATCCTATCTCTGCTGATGATGAGCCCGGGACAAGTTCTGCATCCAGATTCCAAGTCACTTTGTTTTTCAGCCTGGCTCCTGAATTCTAGGAGTTTCGCCATCTGAACATTCCACTGGACTGCAGAGACATATCAGCCAGAGCCTGTGCAGGCAATACCAATAAAACCTATTGTTTCAAGTGGAAAAGATTTTGCATATGGTGCCAAAAAACTAATGTACATCCTATTTCCTCTTCACTCTAAGAGATTCTACCTTACCTTCTGCACCTTGCTCAGTCAGGCCTGGCTCTCACCTCAGTTAAGTTCCACTTAGCAGCCATTTCCTGCTGTAGGAGATCGTCCAAAACACCATCCATATGGTCTACTAGACTCATTAACAGTTCCTCAAAGGATTATTCAGAACATTCCCACCTGTTAGGCCTCCTCCTCTGCTTTGGCAGCTCAACACTATACTTTTGCAGTTAACGAGGAATCCATTCAAACCCATACATGAAGCAGATATCAAATTTCACTCTTTGAAGGTAGCTCGCCTCTTGTCCTTAACCTCAGCAAGAACAGTCAGTGAAATTCAGGCTTTCACCATTCGGGACCCTTTCCTCTAGTTCAGGGACGATGGGGTTCTTCTCTGCAACAACCCTTAATTAATTCTTAAAGTCTCATCAGACTCTCACTTCAATTAACCTTTGGTTCTCAAGACTTTTTTTTCGGAGCCTCAAATGCCATTTGAGAGACCATTACACTTTTTAGACGTCAAAAGATGTATAAAGTTCTATTTGCATGGAACTAGGAATCCAATCAACTCTTTGCTTCTAACAGCTCTCCCAGAAAAGGTTTTCCCCAAATAAAGCAAAGCATCTCTAGATGGATATCAATGGCCATTGAATATTGTCACAAGAAGGCTAACAAACCATTAAGCACAACAGTGCGTGGTCACTCGACAAAGAACTATATTTCTGTGACATTGTTTGCTGGTGTGTCACTCCCATATATCTGCCAAGCAGCACCCTGGAATAAATAGACACACCTTTTCGCAACACTACTGCTTGGACTCAGCAGTTCACAATAATGTGGCAGTGGGACAAGTAGTTTGTTACTATATGCAACAATGGCAACCCTCCCCCTAACCCCTTGCAGATGGCCACTGCTTGAGTGCGCATGGCCTTTGGCTGTGTGCAGAGTGGGATTGACAGCTGGAATTTTTTTTTTTTAATAGTTGGCTCAGAAGGGGAGAGAAATATGGGGTGACCAACAAGGTCCAGGGCATGAGCGTACCACTACCCTTATACATTTGTTTTCATTTTCAGGACACACAGACTGAGTCCCTGTTCCTGTAATGGCGACCACAACATTCTTCTTCATGTTGTGCCAGCCAATCAGAGAATCAGCCAATTGGAAGTGAGCCAGCTGACAGGAAAAAAGTCCCCCTCAGCCAATTAGATCGTTTTATTATTTGAATTTGCATGCCTGTGGGAATCCCGTGAACCCAACCGTCCAGATATCTGTAAAATCTTTACCTTAATTTCTCAAAATTACTGAAGGAATTTACACTAAAGCAAATACAGCCAAAGTTATTATCAAACCAAAAACAACAAAAAATTCCTATAGTCCAAAATTAACTAGTTCCTAACCATAACTACACAGTGACACTCCAAATCTGCTAACCTCAAATGGTTGTTTTTGTAGCAGTGTATTGAAACATAGAATTAGCAGAGTGCCATTCACGCATAGCTAGATAGTGACAAAGCCTTTTGTCTTTTTTACAGCAAAGTCTTTAGGCATAAGATTAGCAAGTGTCACTCACGCTGAGCTGAACATGATAAAAGCCTTTTACCACCACATGCCCAGCATTACAGCTTTGGAATGGTAAACTATCATCCAAGCAAACCTGAAATTAATAAAAGCAACCTCTGACACATCTCTCACTCTAGTCAGAGCTCAGCAGAGAGGTGTAGCATTCTCCAGAAACAAGGGAGCAACCAGTATAAGTCAAAACAATGCTGCATAAATTATTCAAAAAGGTACCAGGGAACGTTGGGTAGTTCCCAAGTTTTAATGAAGAGCAGTTCCTTTTTTAGGTAACACCATATAGCTTTACTAACACTCAGAGTCTGTTCACCTCAAATGCCTGTTTTTCTAATAGTTTTTAAACATAGAGTAGCATAGTGCCATCCAAGCCAAACTAGAAAATATATGTGTGTGTGTGTGTGTAATACTTACAAACTTACCTGTGAAGTAAATGTAATAATGTGTGATGTAAAGGTACTTCCAATGAAATGTCTGATATAATAATTGGCAAAGAAACAACTGACATTCCTTTTGGACCTCCTTCTCTCATTTAACACAGCTTTTTGAAACAGTCTAGGATCAAGATGCAATGCAGATTTGAAATGGTTTTCTTAGTAGAGGAGTATAAGTTTGGCCACAGTTTTTTCCTTAATAGGCTTTTTAAGAGGGTGTTCTTTTGATACATGGGGCATGTTAAATTTGTACACAATTTGGACAAAACGTAGTCCAGGTTATTATTCTAACACGTATGGCTTCACTGAAGACCACTATGATGCAGAATCAGGACTACAAGCAAGTAAACAATTCATAAGTGTCACCTAATGTAAACCGCTTTTGTATTTCAAACATAAATAGCCTATACAGAGTGTCAAAAGCCTAATGAGCATGAAGGCGAGTCATAACATGTAGTAGGGCTTCTGTATTTGCTGTAAGAGCAGGCATCTGGGTGGCATTAAGTTTGGGGATCACCACAGATTCTGGAACTTTTCTTACTAAATGTCTGGATTTGGCGTGCAGGGTACTCCATCACATTTGCAAAAGGCTGCCCTGTCTGCCAAACTCTAAATAGTGCTCTTGGTCTCCATAATGATTTTGGACCTTTCCTGTCACAAGCACTAGGCCATCTGCACAATTGAAGTGCTGTTGTTATTGGGAGCGGTGTGAGGATGAAGAGGGGTAGGAATTTTGTGCATCCCTGCAGATACCGAACTTTTCCTAACAGAAATGTTAGTAAATGGTGTGATTTTAGCCAAACTTTGAGGTTTGCTGGGCATTCTGGCTAAAACAAAACCCTAGCATGATCCCCACAAGGCACACCACCCTAGACTACCATTGGTGTCTAGTTTTCAGAAATGTCTGGGCTACAGAGGTTTCTCTATGTGGTGACAGAGCCTTAGCCCAAATACCACAGCTACCCACATTGCTGATACATTTTTCAAGGCAAAAACATGATGTCACCTTCTTTGTGATTTAAGGACATTTCATTGCCAGGCGAGAATTCCACCCACATAAGTGGGATACCGTTTTTATTGGGAAAACTGTGGCAAACCTGGGTAGTAGTAGTTTTGTAGATACTTGCAGATTTCAGAACTTGCTGACAGAAAAATATGATTAACGTATGATTTTTTTACTAGGTGTTTTTTTGAAGAAAACATAGTGGTATCCATGCCCATGGCAATATTCTGGAGTCCCATTGTAATTGTATTTATATAGCGCTTACTACCCCTGATGAGGCGGGTAGCATGCTACTCCAGAACCCAAAAGGATTAGTGGTGGATTATTATAGGGAAATATGAGTACAATATTAGTATTAGTTTAGGGAGGTATGAGTTCATTTGAGTGAAGGGCATGTGAATCTGTTAGTTGGATTGAATAGAATAATGGAGGGATAGAGGAGGAAAGAATGCAGAAGTGTTAATTGGAAGCTCTTCATAGCATGGTGGGGTTTGGGATGAATAAACGAGAGATGAAGAAGCATTGGTGTCTAGTTTGCAGAAATGTCTGGGTTTACCGGCTTAATTACCACAGCAACCCACAACAGCAAATGGGTTGATTTAAACATTGAAAAATGTATGTCTTCATGTTGCGTTTCAGGGCCTTACCTGTCATGGTGATAGACCCACCTTCTAAAGTTGGATAGCATTTCTATCTTGAGAAGTGTGTAACCACTGCATGGAACTGTTTGATATGCTGCAGATTCTGGAATTTATTAACAGAGAAATGTGTGGAAAAGCATAATTTTTGCCAGCATTTGACTCTTGCAGGGTATTTTGGGTAAAACTAAAGGTAGTGGGATCCATGAAAGCTACAAAATCCTTGTCTCCCTCAGGTACCTGGTTTACAAAAATGTCTGGGGTTAGTATGTTATGAATGGTGCCAGCCAACACCAAATTCAAATATCGAAGCTATCCTCAACCCTTGAACGTTTTGAAATTCAATGGAAAAATCTTTTTGTTTCTATGCTGCATTTTGGTGCCTTTATTGTCGTGGGCCATAGGCTCACCAACACAACTTCAGTACGGTTTTTATTGGGAGAAGTTTAGGAACACTGGATAGTAGGATATGTGTGAATCCCTGTGTGAGATTTTGGAACTTTCCCAGAGAAATGTGTGTGTAAAATCTACTATTTTCACCAACGTTCGACATTTTCAAGGCATGTTGGGTGAGAAAACAAATTGGAATCCGTATAAGCCACACCATACTTGACACCCTCAAGTATCTAGGTTTACAAAAAATGCTTGGGTTTGGTAGGTCACTGAGGGGTCCATCCAAACTCATGCCCAAATCGCAGAGTTACTCTCAATCTCTGAACATTCAAAATTAATATTTGCACATTTCAGTTTTGGCCATTCCTATTGTGGGTGATGGACTCACTCACTGTCTCTATCCGGGAAATGTCGGAAGACTGATTGGTAGGCTACCAAAGGTGCCCGGGCAACCCATGGTCCAAATTGCAAAGCGGGAAAGAGACCTTACAACATTGCTTTTACCACTCAGTCTTTACCACCTAAGTACGTATTTGTGCCTTTACCATGAATGCTTTACCACCCATGGTAAGTACTGTTAAGATAAACGTGTGTGTGTGTGTGTGTGTAAAGATAGATAGATCGATAGATAGATAGATAGATAGATAGATAGATAGATAGATAGATAGATAGATAGATAGATAGATAGATAGATAGATAGATAGATAGATAGATTAGAGGTGGGTAGTGGGAAAGGCTGGTAAGCGGAATTTTAAGGTTTTGCGGTGGGTAGAATGAGAAAGGTTTGTAAGGGGAATTTTAGAGTTTAGGAGTGTTAAGGATATTTTTATGGATTGGTGGTGAGGATAAGGTGGTAAGGGGAAATTTAGAGTTTGGGAGTCAGCGGAGCGGTAGATGATGGCAAAGGGAATACGTATTGGTTTTAATTGTCGAGAATGATGATTGTAAGATCTTTCGTCCCTCATGTTATAGTTTAATAATGTCAGGTATTATATTTGTGCGTTCCGCGTATTGCAGCCCTGAGAAAGCCCGTAACAGGGTGAAACACGTTGGCTGTGCTTTTTCACAAAAATGATTGACAAAGGAAATAAAGGAATGTAAAATAAGACTAATATATCACAGCGCTTATTTGGATTATGTTGCGTCTTTATTGTTTGTAAATGTATTTCATTTTGAGCCATTTGGTAACTGGGCCATAAAGTGGGTAATTAGCTGTATGTACTGAGTGGTGACAGCAGGTGGTGCAGTAACATTTTCCCCAAGCTACCATTATTTGTTTCAAAAATACATACTAACTTGCACACTGCTTGTTTTCCAATTTTTTGGAAAAAAATACATTTTCCCACATTTCAGTTATTTACTTGGTTTTCTCCAGAAAAAACTCAAACACAGGTTGGGACCCAAAAGTGTCCAGGATACATTTTGTTAAAATAAGTTATGAACGACTAAACTCCAGGTGGGGAGTACTGCTAGCAGTCAAGTGGTTGAAGGCTCAGGCACTCGTTACGACTTCGGTGGACGGAAAAGCGCGTCCGCCAAAGCTGTGCAGTCAGAAAACTGACAGTGACGTCACCACAAGGGCTATTACGAGTTTCCTGCTGGGTCGGTCCAGAGGGAAACAGCCCACAACATTGACAGCTTGTAATCGAGGCAGCGGCAATGTTGCATTGGTGGCAGTCCGACCACCACCGCAAGTTTGGAGGTCCTAGGACCACCAGAATCGTGATGAGGTCCTCAGTGTCTAACTGACTATGGGGGTCATTACGACCCTGGCGGACGGTGTTAAAGCTGCGGAAATACCGCAAACAGGCCGGCGGACAAAAAAAGGGAATTATGACCCTGGCGGTAACCGCCAACAAAGACAGCCACTTTAACACTTCGCCCGCCACGGCGGTACAGACAAACAGCGTGGCGGTCACCGCCAACAGACAGGCGGAAGACAATGTACCGTCCACAGTATTATAACCTACCAATCCGCCACCTTTTCCGGGGCGGAATCTCCGTGGATAAAAACACGGCGGAACCAGCTTTGGCTATGGGAAAATGCTCACCTGAACACAGCCCACGAGGAACGACGACTCCATGGAGCCGGAACTCCAAATCCTACCTGCCCTTGTCTTTCTGCTCCTCTACGAACAACAGCAACGTAGGCGCAGAACATACCGGTGAGTACTGCATCTACGACACAGGGGAGGGGGGAGGCAAAAGTTAGGGGGACACCCACCAAACACCCCACCCCCACCCTCGCATATCACTACATACACACCAATGCAGTCAAAAATATCACAGTAACAACCCACAATTCCCCCGGAATAATGCAGACAAAGCGAATTGCGGGCAAACATTGTAATGTGGCAATATACATGTCATACAAAAATATACAAATATATGTATTCCAAAATCACTCTTATTTACATAAATAATCCGATAAGTATTGCAGATATGTACACAACAATGTCCGTGCACAAACAGTCCAAAAATGCATGGGCGAGGCCCACAATAGATACCTGACCAAAATCCGAGAGAACACTGCCGGGGCATCAGATTGAAACACTACAGGCTCCTCAGGGGGAAGGGAAGGGGGGGCACCTCAGCCGGATGAATGCAAAGCCAGATCCATGACGGGGCTCCATGCCCATTGATGTATCCTGGGGAGTGCAAAGCCACAGTCGCACAAGTCTCTACAGTGGGTGGTTTGCCCACTGTGCCATCCTGGGGAGTGCAAAGCCACAGTCTCTCAAGTCTTTACAGTGGGTGGTTTGCCCACTGTTACATCCTGGGGAGTGCAAAGCCACAGTCTCTCAAGTCTATACAGTGGGTGGTTTGCCCACTGGACCATCCTGGTGAGTGCAAAGCCACAGTCTCTCAAGTCTATACAGTGGGTGGTTTGCCCACTGTTACATCCTGGGGAGTGCAAAGCCACAGTCTCTCAAGTCTATACAGTGGGTGGTTTGCCCACTGGACCATCCTGGGGAGTGCAAAGCCACAGTCTCTCAAGTCTATACAGTGGGTGGTTTGCCCACTGTTACATCCTGGGGAGTGCAAAGCCACAGTCTCTCAAGTCTTTACAGTGGGTGGTTTGCCCACTGGACCATCCTGGGGAGTGCAAAGGCGCATTATCACAAGTAGATGCAGTTCTCAACTGGTACTGGGTGGGACTGGTGCCCAGACTGGATGAGTCTCCCCGTGAAAGTTCATGTCCTTTCACTGTCCCAGCTGCACATGGGATAAGGATGCCTGATGTGGTGGCCTATTCATACCCACACGGTGTTTGCCCTGTTCAGCGGTGCTTTGACATGGCGGTTCGGATACTGACATTGGTGTGTGGCATCACGAACTCCACACTGGACATTGGTGTGTGGCATGACGAACTCCAAACTGGACATTGGTGTGTGGCATGACGAACTCCACACTGGACATTGGTGTGTGGCATGACGAACTCCACACTGGGCATTGGTGTGTGGCTTGATGTTCCATCATCGCCCAGCTGGGCTGTGGGATCCTGGTCCCTCCTGGGCACTGACTCCGGCAGTGGTCTCCTGACCAGTAACGATACTTGGGCCCTCCTGGGCACTGACTCTGGCGGTGGTCTCCTGACCAGTAATGATACTTGGGCCCTCCTGGGCACTGACTCTGGCGGTGGTCTCCTGACCAGTAACGATACTTGGGCCCTCCTGGGCTGTGACTCCAGCGGTGGCGGTGGTCTCCTGACCAGTGACGATACTTGAGCCCTCCTGGGCTGTGACTCTGGTGGTGGTCTCCTGACCAGTAACGATACTTGGGCCCTCCTGGGCACTGACTCTGGCGGTGGTCTCCTGACCAGTAACGATACTTGGGCCCTCCTGGGCACTGACTCTGGCGGTGGTCTCCTGACCAGTAACGATACTTGGGCCCTCCTGGGCACTGACTCCGGCGGTGGTCTCCTGACCAGTAACGATACTTGGGCCCTCCTGGGCACTGACTCTGGCGGTGGTCTCCTGACCAGTAACGATACTTGGGCCCTCCTGGGCACTGACTCTGGCGGTGGTCTCCTGACCAGTAACGACTGTGCTGGCGGTTGTGTCTCGACCGCTGGAAATGATGGCGCACTTCTCCGCCGTGACACTCACAACAGGCTGGGCAGACTTCCTCTGGACCTTCCCCACCTTCTTTGGAGTTACAGCTGACTCACCAATTGCCTTCGATCCCATTTCAGTAGTTGTCCCACCAGGAATCTTGACACGGTCCCGTCGTCCACTCTCCAATTTCAGAACCTTTACAGGGGGTGGGCTGCCAGTGCCTTGGCTCCGGGTCCTACTGCCTGCCCTGGTGGACGGTGCACTCCAAAAACCTGGAACACGAACCACTGCCACTGGAGGTTTTTTGGCTGAGGTGCTACGACGGGACTGATGAACTGGGGGGGCAGGGAGGGGGGGGGTGGGGACAAACAGGTCAATTTGACAGATGGACAGTTTCTGACGGACACTGGGATGGGTAGTTGGAGGGGGTCTGGGAGTGGAGTTAGAGGAGGTGGTTGTAGGAGGTGTCACTTTAGCTGTTTTGGGTGCAGGTGCAGGTACTGGAGGCTGTCGTGAGGTGGATGGATGTTGGGTGAGTGATTGCCGGCATTTGGGTATTTTGGGAGGGGGCGTCACAGACACACTGGGAGAGGACACAGGGGACGTGTAAATGGGAGCGGAGGTGGTGAGTGCAGGTGAGCGGCTTGTGGTGCTGGGTGTCCTGGTGCGAGTCCTAGTGCCTGTAGATGTGGTGCATGCAGGTGTGTGTGTAGACGAGACTGGGAGGGAGGAGGGAGAAGAGGAGGAGGGGGACACAGTGGAGACAGTGGATGTTGCTGTGTCTGTATGGGTGTGATGCTTGTGTGAGTGCCTGTGGTGTGTGTGGTGCCTATGTTTGCTTGAGCTACTTGTGTGTGTTGACTTGTGTGCCTGCTGGTCTGTAGGTGTGCTTGGGATGGGCTGGGGTACAGGGGATTGGGTCTGGGTGGAGGAAGTTGGAGGGGGGAGGCTAGACACAGGGACAATGGCTGCCATCAGTGCTGAGACCAGAGATTGCAGGGTTTGCTGAAGGACAGCCTGACCAGAATGAATGCCTTCCAGGAATGCATTACCGTGTTTCAACTCTCGTTCTACACCCTGGATGGCATTCACAATGGTAGACTGCCCAACAGTGAGTGACCTGAGGAGGTCAATGGCCTCCTCACTGAGGCAGCAGGGGTGACTGGAGCAGGGCCTGAGGTGCCTGGGGCGAAGGTGATGCCCACCCTCCTGGGTGAGCGGGCACGGGACACACGCTGAGGGGCTGCTGGGAGGGCGGGGCTGGTAGGGGAGGTGGCGGCTGTACCTGTAGAAGTGGGGCGCACAGATGGTGCCGCCACCACAGGGGAGCTCACATCGGCAGACGAGTCCGTGTCGCTGGTTGGTGATGCTGTGGCCGACGTGAAGCTCCCCTCACCCTCCGTCCCACTGGTGCATTCAGAGTCTGTGGTGTGGCCCTCCATGGCCATGTGGGATGCAGCTCCTGCCACAATCCAGGAACTATGTACCCAGTTGGAGCCAGACCTGATGTCACCAATCCGCCATCCGACTGGAATCCCCCCTGACGTTCAGGTGCTGTCAGTGCTCCATTTCCTTGCAAGTGGGTCTTTTCAGACAACAGTGGCCATGGCATCAGGGATGTCCCAGCCTATGTTTTCCAACGTGTTGTCCAGAGTGTTGTCTGCCCTGCTGAAACACGTAAGGAGATACATCATTTTCCCTGAGGTGGAGGATTTGCCTACAGTGAAAGGTGACTTCTATGCCCTTGGACATATCCCCAACGTCATAGGTGCCAATGATGGGACCCATGTAGCTCTGGTCCCCCCCCCCCACAGGAGTGAACAGGTGTACAGGAACAGGAAGAGTTATCATTCCATGAATGTCCAGATTGTCTGTTTGGCAGACCAGTACATCTCGCAGGTAAATGCAATGTTCCCTGGCTCAGTGCATGACGCCTACATCCTGCGGAATAGCAGCATCCCTGATATGATTGGTCAACTCCAGAGGCACCGTGTATGGCTATTGGGGGACTCTGGTTACCCCAACCTGTCCTGGCTATTGACCCCAGTGAGGAATCCCAGCACCAGGGCAGAGGAACGCTATAATGAGGCCCATGGGCGGACTAGGAGGGTGATCGAACGCACCTTCGGCCTCCTGAAGGCCAGGTTCAGGTGCCTCCATATGACAGGTGGGTCCCTATTCTAGTCACCGAAGAAGGTGTGCGACATCATCATCGCCTGCTCCATGCTCCATAACTTGGCATTGCGACGGCAGGTGCCTTTTCTGCAGGAGGATGATCCAGATGACGGTGTTGTAGCAGCTGTGGAGCCTGTGGACAGTGATGAGGAGGAAGCTGATGAAGAAGAAAACGACAACAGGGAGTCAGTCATACAGCAATATTTCCAGTGAGACACAGGTGAGTACATTTTCATGTTTAACATAATATTAACTTTCACACATCTATCTCTATCCTGTACCTACATTTCACTCACTATTTGTTAACTGAGTTGTCCCCTTCCATTTCAGTTTCACTAATGTGGTAACCTACGTGTCAACACCTTGCACCCTTGAAAGGCTTGTGATTTGTGACATTGGTATGTTGGCCTTCCAATGGGTAACCATTTTTGACACTGTAATTGACAATACAAAGTTCAAAATCATTGACTGACTCAAGTTTCATTAGTGTTTCAAGGGTGTTTATTTAAGTGCATAACAATGAATGGGGGTTGTGAAATGGGGATGGGTGATGGTGGAGGAATGTCCATGGCAGAGTCCAGTCTATTAGTCTCACAGGTACATTGCACATCTGGCCTTTGGAAGTGGAGCTGGGGCAGTTCCGATTTGGACAGGGTCACAAAGTGGTACAGTGGGGGGACAATCAGAGTGGTTTCATTTCCTGGCGGGGGTCTTGCCATCTTGCTCTGTCCTGTTCCTGGATCTCAGGGCCCGCTTTCGTGGTGGTTGTCCGTCTGCAGGGGGTGGGGTGCTGGTGTGTTGGTCCTGTGGCAGGGCGTCCTGTCCACTAGCGCCGGCGGAGGTGGTGGGCATTTCATCGTCGTGGCTAGTGTCAGGGGCCCCTTGGAGTGCCACGGTGTCCCTCAAGGTCTTTTGAATGTCCGTCAGCACCCCTACAATGGTGCCCAGGGCGGAGCCGATGGTCCTGAGCTCCTCCCTGAACCCCAAATACTGCTCCTCCTGCAGACGCAGGGTCTCCTGCAACTTGCCCAGTACCGTTGCCATCGTCTCCTGGGAGTGGTGGTATGCTCCCATGATGGAGGAGAGGGCCTCGTGGAGAGTAGGTTCCCTTGGCCTGTCCTCCCCCTGTCGCACAGCAGCCCTCCCAGTTCCCCTGTGTTCCTGTGCCTCCGTCCCCTGGACCGTGTGCCCACTACCACTGCCCCCAGGTCCCTGTTGTTGGGTTACCCTGGGTGCCCTGTAGTGGTGGACACACCGCTGATTGACCTGTCCTTGGTAGGGAGGTATGGGCCCACTGGGTGGGTGCTGTGCAGGTGTTACCAGAGGGTGGAAGTTCGGTGTTGGGCTGTGGCTGGGCAAGGGGAACCGACTGTCCTGAGGCCCACGATGGTCCGGGCTGGTCATCAGGATCCAGTAGGGCAGAGCTGCTGTCGTCACTGTGGGCCTCTTCTGGGGGTGGAGTGGTGTTGTCTGGACCCTCTGGTGTGGTGACGTTCCTTCGGGTTCCTGCGGGGGTATAAGTACATGATTATTGCATGTGTGTGTTTCATGGTGTGCAATGGTTGGGTGTCTGTGTACACCAGTGCAGCCATTCCTGTGTGGGGGCTTGTGTGCTGTTGTTTGGGGGGTGTTGTGGGTCTGTGCAGTGGGCATGTTTTAGTGGTGGGTATCAATGCTTAGTTATGTCATGCAGGTCTTGGGGTTGGGATGGGTGGTTGGTGTCATGGGTAGATAGGTGAGGATTTGGGGTGATAGGGGAGGGTGTGAGGGTGTGGGTGTGTGATAGCATGCAGGTAAGGTGGGGGATATGATAGTTAAGATTTGACTTACCAGTGTCCGTTCCTCCAACGACTCCTGCGAGGCCCTCAGGATGCAAGATGGACAAGACTTGCTTCTCCCATGTTGTTAGTTGTGGGGGAGGAGGTGGGGGTCCGCCGCTAGTCCGCTGTACCGCGATGTGGTGCCTGGAGACCGTGGAACGCACCTTCCCCCGTAGGTCGTTCCACCTCTTCCTGATGTCCTCCCTATTTCTTGGGTGCTGTCCCACTGCGTTGACCCTGTCGACTATTCTTTGCCATAGCTCCATCTTCCTGGCTATGGATGTGTGCTGTACCTGTGAGCCAAATAGCTGTGGCTCTACCCGGATGATTTCCTCCACCATGACCCTGACCTCCTCCTCGGAGAAGCGGGGGTGTCTTTGGCGTGCCATGGGGTGGTGTGTGTTAGGTGTTGGGTGGTGTATGTGTTGATGAGTGTGGTGAGTGTAGTGGTATGTGGTGTTTTGTGCGTGGATGTTGTGTGGGTGATGGTGTAGTGTGCCTCTGTATGATGGGGTTCTCTATTCTGTGCTGTCTCTCTCTGGCCTTCTCTCAGAAATTCTGGTCGTAGGGGTTTGTGTGTGATGTGGGTGTGTGTTTTATATTGAGTTGGGTGTGTGGGAGTGTTGTTTGTATGTGTATCAGGTGTGTGTATTTGTAATTGTCCAATGTGGCGGTGTTTTGGAGCTGTGTGTGTATTTTGAGCGCGGCGGTGTGTACCGCCAATGGAATACCGCGTTTGAAAGACCGCCGCGTGGATTCGTGGGTCGTAATAGCATGGGCGTGTTTCTGTTGGCGTGGAGGTGGAGGATTTGTTTCCGCATGTTTATCGCTGACCTTTGGTGTGGCGGACTTGTGTGGGTGTCTGAATTTCGGCGGATTCCGTGATGTGTGTCATAATAGCTGTGGCGGTCTACCGCGGCCGCGGAGGTGTATTGGCGGTCTTCTGCACGGCGATAAGCGCCTTATACCGCCAATGTTGTAATGACCCCCATAGTGTCTACTCACCAGAGTAGCAGCTACATTTTTCCTTCATTTTGGGATTTATAAAGAGTCTAGTCCAGTGATGTTTTAGCCAACTGTATAATAGTGTTATTGGGCGTAAGTGAATTTACTTTTTAATGCTAAAAGGAGAAAATGTATAGAAAAATTTGCCTTTTATAAGCATGTATTCTTGGTAAAAAAAAATGTGGTTCCAGTGATTGTGCATTTATGTGGAGATATTCTATTGATGATGGAATTTGAGGGAATACACATGATATAGAACAAGGATTCTTCATGTAATAACTTTTCCTTCTCGTCCATCGAGCAAGAGGCAAAACTAAGTGCTTGCACTCAACCAAGGGACAGTGTAGGCATTTATGGGTATGCTGGAGCAAAACAATCAAGGTATCTGTTGTTGGAAACCACACCTTCTATCTGAGACATGCCTTTATTTTACCAACCACCTGGTGGCTCTGGTGTGCCAGCAGTATAATTAGATCTTGAAAACTACTGTGTATAAGAATATTATCACCTTGCAGATTAAGTTGTCCTCTGAGACAATGGCTCAACTCATTGCGCACCTTCCAGAGTGCTGTAAGATTTTGCATGGCATCTGGGTTTTTATTTCATTGACCAGCAAGGAATGTTTTCCACAAGCTGGAGCTCAAAGTCGATGCTGTCAATTGCAGGCAGTCATCCTCTGCCAAAAGTCTTGGGATCTCCTTTATTGTCAGTACCTTTGGCCTTGCCCTTAATATTATCAGATGTACATAGTTCTCTGTCTGACAAGAGTAATTTAGCCGTGTTTGTACACACTGGCAAGTGTTAAGATATATAATCAGCAGGTTTGTCCCCTTTTGGTCAGAAGTAGATGGTAAAAATATATTTCTTAAGTTGGAGAGCCCAGGTGTTGGTTATGATTACTCACACCCTTGAAGTCCTGGCACTTTATAGCTAGAGCCTCTACCTCTATTTGTCTAATAGTGTCTCTTAGTTTCAGTTAGAGCTCTGCTTGCAGATGCATTTGGGTGCCACTGGTCCTTTCCACATTCTAACAGCAAAACTGCTCCATGCCCACTGGGCTATTGCTCACCACCTGTTCAGTATCAAATTTGGTATAGACATATCACATTGTGGTGTCACTCAAAATTGTGTTATTATATCTTGGAAGGCAGTTCCTAGTTTCTAGACCAGGACCAAGTGACATTGGACCTTGTTAGGATCTGGAGCTGCTTAGTCAGGGTGACCAGGTGTGATATAAATTCCCCACAATAAGTAATCATTTATGTCACTCTCTGGAAGAAGGTGCCTGCTGAATGTCTTCGACCTTTCTAGGTCCACACCAACACCTTAATCTGAGAAGACATGCAAAAAGTAATTAATGTGGTCTTTTAGAGTCCCTTACTTACATTTGTGTAGGGTCAAGCCTGACTCCAGGTGGTGTTGCAGGATATTCTTCAATTGGCAATGGTGTTCAGCAGCGGTGATAGCATAAAAAATATGTTGTGATTTTCACTGATGACGCCATCTATACCTGATAGTGTCCCACAAATGGCATTTTTATATACTTCTGTGGACAGTGCTACTTCAAAGCTCTAACGTTTGTTTCTTTGTGGTTAAGAAGATTGTAATGTACCAATCTGATTCTTTTAGCAGAAATGCATGGTAGTCAGAACGTAATATAGTTTAGTAAAGCACTTGTTAACATTTCTATCCACTAAACTGAATATAGTTGTTTTGCATTTTTGCCACAGCCATGAGCTCTATGCAACACCCATCTGTTCATTTATTTTTAGTTCAGCTTCTGTTTGTGGCCTCAGGTAAAACGGAATCCTTCCATGTCTGAGTGCCACTGGATTTACAGATTTATGTGTGGAGTGATGGGTTTCAATTTCAACTATCGATGACCAGAGAATTGCACGTGGTATTCTTTTAGTATTTCTTTTTTTTGTGTTGTAATTTTTATTATTGATAATAATAAGAATACATTGTAATACAGCGTTAATAGACAAAAGGTAGTAGTTCCCGTACATTGAGGTCCGGAAGTTGCATGAATATCGTCTCATGGGAAACTGGATAGACAAGATATGTTCAACGGTGTCTTCAAACAGTGACGAAAAAAGATGAAAAGAGAGGGTAGCGGGTGTAGGGGCGGTTAATGAAAGTAATGGGAAAACAAGTGCCGCAGGGAGGGGAGGGGGGCAGTTAGAGGGTGTAGACCTTAGAACAATATGCATTTAGAGTGGATATCGTACACTATGTTTGGGTCATGGTCTGGGACACGCTCGCCTCTCTTGGTTATTGAACCCCTGTGGGTTGCTTCCCCCGCCATTGAGGATCAGTGTGTTTGGAGATTCAGCAGTACGCTCGCAAGCGGAATCTGTCCTAAAGAAGAACCTGTCGTACGGAGCAGACTTGAAGGAGAGGGAAACAGTATCTTGGCTCTCGGTCGTCTCTGAAGATATATTCACGAAGGTCTTTGTGGGAAAAAGTGGGACAACCTCATCTTGTTTGGTTTTTGATGGGAAAGGGTGAGGTAGAGACGAAGAAAAAGTGGGGGAAGGAGAAAAGGAAAAGGAGAAGAAAGATAAGAGGCAAGAGAGAGACAGAAAGAGAAGACGGGGCTGGTGTGGGAGAAACAGGAGGGGATAAAGTAGGGGGGAGGGGGAAGAGGAGAGGAGGAGGAGGGGAGGAGGCCAAGTGGTTGTTGACGGTGTCCCCAGGGTATCAACACTAACTAGATCCTAAGTAAGTCCACCTACTGGGTGAATGGAAGGGGGAGAAAGACGGAAGAAGCTGAAGAGGGCCCTAAAACAGATAAAGAAAAAGAGGAAGAGCAAAAGAAAAAAAAGAGAGAGAGGGATATGGAAAGAAGAGAGGAGGGGAGCCAGACTGCGGGGGTAGGGTGTGTGGTGTGAGAGGTTAACGGAAGGCCGGTAGTGGTAACGGGGCTTCCGAAAGGAAGGGAGCCCATATTTGAGCAAAGAGGGCGGCCTGGTCTTGGATGTTATAAATGATTCTCTTGTGTGCAGCTATGCTAGTCATCGCCACCATCCATTCCTCAGGCGTTGGGGGGGTAACAGATCTCCAGTGCCAATAGATACATATTTTCGCAGTTGCCAAGGCTCTATGTAGCAGCCTTCTCTGTGGTCGTGATAAGGCCGGGAGAGAGTCCATGTCGTGCAGCATGATAAGAGGGGGGGGTGGAGTAAGGGGGTCCACAGCCCTCCATAGAGGCTGGACCAACGAGCAACCACTGAGGACATGAAGTAAGTCACAGTGTTTCTCTATGCAGCGCCAGCAGCCTACATGTGGATGAATGCTAATCTTGTGCAATTTCACCGAAGTCCAGTACCAATCGTGAAGTACCTTGAAAAGACAGAATTTTAAGCAATCTTCGCGCATGCCTTTGTCCAGCGAGTCCACCATGTCTGTCCAGTCTTCCACATGAAAGACCTGTTGCCATTGTAGGCGCAATTTGTCCAGTACGGGTTGTGAGTATAGGTGACTTGTAATAACCTTGTACAGGCCAGCCATTATACCTTTATGTGTCCCCCATGTCTTCAGGTAAGCTACTGCGGGGGAGGGTTGTAGCCTCCATCGGGTGATGTCAGTGTGCTGGCGCAGACAATGCTGGAGTTGTAGTTATCTCCATTCCTGTTTGGGATGAAGGTGGAATTCCTCCTGTAGCCTGACAAAGGGTTTAAGCTTGCCGTCCTCCAGTACCTGGGCTAGACGGTCGATGCCGGCTTCCTTCCACTGTGGCCAGTTAAGAGCCGTTCCACCTATTCGCAGACTGTTGTTGTGCCACAAGGGGGACTGGGCGTGGAGGAAGGGGTGTACCCCCAGGAGACGGTGGACCCTCTGCCATGCCGCGCGTGTCGCCTTCAGGATCGGATCAAATCACTAGGGGATGAGGGACTCATACGGTAGAGCCTGTCAAGGCGTCCACTGTGGGAAAGCAGTTCCTTCTCCACGTTTGCCCACTGCGGTGATTCTGCAGGGTCAGACAGAGTAGCGGCCAGTGGTGACAAGTGGAGGGCTAGAGCGTAATGCTCCACCGAGGGGAGCCCCAGTCCTCCATGGGATCTGCATGCCATTAGTTTGGTTGGTGCCAGTCGTGGACGTGTAGAGCCCCACACAAAAGTCCTGATTGCTACATCAATCGATCTCAATGTAGAGAGAGGTGTCTGAAGCGGTAGGAGACCTAAAACATAGGTGAAGCGCGGCACTGTGACCATCCGTACACCCTGTAGCCTGCCCCACATGGAAAGGCCTAGTTGGGCCCATTTGTCGAAGTAAAGTCTCATGCGCGCAATGAGGGGATCCAGATTGTCTACTACCATACGCTCTAGGCCATGATTGACTAATACTCCTTAATATTTGAGGTGTTTCGGGGTCCACCCGAATGGGAAGCCCAGGAGCACGGATTACGCTGTTAAAGGGGAAGGGCCTCACTTTTGTCCCAATTCACCTGATATCCTGAGAGGGGTGCGAAGTCGTCAATGATCTCCATCACGGCAGGCAATGAGCGCTCTAGGTCGGTTAATGTTTGCAGGACGTCGTCAGCATATAGATAAAGGTTAGAGGTGCCGCCCAGCAGAGGGAAGCCCGCTATCAGGGGGGAGGTGCGAGGCGCGAATGGCAGCGCAGAGGGGAAAGGGATCCGAAAGGAAACTCCCACAGTTGACCCGTGCCGTAAAGTGCTCATACAGCAATCGAACTTTGGAAATAACCTGGTCACCTAATCCAAATTTCATCAGTGTTGCAAATAAGTACGCCCATTCTATGCGATCAAACGCTTTCTCAGCGTCTAAGAACAGTGCTAGTGCAGCCTCCGGCGTGTTCCTTGCCCCCAGAGGGCATGGCAAAGGGTACGAAGGTGGTTTCTTGAGTTTTGGCCCGGTGCGAAACCTACCTGCTTCTGATGTATTAGAGATGGTATGACCCTACGCAGGCGATTCACCAGGACACTGGCCAGTATCTTGACATCGCCGTTCAAGAGGGATATGGGTCGGTAACTGCGGCAAAGCAGAGGTTCTCGACCTGGTTTTGGTATACTGCAATTATGGCGTGTTGGAGATCGCACCCAAGGAGTCCGTCTGACACGCCTCTGTCAGCAATTCATGCAGGACATCTAGCGTTTCTTCTCCCGCCCATTTATAGAATTCCACAGGGAATCCATCTTCTCCTGGCGACTTGTGATAGGGGAGATCGAAGACAACCTGCAGGAGTTCCTGCCGGGTGATGTCCCCCTCCACTAATCTGCGACCCTCATCAGAGAGCGAGGGCAAAGTAATATTGTTGAGAAAGGCCTCCATCTGGGCAGGAGAGGACTGCGATTCTGGAGCATAGAGGTGTCGGTAAAAGGTCGCAAATTCATTGACTATCTCCTGCGGGTGTGTGAGTGTCTCCCTCGTACAAGCCTTGACGGCCGGTATAGCTAGGGTCGCCGCTCTTTGGCGGAGTTGTGCTGCTAACAAGTGGCCAGCCTTATACCCCTGTTCGTAATATCGCCCCTGCAAGCGCTGCAGCGCATATTCGGCCTGGTAAGTGAAGAGTTTGTTCATAGCCATACGTTCGCTCTCCAGTCGTCTATGGAAGGAGAGTGAGGGTTGGTCTGTATATTGTTGCATCAGGCGTCTGATGTCGGTTTCCAGGGTCATTTGTCATGCCTTCCTGTCCTTGTTTGCCAGCACGGCGTTGTGCATCATGTGGCCTGGTATAGTCGCCTTGGCCGCCGCCGATGTGACCCTCTTGGATTCCATTGAGCTGAGATTGTCTCGGACGTAGGTGGACGCGTGCGCTTGCAGTTGTGCCTTCCCTTGAGGGGTTCGGTAGTATTGGACAGCAAATCACCATAGCTTGTGGCCCAGGGACACCAGCCCAGCTGGACGGACGGCCAGAAGAATAGGGGAGTGGTCTGACAAGCCTACATCTAGTATGTGAGAATCCTGCATGTGTGCCACAATGCTGTGTGAGATAAGAAAATAATTCAAGCGGGATTGAGTACCGTGAACCGGGGACAAAAAGGTATATTACCTATCAGACAGGTGTGTCAGCCTTCAGAGGTCTACAAGACCGTTGTCCTGCATTACATCGGACTGCAGGGCCCTGTCACCATTATTAGTTACGTCCAGAGGTCTGGTCCTATCTAGTATTGCGTCCCTAGCCAAGTTCCAGTCTCCCCCGATTATATATCGGGTAGCCCCTATTTCCGTCAAAAGGTGGTTGATGCGTAAAAAGAACTGTCTTTTTGAACCGAGTGGGGTGTAGACGGAACCCACACAGAGTGAAGAGCCTCCTAATTTCAGTTTGGCGAACACATATCGTCCCTCCGGGTCAACCCATGACTTGGTGACAGTGAGAGGTAGGTTTTTCCGTAGGAAGATCGCGACTCCGCACTTTTATGGAACGCTGTGTCCTGCGAGGAAGCGTTACAACTAAATAACACTGTCCCCACCCAGTCCTGCTGCAGTTTGTCGGGTTCAATCCTGTTCAGGTGTGTCTCTTGGAGAAGAGCAACATCTGTCAGTTTAGTGTTGAGGTATGAGAGTATTTTCTTCTGCTTAATGAAATGGGTGAGGCCATTAACATTCCAAGAAATAACCCGTAACAGGGTGGGTGGGGATAACGGATGCCCAGCCATGAGGGAGGACTAGAGCGGGCGGCGAGGGTGGTTGATGTTGGTAAACGGGGCAAGTGTGTGGGGGAGGATAGAGTTCTATGTGATAGAAAGCCGAAGAGGCTACAGGAGAGGTATATATATGGGGTGGCAGAGGAGGGGGGGGAGTGGAGCGCCCAAGGGGTTCTGGCTGCTGGGAAGGGGGGGTTGACGCGGAGAAGTGGGAAGGAGGAGGCATGTTTAGAAGAAAGAAGAGGGGGTGGGGTAGAAAGAGAAAAGGAACGGAATATAGAAAGACACCAGAAGGGAAGGGAGCAAGAAGATGAGAGGAGGAAGGGGGGGAAACGAGGAAAGAGAGGGAAGAGAAGGGAGGAAAAGAAAGAGAAGATCTTTTAGTATTTTATTAATGACAAGGTATCGATACTGCAGGCAGAAAAGATGAGACTGACAACCAGCTGCTATGCAGTTCAGCAGAGTGCTGGTCTTGTTCTCTGCTACAAACACTGCCAGAATCTTTTTTAGAAGGCCACTGGCCAAACAGGAGCTACAGTGCTCAAACGTGGGGGGTTTTGAGACCTTTTACTCTTGATGTCCCTGGGCTTTATTTACTATGGATCCTGATTAACTGGGCCAAGTACTACCCCTTCAGCACTTGACTCTTAGGCAGTAGTGCAGGTCAAGCAGTCCAAGTTGTACAAGGGAGAGGAAGGTGTGATGCATACACAGGTTCAAGACTCAACATACACACAATAACAGCAATAAGATGATTGTTCAGACAAATACTAGTTTTAATGAAAAAAGGAGTATTTTAATGTGATTGCACAAGCATAAAACCAATACACTAAATAATCCCCACAGCTTCTTAAAGTAATCATGCTAGTGCCATCCAGGGTGGAATCCTTGTGTCTCTCTGTCCTGCCTAGTTGGGGTGGTTATTCTCCATTCTATACTTGAGAAGTCTCCAAGTTGCAGCCCACGCTAGCCAACTCATCCAATGCTAACATCATTTGAGTGCTGAGTTCTTTCACGTCCCCAGCATGCCCAATGGCCTGGACCAGTCTTACCTGACCTGATGGTAGCCTGCATCCCAGGAGTACTGGAGTGCTCCTTCATGAGCTCCTATGACACGTTGACAACCTCAATCTTCAGATGGATGGCTTTGGTGTTGGATGTTCCTGTCTGGTTCCTGTGGCAATCATAAGTGTTCCTCTTGGCTTCTTGGGTGTGACAAACCGGTGCAATTGCCATGACTCACTATGGGCCCCTCCTGGGCACACAGGGATGGCCAACTGTGTCGTCTACCTGGGCGATGGCCTCCACTTCACAGTGGTATAATCAATAATGTTCTAAAAGTATCTTTTGTAAATTCTTTTTTAAGAATAGTACAATACTATAAAATGTATTGTTAATCGCCACAAGTCAATGAAAAAAGAGGTATGGCCAAAACTTGTAAAAAAAAAAAAAACATTTTTAATTAGGTATAGCATTATGTGCCAGATTTATCATACAACCGATTTGCGATTCTCAAATAGCGATTTTTAAGAAATCGCTATTTCAGAAATGCAAAAAGGTATGTATGATTTTTGCTATTCGGTAATAGCGATTTCTTAAAAATCGCAAATGCTATTACCGAATCGCAAATAGAGATTCTCTTCCAGGGGATCCTCATCAATAGTCATAAACATTGAATATTCCCGCCCTTGTGCGGGGACCCCGGAGCATATATCAAATATACACATATTATACATGTGTAATAAATAATCATGCAGGCTATCATGTTAAAAACAGGCTAAAAATGCTTTATTTCTATGAAGTTTTTTTTTATTTTTATTTTTTTATATTAAATACTACAATAGAGCATAAGTATGTGCCCAAGCTCCTAAAACTAGGATTAGTGAAGTGAGCAGTAGCAAACTCTAGAGAAGAAATAGAAAAAACTGCATTGAAAAACACTGAAGCATTCTTAGCCAATAGGCTGCATGCAGGTTAATACAGGAGAACCATAAAAATTTTGGCAACGTGCCTTTAAGACCCTGAGCACCTCCAGTATCCCACCATGCCTCAGGGGTGAAGGAAAGGTGACAGTTGGTTCACAGTTAGGTTAGTTCTTTTTTCCGGCTTCTTCTGAGAGGAAAAATTATTTTAAAAAGCGTTTTTCATTTTTCACTCGACAAATAACATCTTTGTCTGAGCTAGGAAGGTTTTTTCTGACAGAAAAATGCCTTCTCTTTTTGTCAAATGCCCTGCTTGTGGGAAGAAGAAGGCCCAGTCAGATCCCCACTCTCTGTGCATAGTGTGTCTGCCTCAGAGTCACTGCCCTGACACTTGTAAGTACTGCAAGAACATGTCTAGGAGGACTCTGAAAGACAGAGAAAAGATTCGGCTTCATGGGCTTCAGGAGAGGAAAAGAACATCGTCCTCCTCACTTCCCAGACATCCAGAAGGCCATTCTCAGGAGAGAATGGCCCGGTCGACGTCGACAGGTAGGAAAGTACCTGTTTGTTCACCGTCGACGTCGTCGCTACCACCGTCTCACCGGCGTAGATCGCTGTCGACGGCGACACACCCGACGTCGAAGGGAACGGCGTCGAGGGAACATCAGAGCAGGGGCAGGTCTCCGTCGACGGCAGCCCGCGATCGACGTCGAGCCATCGCCGGCGTGCCCGGTCGCCGCCAAAGGCTTTGCGCCCCCCGACGTCAGGACACACAGCGTCGTCATCGCCACGACGGCACGAGAAACATCTGCCGTCAACCTCCCATCGCTCCACGTCGAGGCACACGACGGCGAGCAGGTCGAGGTCCAAGGAACGTCGTTCGACGTCAAGGCACTCAACGTCGAGGCACTCAACGGCGAGACAGGAACAAACGGCTGGGCGCCCCTCGACGTCGAAACAGCCATCGACGTCGATGCAGGTTTTACCTGTCCCACAGGGAGAAGAACATCGCCCCACGCCAGACAAGGCACCATCTCCAGTGGTTTCCATACCGAGCGGCTCTTCTCGGTCTAGAGCGGCATCATCTGGGCATGTCTCGCCCATCAATCTATCTCTGAGATGGCTGGAGAGCCTCAACAGACCAGCGGCATCCCCAGATTCGCAGTATTCGCGAATGTATTCGCCTACTGCCTCCCTGCCAAGAACGCCATCACCGACAGCCAGGGCAGAACGGGCTCGTTCAGCTCCTCGCCAACCGACCGCGAGGCCTAGACGCTCTGCGACAGCGTCTCGCAGCAGATCTCGCTCTCAACGGAGATCCAGGTCGCGGTCAAGAAGAAGATCACCCTCTTGGTCTTCATCAGGTTCTTCTGTCGGGAGTTACTCACCCACCCTTACAGATTCACCACCTGCTAGAGTCTCACCGGTGGATGATATTACCACATTTAACGAGGTGTTGCTAAGAGGAGCGCAGAAACTCAGCATAGAGGTTCCAGAACCATCTACCTCCTCATCGATCATCTTTGAGACTCTACAACAGAGATCAGCGTCGAAAAAGTTGCTGCCTCTGGTGCCTGGCTTGCTGCAGCCAACTATGGACACTTTTCTGGCCCCAGCCTCGCTTAAGTCTGCACTAGCTAGGATTCTCAAGAAATACAAGGCTCCAGAACAAGACCCTTTATTCCTTAGAAAAGATCCGCCACCGGACTCGGTGATCATAGCTGCCGCCCGAAAGACCCACTCGGTGGCTTCTTCATCCACGGTACCCCCGGATAAAGAGAGCAGGCATTTAGACTCTCTAGGGAGAAAGATATGCGGGACGGCGGCTTCAGCAATGAAGGTCTCCAGTGCATCTGCGCTCCTGGGCAGGTACGATCATTCTCTGTGGGATTCCCTCAGTAGATTTACAGAAAAATTGCCCAGAGAAGACAGGCAAGATTTCCAGGAGATACTACAAGAAGGATGCCTGGTATCCAACCAGGTTATCAGCGCGGCAGCGGATGGGGCGGATTTGGCTGCTCATGGGTACGCACATGGTATCTGTGCGAGGAGATCTTCCTGGCTGAGGCTCACAGGCTTGAAACAGGAAGCACAACAACGCATCCTGAATCTCCCATTTGCCGGGAACTCTCTATTCGGTGCCCATGCAGACGAAGAGATGGCCCGCATGAAGACCGAGGTGGATACCTTGAAGGCGGTGGGCCTCGAAAGAAAGAAAGATTTCAGGCGGAGGTACAGGCCGTATGATAGGCGCCCTTTCCAGCAGAGGGTTCAAACCCCTCATTGGTCGCAAAGGTCACAGCAGCGACAGGGACGCCCTCTTTTTCAACGAAGAAACACAAGGGAGCGAGGGTCAAGCAGACCTCAACAGTCCACTCCGAAAGCACCCACCAAGCAATGAGATCTCGCTTCCCTCGACACTGTACACCACTCCGGTGGGGGGAAGTATTACGGCTTATCTTCACGAGTGGCACTCTATCACAAGAGACAAATGGGTGCTCAATATTGTCGAACATGGCTATTCTCTTCTTTTCAAACAGCCTCCACCACGCTTGCCACCAACCAAGGGCAATCCATCTCATCTCAGCTTGCTACGCAAGGAGGCTCTCGCCCTCCTGAGAAAGAACGCCATAGAAAAGGTTCCACCTGCACAAAGAGGACAGGGGGTCTACTCCCGTTACTTTCTAGTGGCACAGAATGGTCGAGAGGGCGTTTTCAGGCCAATTCTGGATCTACGGCTGCTGAACAAATACATAAGGAAGCAGAGGTTCAGAATGCAGCGCTTCACCAGATTTTCCCTCAACTGCATCAGGGAGACTGGATGTGCTCCATCGACCTGCAGGATGCGTACTTTCACATCCCAATAGCTCCAAAGCATCGGAAATTCCTGCGCTTCCGAGTAGCGTTACAGCATTACCAGTTCAGAGTTCTACCCTTTGGCCTGAAATCTGCCCCAAGAGTTTTCTCGAAATGTATGGCAGTGGTGGCGGCGCATCTCCGAAGACAAAGGATATACATATATCCATACCTAGACGACTGGCTACTAAAGGCTTCTTCTCCGGAGCAGGCGAGAAGCCATCAGGACATTGTACTAAGAGTTTGCGAAGCCCTAGGTCTTCAGGTCAATTACCAGAAGTCAACCTTGACTACAACGCAGAATCTTCACTACCTAGGAGCTATCATAAACACAGAAATACAAAAAGTGTATCCTTCGGAGGAACGACTATCCTCAATAAACAAGAAGTGCCAGGACTTGTTGAGAACCAGCGCACCTACGGCACGTCAGGTGACATCACTACTAGGCTCCATGGCATCGTGCATTTTTATTGTCCCAAATGCCAGACTCCACATGAGACCCCTCCAAGAGGCATTGGAGACCAACTGGAGCCAAAGAACAGGTCGCTGGGAGGACACGGTGCGGCTACCGGAGGTAGCACTTCAGTCATTGAGATGGTGGATGCACAGACCTCACCTGTCAGTGGGTGCTCCGTTTCACCAGGTTCTTCCATGCGACACCCTAGTAACGGATGCATCTCTTCAGGGATGGGGGGCTCATCTGGGTCCTTTTCAAGCGCAGGGTCTGTGGTCAGACAAGGAAAAGCAGTACCACATCAATCTGCTAGATCTCAGAGCGGTCCATCTCGCTCTCAAGTCTTTCATACCGCTAATTCAGGGGAAAACTCTCTTGATACAGACGGACAATACAACCACGATGTATTACTTGAACAAACAGGGGGGAACGAGGTCCCTACCCCTATCGCGAGAGTCCCAAGCGATATGGCATTGGCTCCTGGCCAGAGGAATGTCAATTACAGCAGTTCACCTGCCAGGTCAGCAGAACGTGGAAGCAGACTTTCTAAGCAGACACCTGGAGGACGTTCACGATTGGGTCCTGCACGGCGAAGTCGCAGAATACATCTTCATGCAATGGGGTCGGCCTCAACTGGACCTCTTCGCAGACGAAGTAAACAAGAAATGCCCAGACTTCGCATCCAGGTTCTACCGTCCGGGATCTCGAGGGAATGCCCTGTTGATCGACTGGTCAGGGATATTTCTTTCCGCCTTTCCGCCGATTCCCCTCATTCCGGCAGTGATCAGCAAACTTTACAGATCCAGGACCAGAATGATTCTTATAGCGCCGCAATGGCCCGACAATTCTGGTACACGGATCTCCTCAACCTGTCGGAAGAACCTCACAGGAGGCTGCCGTGCAGACCGGATCTTCTGAGCAGAATGGAGGGCAGGATTCTACATCCCAACCTACCCTCTCTGAGCTTAACAGCATGGCTCCTGAATTCCTGCAGTATGGGCACCTAGGGCTCTCACAGGAGTGCATGAGCATCTTGAAAGAGTCCAAACGACCTTCCACGCAGCGTTCCTACGCTTTTAAGTGGAAGAGATTCTACATATGGTGCTGTCAGCAAGGTCATAATCCCATACGGGCGCAGGAGGATGTCATACTATCCTATTTGCTTCATCTAGCGAAGTCCGGTCTGCAGGTATCATCTATTAAGGTACATTTGTCTGCTATTACTGCCTATCGCAAATCGCCTTCTCAGGAATCCTTCTTTACAAAACCTGTAGTCAAGGATTTCTTAGAAGGTTTGAAGAAAGTTTTTCCGCCAATTCGGAGGCCTTCTCCTCCGTGGGAACTGAACATAGTCCTGGCAAAACTTATGGGCCCTCCTTTCGAGCCTATCCATAAGGCCTCTTTACAACACCTTACGTGGAAGGCGGCTTTTATAGTGGCCATTACTTCAGCGAGGAGGGTCAGTGAAATCCAGGCCTTGTCTGCAAAAGAACCGTACACGGTTTTTCATGACAATAGAGTGGTTCTACGAACTCACCCATCTTTCCTTCCGAAGGTGGTGTCAGAATTCCATATTAATCAGACCATAACTTTACCGACGTTCTTTCCCAATCCGGAGACTCCGGCAGAGAAAGCATTGCACTCATTAGACTTGAAAAGAGTGGTAAAATTTTATCTGGACAAGACGAAGTCGATTAGACACTCTAACCGTTTGTTTGTAAACTATGGTCATTTAAGGACAGGAGAGGCAGCATCTAAACGTACAATATCAAGATGGATAGTTTCTTGCATTGTTAATACTTATCAGCTAGCCAATAGACAATTGCTAGCGCGGCCTAAAGCGCATTCCACAAGGGGTAAAGCGGCTACTGCTGCTCTCCTTAACAATGTTCCAATATCTGAGATTTGTAAGGCTGCTACATGGAAGTCTGTCCATACGTTTACAAGACATTATTGTTTAGACTCAGATGCAAGAGCGGATGCCCAAGTGGGGCAGGCCTCTCTAAGAAATCTATTTGCGTAATACCTATCTATTCCTGCACTTCTATCGGACAGTCCACTGGGTTTAGGGATGGGCTTGCTAATCTATTCAATGTTTATGACTATTGATGAGGATCCCCTGGAAGAGAAGGATAAGTTACTTACCTGTAAATCCTAGTTCTCTTCCAGGGGTATCCTCATCAAAGTCATAAACAACCCACCCTCCTCCCCGGACGCACGTCTCCTAGAAGTGCAGGACAGACTGTGTTTTGAATCAGTTATGAAAATTGTCACCGTAAAAAGAACTGACCTAACTGTGAACCAACTGTCACCTTTCCTTCACCCCTGAGGCATGGTGGGATACTGGAGGTGCTCAGGGTCTTAAAGGCACGGTGCCAAAAATGTTATGGTTCTCCTGTATTAACCTGCATGCAGCCTATTGGCTAAGAATGCTTCAGTGTTTTTCAATGCAGTTTTTTCTATTTCTTCTCTAGAGTTTGCTACTGCTCACTTCACTAATCCTAGTTTTAGGAGCTTGGGCACATATTTATGCTCTATTGTAGTATTTAATATAAATAAAAAAAATTAAAAAAAAACTTCATAGAAATAAAGCATTTTTAGCCTGTTTTTAACATGATAGCCTGCATGATTATTTATTACACATGTATAATATGTGTATATTTGATATATGCTCCGGGGTCCCCGCACAAGGGCGGGAATATTCAATGTTTATGACTTTGATGAGGATACCCCTGGAAGAGAACTAGGATTTACAGGTAAGTAACTTATCCATCTGTCCCCATTCGCACCTATGGGCCTGTTGGCCCATATCTGCAAATTTTTTGCATTTCCAAAATTGCGATTTCTTAACCAGAAATCGCAATTTTGGAAATGCAAAACCCCAGGGTGCTGGGGGCCTAAGGCCCCCTCTGCTGCACCCCAAAAACAATTTGGGGGACATGTAAGGTGCACACATGCCAAAAGGGCATGTGTGCTTTACATGTACATTTTAAAAATGCATTTTAAATGCATTTTTAAATTTTGCACATGGTTACCACCAGGTTCAACCTGGTGGTAAATAGCGATTCCTAAATGCCCAAATCGCATTTAGGAATGGCTTCATACATGTGCTAAGAAATCGCAAATAAGGAATCCTTATTTGCGATTTCTTATTTATTCTCGAAACAGGGTCGCAATTTTAAGGAATCGCTATTTTTGCGAGTCCTTAAAATTGCGTTCAGAATGTCTTTCATACATTCTGAACTGCCTTTTTGCATTCGCAAACAGGCATTCGCACCGTTTGCGAATGCAAAAAACCTTGATACATCTGGCCCTTAATCTTAAGCAGCATCAAAATACATATAAAGTGACAAGTGGTCGAAGTGTGGAGTGTGCATAGAGTTCTCAGGATTGTGCATGCAGTGCAAAAAGGGGTATGGAAAAAAAAGACAAAAATGGCAAAAAGAAGCCACAGTTCAATAATGTGCATGAAAAGTATAAAGACAGCTATTAATAGTAATTTCACTGCACATATATGTGATAAAAATCCACATCTTTTTCAGCCGATACAATGTTGACGGCGTTTCGCACCTTCATAATTCATCACGTCATCATCAGGACAAAACAACTTACTTTTCATTTATTGGCTACCATTGACTCCATTCCCTTCCTAGCAGAACGCCTTACTACAACGCCTTGGGCACTATATTTATAAGGTTTACACATAACCCCAATACTGAAATCAGAGCAATTTATAATGTTGGTGTTCCGTTAGTAAATATATATAATGTAATGTGTATGTGTGCGTATATGTATCCTACTGGCGATTGTGAGTGGGTAGTTATAGTTAGGTCCATCTTTTCCTATAGACAAAGCATTTTTGTTTTGCTAATAACTTTGGCACCATTTGACAAATCCTGACGACATTTTCAAAACTAGTACTCCAGTTAATTCAGCTACTGAATCCTTTCCACACACGCTGCTCGACCGTTTGCAGTGTGGAGTTGGGGGCATGTAGGGGGTTGACTGCAGCCCTGCAGCCACCCAAGGCTGTGCACAGTGGTGTTGGTATTGACATAGGCTAATTCTATATTACTTAATGTTACAAAAAACATAGAAATTCACTGAAAAAAACACAGGTTATAGGGATGTTATGGTTAGGTTCACATTTACCCACAGAAAACCATAGAAAGTCAGCAGTTATAGTTATTCTTGGTGTTCTTTTCCTTTCTCTCTTGAATTTTGCAGAGAGTCTCCTGGAGATCCATTCTTTATGCTGGTGTTTCCTGGACCCAGAACCTCTTGGCATGTTGATGTCACTGTTTCTTTGATCTTCTCCCACTGGGTCTCTATCATCATCTAGTTCTTGCCGGACTTGAAACTTGTTATTGAAGGTAACTAAATATTAATTCTGTTTCTGTGCATCTTTGAGGAGGGTGATGTTAAATCGCTGGAGTTGGGTTGTCAGTTCCATCCATGCTTTCTTCAGCTTTATCTTTAGTCTGGCCACAATAAGGTGATGGCCTGACATTACATCCGACCCTCTCATCACTCTCGCATCCTGTAGGGACCGCCGGAACTTCTTGACAATGCAGACATGGTCGGTCTGATTCTCTGTTGAATGTTCTGGTGACACTCATGTGTCAAACATCTAAGAAACAGGATGGCAGCACAAACAGACAGTAATCCTGCAGAGGCACTGAAAGCAGACTTTGCAACATCATCAGACATGCTCTATCCTATGTCTTGTAGGATCTGTGAAGAGGAAGAGCTGCCATCAGACTGGAAGGAGGTATCTCATCAAGATCGCCAAGAAAGATGACCTGGGGGACGTGGCCAACTGCTCGCGAAGATGACCGCTTCCTAAAGCGGCTCCTGGACCCCACCAGCCCAATCCCCTAATATCCAGATAAAAGTGTGACATATGCCGCCTGCCACAGTTGTTAAAAATGGTTTGAGGTGCCAGAGATATCGGAGCATCAGCAGCGATGCAAAATGATGCTGTTTAGATAGACAAGGCCTGAGGAGACATGGAAGCTGTGACCTCTAGTAGAGATGCGATCCCGGTGAGAGAAACCGGCCCACAGAGAGGGTGACAACAGAGCCTGCACATGTAGCGCTGCTTTCTGATGGGCTCCGGGGGTCAACAGATACAATGAGAACCCACCCGATCCATCCAGCATTACTTCATGCAGACATTGCAGAGGTGGGTAATCATATACCGTGAAGGGCCAAAGCTTAGTGGAACCTGGAGACCTGAGGTGTCCAGACCTTCTGTCCATAAGGGGATGTCATCCCTTGGGCAGATTTACAACTTGATTATCACTTGGCTCCCACAGAGGGTTTTTGGTACCTGCAGGTATGTCATGCACTTAGAGCATTGCTGCTTAAGGGTTCGGAGCTCCTCGAGGCTTCTCCTATGAAGGACCGTCTCCTTGATAAATACCTGCCACGAAAAGCGAACAAATTATTCACACACCTGATGCACTGCTGGCATAGAGGGAAAAATGGGCCCAAGACTTGGGTGAGTTAGAGGATGAGGAATGGATGGAGGCTCTTGCTTCCCATAGGGAGGTGGCCATTCGGGTGGGATTCTGCTTGGTCCATTTGAGGATACTGCATTGCTCCTATTATACACAAGTTGTATTGAAGATGGGTAGAGAAACTACAGACACTTGTCGGTGAGGATGCAGTGGTATAGGCACATTTTATCATACTAAATGAGATTGTCCTGAAGTTGGTTGCTTTTGGAGGGAGGTGGTAGCTTTGTATGGGTGAAGTGACAAGGGGGTAAATGATTGCAACTATAACATGGTGTTTCCTTAAAATATGTGAATTAGACATGACTCGAATGGTGCAAACCTGATGGACTGTGGGTCTGACGATTTCCAAGCACAACATGGCACATCTATGAGAGGCAGAACAGCTGCGGCGGGTGGAAGACTGGCAAAAGCATATGGATCAGTGCATGCTGGCCGAGAAAATGGTCTATGAAGGGAGAGGCTATCCCTGGAAATGGTCTAAAATCTGGGGGCTCGGGAATACTTGCAGGGGCAATATTTGTAATGGTCCCATGCCTCTGGGTCAAGATGGTATATTTGATGATCCATCCAACCTCTCCTTAAATACTCATTGAAAGATTGGGAGGGTAGTTGAGGAATCTATGATCTGTGCAACCGATTGTGCTGATGATATTGTCTGTCTATCAAGATGCTGTTTGTTTGACTTGTATCATGTCTTAAATATAAAGAGTGTTTTTAAAAAAAAAAAAGAAAGATAACTGTGCAAGGGGTAACTCTTCTGTCAACCACAGGCAAAATGTTCAACAGAGTCAACCTGAGCAGAATGGAGGGAACAAGTTAACACATGATTGCAAGACTAGAAAGTGGTTTCTGTGAAGATAGATACTACACAGGCCAGACTGCAACACTGCGCATCATCATTGAGAAGTCAATTGAATACAACTCCCCTTCTGTATCAACTTCATCAACAATGAGGCAACCACATAAGCACAACTTGGCCTCAACATCCACAGGAGAAAAACTGGATCCTGAAGGCAAACATGGCCAGCAAAACTGCTGTTACTCTTGCAGGCAATGCATTGGAAGAAGTTAAGGTCTTTGCCTACCTGGGCAGTGTAATAGAAAAGCAGGGCGGCACACATGCCAACGCCAAGGCAATAAACAGCAAAGCAAGAGCTGCCTTCATTCAACACAAGAAGATCTGGAACTCCAAAAGCCTAATGCTGCAAACCAAGATTAGGATTTATAACACCAACGTAAATTTGGCCCTTCTGTATGGAGGACAACAGTGACCACCACCAACAAAGTCCAGACTTTCATCAACACCCATCTTATGAAAGTCCTCCAGTTTCACTGGCCAAACACCATCACCATCAGCATCAATGACCTATGGCAGCAGACTTTCCAACTCCCTGCTCATGAAGAAGTCATGAAATGATGCTGGGATGGATAGGTCACACCCTCAACAGGAAACACCTGGCACTGACGCCACAAGGCTGACTGCAAGGAGATGGGTTACACCTGGAGTCAGATGAGAGGAAAGCCGATGACAGAGGTGGCTGCAGATGCCTGGTTGTTGGCCTATACCCATGGGGGGGAGGGGTAGTAGGCATAAGTAAGTAAGTATTTTTCTTTCATTGACTTGTTGTGATTAACAATACATTTTATTGTATTTACTATTCTTAAATTTTTATTTACAAATGATAACTGTAGGACATTGTTTGTGATACCGGATATACCCAAGTCTTTTTAAGGTTTATGGGTGTCTCCTGTTGTGGATAGGTAGAGGTTGCTGACTTTGGCTCACAAGCCATCCAATGCCCACACTTTACACTGGCCCCTTCCTGGTCACATGAGGGTCGCTGACTTTGGCAAGATCGGGCAGGCAGCTCGCACTCTTGCAGCTGCCCTGACCAGAATGGGTGTCTCACATTTCACTCACCAGGACCTGCTCACCAGGACCCCACTGGGTCTTCCACCCTGTAGACATTATCCTCATCACTGGGTCTACAGACCTTAGCAGGTTTGCAGAAGATTATTGCTCTAGGCTTAGGGCAAATGGTCTTGACTTCCTGGGTGATGGCTGCTCACCCAGCAGGGAGCAGGGAGACTAGCAGACCTTGATCCCAAGTTCTTATTCCAGAAGCTACAAGTTTTGGTGATCTTCTTTCGCCTGATGAACAGTGCTGTTAAACAACTTCTGGGTCTCATTCTCCTATCTCCATAGTCCAAATGCATACACAAATGATTTGGGGGGTGATTCTAACTTCGGCGGGCGGCGGAGGCCGCCCGCCGAAGTTCCCCCACCAAAATACCGCTCCGCGGTCGAAAGACCGCTGAGGGTATTTTGGGATTTGCCCTGGGCTGGCGGGTGGCCGCCAAAAGGCCGCCCGCCAGCCCAGGGCAAATCAACCTTCCTACTAAGATGCCGGCTCAGAATTTGCAGTTGCACCCGTCGCGTATTTCAGTGTCTGCTAGGCAGACACTGAAATACTGAAATACTTTGTGGGGCCCTCTTACGGGGGCCCCTGCCATGCCCATGCCAATGGCATGGGCACGGCAGGGGCCCCCAGGGGCCCCGCGGCACCCCCTACCGCCATCCTGTTCCTGGCGGGCGAACCGCCAGGAACAGGATGGCGGTAGGGGGTGTCAGAATCCCCCATGGCGGCGCAGCAAACCGGCGGGAGACCGCCGGTTTACCCTTTCTGACCGCGGCCAAACCGCCGCGGTCAGAATGCCCTGCGGGGCACCGCCGGTCTGTCGGCGGTGCTCCCGCCGACCCTGGCCCCGGCGGTCTGAGACCGCCGGGGTTAGAATGAGGGCCTTAGTGTCTGATTCTTTTAAATTAGGGTTGTGGGTATCAGTTCTCTCGGAGGGCTGTCTCTCCTGTACTGCTCCATGATGAAAGGAGAGTCTACCACATCAGGAGTGGCTCCAGTTCTGATTCACCAACAACAAAGGCCTGTGGTGTAACCACGGATCACGCCTGGCAGTCAGCCTCCAATGAAATGTATTCCTTATAAAGATTCAAAGGTCAAAGTCTTCCTCCAGGCCCTGCTAAGCAGTAAGACTTTCTAGAATCAGATATTTGATGTGCACAGAGGATGTTGTGCTACCCTTCCTTAAGAGTGTGCTCCTGCCCAGCCTTCAAGAATGTCAGCAATACATATCTCCCATTTGAGGGTTACTGTCCTCCCCTCTCCTAGCCTCACTGGGCCCTGTGTTTCGAAAATGAAACTCACAGACCTCCCTGTTATGTACCATAACAAGTACTCTCATGTCCCACAAATGACACACAAGTGTCATGCACTCACTGGTGCTGCATATTATCCATGCAGGCCTAGAGTGAGTTAGGAACACAGCCACAGAACTTTACATTAGTGGGTCAGTATACACCACTCCTGTTATACAGATAAGAAGGCTTGTTCACCCTACTGATCACTATCAAACACAAAATTGGTATGCTGCCACCACTCTGCTCGCATCACATAATTCTTGATAAGAGCAGTAGCCCTCTACCATCATGAGGGTAGCACTTGGTGTGCTCCAACAAGACCGCAATATCATGAAACAGGCCTAGGTCATGGTACCGGCATGATTCTTGTCTGCCCTTGACCAAACAACGTTACCAGAAGTCCAGATATCTATGCAACTGGGGCACTCAGGCTAGGGTTGGACATCTCTAACAACACCCGGGACTTTTCTGTCCCAACAATTACTTTGGCTCTGAATGTGTTTTGTATTAGGACATGTTGGCCTTGAAAGTTTCAGCTATCATCATTGGCATTAGTCCCCAGTAGGTGCAAATTCTTGTCGTCATTGCTTTCATTTAGGGCCTTGGTTTCACGCAAAAGAAAAGCTGGTTCACAGATGTCAAAGAGTCTTAGTGCAGTGGTGGTAAAGTCTAGAATCTGTACCTCTCATATCAGTTCTGGGCATTTCTCTTTAAATTGCCTGTCTGCAAACACAACAAAAAATACTTCTTCCTATCTTCAACTTCTGAACTGAACCTCTACCGTTAATGTGAGCTCATCTTGTTGCTTGCTGAAGAAGGGCTTCAGTCAGTCTCACTGATGTGGTGACTATGCCTCACCTGTTAGGCATCCTCTCCAGCCCCAAGAGCGCACTTGCACACAGTGGTATTGAAGCCCACACAAGGAGCATTTTGCCCTGTGATGCACACCTTTACCTCAACAGTACCCAGGAGAGGAAGGCCAAGGCTGATTTGCATATGGCTGGGTCCAAACTGGGGTGGTGTGGTGGGCAAAAAAAAACGATGGATTAAACCCAGATCTTTGTGACTGGGGGTGAATGTTTGCATTGTTCAGCATTCCGTCCACCATCTGTTCTTTTTCCTTTTGTCGGCCTAAGGAAGGGTATGGCCAGACCTGGGTCCCATTCTCACTGTGCCACTGGATTCAAGGTAGCCTGGCCAATCAGGGGTGATACCTCGTAACCGGTCCCAGGATGCTTGTTTCCGATGCAGCAAGGACCTGGCCTGGCGGTTCGGGATGGACTGTTCCCAAGGGGAGCAGGTTCAAGACTGATTTGCATATGGCTAGGTCCAACCTGGTGTGGTGGGCAAAAACAATGATGGATTTAAAAAAAATATGGATTAAACCCCCTATCTTGGGACTGGGGGTGAATGTTTGCATTGTTTAGGATCCCGTCCATCATCTGTTCTTTTTCCTTTTGTCGCCCGAAGTGGGAATGATATGCTCAGACTTGTGTCCTGTGCTCACTGTGCCACTGGGTTCAAGCTAGCCTGGCTGATGAGGGGAGATATGCAAAACCAGTCCCAGGATGCTTGTTTACGGTCCAGCAAGGACCTAGCAAGGACCCAGCCTAGGACCTGGCAGTTAGGGCTGGACTGTTCCCATGGGGTGCAGGGTCAAGATTGATTTGATTTGGCTAGATCCAAACTGGGGTGGCGTGGTGGTCAAAATAACGATGGATTAAACCCAGGTCTTTGTGAATTGGTGTGAATGTTTGCATTGTTGAGCATTCCTTCCATCATCTGTTCTTATTGCTTTTGTCACCCTGAGTGGGAAAGGAGCACTCAGACATGGGTTCTGTGCTCACTGAGCCACTGGATTCAAGCTAGCCTCGCTGATGAGGGGTGATACCCTAAAACCGGTCCCCTGATGCTTGTTTCCGGGTTCAGCAAGGACTGGCCTGCAGTTCAGGCTTGACTGTTACAATGAGGAGCAGGGTCAGACTGATTTGCATATAACTGGGTCAAAACTGGGGTGGCGTGGTGGTCAAAGAAACAATGGATTAAACACAGATCCTTGTGACTGGGGCTGAATGCTTGCATTGGTCAGCATTCCATCCATCATCTGTTCTTCTTGCTACTTTCTAAAAGTGACATTTCTAAAATAGTAATGTTACATCCAACTTTACCAGGAGCAGGATTTCTTACTACCATTCCAAACATACCAAACATGACAATGCCACTCCTTTCAGATTAGAAATGACCACCTATAGTATATAAGGGGCTTTTGAATTCTAATCTATTAGAGGAGCAGCCCCCACAGTAGTGAAAAATGAAATAGGATGTTTTAAAAGTACATGTCCTATCTTTTAAATACACTGCACCCTGCCCTGTGCATCACAGAGGGCCTACCTTAAGGGTGATGCATATGTAATAAAAAGGGATGTTTGTGCCTGGGAAGTGGGTACAGGTTAAAATGGCAGTTTAAACTGCGCACACAGGCTCTGCAGTGGCAGGCCTGAGACATGTTTGAAAGTCTAAGGTAGTGGTTGGCACAATCAGTGCTGTAGGCCCACTTGTAGCATTTGATTTTAGGCCCTGTGCACACATAGTGCACTTTACGAGGGACTTACTAGTAAATCAAATATGCCAGTCCTAGAAAAGACAATTTTACCAGGTTTTAGACAAACAGCATATGCGCGTTAGCACTGGTCAGCAGTAAAAAAGTGCTCACAGTCTTAAAGCCATCAAAAACGAAGTTCGGCACCCTGTCAAAACTGGAGGTCAGAAAGCAAAATGTCAGCGGAAACCATGGCAAAAGATGCCAGGTCTAACAATACTTTACTATACTTTGGAAGTAGACACAGCAATTTGTGTTATGGTGCTTTGCGATCTAGGTGGCCTAATTAGGCTTGAGAGTGAGCAGTAATCCCACACTGAGGGTAAGATCACTCATGATTCATTCCTTTGCACTAGTGTGTACACTGGTGGTGTGCACTGTCACCCAGGTCTACTCACATTTATTTGGCAGGGGACTTTTCCCAATTTTGTGATATGTTGAGAGTGCCTTCAATGTGTTCTTTTGTTTATTATGATATAGTACAAGGGCGAACCTCCTCGACAACACAGTTGTGGGCCACTGACACTGTTCCCTCTAATTTCTTTCCTTTATGTGCGGCAATAAAGCTGCTTCGTGCACGACAGTCAAGGTGGCGTGCACTGAAGACAAGCAATAACTTAATATGCAAGTATATGCTGTGTGCAAGCTACCAAATTCAGTGGCATAGCAAGGGTATCATCGGCCTTAATTTAAACCAGAATACAGTTGACCTCCCCTCACCTTTGGCTTGGTATTAAAAGAGATCCATTACAGGGTTGCAGTGAGCTCCTTGCACCAATGAGCACCAGTGACATTGAATCTTGTGACCCTAGTCATTCTACGCACCATTCCTGTTGCTTTGCTATTGTCATGAATCTCTTATCTCCTCCTCATGCCTTTTCCCATCTCTAGCCACTTCCAGTCTATCTCTCTAGCTTGTCCTTACCTTGTTCCTTTCTTTTTCTAACATTTTTGTCTTGTCTCCTTGCGCCTCCTTATCTTCCCCATTTTTCTTTCTCCCATTCCACTCTCCTTTACTTCTCCCTCATCATGCCTCCTCTCTCTTCAATCTGCATTCTACCATTCTCTCTTCCCCAAACTCTCTCTAATCTCCATGTCCTTTCTCTGCTTCTACCCTTTCTCTATCAAATCAATATCTTGACAATGCTTCTCTTCTACTCATCTTGTTGCTTATCTCTGACCTCCTTGGTTGTCATCTTTGTGTACTTACCTCCTTTTTTTTTAAAATCTGTTTTATTCAAGTTTTCAATTTGTTACAATTGAAGAACACAACTACAACACAATCACCTCCCTCCCCCTCCTTCCCCACCCACAGATGACAACTCTTAGGCAGCAATCATGTGCAAAACCACTGAACTACTGTACTAATGAATTTCGCTAGCTAGGAGATTAACCTATTAAACTAGTGTGCTGATGTTGCCCAGATAGTCTTCTAATTGTCCCTTTCAATCCTTTTGCCTCCCCTCTGGTTACCTATTACCTTTTGTTTGTTCTTGTTGTCCTTCCTTCTTTTTTCCTTTTTTCTCTCCTTTCTATGTTTCACACCCCTTCATTCTTTTTCTCCACATTTTTTGCTTATTCACATCTTCCTTTTTACTAAATCGCTCTCACAGGTCATCCTCTCCATGCATGCCCCCTTTTCTCTCTACAATCAAATCCCTCTTTCCCCCTGACCTCTCCTCCAAATGTTCTTCCCTCTCCATCTTTCTATTAATTCTGTCCTTCCTATTATTCTGCTTTCCTATCCTGCATCTTTTCTTTCTTTCCAGTTCCCATTCTTGTCTCTTCTCCTTTTCTCTACTTTCCCATCTTTATCATAATTCTGTCTTTCCTACATTCTTTGTCCATTTTCAAACACTAGCGCTCTTCTGTCTTTATTCTCTCTACTTCATATCCCATTCTCACTGTACCCTTCTGTGCCCCTCCTTATTTCCTTCCTCAACATCACTCCTCCATAACTGCCCACTCCTCCTCCCAACGTCTTTCTATCCAGCTCTACTGCCTTCCAACCGTCTGTTTTTCTTCATTTCCATTGCCTTTTCACCTTATTCATCAACTTCCACCCTGTCCTCTTGTCCTATTTCTTTTCTACCTCATGACAAGCTCCTCCACAAACCCGGTGAATTAATGTTTGGCCTGTGCACTCGAGGTGAAAGCACTCATCGCTGATGACCTCCCCCATTCTGAGTAGCCTCTGGATCTTATGTGACATAGCTCTGACTCTTGCACCTCCTGACCTCAGGTTGCCCGCTTCCAACCATTGTAGGTATATGGGGCCTAGGTTGCAAGCCGGCTCTCCTTGGCCACAGTGCATCCGGGGATACCTTCAGCATGTGCCAGGCCTGAGAAGGTCCCTCTGTCTAAGTACAACTCACTGTGCACATATGAATGTCCTGCATTTCGCCAGCTGGAACACGTTAAGAGCAGTGTGTAGGAGTGCAAATCTGCCTTCAGGACCCATGTGCTGAGTCCCCCCTCTTTACAGAGCTCTAACTCTATCCCGTTGTGCTAAGGTTCCTTCACTGTGCCCTACAGAGCCCAGTGCTGATGGCCTCATTCACTCTGAGGTCTCCACAGTACTGACATCTTCTTCTCTGCGATCCTTGCAAGCCATTCTACAAGTCCTTCATACCCTGGCCCCTGTGCTGACTCCTGCCCTCTAGTGAGAGCAGACTGATTCTCGGAACTCTATTTCACATGAGTAAGGATTATTGTATGCCTGGCTACTCATTCTCATGTGCACTAACAGATGCGTACAGCCAAAAGTTACACCTTGAGGAACTGTTACCCAAATCATTGCTGCTCAGTCTATCGACCTCAGGTGAAAGGCTTACCTTACATTCCAAGCCCAAAATTATCCTTAATCCAACTCACTATTTTTAAAATAGAGCTCTCCCCAACCTGTCCTCTGCTGGACTGGTGCTGCCAAAAGACACTGAAAATCTTCCCGAGACCACACATGAGTCTGCTCCCTGCCCCCTCTATGATGCCCTTAAGTATGATGGCCTCAGAGGAGGGGAGGGAAGATAGTGCATGAGCGATATGCTGCTTGCCAAAGAGGTAACGGGGTGAGGTGGGGTGGCTGAGTCAAGGGCACCCTCTGAAGAGAGGCTGGGACCAAACCCTCACCAGTGGGTTAGACATAACTGAAATACTCTAAGCTGGGCCTGACTTATCAAACATACTCAAGTACTGCTTTGTGCCCTTAAATACTGCACAACTGTCTTGATTTGAGATTCAGTGATATCAGTGCTAAAAGCAGGACTAGGGCAGGAAACTGGAGTTTTAGACTGACTTGTACTAGACTCCTGTTCTTCTGGGAGACATGTTTAGGAAACATGATTAATTTTCCAGGCAAAACTAAAATTTTCCATCTTTGACTGATCACACCTCTCAGCCCCTTCCCATGAGACATACAGCAAAAACAGATCATGGAGCTGTGTTCTTCCAGCTCTATCTGTGGCTGTTGGCAGATGTGCAGGCCCAGCCCGGATCAATGCCAAGTACAATAATAATTCTACATTAAGATTAAAACAGTTATTCCATTTTAAATAAAAAAAACTTTATATATTTTGTTTAAAAAATCATATATTCAAACTATGAATTCACACATCAGTTAAAGCAGCACTATTAAACCCTTTATAAAAAGTTTACATTTTGTTTAGAAAAAAAAAATAGCGCCACCTAACCTAATGAGATTGAGATAAGTACAAATCTATAGAAAAGCAGCAAATTGAGCTCATGGTATATATGGTATGTCTCCACAATAAATAACACACTATTTCCATAGCACCTGTGGTGGTGCACGTGCAACAATCTTTTTTGGCGACCCCCTAAATGACCTCCTTCTTCATGGAGTCGCTAACTACCACCCTCCAACAGTATCCTTCATCTCTCAAATACCCCTCTCTCACAAACCATCATTTGCTGTATAGCACTCCTCGTACCAGTGTAGAGTGTTAGAGCACTTTACGTCTCACACACGCACATTATACAGACACATTGAATCATAAATGTGTAAACCAGTCTATAGGAAATGTTACATAAGAAAATGAGGATTAAAAGGTGTGGGAACCACGTGTCATCCATACTAGTAGGCAACATATTTTAAGTGTTTTTGGTCTGGAGAAGCACAAGCTCAGGATTTAAAACGTACCACAGTGGTGGGCAGAGGCCCCACTAGTTTGAGTTAGCTCTATTACTAAGACTCTGTTTCCACCCAAAACCCTTGTTAGCAACATTAGGATAATGAAAAACTGGGAGAAAAAACAAAGTTCTAACCATATCACACCGTTTTCAAGCATCTTTGATCATTCATAGGCCATTGTGCTTTATTAGGATTGTAAATTATGAATTGCAAGTAACAAAAGAATCTCTGTGACAAAATCAGTAACTCCCTGAGCTATCCATGTAAATACATTTCCCTTTGCATGGTGCACGATCTTTTCAGCAGGCATATTAACCCTCAGCGCTCCCTTAGATGAGTCAAACCTACCAGTAGACAAAACTCCAATCTCTCTCCAGAAGGTACATTAATTACCAGAGTTATCTTGACATTTTTATTGTTGCCTGAAAACTGTTGAAAAAGAGGCTTGGTAAAGGAAAAGCATTTGCCAAGTCTTTAAACAAAATAATCAAGTTCAAAGCGTTTATTTCACAATGCCCCGGATTGGCCTCCTGAAATTCTCCATTCTTGAATTAAAGGAAGGAGCAGCCTTTGGTGCGTGTCCTTGACCTCCAGCAGCGCAGCCTGCCACAGATAAAATAGGATTTTTCATACCAGTTATGTCGACTAAATGTATTTTTATTATTATGCCTTTTGGTCCTGGAAGTGGCCAGTGCGCTCCCAGAGACAGTCTGGGTGCAGGGAAATGCAAAGCTACGCACGCGCACGCAGCCTAAAGGGAGCATAGGCTACTGACTGTATCCCCCTGCCTACTAACAATAGGCCAGCAACAGGGTTATGTTTATGTTTGCTATCACAGAGTGATTGTAAGAAATGGATCTGATGGATGACTCAGAACGCAGGTCCAGAACGCCTAAGACAGAAATATGTTGACCATTTAAGAGGAACAGTTTTTCCAGAACCCCTCCTCACGTTTCTTGTAATCCTATCCACTGGAGGCACCTGAAGAAAATTTACAATGGTCCAGGTGTGAGGAGGGAACCCAATGATGAAGCATGCCGCCTTCGGGCAGGTGAGGGTTCTTGTCCTTTCATAAAAGCATGTCTCCACATACATGAAAAAAAATTCTGTGACTAAACATTCTACTTCAATCATTTTGACCAGATGTCTTTGGCAGCATCGTGATCCATTAGTGTGCTTTCAAGGTCTCTTAGCTGGGCAAAAAATATAGTGTGGATGCTCCCTTTCTGTTATGCCTGTGTTAGGATGAACCTTTTGTTGTCTGTTTTCAGTTGGTGGGTGAACTATGCTTGAAGCACAGTGACTGCAACATCATAAGTGTTCTCATTTCCTGTGCTGGGCAAATACTCAAGAAGTTAAAATATATCTTCCCTGCAAAATGCAGGAGTAGGGAACTATTCACTCTTGGATAAACGTCCTAGTCATTATGAAGTAGTTACTGAGGTGACCATCCAGACAGCCCACCTGGGAACTGCAGTTACTGGTGAGGAAACTTCACTGAAATGTTGCATTGAACTTGCTGTTACACCTGTGAGATAGGCTACTAGCTTATTCACTGCTATCTGTGAAGATATATGGAAATAGCATACTATCAGCCACCATCCTTCTTAGTTCAGGATCTTGATGTTGGTCAGTGTTAAGGGGTTTGACTAGTAGTACACGCCAGATGGACTCTGTAATGCTTGTTGTAACATTTATTGTTAAGCTCTGTGACAAATGGGATGATTTATCCAGTAGATTAACCCAACATCAGACCCGGAGTGTAATTGGCGTGGGTAGCCTAGGTTGATGTCAGATGACATTCTGCACATCCAATAAGCCACTCAGCCTGTACGGGATGGGATGGACCACAAGCAGTCCCTGTCTGTTTAATTATACCCGTGGTGGCCATCAATATTTTGAACACGTGAAGCACCAAAACTGGGATCGCATAGCGCATGGTGTGCATGCATTCCAAATCTTTCCATAGAGTTTGGCACCTGTGTGCATGTCTAGAAGATAGTTACTTAGGATAAGGTTGGGCTGCTCCAAATAACAGTGATCTACTAGGTTTCGTACGCCTCTTGAGTCATGCTAAACCAAACAATTAACACAAACGGCAGGCCTCTGAATAATAGCAGCAGGTCTTTCAGGATTATGACTTTGAATATCAATTATACGGGAAAATCTTGAATATTCACTCACTCACCTATATACATTCCTCTCAGTGATTTTCACTTGCTCCTGAGATCTGTCTGTAACCTACATGTTACATATGCCTAAACTGTACATTGTTTGTGAGTTATGAAGGCTTATGCTAGTCTGCCCTTCTGAATCTAATGAAACTGTGGGCCCTGGTGGATTGCTGGTCATGGAACTTGATGTGATGTGGAGGAGGGGTGTACAGTGAGCAGTGAGTGCGGCGAGGCGAGGGAGTTTTGAAGCACAGGAAGATCAGAAGTTTTCTTGACCGCAATGATTGCTGCAACCGCTCGGCTTCTGTTTTGCCACTGCCACATCTGACAAAACGGTCAGCTGCTGGTGAGGAACAGATAGGTGCAGAACAGAGTTCTGGGGGCACTTCCAAATCCCAGCCCTCGCTCCTGCTTCCATTACTGTCCTGCACACTCCTGCACACTGCACACCGCCTGGTCCTGCATTTCTCCCGACGCTGAAGCAGTGAGCCAATGAGGTGAGGTGGGCGAAGGAGCCCGGCAGGGCACCCGAGGGCAAGGATCAAAGGGGGACGTTGGGAGGAGGAAAGCGTAGTGAGGGCGTGGTTGCTGTGCAGTAAGTGCGGCCGGTGGTGGAGGCAGCCTGACCAGGACTGGTGCGGCTTGAATACCATGGTTGTCCCCCGTCGCCTCTTTCATCTGATTTCCTTTCTACATCTTTTGACCACCATGAACAAGTAACAGGGCCATCAGCGACTAATACTTGCCGAAGTCAGCCCTCCTGCCCTTCTCCTATTGCCACAGGCACAAGGAAAAGTTCCTATAGACTGGTTTCCAAATAAGCATCAACAATTTAATCACTACTCATTACCAGAAGCCATGGTCAAATAAACACCATGATGAACTACTATAGTAACAGTCATGCCATCTCGTCTGCTGCTGTACATCAAGGTCATCGAGCCTATACATCTGAACTGTCACTTTGGCCATTTAATGCATCGAACGCACCAATCTCTCAAGGAGCAGAATACTCCATAGGAATGCTGCAGTTTACACCATCACTGGAGGCAAAGGCATAAAAAAAGCAACAGTAAAAGTTACAACAGATCAATTATTTTTAGAAACACCTGCAGAAATATTTCAGCTTAAATCTAGTCCTGACTGGAATAGATTTAAGTCTTCAGAGTCCCTTGGATCCACTGCTGAAATTGCAGAGCCGTTTGCTTCATTACCTTCTGGTCAAGTTAATTTTGCAGGTTTGTTTGCTGACTCAAGCATATGGACATCATGTCAAAAAGGATCAATACGCACTTACGGAAGAGTCTCCATCACAAATGCTATTTTCTTCAACCTATACAGTTAAAAATGAAACTTCAACCCTGATATACAGTGCCTGGACTCATCCACTCTACTTAACTTGGAGGTTCCTGCCCAAGATAACCCAGGTAGAAGCAGGGCCGATTCCCAACTGGGAAGCATAACATTCGATGATTATGATCTTAATGATAAAAATCAACAACTATACGCAAGCTAGAGACAGATGATCAACCCATGGACAAAGCACCAAATTAGTATTCAATGGATCAATCAATACTGAGTAATATGAAGGGTATGTGTTAAACCCTGGACATAATTGCAGATGAGATCATAATACAGTCCTCAAAACTTGATGCTCAATTGGAGCTTACTATGCTATTTCCTCCCTGCATAGTGACAATCAACCATAGGATGGCACTGGTCAAAGAACTCGTAAAAAAAATCTAAGGACGCACGCCAACCAAGGAGAATTAGAAAACCAAAGCTGTGCTGGCTTGCCGAAAAAATGTTTGGAAGTCCCAAAGGTCATAACTGATATCATAGAGAATTCAGCAAAATATGATAAGCATCCGACATGTTGGTCTGCCCACAAGCCAGCACCCTTTATGCAACAGACTGCGTCTTAGCCAAATCACAATATTAGAACAGACTCAGTTGAAGAACTAGGAAATTCCTATACTTCCATCATGGGACACCACCCGCCCCTCACAAAAAAAGCACAAAGGGAACAAAAAAGGCTAGAAGCAAAAATTAATGGAAACAAATCTAACAGTGGTGTCACAAAACGTTCAAAATGTGTCCTCATTCCTTCAACCATATCTCAATCCCTCCAAGCCACTTTATAAACTTCGGAAGAATTAAAGGCTGAAGAAACAGGAGTGGGTACAAAGTAACTTTTAGCCACCAAACCAAAGTTTTCGCAAACCAAAATTCAAGGCTTTTGTGTAGCAAAGCGTGCATCCTCACTCACATATAAATCGTGTACCAGCAGGATGTACATAATTCCTCCATCTAAACTGAAAAGTAGCAATGGAGAAAAAACACATCAACAGCAGAGGGTATAATTAAGCCACCCCACAGAGAGGGTGAATACCATGAATTTGATCCAATTCAGGAAAATCATAAATTTTTGCAAAATCGAGCAGATCCAACGAGCCACACTAATCAAATAAGCAAATTACAACTTTCTTGTGAAGCTATAGGTAATAAAAGTCTCTGCTGCCCAGAGCCACAGATAAGTAACCCCATCCAAGATCGCATTTCTCAAAATAAGGACTTTGTTTACCTTACGAAGCAAGGACCGAACTAACAGATATAAGCATTAGAAAAGTTATCAATGGAGACTCCCAAGTCCTGACCCCATGTAATTGAACAACTCCGGCTACAGGCTTAGCCACTGATGATCCTGTTTGTTCTTGGGCAAAGCTAGTAAACACAATGATTGACGGGTTTCAACCACCATTATCAGATAACAGGAGGAAAACAATTGACAAATCTAGACCAGGAAACACGCAAACAAATACCTCACAAGATGCTAATCAGGATAACACAAATGCTACTAAAGAGCAGCTGACGATCATATTTACCCCTGAGTATACATCATGTGGGAATCAAGACATCCTCAATAGAGGTAATATCCTGCGACTCCTAAGCATCTTGCCAGGTCTACAAAACATTAGATCAAATAATGTGTTAGTGGTAAGATTTGATCAATCAAATAAAAATGGGGGTAAGGAATTCCCACATACAGTATGATCCAGTACAAAATTAACAAATGAAATCCTCGAGTATGCAAACCTGATAAAAATATGGGGTTTCCAAATAAAGTCACCAAAAACTGAATTGTACCTGCTTATTTTTCTAGACATTTCAAGTCCAAAAGTACCAGCAAATCATTGTAAGTCCAGACAAAGCGTAAACTCAATATTGAAAGCTGCAGCTAGCTCCTATCAATCCCTTCGACTGCGAGCCAATTCAACTGAAATTATGTTATGGATTGTGTACATTGCATCACGAAACCAGCAAATTATTACAAGTGTAGGATCTCAACAACAAATGGTCCCTTCAAACCAAACTTTTGATCACCTGTACAGTATCAAATCACAGATAAGATAACCCAGAAACTTCAGTACGGAAATTGAACCAAAAACACATTTAAAAATCCTGGGCTGCAATATAGCAGGCCTGAAGTAAAAAAAAAATTATAAGGACTGTCTGCTCTTCATAAAACAACAGGGCATATGCTGTCTGCAGGAACCAGAGGCTATCAACACCATCGGTCTTGATGGTTACTTAACATACCATTCATCTGTCAATAAAAAAGGGGGCAGACCCACAGGGGGCTTGAGCATCTGGGTAAGAACACTAGCAGCAAATGCTGAAGTATGATGAAACCTGTACTATAATAAACAAGAACATAAAAACTATTGATTTAAGAAGCAAAGTGTGGTAGCTTAAGATCCTGAATGTTTATTTCCCACCAGGTGGATGGGCTCTAGTTAAGTCTGAGGTTCTGCTTTTCAAAGACTGGCAAAAAGCTTTGTAGAGGAGTCGAAGACACAACCAGAAGGCATGTGTGCATGGCCCTACACTGACAAAAACGATTGCATATTGGTATGTGGTGATGTCAATTAAAAAGTGCACCCCTTAATGTTGGATCACATGATAATTGATGAAGATAGCACATGGAACAACCCCTTTACCCTCCAAGGAGTATGTATAAGTATAAAGAAAGGCACATTTTTCTTAGAAGTTCTAGTCGAGGGAGTTGTGCGTCAATAAAAGTTAAAGCTCTGTCAGCCAACCCACCAAAATATACGTTTAGGGCTGGTTATAGGCAAAGCATCATTGACTACATAGCGATTTATATATTGTTGTTGATATGAGAGTCCATTATAGAATCGCAAGCGATCATGACCCTCTTCTCCTGGATGTAGAGCACCCAAACCCTGATTCTAAATTAAATCAATTTGCAGGTGGCAAAAACATTGCCCTGAAACCAAATAGGAAAAATATTTTTGACACTGACGACAAATGTGACCCAAAGATCTACACTTACAGCATCAAATGGTTGACTTTGCAAACTTTGACTATAACTATAGACACAGTAGCTGGGGAGTTGCAATTGAAAAAATTTGAATGCTCCTCTATAAACTGCGTGGAATGGTATAATTTGGAATGCATAAAATGAAAAAGGTTATTGTCATCAGCCTTGGCAACCCGGCCGGCACCTGTCCAACAACAGTGAACAGCTTCTCTAAAACACCAGAAGGCAGTACAATCATCTGATATGGCACATAAGAAATACCACTCGCAAAAGCTCCGGCAAGCTCTACTGGATGCCATAACTCTAATAAAACTCAAGAAATTCTGGGAGATCGTAAGATGCGGTTGTGAAGGCCAGCTGAAGAATTTGTAGCTAAATATAACTCCACAACTCTGGAAACATTACTCTACAACCCTTTTCCGGAACAACGGAGATAATACACCACGCAAAACAAACCGCTTAGGTCTGCAGATCAAGGCTGTGTCAGGAGGTAATACTGCCCTAAAGGAATCATTGCAATCAAAACAGAACAGTGGGAAAGTTGACCAGAAGGTAAACATTAATGAAAACTTAAGATTAAAACATCAATACCTTGACTGTTCGATTTCTACTGTAGTCATCTCAAAGTGCTCACTTCCTTAAAGATTCTTACTAGTACTTCCTTTCAGCACTCGATCTTGGGGTTAACTGAAGAATTTAGTGTAAAGGAGGTTATTTAAGCTATCTAAGCTCAAAAGCCGTGCAAAGCCGCTGGACCAGATAAAATCACAAAAGATGTCTACCAAAACCATCCCCCTTTATGGGTCATCTGTACAAACTCAACATCTGATCCCATGAGGAGATTCCATTCTCATGGAGAAAATCAGTGATTGTGCCACTACACAAAAAAGGGCCTAGAGATCTCCTGGATTAAATTTCACTGCTTGACCGAGTAGGTAAAATCTCTGGGAAACTGTTACTCTCTCACTTGGATCAGTGGCTGGAGGAAAAAGATCTATTATCTCCAAACAAAGCGGAATTTAGGAGAGGTGAGAGCACAGTGGACCAAGTTTTCAGGCTAAATTGTATTTGCTCAAAATATACATCTCTTAAAAAGTTGCCTTTATACTTGGGATTTATCAACATCCAAACCACCTTCGATAGTTTTGATCGTCCCACACTATGGCAAATCCTAAGGGAACAGGGAGTTTCGGAATAGCTATTAAACCTATTAATCGCACTGCACTCCGGTAGCACCACTTTGGTGAAGTATAGCAACAGAGGAGAGTATATGGGTGAGAGCCCTACAGAACGAGGCGTCAAGCAAGGCAGCGAATTACCACAAACATTATTTAATTGCTATATAAATGACTTTGGGAAATATTTAACAAACCTTTATCTAGATGTGCCCAAAATGAACAGAGTCAACTTCAATACTACTCTTTGCAAATGATGCAGTGCTAATGGCCATAACAGAGCTATCAATGCACCGTCTCCTGGCAGGTCTGTGCCACCAGAAGTGTTACCATCAACATTGGAAAAACAAAGTACATAATCCTCAACCAAAAAAAACAACTTGAGATCGACCTTTAAAGTCTATAACAAGCCTCTGGATCATGCATCCTCCTACGAAAATGTGGGAATTGGTCTGGATTTCAATCTCTTGTGGGCCCCACAGCTCTTTAAGAGTCACATCATTCCTTCACCTCAAGCCGGAGCAGTGCTGAGATTCACAAAATCATGCAGAAATCATTTAGTAGGCTACCAATGCTGACATCTAAATTTAAAGCTAGGGCCGCAAGCACATATGGCTCTGAATCTCATCTTCAGGGAATGGAAGTTTGCACTTTATGCCATTTGTGAGAGGGAAGCCAGTTTTGCTACTGCCATTGTGTACCTTTATCTATGAGGAACCAAGATTTGAACTGCTGTTATCTAATTTTCACGTCCCATGAGGGAGAAAATATGCATTGCTATTTTCCTGTAACTCTCCTCCAAAGGATGGAAGCATGCGTTGTTTCTGCCCAAGTTCTACCTGTTCTAAAAAAAAAAAAAAAGGATGTTGCCATTGCTGGTGCCTCATTGCATGAGCAAGGAAAACATATATTCAGTGCACTTGCGCTTACAATGTAATTGGTTCATGACACTAAATGAACGAGGAACTGTTTCACAATATTTGATGTCATATTCCATGGTCTATAGCCCAAGGTAGGCTTATGACCCCGTAGGAATTGAGCGCAAAAATATGTCAAAGGAAAGGAGAAGCAAAATCCATTGCTTGACCCGCCTGTTTTCTATTTTAATCTTGTTGTAGGGTGACATCAGTAAAAAACATTTATCTTGCCTACACACAATTTTAATACATGGTTTAGAGATGAACAAAGGAAGAAAGTGCATAAATATTGGCATGAGGTGAAAAACTCCTTCAAAAGAGGGAACCTAAAACTAGAAGACATTACAACCAGTGAAAATTCAAACCCTTGAATACTGTCCAATGATAGGTGTGGAACCCCCTGATGAAGCACATCACACTAGATAAGTGAGTATTAATCATACTGTGCAGTGGTTCCCAACCTGTGGTCCGGGGACCCCTGGGGGTCCGCGAAGCCTCCTCAGGGGGTCAGCGACTGCTTAGAAAATTAAATATTATTAACAGATTAGGTCCCCAGCTTTCAGTAATGACTTAGTGGGGGTGTCCCCGGATTTAATAATGATTCAGTAGGGGTCCCTGGGTTCCAATATTGATAATGTGGTGGTCCACAGACGTCAAAACTTACTCTGTAAGTATAATACTGTATGGTATTGTCATAAGAAGTTTGGCTGTTTCTTCTAGGAGCCTTGTGCTTCTTGTCTGTTTATGTCTGTAAGCAGGGTGTACAACAGTCCTTTAACACCTCTCTCTCCTCTCCTCTTCTTTAGGGTTTTAGAT